>NC_141901.1:42461517-43086517 GCF_057802395.1 Ceratotherium simum simum
TGTCTCTGGAGGGAGCTTGGGTTGGGGCTGGGCTTGCTAGGCTAGGCTTTCAGCAGTACCTCCTTCCATAACGGCAGGGCTGGGAGGGGTGGGGGCAGGTGGAGTAGGTGGGTCAGAGTCCAATCTTGGCCATGTTGACACGGGTAGCCAAGCCTCCCAGTCCAGCCAGGGCAGGACCAATGGTAACTGTGGCTAGCTGGGGTGTGTGTATAAGGGGGAGGGGAGAACGGCAGGGTGGCAGCGGAAAATTGCTGCCTCCTGTCAAGAGTGGGAGCCAAACGTAGTGTTCTGGCACTCCGATTTCCAAACCCTTCCCCTGTCCATCTCATCCCTAATACTCGTACTAGCAGAGTTGCTGGGCTCCAAGATTCCCATTCAGCTTGTCCTGACAGATAGAAGTTGAGAATTTCCAGATCTCCTAGATTGATAGGGGGAGAGGGTTCATGGGTCACAGATATCAGAAGAACCAGAAAGAAAGAGGCATGATCCTGGGTGCCCAGCCCTTTCCACCTCCACCTTGGCTGCCCCACATTTTCCAACCCCTGTGCCTGCCTTCTTATCCATTGCTAAGCCTTCCTCCTTCTGACCTTGTTTTTCTATCACAGGACAATGCCCTGGGGCAATTTCACTGCAGAGAAGGGGCAATTGTTTCGACTACCATCTGCACTTAACAGGTGATGGCCCTTGCTTTCTTTAGGCCACATCTCCTCTTATGTGTAGTTTCTGGAGCCCTGCTCCCTCACGCCTGCCCTGTTCCAGCCCAGCTAGTGTTTTCTCCTGCTGAGCAGGGCATGGGGACCAGGAAGACTGTCTCTGGTACCAGCCTATCTCTGTTCCCCCCCCAGGACAAGCTCTGACTCTGCCCTTCACACAAGTGTGATGAACCCCAGCCCTCAGGACACTTATCCAAGCCCTGCACCTCCCAGCGTCCTTCCCAGCCGCCGTGGAGGTAAGTGGCCATGTCCCAAGGTGGGGAGTAGCTGTGAAGCTTTTGTTTGAAGCAGGTAGGCAGATGGGCACTGCAGCCAACTCCACCGCATCCTTTCCAGGTTTTCTTGATGGCGAAATGGACTCCAAAGGTATGTGTTCCTCACCACTTGTGGGTACTGAATGCCAAAGAATGGGCTGGTGCTGGGGCCTTTGCATAGGACCAGGGAGCCCATCTCCCTCCCGCCTGCCTCTGCTTCCTGTCCTGCCTTACTGGCTCCTTGTCCAACCCTCTCATCACTGGTCTTTCTCTTTCAAGTCCCTGCTATTGAGGAGAACTTGCTAGATGACAAGCATTTGCTGAAGCCGTGGGATGCCAAGAAGGTAGGCGTGGCGCACTACCCTCTTCTTTCCATGGGGCAGGTCTTTGAGGATCCTCCACAGAGCGCTGTCCTCATTGTCCACATTCTTCCTTCTCTCCTCAGTTGTCCTCATCCTCCTCCCGACCTCGGTCCTGTGAAGTCCCTGGAATTAAGTAAGTACCTCTGTGAGGTTGGCTGAGGGGGTGGGGGAGGGGAGTAAAGGGAAACGTGGGCAGCTGACCTTTGCTTTTCCATGACCACTGCCCCCCAACTCACATCTTTTCCTCTTCTTCCCCCAGCATCTTTCCATCTCCTGACCAGCCTGCCAATGTGCCTGTCCTCCCACCTGCCATGAACACGGGAGGCTCCCTACCTGACCTCACCAACCTGCACTTTCCCCCACCGCTGCCCACTCCCCTGGACCCAGAGGAGACAGCCTACCCCAGCCTGAGTGGGGGCAACAGTACCTCCAATTTGACTCACACCATGACCCACCTGGGCATCAGCGGGGGCCTGGGCCTGGGCCCAGGCTATGATGCGCCAGGTGAGTGGCTGTCCTGGCTATGTGTCTATGGGGTGTTGCCTGGCTAGAGGGACGAAGGGGTGGAGGGTGGAGCACCTGGGATCCTCTCGTGACTGCCCACAGCAGCGCTGCACCTGTCCACCCCAGGATTCTCTCACTGCCGTCTTCTGCCAGTGAGAACTGGTAGGTGTGGCTTTTCCTAGAAAAAAGATGCAGAACAGCCCCCAAGTGGACAATGCCAACCTCACTGTCAGGGACAGAGTAGGGAGGACATTGTGTTGCCATTTCCATAGTCTGGTCACTGCTACCCATTCTGGGCAGAAAGGGGCCCCATTCCCATCAGTAATGTTGACATCTCTCGTTTTTTGTCTGTGCCTGCAGGACTTCACTCACCTCTCAGCCATCCATCCTTGCAGTCTTCCCTAAGCAATCCCAACCTCCAGGCTTCCCTGAGCAGTCCTCAGCCCCAGCTCCAGGGCTCCCACAGTCACCCCTCACTGCCCGCCTCCTCCTTGGCCCGTCACGCACTGCCCACCACCTCCCTGGGTCACCCCTCACTCAGTGCCCCGGCCCTCTCCTCCACCTCTTCCTCCTCCTCTGCTTCATCTCCTGTGCTGGGTGCCCCCCATTACCCAGCTTCTACCCCTGGGGCCTCCCCCCGCCACCGCCGTGTGCCCCTCAGCCCCCTGAGTTTGCCGGCGGGCCCAGCCGACGCCAGAAGGTCCCAACAGCAGCTGCCCAAACAGTTTTCGCCAACAATGTCACCCACCTTGTCTTCCATCACTCAGGTATGCGTGGCTGCCTTCCCTACATGTGTGTCTCCCTTCCCCTTCTCTTCTCCTGCCAAGTTCTCTCTCTCCCATCCTCCTTTCCTCAAATACCTCTTCTCCTTACTTCCGTGCTCCTTGTCTCATCCATCCCCTTCCATTCCTCTGTCCTCTACCTGCCCCATCTCTTCTCCATCTTGTCTCCTCTTGGCTTAAGAGTGCAAACCCTGGGGTTAAGCTTTCTGGTTCACATTCTGGCTCCATCTCTTACTAGCCATCTCCTGGACAGTTACTTAACTTCTGTGAGCCTCAGCATCCTCATCTGTAAAACAAGGATGGTATTGTAAGGATCGAAGGAAAGCACACACGTGGAGTGCTTAGCACCATGCCCAGCCCAGGTGCATGCTTGACAAATGGTAGCTTATCCTCTCCCTTTCCTCTCTTGTTTGTTCCTCTCCTCCTTCTCTTGTCTGTCTTTTTTCTCCGGCCTCCATCCTGTCCCATCCCCTGTCCCATCTCCCCTCCTTCTGTCATGGATTTCACAGAGTCAGAGACTGGCAGATCATGGAGCCCAGTCCCTTCATTGCACAGATGAGGAGACTGCCCAGAGGGAAGGTGACTTCTCCAAGTGTGCACAGCACCTTAGGAAGAATTGGGACCAGAACTCAAACTCTTAGTATAGGGCTTTTTCCTTAGTGCTCAGATTCGTGTCCCTTCCCTCCCTCCCCATCCTTCTCTTCTTTCTGCTTTCTGCTTCCCTGTCCTCTCACCTGAATGCCTTTCTTTCCCTCTCCTCTGCCCTGCTGTCCCCATCCCCCCTTCCCTGGAATGTATGCTCTGTGTTCCATCTTTACGACAGCCCCTTTTCTGTAGGAAAGACTAAGGCCAGGCCAGCAAAGGCTCTGCTCTCTTGGATCTTGGATTGAGCCTAACTGTCCTCCCTCTTTTCCTCCTGTTGCCTGCCTTCTTCTCCCACTCCCTCTGGCCTCCTCAAGGCTTTAGAACAGCTGTTCTCAATTTCACTGTTGTGCCTCAGTCACTTGTGAAGTGTGTTACAAGTACTTGCTTACTAATAATGGTTAAAATACCCAGATCTAGGAATAGTTTACTTCTGGAGTGGATTCAAAGTTATCCTTGTGTTAGCCTCACTCAGTCATTGTTGAATAATTGTACCCAACCCCAGGGATGCCCAGTGGAACATTGTCAGGTTTGTGTTGAGGATGGTTGCGGCTTAAGAGGTGGGAAGCCCTAAGAGTTCCTCCTGAGGGGCACACTGAGGGGTCAGCTTCTCTTTTTTTCCTTGCTTCTCTTTAGGGCGTCCCCCTGGACACCAGTAAACTGCCCACTGACCAGCGGCTGCCTCCATATCCATACAGCCCCCCAAGTTTGGTTCTGCCCACCCAGCCACCCACCCCAAAGCCTCTACAGCAGCCAGGGCTGCCCTCTCAGGCCTGCTCAGTGCAGCCCTCAGGTGGGCAGCCCCCAGGCCGGCAGCCGCACTATGGGACACTGTACCCACCCAGCTCCAGTGGGCACGGGCAACAGTCTTACCACCGGCCGATGAGTGACTTCAGCCTGGGGAATGTGAGTACCCAGCTCCGTAGCTCAGAAGCAGGGGAGGGGCTAGTGGTGGGTCAAAGAGGCCTGAGTGGTATCACTAGTGCACTCTGAATTGGGAGATCTAGGTGGGGGAGATCCTCCTTCACCCCAGGTAACCCAGCACTGCCAATGTGGGGCTCTTCTCTTCCTGCATTTGACCCCCACTCCTGCCCCTCTCCTCCAGCTATCTCCACACAGCTTGCTCTTTGATGACTAGTGCTTTGACCCGTTCTCTTCCTGGCACGCAAGTGCTCTGTCCCAGCAGGTACGGTGCCCACACCTACATCGGGCCCTGTACTTGCATCTGTTGCTCTGCTTTCTGCCATCTCCATCTGTCTCTGCTTTTGTTCCTGGGGTGGAGGGGGAGCTTACTGGGCAAAGGGGGATGTGTTAGCAGGGCTAGGCAGGGGCAGGCAGGAACACCCTGTTCTGAAGTCCACTTCCTTAAGGTCTGTCTGTGTGTGCATAGCTGGAGCACTTCAGCATGGAGAACCCATCAACTAGCCTGGGGCTGGATCCTCCTGGCTTTTCCGAAGGGCCTGGATTTTTAGGGGGTGAGGGGCCAGTGAGTGGCACCCAGGACCCCCATGCCCTCAACCACCAGAACTTGACCCACTGTTCCCGCCATGGCTCAGGGCCTAACATCATCCTCACAGGTGAGAGGTGTGGTGGGAGGTAGGAGGGTTGGCGGGGGATGGAAGGAGGGAGTGAGACGACTGCTGGCGCAGTGGGGGATTGAGGAGTCTTGGAAGAGGTTACAGGGCATGGGCTCCTCACCCCTCTCTTCTGCCCATGCAGGAGACTCCTCCCCAGGTTTCTCTAAGGAGATTGCAGCGGCCCTGGCCGGAGTGCCTGGCTTTGAGGTGTCAGCAGCTGGGTTGGAGCTGGGGCTGGGGCTGGAGGAGGAGCTGCGCATGGAGCCACTTGGCCTGGAAGGGCTCAACATGCTGAGTGACCCCTGTGCCCTGCTGCCAGATCCGGCTGTGGAGGATTCCTTCCGCAGTGACCGGCTCCAGTGAGGGGACCTCATTACCATCCCTCTTCTTGGCCCTGTCCCCCGTCACTGTCCCTTTCCTCCCTTCCCCCTGGCCAGTAGAGACTCCACTCATTGCCCCCAGATCCTCTTTCTAACATGAACAAGGGATCCTAAGAATGAGAAAAAGCAAGGGGTTTGTCCGGGTGGCCCCTGAAGTCTGCACGAGGGGTGGGCGTGGGGGAGTTCAAGGGAGGGCCTAAAGCACTTGTAACTTTGAACCGTCTGTCTGGAGGTCAGAGCCTGTTGGAAAGCAGGGGGTAGAGGGGAGCCCCGGAGGCAGGGCTTGTCCGGATGCCTAGGGGTGGGCAGTGCCAGCCCCTCCTCACTACTCTTCCCCTTGCAATGGAGGAGAGAGCCAGAGTGGATATTATTTTTTATTAAATATATTATATGTTAATAAAAAAATCATATCAAACCCTTGGTGTGGTTGGCTACTGTTTAGGATGTGGCTGGGGATCTAGGGAGTTCTTGGGGACACAGGCCCTTTCATCTCTTATGCTTTCTGCATCTTCTCAGCACCAGTGAGCAGCCCCCCAGCCTGACTTTGTACCTAGCAGTGGACGTGGGAGTCTAGGCTGGATGTAGGTTCCCGTGGCAGCACATGTGCCCTCATGTGCCCATCTGCCCAGGGCCTTGCAGCAGCATTAGGGGACAGGGACTCTGACTGGCCAGGCAAGTTACTGCTCATCCTCAACCCTGAGGCTGGGCAGTGAGTCAGGAGGTGAGGAGGCAACTGCTGCCTGAGCTTACAGGTCTGAGTTTCCAGTAGAATGACCCCAGTTTTCCTGGGAGGTAGCTGGTGTTAAGGCTCCCAAGGAGAGAGGATTTAAAAACAACTACTGATGCCAGAGGTAGATCTCGGGTTGGCTCCCTCTTCTTTATGGCCCTTTAAGACTAGAGAACTTAGAAGTTAGACAAGTAGTACCTGGCTAGCCCCTGGCTCCATGCTCCTAGGTCTCATGCCTGCCTTCTCACTATGCACAAATTCACTGCATCCTCCCAACTCGGTCTATTCATTCATTTGACAGATGGCTTGAGTGCTAACCATGTTCTGAAGAGGTTTCCTCCTTCTGGCTTGGGTTGCTAGCCCTCTGACCATCTGAGTCTCTACCCTCTTCTCTCTGCCCCACCCAGCATAGTCAGAAGAGTAGTGCCTCTCCTGTTACCCTCACCTCTACTACTCTTCCACACCCTGCAGTCCTCTTCCTCTTTCCAAAGCTCTTGTCATTTTCAGAAAAGAGAACTGAGAGCTTCTGGCTTAGGGCGGAAGGGAATGTAGTGTGCCTTAAACCTGGGAAGTGGGGGGAGCCACCTGGGTCTCCGCAGCCTAGGTCTTCAGGGCCTTCACCCAGGCATCCCTGCCACATCTGACCAGGACGGAAGGCGGGACGGGAGGCCGCCTTGGACTTAAGGGGCCGCCCAGAGTGAGTGTCCTGCGGCATCGCCTGGGTGGTGGGAAGCTGCCTGGGTGTAAGGGGCCCTCCCAGCCGCCAGGGGTCGCGCTGCAGGCGGCTGGGAGTTGGGCAGGCGCTGCCAGGGTCACGGCCGCCGGCCGGGGAGGGGGGGTGGGGGGAGCGGCGGCGCCCGCGGCCCCGGAGGGGGGGTGGGGGGAGCGGAGAAAGCGGGGCGCGCGGAGGAGCACCCGGCCCCCAGCGCGGCAGCAGCCGGGAGGATCGCGCGGCCCGAGCGAGCGGCGCAGCAGCTCAGTCCCCGCGTGGCGCAGCGCGGCGGGGACGCTGGGATCGCCCGGATCTCCCTTCACGGCGTCCCGCGCCCCGACGCCCTCGGCCGCCTCTTCTTCCTTCACTCGCCGTCCCGGCGGGAGCGGCGCCCAAGTCGGGTGGGCCATGTCCGGGGCCGGATAGCCCTACCGCCCGCCGGCCCGTCAGCCCGCCCTCCCAGCCACCCGCCAGCGGGCCGGCCGGCCGGGGAGCCGAGGGGCAGGCAGGTAGGGGCTGGACCGGGCGGGGCGGCGGGCGGGGAAGGAAGGGAGGGAGCGCCGTCGGGGCGGGGGATATCCCCCAGCTGTTCTCCGGCGCAGCACATCTGGTTCCGGTTCCTCTCTCCTGGGGAAGTGAAAGTGGAGGGGAGGGCACAGCCAGGAGTTAGCTAGCCGTGCCCATCACCCTGCACCCCTCTGGCTCCCGCGTGTCCGGAGCCCCAGCACCCCTCCCTCAGGCTCGGGTCACGCGGCGGCCGGCGCTGCTGCAGTCACGTCCCCGGCCGCCGACGCGCCCGCTCCTCTCTGCCCTCCTGCTCCTTCCTCAGCCGCCTCCCGCTCGGCGCGCCCTCTGCCCCAACCCGAACTTCCCGTCGCCCGGCTTGTGGGCGTAGGGACCCGGAGTGGCGCCCGTGCCCCTTGCTTTCTCTAGGGAGAAAGGGCTGCCTTCTGCAGAACTCTTCTCTGGCTCGGTGAGGGGAGGCCCGGGTGCGCAGATCCTGCGGATGAGGGCCACCCACTCGTCCTTCGGCTCATCCCACCTAATGGCTCCTGCCGGCTGCCTGGGGCATAGGGCTCCCATTTGCCTCTAGTGGATGAGGGCCGGGGCTGTGCCCTAGAGCTAAATCAGGAGGCTGACACTGACTTCTGGCTTCACCTTCCAGACGTGGAGGCTAAATTTAGCTGGAGTTAGGGTGTGTGTGTGTGTGTGTGTGTGTGGCCAGAGGCAAGGCTAAGGACCGAGCCAGCCTAGCTCCATGAGATTCCCTTGCTCCCTCTTCTCTGGGGAAGGGTAGGAGGTTAAGTTGGACTGTACACCCTGGACCCAATCTGAGCCTCCTCTGCCTTGCTGGAGGTCCCTCAGTCTAAGGTTCAGACTTGGCATGATACTGTGTTGGCACCTTCAACAATACCCCACCACCACCACCACACACACTCACACACCCATAGGCTGACTTCCGCTGAGCTGCAGCTTCCCCTCCACTGTTTCAGGAAGTCACCTCCCTTCCCCTCTGAAGCACCCCTCACGCCTCCGGTCCTCTGCTGCAAGCCACCCACCAAGCTCTTTCCCAGCTTCTGCACCCTGGGGCTCCCCAGGACCCTTGGGGCTCCTACTCTCTGGGGTTGGGCCATGGAGGCAGGTGAGAACACAGTTACTGAAGGCCCATTGTGGGCCTGTTTCCGTCTCTGGGCTCCGTGGAGGAGGGCATGGGGATAACCGGGACTGTCTCCCACAACTGCTTTGGACTTAACTGGGAATAGACCTAACTGGGGATATCTAAGGACCCTGGAGGTGGGAGGGCACTGGTTTTTTTGTCGGGTTAGTGGAGTTAGCTTAGGAAAAAGGACACTTGAATCTGGTGAAAAGACACTAAAGCTTGGGTTTTGTGGACTTTCCTGGAAACCTATGGGATCCTCACAAAAACCGAGAGGTGGGCTCTTTAAGAACATTAGCTGGCTCATGAGGTTCTTATGATGTCATAACTAGAGTAGGAAGGTCAGACACCCTGAAAAAGACTGTAAAGTTGGCATGATGTCATGGCCAGACTGAATGATGTCATTGCAGGCCATTACATAAAAGATTGTGATCTCTGTTATAACCCTGTATGTGTAGGGAGTGACGAAGGATGGGCCTTTAAAAGGGATACAGGAACAATACGATGTCAGAGCCCAGGTTAGCTGTGTGTGATAGAGTTCGGGTTCTTTGGGGAGAGAGCTGGTACCACTAAGAGGGAGGGTCCTGGTCTCTTTCAGGAGCCGTGGTAGGCTGTGAGGCCCTGGTGATGTCACAGGCGGGAAAGTTCGGGATTGGCTGACCACTGATCCTGCCTTTCCTTGAAAAGACTAGGAAGAGGAGGGGAGCAAGAGGGGCACCCTGGTTGCCATGGAAACCCCAGCCTTCCTTACTTCATCTCTCCCCCATTTGACCATTCCAGATGCAGTGAGTGAGGGGGGGGCCATGGCGGAGGAGCGGCCCCCCCGGCTGGTGGATTACTTCGTGATAGCTGGGCTTGCAGGGAACGGAGCACCCATGCCCGAGGAAACGTGGGTTCCTGAACCCAGTGGGCCCCTGCGCCCTCCCCGGCCAGCTGAGCCCATCACAGATGTGGCAGTCATCGCTAGGGCACTGGGCGAGGAGGTGCCCCAGGGCTACACATGCATCCAGGCTTCTACCGGAGGCCACCCCTTGGAACTCAGTGCTGGGCTCCTGGGTGGAACTCAACCCGTCATCTGCTACCGCAGGGGCCGTGACAAGCCCCCCCTAGTTGAGCTAGGGTGTGTGCCCTTCCCCATGCTGGCACCAGGGAAGGCTGGGAGGGACTCTGGGGTGAGGCAGGGAGAGGTAGGGGTATGGGATAAGGAATGGGCAATGAGAACAGGAAGAGAATGGGCTAGAGGCCAGGAAGAAGGGCCTGAGGTTGTATGAACTTAGTCCTCAGACAGAGCTGGGTTTGTGTACTAGTGCTGCTACTTGCTAGCTATGTCATCTTGGGCAGGTTATTGAGCCCCTCTGGGCCTGCTTCCTCATCTGCAAAATGGGGAAAATAATACCTCCTCACAGGGTGGTTGAGAAGATTAAATGAGATCATCTGTATAAGGGACTTAGCACAGAGTCCATAAATGGTAGGTTTTATTCTCAGCATTTATTAGTGAGTATGAGAGCCATGGAAGGCTTGAGGGGTTGTTACTGATTGAGAAGTAGAGCCAAGGGCAGAAGAGGGGCACAGGATTCTGGAGGGCAGAGTTCAGCAAGAACAAGTGGGCCTGGTGTTGGGGTTTGACGAGGCTGAGGGTGCAAGGAAGATAGGTAGGACTAAGTAAGCAGATCTGGCAGGACTGGGGTCTTTCTTGTCTGTCTTGAACTCTTGACATCTCTCTCTGCTCTCTGTACCAAGGGTGTTGTATGAGGGGAAGGAACGTCCCAAGCCTGGCTTCCAAGTGTTAGACACGACGCCCTACAGCCACTCAGCCAACCTGGCCCCTCCAGGCCCTGGGCACCCCCGCACCTACCTCACCTACCGGCGGGCAGCAGAGGGGGCAGGGCTGCATGCCCTGGGCATCACTGACCTCTGCCTGGTGCTGCCCAGCAAGGGCGAGGACACTCCTCATACTTACTGCCAATTGCCCCGCAACCTCAACCCTGGCATGGTGAGTGGGGTCCTGGGGCCAAGAGCTGAGGCCTGCACCATCTTTGTGGGAGGGTGTGGACGCTGAGCACAAAGGACCAGGCCTCTAATGGCAGGGGTGGGCCCAGAGGGGTGCCTCTGGTCTTGGGGGACCAGGATTAGTGGGAGTTCTAAAGACAAAAGACCTCTTAGGGGTAGTGGAGAAAATGACCCCAGAAACCTGTGTTAGCTGTGTATCTGCTTGTCTCTTGTCATTCCTGGGGCAGTGGGGCCCAGCAGTGTACCTGTGCTACAAGGTGGGCCTGGCCAAGGCCAACACTCTGGTGTATGAGGCAGGTGAGTACCCCCTCTGTCTCTCCAACCCCTTGACCTTCCATGTCCCTCTGCCCTGGTGCCTCTTGACTGGCACTTGCAGCATCCCCAGAACTCACATACCCTTTGCCACTTGGCCCTTCTCTGGGATCCCCTGGTTTCTTCCCCTGGAGTCTGATGGACCGTCCTCCTTTTGGGTACCCCCCACTCTGCTGGGGGTGCAGAACTGCTGGGCCGCTACCCAGAGGAGGACAATGAGGCGTTCCCGCTGCCCGAGTCAGTGCCCGTCTTCTGCCTGCCCATGGGGGCCACTGTCGAGTGCTGGCCTGCCCAGACCAAGTACCCTGTGCCCGTCTTCTCCACCTTTGTGCTCACGGGTGCCGCTGGTGATAAGGTGGGTGTGTGGAGCGTGGTAAGGGGTCCTGGCTATGCAGAACCCGCCTGACCGCCCCTCTGCCCCCTGCCAGGTGTATGGTGCCGCCCTGCAGTTCTACGAGGCGTTCCCGATGACCAGGCTGTCAGAGCGGCAAGCCCGGGCCCTGGGCCTGCTGAGCGCTGTGGAAAGGGGCCGGGCGCTCGGGGGCCGAGCTGTGCGCAGCCGCCGCGCTATTGCTGTGCTGTCCCGCTGGCCTGCCTTCCCTGCCTTCCGCGCCTTCCTCACCTTCCTCTATCGCTACTCCGTCTCAGGCCCCCACCGCCTGCCCTTGGAAGCGTGAGCACGGCTCCCCTGACACTGGGAAGGGGTTATGAAGGGATCGGGAGGCCAGGAGAGATGGAAGAGATTAGGAGGAGCTGGGGGACAAGGTGGGCTGTGGTGTATAGTACAGCTTGTCCACTGCAAAAATACCACTGGCTGAGGGGGTGAGTGGGGCCTGAAATCCAGTCTACACTTGCTAGCTAAGTCCTGTCAGGGGGCTGTGCATGCCCAGAGGGGATCTCTTTTGTGATTTGCACAAATTCTGTATATAATGGAGGCTCTGATGGCTGACACAGGTGTGGAGGTGGAGGTCAGGGAGGAATAAGGTTCTTGTGGACAGGTGGAGAAGAGCAAATGTGGCGATGAGGTAGAATGAGGAGTCTGCCTCTGACCGGGATCCCTCTCTCCCCCAGGCACATTTCCCACTTCATTCACAACGTCCCCTTCCCCTCCCCACAGAGACCCCGCATCCTGGTGCAGGTGAGAGCTGAGGCCCAGGGTGGGGCTGGATGTGAGGAGGGGAGTTGGTGGGGGCTAGCCTTCATCATCCTGACCCATGGCTCTTCTGCCTCTCAGATGTCTCCCTATGACAACCTGCTCCTCTGCCAGCCTGTATCCTCACCCCTCCCCCTCAGGTATGTGCCCAGGTTGGGGGGGGCTTTGATGACCAAGACATGGTAGGTGCTAGGCAGGTGGACACAGCTGTTGAGGTCTTTGCAGGCTGGGCCCAGGTGGTGTCTGTGCCAAGTGACTAGGGAAGGGTCTCCTGGTGACCCTTCCCCCATCTTGGCGTTGCCCACAGTGGTGCCAGCTTCCTGCAGCTGCTGCAGAGCCTGGGCCCTGAGCTGGCTATCACGCTGCTGCTGGCTGTGCTCACAGAGCACAAACTACTAGTCCACTCGCTGCGGCCAGACCTGCTCACCAGCGTCTGCGAGGCCCTGGTCTCTGTGAGTGTCACCCTGCCCAGCCTGCCTTCCCCAGAATGATCTTTCTGGTGCCCCCATCCCTGCCTGGACACTTCTTACGTTTCCTTCTTTGGGGCGGGTTCCTCTGCCTTCTTGGGCACAGCCTACAGGGACAAAATACAACTTCCATTGGGGGCTCTTCTTTGGGGCCCACCTCCAAAAGCTTCTCTCAACAGGCACCCCCCCAAGGCCAATGCCCCTTCTCTCTCCTGTGCCCCCCCACTGCTGCCCCAACCCCCTGCTCACTGGTTCTCATTCCCTGGTGCTTCAGATGATCTTCCCACTGCACTGGCAGTGCCCCTACATTCCACTGTGCCCACTGGTGCTGGCGGACGTGCTGAGCGCCCCCGTGCCCTTCATTGTGGGTATCCACTCCAGCTACTTTGATCTGCACGACCCCCCTGCTGATGTCATCTGTGTTGATCTTGATACCAACACGCTCTTCCAGTAAGAGGGCCAGGTCTCATTCAGGAGGCTTTGGGGAGGGGGGCACCAGAGGGCTGGTGTGTGGAGTGCTACCTGCTCAAAAGGAACCTCAGGCAAAAAGTAGAGGAGGCTGGTGAGGAGCTCCATCGCCCTTTCTTCCTTCTGCTTATCTCACAGGACTGAGGAAAAGAAGCTCCCCTCCCCTCGGAGCCTGCCCCGCAGACCCTACAAGGTTCTGCTGTCTACACTGACAAACCTATACCAGCAGCTGGATCAGAGTGAGAAGGCTGGGTGGAGGTGGGAGGCTGGAAACTGTCATTGATGTTAAACCTCCAGTTTGGGGAGGTTAGAGGAGTTAGGATTTCATTTGGTGGACATGAGGGGAATTCAAATTCCAATTTAAGCAAGAGGGAGGAGCATACAATATTAATATTCCTAAATATGTTGGGAAGCTCAAGCTTATCATTGGGGAGGCTCGAAACTGTTACCTTGGGGTAATTTTTTAGCCAGTATTGGTGCATGGTCTCTTAGAAGCTGGAGGTGGTGAGGTAGCAATGGAGACCTCTGTGTAAAGAGCAGGGTTGAGGCAAGCTCTGCAGGTGCCGGCCCTGACTCTCAGGCTGCCCTGGTCCCCAGCATATACTGGACCTGAGGAGGAGGCATCCCTGGAATTCCTGCTGACAGACTACGAGGCAGTGTGTGGCCGCCGGGCCCGGCTGGAGCGCGAAGTCCAAGGAGCCTTCCTCCGCTTCATGGCCTGTCTGCTCAAGGGCTACCGGGACTTCCTGCTCCCCCTCACCCAGGCCCCTTCTGAGGGGGCTCGCGATGTTGACAACCTCTTCTTCCTGCAGGGTAAAGAGGGCCTGTCTCTGCTTGGGGAGGGTGTCACAGGCGGGGTGGCCAGGGGCCCAGCTCCATGGGGAAGCCAGGGGGGACTGGGAACCACTCAGTTGTTCATTCCTTTGCTCGGCAAACGTTTTTATGGGCACCAGCTTTGAGCCATACACTCTTCTGGGCTTGGAGGGAGTAAGGATACAAAGGTGAACCAGATGTGGCACTGCCTGCTGGTAGCCCTGGGCTTGGGGTGGGCACAGTGATGCCTGTGGTGAGCTGCCCCCATGGGCAAATCTCTCTTCAGGGACCCTGCCCTTGGAGAACCCCCAGTCTGAGGCAGTGGGTGCAGACAGACAAAAGGAAAGGATTCCATGGGACCATGGTGCTGGGGGAGCTGAGCTGGTGGGCTTGGCGTGTGGGGTAGTTGTGCCAGAAGGGCCAAAGAGATGATGGCTTTGATAATGCCAAGTGGAGCCAAGAAAGGGGTTCAGGAAGGTGTGGCTGTGGTAGGAAACCCTGGTAACCTTCCTCCCCTGCCCATTCTCATCTCCTGCAGGCTTCCTCAAATCTCGGGAACGCTCCAGCCACAAGCTGTACTCTCAGCTGCTGCGCACACAGATGTTCTCACAGTTCATCGAGGAATGCTCTTTTGGCTCTGCTCGGCATGCTGCCCTCGAATTCTTTGACTCTTGTGTTGACAAGGTATTGGGCATTGTCCCTTCTCTTCGTGCCCATTGCCCTCTGCTCTCTTCCTGGCTGTCTCTTACCCCAGGGCCACTATAAATACAACTAACTCTGTATCTTATCTGTGACGGGGATAAGGTGCCCCTGGAACTATACAGTGCACAGCATGGGCACCCACACATGACTGGCTTCATATACACACCATGTTCCTATTCCTGACTCCACCCTCCCAGCTATATCTCCAGGGCCCTGGTGGAGTCTGGGCCCACTTACTCCCTCCCTATGGATGTGCTTTCCAGGGAGATGCCATCTTCTGGACCCCCTGGCCCTGCTCCATGCCCACTGTCTTCATGCTCACTCTCTTACCATCCTACTCCAGGTCCACCCAGAACAGGAGAAGCCTGAGCTGACACCCTTAGTGGAGCTGGAGGAGCTGTCAGGAAGTGAGCTTACTGTCTTTATCACACCTCCTGAGGAGCCTCCGGTGCCAGAGGGCAGTGAATCCATTCCCCAGTACTGGTGAGAGCCTCTTGTCCCCTCGCTTGTTCCAAGGACCCATAGGATGGCTTAGTGCTGACTGATCCTAATGTTGCCTCTCTCTACCCCTCCAGCTATGATGGGTTCCCAGAGCTACAGGCTGAGCTGTTTGAGTCTCCTCAGGAGCAGCCAGGGGCTCTGCCTGTGCCAGGCCCATCCCGTAGTGCCCCCAGCAGTCCTGCCCCTCGCCGTACCAAACAGGTAACCAGCAGGTGGGGCCCACAGAGGCATCTGGCTCAGACTGAGGGCTGCTGCTTCAGTTTCTTCATCTGTAAAATGGGTATGATAGTACCTACCCCATAAGGTTGTTAGGAGATTTAAATATGCCTGGAACATAAAATGTTAGTGTCATTATCATCATCATCCTTCTCTGAGCACTCTGGGAATCCAGGGGTTTGCTGACGCTTCCAGGGCACCTGCTCATGCTCAAGGGCTAAGCGTCTTTGCCCAGGGCTCCAAGGCTGAAGCCTGTGTGTGTAGCATCCCTCCTGCCTCCTCAGAGCACAGACCCTTCCTCAGGGAGGTGTTGCTTCTCCCACACCATTTTAAAACCTGCCGTGCCCTGGCATTGTACTCATCCAGGTGTGTCCCCTGCCCCACCTAGGAGATGAAGGTCGCGCAGCGGATGGCACAGAAGTCAGCAGCTGTGCCCGAGCTGTGGGCCCGGTGCCTTCTGGGGCACTGCTACGGGCTGTGGTTCCTGTGTCTGCCTGCCTATGTGCAGTCAGCACCCTCCCGGGTGCGGGCACTGCACACGGCCTACCAAGTGCTGCGCCAGATGGAGAGCCGCAAGGTGGTGCTGCACGACGAGGTGGGCATCGGCACCTAGTCCAGGGAGGCTTGTGCAGCGCTGGCGGCTATAAGAGGGAAACCTGGTGGAGACCAGGGAAAGCAGATGGGGAGCGGAGCCACAGCCCCTGAGCTGATGCTCCATCACGTTCACTGAGTGAATGAGCTTGTTCAGCGTATGGCAGTGGAGACTGCAGGGTGGCAGGGTCAGCAGGAAGGGCGGGTGGCTCTGAGGCAGCCCCAGGAGCTGCTAGGAGCCAGTGAAGTCTGTGAGACTTGGGAAGGCTGGTAGAGGAGGCTTGCTGAGACTTGAAAATTTAAGAGGATTGAGTCCCCTCTGATCCTGCGCCTCTCCTGGCCCAGGTGTGTTACCGGGTGCTGATGCAGCTCTGCTCGCACTATGGGCAGCCTGTACTGTCTGTGCAGGTCATGCTAGAGATGCTGCGAGCAGGCATTGTGCCCAACACCATCACCTACGGCTACTACAACAAGGTACCTAATTTGGGGTTAAGGGTGGGATGGCAGCCTGTGCCAGGTGTTTGTGGGGGGAGGAAGCTGCTCCCTGACACCTGCTGCTCTCCCCTCTCCTTGGAGCTTGGGCCTGTACCATCCAATAGGTCCTGTAACCAGTGTCATCCATGTGCTGCTGTAGTGCCTTAGCATCTATAGAGGGTTTTCTCAGACTTGCTGCTTTGATTCTCACTCATAACAGCCTGACAAGGAGATTGGGCAAGTACTGCCACCTCCCAATAATAGCGAATAGTGTTAGCCAATGTGCCAGGCACTGTTCCAAATACCTTACACATTTTAAGTCATTTTATCCTCACCACAGCCTCATGGGGTAGAATGATGATTATCCCCTCCTTAAAGATGAAGCAATGTGGTTACAGAGAGTAACTTGTCCAAAGTTCCACAGTGAGCAAGTTAGGGAGTTAGGACATGAGCACAGGCATATCGATGCCTCCTGAATTCAGGCCCTTAACCATGATACTATACTGCCTCCTGTTTTTTAGATGAGGAACCTTATGACCAAAAAAAGTGAAATGATTTCTTCAAAGCCATATAGTTTATAAGTAGCAAAGTCTGGATACAAATTGTCTCCACTGCTTCTGGCTTCGTCTAGACCCCCTGAGAGGTGGCTGCTTCTGGGCTCTTGTTCAGAAGACAAGCCATTGGTAGGACAGTCCTAGGCATGATGTCTGGAGAGGAAGGTGGTCCCTGGGGCTCCTGGACAGGCAGTGGGCATCAGGCTGGGGTAAGGGTGTGGAAGCAGGCCATCTTGATGGGCACTGTGCTTTGCAGGCTGTACTGGAAAGCAAGTGGCCGTCTGGTACCCCGGGTGGGCGCCTGCGCTGGGCCAAGCTCCGGAACGTTGTCCTGGGGGCTGCTCAGTTCCGCCAGCCCTTGAGAGAACGGTGGCAGCAGCGGCGGCAGCAGCAGCAGGCAGCAGCACAACAAAAGGCAGGCAGCTCCCAGACAGGTGGGTAGGGACTGGTGACACGGCTTGGGGATGGAGTAGCCAGGGTCAGGCAGGGAGAGGCATGGAGCGCTTGGGCTGGCCTAGTGATTGGCATTGGGTGTTCTGGGGATGGATAAAGTACACTTGGCTGACAACAAAAGAGATGAAGTTCTGCAGGAGGAACCCTACAAACGCAGGTCCAGGCAAGGAGCTCTGTTTTGGAATAGGGGACTAGGTTTCTAGCTGGCTACCTTTCAACCCCCTCCCTGTCTTTTGCAGAACCCTCTCTGGAGCGCCCCTCCCCTACCCGCCCCCTTCAGCGCCAGACTACTTGGGCTGGGCGAAGCCTGCGGGACCCAGCCTCACCCTCGGGGCGCCTGGTGAAGAGCGGCAGCCTGGGCAGTGCCCGAGGGGCACAGCCCACTGTGGAGGCTGGCATAGCCCACAGTGAGTGCCCTTGTCTGACCCACCCCCCAGTCGGCTTTCCTAACCACTTGCCAGTGAGAGGGGGGAAGACTAGAGCCAGGATGGAGGGGTGGCCCTCTGTGGTGGGTACTGTAGACTGAAGGAACCTTGCCCAGAATGCCGTCATGGTGGGGGTTGTGATGCCAGAGTTGGTGCAGCCAGGAATTGTATTTATTCAATTTCTGGAGGAGGGGCTGGGCTTCTTCTTCCCTGATTCTTTTCTGCCCTGCAGTGATAGAGGCCTTGGGGGTCCTGGAACCCCGGGGATCACCTGTGCCCTGGCACGATGGAAGCCTCTCAGACCTGAGCCTGACCGGGGAGGAGCCAGCACCTGGAGGCAGCCCAGGGGACTCTGGCTCAGCCCTGATTACCCAGTCTACTGAAGCTCTGGAAGGGCTAAGTGGGCGGGTACCCAAGGCTGGTGGGCATCAGGATGAGGCCAGCACCCCCCGACGAGGGCTGGGTGCCCGCCTCCAACAGCTGCTCACTCCTTCCCGCCGCTCCCCTGCCTCTCGCGTTCCCCCACCTGAGCTGCCCCCTGACCTGCCTCCCCCAGCCCGCCGCAGCCCCATGGACAGCCTTCTGCGCCCCCGGGAGCGCCCTGGATCCACTGCCTCCGAGGTAGCCAACAAGGGGAGGGTCCAGACATTTTAGCACCAGGAGGCCTAGGGAGAGGCTGCTATCTAGGAGTGTCCAGAGGGGCCTTGAAGGGTGGTTGAAGCCAGCATCCTGGGTGAAGAGGACTATAGGGTTGGCTGACCATGCTTTCTCGTGTAACGGCAGAGCTCAGCCTCTCTGGGCAGTGAGTGGGACCTCTCAGAATCTTCTGTCAGCAGCCTGAGCCTTCGCCATTCCTCAGAGCGCCTCAGTGACACCCCTGGATCCTTCCAGCCACCTTCCCTGGAAGTAAGGATAACTCCTCCCATGTAGATGTGCTGGAACACACACATACACCATATCCACTCACTGTCAAAGGCAGGGGCTGGGGAGGAGGTGGAAAGAGGTGGGGCTGGGATTTGGAGGTAGGAGGGGCTAGGGAAGGAACATGGGCTACTGAGCCTGGAGGCTAAGCAGGGCCTGCTTCCTGGGGTCTCTTTGCCTGCAGATTCTGCTCTCTAGCTGCTCCTTGTGCCGTGCCTGTGATTCGCTGGTATATGATGAGGAGATCATGGCTGGCTGGGCACCTGATGACTCCAACCTCAACACAACCTGCCCCTTCTGCGCCTGCCCCTTTGTGCCCCTGCTCAGTGTCCAGACCCTTGATTTCCGACCCAGGTGCCCAAAGCAGGGCAAGTGCTGCGGGTGGGACAGAGAGGTGGAGGTCCAAGACCTGACCCCTCCTGCTATCCCTCTGCAGTGCCCCCAGCCCCAAGCCTGCCCCTGCTGATGCTGGAGGCAACAAAGACGCTCCTGTCCCTGGGGGCCCAGGACCTGTGCTCAGTAACCGCAGGCTCTGCCTTGCCCTGGATGAGCCCCAGCTCTGCAATGGGCACATGGGGGTAAGGGCTGGGCCAAAAGGGCACGAGGAATGGATGTGTGTGTGTGTGTGTGTGTGTGTGTGTGTTGCCCTGTTGGGGGGCCCAGCAGTACTGGGGAGAGATGGGCATTGAGGGCAAGGGGCATCCCAGAAGCTGTCGGACATGGTGGCTCAGTGGGAAGCGTGGCTCTGGGGATGGGGCCATGGTACATGTCCTCCACTGCCCTCCCCCTTTTTGCCTGACAGGGTGCCTCCCGGCGGGTCGAGGGTGGGGCGTGGGCATACCTGAGCCCCCTGGTGCTGCGTAAGGAGTTGGAGTCGCTGGTAGAGAACGAGGGCAGTGAGGTGCTGGCATTGCCTGAGCTGCCTGCTACCCACCCCATCATCTTCTGGAACCTTCTGTGGTATTTCCAGCGGCTGCAACTGCCCAGTATTCTGCCATGCCTGGTGCTGGCCTCCTGTGATGGGCCCCCACCCCCCCAGGTCAGTACCTCCATGTGGTCCTGCTTCCTGAGTGCTTCCCTCCTCATCTCCGGCTCCCTGTCTCTCAGTCCTCTGTGTCCTTGGCACTGTAGAAAGAGCATAGGCTTTAGAGTCAGTTGTTCCTGGTTTGACTCCTGGCCCTTTCACTTCACTACTCTGAGCCTCAGTTTTCTCGTCTGTCAAATGGCATAAGCACCCACCACACGGGGCTGTTGTTAGCCACCTCGTGTAGCACCTGGGACCTAGATAGTGATTTGTTTATGTTCGTCTGTCCATTCCACCAGTCTTTATTGAGAATCTTTTCGGTTCTAGGCACAGTTTTAGGCACTAGGGATGTAGCAGATTACAAAACAAAGTCTTTGTTTTCAGAGAGCTTGCATTCTCGTAAGGGATGAGAGTTCCTTTCCCTCTTCTCTTTGGCTATGTCCTGTAATGTCCCTGTCTCTTGGAACATCGCCTATCTATTTCCTGTGCTCTGCCTCCATTCCACGAGCCTAACTGTCTCCTTTATCTTGGCTCCCTGCAGGCCCCATCTCCATGGCTGACACCTGATCCAGCCTCTGTGCAGGTGCGGCTGCTGTGGGATGTCCTGACCCCTGACCCCAATAGCTGCCCACCTCTCTATGTGCTCTGGAGGGTCCACAGTGAGTCTGGTATTTGGCTTAGGGTCGGAAGGGGTGGGTCCCACACCCAGAGGGCTCAATAATCCTGGCTACCTTGCTTTCTTTCACCCAGGCCAGATCCCCCAGCGGGTAGTATGGCCAGGCCCAGTACCTGCATCCCTTAGCCTGGCGTTGCTGGAGTCGGTGCTGCGCCATGTTGGTCTCAATGAGGTGCACAAAGCTGTAGGGCTCCTGCTGGAAACTCTAGGGCCGCCTCCCACAGGCCTGCACCTACAGAGGTATGGTGCTCCATCTGGGAGGTCCCTGGCCTGCCCTGGGCTCCACACCTCCTTTCTCTCACTCACAGCCTTCTGCCTCCACTCCAGGGGCATCTACCGTGAGATCTTATTCTTGACAATGGCTGCTTTGGGCAAGGACCATGTGGACATAGGTAGGGAGCAAGCAGGGGGCTGAGGAGTGTAGGGATCTGGGGCCAGGTGCGGGAGGTTGGAAACTAATAATATTGACCTACCTCCACCCTCTTCCCTAGCGGCCTTCGACAAGAAGTACAAGTCCGCCTTTAACAAGCTGGCCAGCAGCATGGGCAAGGAGGAGCTGAGGCAGCGGCGGGCACAAATGCCCACCCCAAAGGCCATTGATTGCCGAAAATGTTTTGGAGCACCTCTGGAATGCTAGGGACCCTTAAGCTTCCCTCTCCAGCCTGGGGTGGGGAAGTGAGGGAGAAAGGACTCTAGAGATAACCTGCTTCCCTGTTCCTTTCATAGAGTAGTTGGGAACAGGCTAGGAAGCATGCCCAGCCATAGGCTCCGAGTTGGGGCAGCAGGAAGACGGACCCACTATTACCAAAAGTCACAATTCCCCTATCTCCAACCTGCCCAATATGCTTATGCTGATGTTGGAGGAGGCCTGGGGGGAGCTAGCACAGCTCTGTTCCTCCCCATCTTATACCAGGAACTCCCCTCCAGGGTACCCATAGATCTGCGCTGCCCTGGTCATTTTATAAGTTTTTGTTTTAAAAAACAACTAGAAAGATACAGAGTTACTGAGCCTTTGTCCTGAATGGGAGGGAGGGATGTCATTCCTCACCAATGATGGTCCCTCTTCCCTGGAATTGCTGAAGAAGCCCAAGGCTCTCCATACCTTTCTACCTTCAGGTTTGTATTTTATTTTAAGTTATTTATTCTGGAGCCACAGCCCCCTTGCTTAAGAGGTTCTTATGGACGGTGAGAAAGAGAAGGGAAATAGGGCACCATGGTCCCGTGGTTTGTAGCTCCTTAGAAGTCAGGAGCTGGGAGCCAGAGGAGTCCCAAGCTCCCCTTAGGAAGAACTGGTGCCCCCTCTAGTCCTAATCCTTTTTGTCCGCTCCACCTTGGGGAATGCCTCACTCACCCAGGGCCCTGACTGTGCAATAAGGATTATTCCTTGTGAAGTTTTGTTGGATGTAAATATAGTAAAAGCTGCTTCTGTCTTTTTCCTTCTGCCTCCTGTTCCCTGGGTCTGGGATAATGGTGGGGGATACCTCTCTTCTTCCCCTGGCTGCACATCCTCCTTCCCACCTTCCCATCCCTTGCGGCCTTCAGGGACACCCTGCTTTCCCTAACCACGTCTGGTACTGGTCCCTTGGCACAGGGAGTTCTCGAAGCAGTAGAGGGGTGAATCCGGTGCTAGCTATGGTGGTGCCAGTCTGTGTGGCACTTCTGGCCCTCCTACACAATCACCCCCTTGTCCCTCATCTGTACCCCACACAAAGACTCCATTCTCTGGAGGCCCTGAGCTCATCTCTGCCTTCTTTCCTCTCCCCCAGCTTCCCCCTCCCAACTTCTCCAGTACCTCCACAGGGATGATACCCTCTCCCCAGTAGTTGGTGTTGGCAGCCCTCATGCATCCTGGGAGCCCTGGCAGTCATCATAGGCCTTCTTAGTTGCTCTAGCTGCAGGCAATACTCTTCCAACCAGGGTCTCAGCTTGGGAACAGCACCAGGAAGATAGGGGCAAGGCTTAAGGGGCTTGCTGCATGTGGGCATCAGGGAGACAGGCATCGTTTTTCTAGTCACTTTGGCCCACTCGCAGTTCTCCCTTTCTTTCCTGTATAATGAAATAAACACAGGAAACAACTCCTAACAGAGCTGCAAAACCAATTACCAAAGGGAATTAGCCAACAAAACAGAAATGCCTTGGGGAAGGAGGGCAGGAGTGTCAATGGAGGAAATAATTTACATGAACCTTTAGTGCAAATTCCTCAGGGTGGAGATCAGTGGATGGAGAGAGAAGTACTACTTCTGAATTCTGGCACCTTCAAGCCAGAGGATCCTTTCCCGTCCTGTCTTGAGCATGGTAGGACGCTTTTCCAGCGTTCTAAAGGAGCAGCACAGGCGGGACGGAGGGGCTTAGGAAATGCCAGCTGTTTTGCCAGGGACTAGGAGATGTCTTCTTCAGAGGGGAACCCTCATGTCACCCCAGGTTCTGATCAGACCTCACTCCCCAGAATCAACTTCACCCTGTATCATCTCCAAGGACCTTCTGCAAGGGAGCAACTGCCTTCCTGAAGTCATAAGTTTCTGTTGAGTGTAGTGTGCCCAACAATGGGCCGAACCATCTGGAATTACAGAATTTTAGGGCTCAGTCCCTGCCTTAATAGCGTGTACAATCTTATTGGTCTAGAGTGCCCCTTGGTTCACAAACAATAATGACAATCAATCCTGCCTCCCAGCTTATGCTTCTATTTTTGGGCTTCCTTCTAGAGGCCTACAGTCAGATGGGTAGAACTGCAGAATTCTTTAACTACAAGAATATCTGGGAATTCCAATAGCAAAGTACTCACCGTGGCATCTGACATCTCTCTGTCCTGCAGCCTAGGGAGCTGTATGAGGGGAAGGATATGCCCAAATTACCTGGCCCAATTTCTCTTCCCAGACTTCAGAGTGTATAGGCTCAAGTATGACAAATTTTAGTTAAATGTTGTCTCTGCCACTTACTAATTTTATTACATCAGACAAGTTGCTTAACTGCTGTGCCTCGGTTTTTCCTCATCTGAAAACTGGAGCGGTTGTTTAAAGATTAATTATATAGTTCATATAAAGTGCTAAGCACACTCAATAAATGTTAGCTTCAAAAAGAAAATGAACAAACAGGTAGAACCTGCACAGGGCAAAGGTCATGTCCACTACAATGGTGGCCTCACTTGTCTTCCGTGGAGCTTGATCACTCCAGATGGAACGTCCCGCTCCATGGCCTGGTTTAATTTCGTTGAAAGGCATTTTCTCAGGCCTCACTAGTGTCTTCCTCGGGTTGGTGTCTTCCACCACCGCATTTCTCATGTCTCCTTGCAGCCCTTGAAGAAGGGCCCTTCAGACTGCAGAGAACGCATTGGACTGCTAATGGACAAAACAGCAGGTTAGGGAAAGAGGACTGTCCTTTCCATGTGCGCGGTGACTTTGTCTCATATACTGCTACATCCCAGCACACAGAAGAGAGCCTGATATCATGATAGTGATAGGTCCTCTATCGTGTGTTAAATAACCAAGTCAGTGAAAACGTTAAAATGAGAGGGGTAGTAGAGAAATAATTTTCAGTGCAGTACAAGACAGGTACAGGTAGAATACCAACAGAAACTGAATTTAGAACTAAGGGTGTAATTGTTGGAAAAGTGAGGAAAACTCCCATAATAGCCACTATTTTCATGTTTATTGAGTCCTTACTATATCCTTGGCACTGTCCTGAGCATTTTAAATGTACTATTTTACAATCCTCACAATTACCCTGTGAGCTATGTACTCTTATCAATTATTCCCATTTTACAGATAGGGAAACTAGGGCATAGAGAACAGAGGGTAACATGCACTCAAATCACACAACTGCTAAGAGGTAGAGCGGAGATCCAAACCCAGGCAGTCTGACTCCAGAGACCATGTTCTTTACCTGGACACTATACTAGAATGAAACAACATTTTTAACTCAAAGTAAGAATTGGGGCATGCCTCTGTGTGTGTGTGTGTGTGTGTGTGTGTGTGTGTGTGTTCAGGGTCTACCCATGTCTTTACATGGCCATGTCCTTCATTAGCTTCATTTCCATTGCACAGTATGACTCCTAAATAATTTGAAAAACACATTCTAGGGCTTCTGGAACCAGTTATTTCTGGGTTCAAACCACTGCTTAGTCACTAATTAGCTGTCTGACCATTGCAAGTTACTTAACCTCTCTGAGCCTGTTTCTTGATCTACCTGGGTTCAAATTTCAGCTCTGCCACTTATCATGTGTAACTCTGGGTAAGTCCTTTGATCGGTACCTCATACTCCTCATCTGTAAAATGGAGATAACAGTATCTACCCGACAGAGTTATGAGGAATAAGATAAACCATGTAAAGCTTTTAAAGGAATAAAATAATGCATGTGCCTCGCACAGTTTCTTTCCCAAAACGTTAGGTGTTATTATACTCTCAACACACTGGACTCTGTCATATTTGGTCCCCATCTTCAAGGTGCTCAAGAACAATACTCGTGGTAAGTGCTCGAGGAACGCTAAGAGAGTTTAGGTGGATTTAGCTGCTTCAGGGAAAGTAAAAGGAATTGGGCCTTGAGTTGATTAGGTGGAGACGGGTGGGGTGGGAGGCTGTTTCCCTCACTGAACCTAACCATCCCAGGAGATCCCGAGAAAAGCAGCTGCGAGGGCTCTGCACACTGTAATTACTCAGCAATGTGGCTAGCTGCCTTTTTCTCAGCTGTCGTGGTTGGTCACGACAGAACAGTGCTGAGGTACGATGAAGACCAGGAAGCTCAAGGCCTTTGGCAGACGGAGACAGGCCACGCCCCAAATAGAGAGCAAGGCCCAAGCGCCTAGAGCTACTTCTATCGTGAAATTCCTGGATTCTGTCGCGATGAAACATCACCCAACGCAGAGCCCAACACGGTTAGCCAGTCTCCATCTTTAGAATTGGAAGAATGAGAGCTGGCCTAAGGGGAATCCCGGTTTTGGGATACTGGGGTACGGCGGCTGCCTGGGGACCAAAACGTCTCTAAGGTAAAGTTGCAGCCTGAAGCGATTTTTTGACCCCCGACACTTAATGGGCTGCTGAAGACCCGGATGTGTCTGGGACTGGCCGAGGTACCCATTAACGCGCCCCCGCTAGACCATCCCCCTCCTCCGTTTAGCATTGGGTCTTATGCACGCCAATCATCACTTCTCCAGCCACTCACTCTTCAAGGGTGGGGTGTAGTCCCAGCATCCTGTCTCCTATTGGTAGGGCCGAGGAGAAGAGGGCGGGGAGGCCGGCTTAGGTCGCCCAATGGGCGTCGTGGCGTGTGGGGAAGGCGGAGCCGAGGCGCTTGGCAGCTGCCCAATCAGCGTCCTTGTTTGTGTGGTGCCGCCGCCGCCGGTGCAGCCGCCGCCGCCGCCGCTGCCCCCGTCTGTACCGCAGTGTCTGCTCCGCCCGCCCGCCCCGGTCCGGCCCGCCCCCCTCCCCCACCCCCGCCCCCGGGCCCGTCAGCGGGGTCCGGAACCCACTGTGCCGTCGCCTCTTCGTTTTTCGACGCCTCCGCCGCCGCCTGAGGAGGCGAGCTAGCCAGGAGTTACACCGCCAGCGCCAGGTGAGGAGCTTTGGCCTAGGCCAGCCTGGCCGCCCGCCCGCCCGGGGGCGGTGAGGAGCGAGGAAGGGAGGGAGGCTGGGAGGAGGCTGTGGTGGCGGAGGTGGGGGAAGGGAAAGGTGGAGGGGCGGGGGGGAGGGGAAGCGCCCGCGAGCCGACGCCCGCCCGCGCGCCCCCGCCTTGCGTCCCCCTCCCCCCACCCCGGCACCGCGCGCCCCCGCCTCGCGCTCCCCCTTCACCTCATCCCTCCCCACCCCTCCGAGCGCGCGCCCGGGTCTTTCGCTTCGGCCTCGCGCGCCCCCAGCTCGTGTCCCTTCATTTCTTCTCCTTTTACTCTTTTTCCCCTCCCTCGCGCCCCGTTTCCCCCGCCATCCCCGCCTTCACTCCCTGCCTCATGCCCGCCATGCTCCCCTCCTTTCCTCTCTCGCGCGGCCCCCCCTTTTAACTCTCTCCACCCCCAGTGGTGCCCTCAGGGTGCGGGGGCCGCTCCCTGCTCTCAGTCTCGTGTTTGCCGGCGGTTGGGACAAACGGGGGATCCTTGAGGCTGAAGGAAGCATGGGATAATTGTCCTTATTTAGGTAAAGGGATCGGGAGCGCAGAACCTTACCCCTTTATTTCGTCGTCCACCGTTCCCTCGCCCTCCCGCAGGAGCAGGGAATTGTCTCAGCCCGTGTGGGTACTTATCTTCAGTAGCGACTGAACCACCCCTTTCCGCGGCTGGGCTTCTGGCACAGGCTGCATCTGTATCCCAGTTCAGTGCCTGAGGGTCGATGGAACTAGAACTTACCCTTCCCTAACCAAACCAGGACTTAGAGTACTTTTTGTTTCCCTGCTCTCAATTACACCGAGGAGCTAGCCACTCCGGTGAGTGCAGAGGTTTGGGTGCCGTTCGCCGGCCCGGGACAGTTTTCTCCCTTCATAAAGGTAGAGTAGCCTTTTTGGACTCTTCTCCAGCATGAACTTCGCTCCAAACACAAGATATTAGCTCATAGGGCTGGCACTGAGGTGGGGATGGAGGCATTGATGGTGGGTGGGTGGCATGAGGATGCTAACTGAGCTAGCTATCAACCTTTTCTTCTGCTGTCATCTGGAGAATCAGGTAGCCTCCGGAGAACCAGTTTTCTCATTTCTGATAAATGATTATTTGGAGAGCTTTTGTGTGCGTATGAGAGAGCTGGGAGATACTTAATATATTTCATCAAAGGAAGAGAGTGGTGCTTTCAGGCCAGACTACCACAGAGATTTGGACTTGTAGCAGCTGAAATAAAGCAGATTTAACAGATCTGTGTTGGAGAGATGATGCTTTTGAGATTTTTGAAACATTTTTATTTCTAAAAATTTATGTTTTGAGTGGACAGTGCATCGTGCATGGGATACAGAGTGTAAAAAGAAATCTTCCCTCTCACCTCTCTCCTCCAGCCATCCAGTCCCCCTCCCAGTGCAGACAACTTCTAATTGTTTTCTGGCAGCAGCATGGTGTCTATATGTTGGTGTCTGTATGTTGGAGATTAACCTATTTGGGAGTTTCGTGCTAGCTTTATTGCTCTTTCTTTGATACACTGACCTAAACTCTTCCTTGAGCTCTGATAACCACTTAGATTTATATATTTGGTGTTGGAGCGAACTCTTGATAGAGTACTGTCCTGGAGTGGCATTTGTCTCCGTACTTGGTTGGGAAGGAGGCTACTTCTGGAGCTGTTAAAGGTGGTGCTGTGGATGGGCTCAGTAGATTTTGTGGGAAGGGCCACATCTGTTGGAAATGGTGCTGCTTTTTTTTTGTGACCAATATCCAGTCTGTTTTGGGATGCGCTGGGGCAAGGATAGTCTTTCCTTGGGCTTTTTAAGAGGATAGGTTGTATGAATAATGAGTTAATGGGAGTACTGATCTGCTTGTGCTGTCTTCCGTTTTTAGAGGAATGTAGTTTTTAGTGTAGTGGTATTCATCGTGTTAAGGAATGAAGTAGATAAGTATTAATCAGCAGGAATCAGAAGACTGGACCAGTAGGCTGAGTGACCCAGTTTGAGAAGAGATGAGGCTTTTATGGACTTTTGTCCTGCCTATTCCTTACTTGGGAACACTTTCCATGAGGTGAGAGTGATTTGTAACTGACAGCAGCATCCATCTTTATGACACTGTGGTTTGCCTCTGACTGTGTGATGTCTGTTAACTTCCTGTTTAGAGGCAGTCCAAATAGGGTCTGAGTAGTGGCTGCATTCAAATACTTGTCTGGGAACAATGTTAACCAGGTTCCCTGATCAGCCCTTGAAATCTAAGTTCTGGCAGTAACTTTTACTGCTGTGTTTAGCATAAGGCCACAAGGTGGTGGGGGAGGGAGATGTGAGAAATTTGTTCTGAACCTCATAGACTTTGAGTACATTCAAAAGCCTGTGTGCTGCTCCCCGTCTATTGATTTGGGCAGATCCCCCGCACCCTCCCTTTTTTTTTCTGGCTGGGCCTGGCCAGACCTCCAGGTTGGGTTTTGGTTAGAGAATAGCAGTGTGGAAGAAGACTCAATGTAATAGTATCCTAATCATAGGTTGAGACCTCTGGATTCATCCTAGCTTGAAGCAATATATTGTTATGCTGTAAGTAAACCAGGCCTCTTGTTTCAATTTACTGATTCTTCCTTCCTTACCTCCCCCACCCACCAAGCTGGAGGTGCATGTGTAGGGGAACAGCAGCTGTGCTGTCCTGGTTTCTAGGTTCTGGAGCATATTCCATGTTAGCCACCCTGTTGAAAGTCATGCTGACAGGCAGCCCCTCTGCACTCAGCTCAGAATGCTCATGTTTGGTTCATTGAGAAAAACCAAACCAGCTTTCACTGATTAAAACAACTGCTAGAGAAGTCATTAAGATTTGAGCCATAAGTGGGACTGAGGGACTTTGTTTTCCAGACCCTTTGCAGTACTTAAAGCCGTGCATCATTACATATCAAGGCACAATAGCCAGGCATTATCTGAGGCAGTTTGGAGGGGAAGAAAAAAAAAAAAAGACACACACCCAGATTGACTATAAATCTAATCCTGGCGTAAAACTGTCCACCTCTTGCTTAGGAAAAATCCAGCCTATCAGACAATGCCACACAAAGTTGCAGTTCCCCTGCATTGGCTAAGCCTGGGAAAAGATACATAAGGAAGTACAGTTTCTGTTGAAAAGGACTGGCTTTTTGGGGGGAAGCTGCTATTAGCAATACGGTGTGGTGTATCCTCAGTAATCCCTGTGATGCTTTTTCTGTAGGTGCTGGTTGGGGATTTTGGTGGCTCCAGAATTGCATGAGGCAGAGAGCCTCCTGTATTTGTGTGGTAGTGGTGAAAGCCTCTGAAGAGAGGATCTGATTTGAAATACTCCCTCCTCATGTTCTTTTACCTTCTGTCTTATGGATATATGAGATATGCCTATACGGTTTGAGTTCATCTAGTAGGAAAGGAGTGACCTAGGGTCATTAAGGGCTTAACCTGTCTGATACACTTATTAGATGGTGTCTTGGTAATATTTGGTGTCTCCCTCGAAATCCTCTAATCTTTGCCATTGCCTTAAGTTGCCATCAGCTGGCAAGAAGCTGTCAAGTTTTGGGTTATAGTACCAAAAGCAACAGATGAATAAGAACACATATTTTGTTACTTTTGAGGTATGAAATGGTCAAATCCCAGACTTCAGAGTCCTAGTAATTGCGGAAGCTTCTTTGACAACATGTAAACTTAATTGTTATTAATACTAATCAATAAAGCTACTAAGGAAAGTGATAGTACTTCCACATTCCTAAGCCATTCTCTTGTTACTTTTTAAATCTGGCTAGTATACATTTTTTAAATAATTCAAGTTTACCATTACTTGAACCTGAAAGTCATGCTTTAAGCCTCCCAATCAAAGCTTTCTTGATCTTGTCTCATTTTGGGGGAAGGTGGAATTTGTAATCTCCCAAATTATAGGCTGGAATCTTAGTAGGATTTAGATTAGACATCAGGATTAATAAATCCCCATTATGGTTGTGAGGGATTAGAAATGTTAACTGGAGAGTTTGTGCATCTCTTACCTAAAAGGTATTTATAAGGTTAAAGCTTTTTGAGAGTATTTAAATTCAGACTTCCTGAAAGGGACGTCCTGGGCTATTAAGTGGCCAATTGGAATGGTAGAACACAGGTGTAGAGAGTCTAGAAATCCTGGGTCAGATCCTCGCTTTGCCATTTATTAGCTATATAACTTTGGGTAAGGCTCCTAATTTTGGGATTCCCACTTTTGTCAGAGTAAAAGCCAGTCTTTACAGTGGTCTATAAAGTCTTACATGGTCTACCCTTCTCCACCCCTTATCTTGTTGATCTCCTGTCATCCTCCCTCTTGCTTACTCCATTCCAGCCACATTGACTTGTTCCTTAAATACATGAGTGGGAAATAGCTAGTTTTTCCCACAGAGATAATACAAATGACTAATTTCCTCACCTCCTTCAAGTCTTTGCTTAAATGTCACCTTTTCAGTGAGACTTTATCCTACCCCTACTTGAAATTGCACCTTCACCTCCCACCTCTCACTCCTAGTCCTTCTCTGTTCTGTTTTCTTTTTCATAGCACTTACAACTTTATAACATACTTATTTGTTACATCACAAAAGAGGAACCAATAAGCAATAAATGTAAGGTCTATGAAGGCATGGATTTATTTTGGTGTTTTTTTAATGCCTAGTACAGTGCCTGGCCTATAGTTAATACTCAGTAAATATTGTTGATCAAATAGGAATAATAATAATTGTTTTCCTAACCTCATATTTATAACAAAAGTATGAAATGTGATAAACATAGTATGGGATATTAAAATGTTTTGTGAACTTGGAAGCTTTATACAAATGATGGTAAAACAATTGCCTTCCCATTGAAATGGTAAATAACACTTGATTATTGAAAAAAATCTTCATATGTATTCACATATATTATTACATCTCTCCTAATCTCCAGCCCCTTGTTTCTGCTTGTCTACTGTGTGCTAGATATATTCACCTCTGTATTCAATTGGTACCTCAGACTCAACATTTTCAGCATCTGTTCCCCTTCTGTGATTCATTGAGTCACCTAAGCCAGAAATGTGAGCATCATTGTCAATTCTTTCTCTCTCTCTCTTTTGTTTTGGTGAGGAGGATTAGCCCTGAACTAACATCTGTTGCCAATCCTCCTCTTTTTGCTGAGGAAGATTGTCACTGGGCTAACATCTGTGCTCATCTTCCTCTGTTTTATGTGGGATGCCTGCCACAGCTTGGCTTTATAAGCGGTGTGTAGGTCCGTGCCCAGGCTCTGAACCTGTGAACCCCAGGCCTCCGAAGTGGAGCATGCAAACTTAACCACTGTGCCACTGGTCTGGCCCCATCAATTCTCTCTCTCTTATCTATTACTTCCTAAATATTTCTGGGGGCTGACACGGTGGCATAGTGGTTAAGTTCACGTGCTCTGCTTTGGGGGCCTGGGGTTTGCAGGTTTGGATCCTGGGCTCGTACCTGCGCACCGCTTATCAAGCCGTGCTGTGGCAGGTGTCCCACATAAAATAGAGGAAGGTGGGCGCAGATGTTAGCCCAGGGACAATCTTCCTCAGCAAAAGGAGGAGGATTGGCAACAGATGTTAGCTCAGAGCTGATCTTCCTCACAAATAAATAAATAATTCTGAATCTATACCTTTTTCTGTATCTCCATTGCCAGTCTCCTAATTCAGGCCCGTAATAACTCTTATTTGGAATATTGCCGTGATCTTTTACAGTTCTCTCTGTTTTTAGTCTTGTTCTCTTTTAAACTTGGATCATATTATCTTCAAAATGGTCTAACATAGAGATCTGGTTATTCTACTTCCCCTTCTCAAAAGTATTCAATAGTTTGCAATCATTTAAAGGTAAAATTTAAACTTTGCATAGTATTCAAGACCCCTTATCATCTTGGCCTTTGCCTTTGTATCCACCCTTACTTTTCTCTCTTATAGTTTAAACATGAGCAAATACAGTTTTTAGTTCCCAGATCTGCTTCCAAATCTCAACTGAAATGCTACTTTCTCTGGGAAGCCTTCTGTGACTTGCCCAAAGAGACTTAGATATGCTTTCTTCTTTGATCTCACTCTTAATTTATAAATATTGTTTGTCTCCCTCCAGTGGTCTATAAACATCCTGAAAGAAAAAGATACCACGGCTTTTTACTATTGTCTCCAGTGCCTAGCATGGTGCCTGTCACTTAAAAGATATTCAAAAATATGAATAATCCTGTTGGTTGAGACATCAATGCATACATTTAGAAGATGCCCCTTTTGTTATGTTCTAGGGGCAGAAGACCAAGGTTGGAGTCTTGGTTCTGCCATTTGTCATCTTTGTGACCTGGTTGAGTCACTTGAAGTCTCCAAGCCAGAATTTCCTCAATTTAGAAATGAAGATCAGTAGCTGCTTCATCTATTTTATTAGGTTTCTCTGTCAGTCAAATGAGATTATGCATGTAAAGGTGCTTTATAAAGTGTAAAGCACTGTACAATTGGTAATTATTACATGCTGATACAAGCCAAGCGTTCCTCACAACTCATTTTTTCTTGTTCATATTGATATGAGGCCTTTTCTTTTTATCATTGAAGCCATAAATACTCTTCTACAACATGAGTTCTGTTCATATGCATTTTCATCAGAGTAGGTGTAGCGTACTCCTGTATATCATCGTAAATGTGGCACATTTAAAGGCTTTCCCAAATTCTAGTGGATAAAAGAGGTTGCAAAATCCTGGGAAGTTACACTTCTCAAGGAGTTTCTCAGTTGTGAATTCTGTAATTTTTTTCTCAGATTTTAAAAAAATTTGCATTTTTGCAACTTTCAGAACTTTTTTTTTTTTTTAAGAACTTTTTTTGTGTGTGTGAGGAAGATCAGCCCTGAGCTGACATCCGTGCTAATCCTCCTCTTTTTGCTGAGGAAGACCGGCTCTGAGCTAACATCTATTGCCAATCCTCCTCCTTTTTTTTTCCCTCTAAAGCCCCAGTAGACAGTTGTATGTCATAGTTGCACATCCTTCTAGTTGCCGTATGTGGGATGCGGCCTCAGCATGGCTGGAGAAGCGGTGCGTCGGTGCGCTCCCGGGATCCGAACCTGGGCCACCAGTAGCGGAGCACGCGCACTTAACTGCTAAGCCACGGGGCTGGCCCCTGCAACTTTTAGAACTTAAAAGGAATTTTTAAAATGTAACTATAAACTCATTTGTTGAGCACTTTGTGTAAAACTTTGTACTATTTTTTTTCATAATTTTCCATACCTTTTATTTTTTATTTTATTTATTTATTTTGGGAGGAAGATCAGCCCTGAGCTAACATCTGCCAGTCCTCCTCTTTTTGATGAGGAAGACTGGCCTTGGGCTAACATCCATGCCCATCTTCCTCCACTTTATATGGGATGCCGCCACAGCATGGCTTGACAAGCGGTGCATCGGTGCGCGCCCGGGATCCAAACCCGGGCCTCTGCAGTGGAGTGCGTGCACTTAACCACTACACCACCAGCCTGACCCCAAGCTTTGTACTATTTTAATTCTTATAGTAACTCTGTGAGGGAGATATAATAGCCATTTTACAGATGAGAAAACTCAATTCTAGTTGTCATTTTGCTGGAATCTCACAGGTTAGTAAAAATGGTGAATCCAGTATTATTGAACAGCTCTGCCTGACTCCACGAGTTGTGATCTTATCATTCTCCTAAGTCTTGTCCTGCCCTTAAAAAAAAAAAAATTCACCTCAGTATTAATAGGTCTTATGTGAAAAAAGTTGTGTGCTCGTGAAAAAAGTTGTGTGTTCAAGGGGGCCGGCCTGGTGGCATAATGGTTAAGTTTGTGTGCTCTGCTTCGGCGGCCTGGGGTTCATAGGTTCGGATCCCAGGCGTGGACCTATGCACCGCTCATCAAGCCATTCTGTGGCAGGTGTCCCATGTAAAGTAGAGGAAGATGGGCATGGATGTTAGCCCAGGGCCAGTCTTCTACAGCAAAAAAGAGGAGGATTGGCAACAGGTGTTAGCTCAGGGCTACTCTTCCTCACACACACAAAATTTTTTTTTGTTGTGTGGTCAAATAGGGTTTTTGAAAATTCCGTGTTAAATTAAGTTAAGGCATATTTCTTTACAGCATGACCTCCCAGAGCCTTGCAAGTCTAAATAGGCATTGTACATTGGGAGCAGTAAACGAATGGCTAAAGGATACAGAGCTTCTCAAAATTATTTGGCCATTAAGAACAACTTAGGGCACTAGTGATTTATCTCACTGAATGCTTTGAGAATACTGTGCTTTCTTATTCTGCTTTCCTGTAGTTCCTCTATGGGTTGAATTTTTTTAAAGGGTTGTCACTCTGAAATGAGGGAATTGACTGCTTTTGTGTGCTGGTTTTCCGGAGAACTAGTATGGTGGCATTAGGCCAGATATTTTTTAGAAACTTCCCTGGTATGGATGCTGTCTTTTTTTCCTCTCTGAATCTTCTAAGGCAAATGGCACAGTTCATCCAACTTGGCCCTCACCTTCAGTGAGTTCCCAGGAGGATAACTGTAACTGAGCTGCTGCCCTGCCTTCTTTCATCTAACGTGCTAGAAGCAGGAGAGTGGAGTTTCAACTTTGTGAGTGAGCAGAAACCCTTGAGCCAGTAACAAGAAGCCCTTCCTTTCTGTAAAGATGGTAGTATCACACTGAGAAATCTATAAATCCCATCATTCTTTCTCTTCTGTGAGACATGCAGACCGATCTGGAGATCAGAGGAGAGAAGGAACAATACCTTTGAATTTTCAGTCCTTTAAAGGTGATATGTTGGTCTTGAAATTAAAACAAAACAAAATTTGGGAAATTTGTCCCATATTGTTTAAAGTCATAAAGATTACCTGAATGGTATTTACCCCTGAATTCCAAACTTTTATCTCGTTATTTGAGCTACTGGTGAAAAATATTGAAAATATTTCCTTAGTAGGATAACATTTTTTGGAGGGAGGGGCAGTTTTCTAATCACTCTATTACATTTATATGGCTAGATTGATGTGTTGCTATCAGAGGGTGAAGCAATTGGTTATGTGTATTGCTACTGCCTCGAACAGGTTGGCTGAAAGACCCTATATTAGGTTCTATGGAAATTTTTTTTTTTATAATTTTATTTATTTATTTTTTTCCCCCAAAGCCCCAGTAGATAGTTGCATGTCATAGTTGCACATCCTTCTAGTTGCTGTATGTGGGACGCGGCCTCAGCATGGCCAGAGAAGCGGTGCGTGGGTGCGCACCCGGGATCCGAAGCCGGGCCGCCAGCAGCGGAGCACGCGCACTTAACCGCTAAGCCATGGGGCCGGCCTGGTTCTATGGAAATTTGATGTGAATAGCGTGACATACTTTCCGTGTATTAGGGTTTGGCCTATATTAAGTGTACATGAATAAATTAATATGTTCTTCTGGTGTCATTCTTTTCTTATTTTATAATTCAGGTAGTAAAGAATGCTCAGTTTCTCAGCTAAGTGCATGGTGAATTTGAAAGTTTTGGTTTTTTAGAGTGTTTTAAATCCAGATATTTTCTGCCAAATGAATGGAAACTAGAATATGGGTCTCTTACAACCCCAAGATCCAATCCTGTTTTCATTAGTCTGCATTTTTAACTCTTCATCCTCTGCTTTGAGAGCTATTTCCCAGTGGAATTCTGTATAAAACATTAATGCTGAACTGAAAACTTTCAAGGAATATGGGTGACTGGAAAAGGATCTTTTACAGCTATGTTTTGCAGTGGACAGAAGCATTTTAAAAATAGCAAGTGCATCTTGGAAAAACTTTGAAGATTCAGGGGAATAAGTCTTCGCTAGCCTAAGTAGTGGTGTAAAAATTTCTTTGAAATCTAATTACTATACATAAATAGGTACACCTGTTATGAACTGTTTTGATTGTTGCATTCCTTGTACTACCAAGGCCTTGATGTTTATTTGTTATTAAATTGTAGGTTCGTAGTTTTGTCACATAATAGAGTAGTAGATTTCACAGAAGAGTATAACCAAGGTTAGAATCTGGGTAGTCTTCATTTCCAGATTAAACCTTCTATTCTGGCTGGCTGAATACCTGATGATATTCACAAGAGGGAGTTAAATACAATATGATAGGGCCGGCCCCGTGGCTTAGCGGTTAAGTGCGCGAGCTCCGCCGCTGGCGGCCCGGGTTCGGACCCCGGGCGTGCACCGACGCACTGCTTCTCCGGCCATGCTGAGGCCGCGTCCCACATACAGCAACTAGAAGGATGTGCAGCTGTGACATGCAACTATCTACTGGGGCTTTGAGGGAAAAAATAAATAAAATAAAAAAAAAATTAAAAAATACAATATGATAAAGTTGTATCAAAAAGTAAAACTTAAAAGTGTCTGAAGTTATGTGTGACTTTTGTGCTGTCTTCTGGATTCAGTTGGGCTGAGGGTATGAAAACAACTGTGTAAGGGGTACTGTTATGGTGCTGAGAGGTGTTAGAGGGGAATGATGAGATTTTTACTCATTGTTTTATAGCTTTATGAATTAACTGAAGATGGTTTTGGAAATTGGCATTTTAATTTTGTTGTTACTGGGGCTACTTAGCACATTTTCCGTGTGCTGCCTAGACTATGTCACGTTAGCTTTTTCTGGTTATTCTGAAAGCTTTTATCAGTCATTCTCCCTCTCCCTCTCCCTCTCCCTCTCTCCCTCTCTCCCTCTCTTTCTCTCTCACACAGAACCAACCGTTCTCAGTGTTGTGCATAAATTGAATTCTGATATCTGGATATGAGAAAATAGTCTAGTATTGGTACTACTCTTAGTGGATATTTTTCACTTAATTACTTGAAAGCTTTCTTTTTTTGGTTAAACTAGAATGACTTTTGGTCACTGTAACAATGAAAAGAATAGCTCTGCAGTTAGAAAGTCCTGGGTTCAGGGGCTGGCCTGGTGGCGTAGTGGTTAAGTTCGTGCACTCTACTTCAGTTGCCCGGGGTTCGCAGGTTCGGATCCTGGGTGCGGACTTACGCACTGCTCATCAAGCCATGCTGTGGTGGCGTCCCACGTGCAAAGTAGAGTAAGATGGGCACAGATGTTAGCCCAGGGCCAATCTTCCTCAGCGAAAAGAGGAGGATTGGCAACAGATGTTAGCTCAGGGCTAATCTTCGTCAAAAAAAAAAAAAAAAAAACAACTCCCCATTATCCCTCCTCTGAGCCCCTGGCAACTACTGTTCTACTTTCTGTTTCTGTGCATTTGGCTACTCTAGGTAGCTTGTGTAAGTGGAATCATACAATAGTTGTCCTTTTGTGTCATGCTCATTTCGCTTAATGTAGTGTCTTCAAGGTTCATCCATGTAATTTGTGTCAGAATTTCATTTCTTTTTAAGGCTGAATAATATTCCATTTTACTTATATACCACATTTGTTTATCTGTTTTTCCTTCAACGGGCACTTGGGTTGTTTCCACCTTTTGGCTATTTTGAATAGTGCTGCTATGAACGTGAGTGTACAGATATCTGTTTGAGCCCCTGCTTTCAATTCTTCTGGGTATGTACCGAAAGTTGGAATTGCTGGATCATATGGCAATTCTTTGTTTAATTTTTTTGAGGAGCCACCATACTGTTTTCTGCACTGACCTATGATATACATTTTCACCAGCAGTGTACAAGGATTCCTATTTCTCTGCATCCTTACCAACACTTGTTATTTTCTTTTTTGTTTTTTTGCAGGGAAAGAGTTGCCCTGAGCTAACATCTGTTGCCGGTCTTCTTCTTTTTATTTTTTATTCCTCCCTAAAGCCCCAGTGCATGGTTGTATATCCTAGTTGTAAGTGTTCCTTGTTCTTTTGTGTGGCGGTGCCGAGCTTTAACCACTAGGCTGGCTTTGTTTTTTTGTTTTTATAAAAGCCATTCTAATTCGTATGAAGTGGTATCTCATTGTGGTTTTGATTTGCATTTCTTTAATGATTAGTGATGTTGAGCATCTTTTCATGTGCTTGTTGGTCATTTGTATATCTTCTTTGGAGAAATGTCTGTTCAAGTCCTTGCCAGGTTTTTATTTGGGTTGTTTTTTTGTTGTTGAGTGATAGGAGTTCTTTATATATTCTGGATATTAATCCTTTATGAGATACGTGATTTGCAAATATTTTCTGCCATTTCGTGGTTTGCCTTTTTATTCTGTTGATAGTGTCCTTTTTTTTTTTAAACATAAGACAGTTTTGTTTTGTTTTGTTTTGGTGAGGAAGATTGGCCCTGAGCTAACATCTGTTGCCATCTTGCTCTTTTTGCTTGAGGAAGATTGTCCCTGAGCTAACATCTGTGCCGATCTTCCTCTGTTTTGTATATGGGATGCTTCCGCAGCATGGCTTGATGAGTAGAGCGTAGGTCCATGCCTGGGATCTGAACCTGCGAATGCCAGCCCACTGAAGCGGAGCACACAAACTTAACCACTACACCACTGGCCCAGCCCCTGAATTTATTTTTAATTTTTCTTCTTTTTACACAAAAGATTGCGTAGTTTTCCACTTCTTGCTTTTTTTATTTAATGATATAGGAGATTTTTTTTTAATTAATTTATTTTTTTTATTGATGTTTTAATGGTTTCTAACATTGTGAAATTTTGGGTTGTACATTTTTGTTTGTCCATCACCATATATATGACTCCCTTCACCCGATATAGGAGATTTTTTTTCAAATCTGTACATAGAGAATTTACTTATTCTTTAAATGAAAATTTTAAGAGTGAAAATCTTTTCATGGATATCAGAACTTCGTTGAGAAAGAACATTTGGTTTTATGGCTGTGTACCTTTCCTATTGCCTACAAGTCTTGCTCCTTAATGACTTGCATTGCTATTATTTTCTTAGTTTTTTTTTTTTTTTAAGATTTTATTTATTTATTTTTTCCCCCCAAAGCCCCAGTAGATAGTTGTATGTCATAGCTGCACATCCTTCTAGTTGCTGTATGTGGGACGCGGCCTCAGCATGGCCAGAGAAGCGGTGCGTCCGTGCGCGCCGGGGATCCGAACCTGGGCCACCAGCAGTGGAGCGCGCACACTTAACCGCCAAGCCACGGGGCTGGCCCCATCTTAGTGTTGAGTAAACATAATTTGAGTACTACTAAGTTATTAAAGTTAATTTAGGAAAGCTGATTACCTAGTTCATGAAGTCTGTTTTGTAATCATCTGTGGTCCTAAATCTCAAATTATGTCAAAAAATCCAAGGCTGTGATCAGTGATATGGGGTTATTTTTCCAGATCCTGGAGTACAGATCCCAGGTGATTTTCTCTATTCTAGACTGAGTCAGTCTAGGAAAATGACAGTTAACCACTCTGATAATGAGAAAACTTGTATCTTGTCCCACCTGTTAGAGCCCTCTTTACTTTGTAACCACTTAAATCCAGTGGTTGTGGGGAACTGAAAAGGCCTGACCATTCCTATGTTTACCAAACATTTGTTGTACACCTACTGTGTAAAAGACATATACATAGGTGTTGTAGAGTATACGAAGATAAATAACACAGCCTCAGTCCTCAAGAAGATATGTAGTCCGGAAGAAGAGAGAAGACATGTATTAAGATAGCTATAATATTAGATACAATGTATTTATAAATTAAGTAACCAGCATATTAGGAACAAGTGCCCCCTAAATAGGAGCAGTACCTTTATTCAGCACTTTTTACAACTTGGATCTAAGTGTGAGACAGGCTTACCAAATCCTGATAATTCTACTTGCAAAATCTCTATTCTGTTTGTGTCCATCCCAAATTCTGTTGCTTTAGTTTTAGCCATTGTGATTGCTTGCCCATATCCCTTTAATACTTCAGATATGTTTTAAATAACTAACACTTATTGGGCTTTTCTGTGTGCCAGGCACTATTTTAGCACTTCACATTAACTTGTTTAATCCTCACAATACTCTAACGGTAGATGCTGTTATCATTCCCATTTTACAAATGAAAAAAACGAGATGTTGAGAGGTTAAGTGATTTGCCTAGGGTCACGTATCTAGTAAGTACAAGAGCGGGGTTACAGAATCAGAAAGTCTGACTCTGGGGCTGGCCCGGTGGTGCAGCGATTACGTGCACGGGCTCCGCTTCAGCGGCCCGGGGTTCGCAGGTTCAGATCCCTGACGCACACCGACACACCGCTCATCAAGCCATGCTGTGGTGGTGTCCCGTATAAAGTAGAGGAAGATGGGCACAGATGTTAGCCCAGGGCCAATCTTACTCGGCAAAAAGAGGAGGATTGGCATCGGATGTTAGCTCGGGGCTGATCTTCCTCACAAAAAAAAAAAAAAAAGTCTTAAGGTGAAACTCTTGAGCATTATGCTGTACTTTTCTTCTCTCTGTGTGTATACATATATACACACACATATATGAGACACATATGTATGTCATTGTTTTAATGGCTGTGTAATATTTTATTGTATGGTTATACTTTAATTTGCTTAATCTGTTCCCTCTGAGGAAATTTAGGATATTTCCAGTTTGTGTGTGTATGTACGTGTACTGTCATAACCAGGGTTCCAGTGAAACATCTTACATATATCTTTATACATTTTGGTATATCCATAGATAAAATACCTAGAAATATAATTACTGGACCACAGGGCATGCACATTTAAATTTTTGTTAGATATTAAATTATCCTCCAAAAATTTGTACCAGTTTACATTCACACCAACAGGCTATGAGAGTTTCTAAAACAACTGAATTTAAATCTAAGTTTGAGGGAAGTAGTGTGGCTGGATAGTAATGAGAACTATCTTCAAGTGCCTTTGGGAACACTTATGTACCTTATTAGCATTTTCTTTCTTAAAAGCAGATGTCTTTGGATTTTTTTTTTTTTTCGTGAGGAAGATCAGCCCTGAGCTAACATCCATGCTAATCCTCCTCTTTTAGCTGAGGAAGACTGGCTCTGAGCTAACATCTATTGCCAATCCTCCTCCTTTTTATTTTTCCCCAAAGCCCCAGTAGATAGTTGTATGTCATAGTTGCACATCCTTCTAGCTGCTGTATGTGGGATGCAGCCTCAGCATGGCTGGAGAAACGATGTGTCGGTGCGTCGGTGTGTGCCCGGGACCCCAACCCGGACCTCCAGCAGCGGAGCGCGTACACTCAACCGCTAAGCCACAGGGCCGGCCCTGTCTTTGGATTTTGATTATTGACCATGTGACTGGAGCCAGTTGTTGGAAAGAGGAGTAAGCATTTTGAAAGAAAAATTTTCTTCTTTGAAATGTCCCTCAAACCTCTCAGTTGTCAATCTAAATGTAAAAGTTTTGATAAATCGATTTCTTGTCACCACGATCTTTTTAAAATCAGGATGACTTCAGAGTAAAGAGCATGTACAGTTCCCAGTTGACTGCTCACATGAAAACTCCTTACTAAAGTTCTTGTTGAACTCCTAAGAGGCGGAGGCAGAGAGCCAAACACTGCTATATCAGTAAGATCCTTCTGTTTTTAGGGAATGGGGATGTTAAAATGGATAAGACCAAATAAAAATGCCTTATATGACTTAGATTTCCTTTCTGACTAGTTTTCCTGCTCAGGGGGTCACTTATTTGTCTTCATCCTCATCCCATTTCTCTGCTTTTAGCATGAAGGTGATTTGTTTTATTCAGTAGATTTAAATTTTGTTTAGTGAACTCAGAACTTATTAGTAGGCCTTTACTTGCCCAGAGTAGCGTCAGAGTAGGGGGGTTACCTTTGGTGGTACCACGGCCCCACATACGTTCTTTCTTTTATCCCATATTCAGGGGTACTGTCAGGAGTAAAATGAAACAAACTTAGTTTTCATAAACATCCTTAAGGAGTGACAGGAAATTTAACTAATTCAAGGGCATGAGATGTGTTCGAAGTTACCATCTCCTTTGAGATTAGAAGAGGGTTGGAGACTGTTTCATTAATATATTGTTGTTGGTGGTGTCTTGCTTAATTCCTATTCAGGAAGTCTGTCGTACTTCCAAGGAGCAAAGCTTGTCTTCTGGACCTGTTAATATCAGTTCTCTTAAGTTTTGGATAAGATATTTCCTTCTGTTAATTGATCAAAAGATTTAGATCCACCTCTGATCTTTATTTTCCTTAGTGTTTGACACTGGTTTTGGAAATGAAGAGGAAAAGAAATGGAAGCTTCAGTTGTCTTATCATCACTACTGACTTGTTTGTAGCATAAGCCTGAATGAGGGCAACTGTGAAGGGGGTTCTAATTTTAAAATATTGAAAGCTCAACCATTGTGATATTTGGGGTGAAATTTATTCCTGGAGTTTTCTTTTATCTCTTTTGATTAACAAGAAATATATTTAAACAAACCTTAATGAGGGGGAAAGGATTTCTCTTCCATTTACTTAAATAGATGGCTTTTTTTCTTATGCATATTCTTCATTTTTTGGATAAAATTAGATTAGGGCCACTTTTGAGACTTCACTTGAGAAGGAGCGATAATTAGGAGTAAAGAGAAAATGCTAGTGTCCATCAGAGTAAAACTCCATGAAGGGAAGAATTTTGCCTTATTCACTGTTGTAGCCCTTGCACCTAGAACAATGCCTGCTGTATAGAATATGTGATTAATTTGTTGAGTGAACAGGAAATAGAAAACTAAATTGTGGTATACTCATAGCTGGCATTCTGTATACTACTTAAGATGAATGAATTAGTTTCATGTATCAACTTAGATAAATATCAAAGGTGACGTTAAAGAAAAAAGTGAGTAGCAAAGGGATATATATGTGTGACATAATACCATAAAAATTTTTAAACCTGCAAAACAATACAGTATTTTTTATATAGATATACCTGCATATATAAGCTAAAAGTACTCAAAAAGCATGGAAGTGATAAACACTAAATTCAGTATAGTGGTTACCTTTGAGGAAAAGAGGGAGGGAAAGAGGATTAGAATAGTTTCTCAGAGAGTTTCAGTTTTATGTGTGATGTTTTATTTCTTAAGCTAGGTGATAAGTAAATGGTTGTTTGTTATATTATTTGCTATACTTTTTTGTAAATTTGAAATGTTTAGTAGAAATAAATGAGAGAGTATAGAGCAGGAGTCAGCAAACGAAGGGCTGGTAGGCCATATTCTGCTTGCTGCCTGTTTTTGTCCATCTGAGGAACTAAGAATTATGAGTGATTGTTACAGTTTTTGTAATTAATTTATTTTTTTGTGTGAGGAAGATCAGCCCTGAGCTAACATCCAGTGCTAATCCTCCTCTTTTTTTGCTGAGGAAGATTGGCCCTGGGCTACCAGCCGTGTCCACCTTCCTCTACTTTATATGGGACGCCGCCACAGCATGGCTTGACAAGCGGTACGTCGGTCCGTGCCCGGGATCCGAACCTGTGAACCCTGGACCGCCAAAGTGGAATGCGCGCACTTAACTGCTGCGCCACCGGGCCAGCCCCTACAGTTTTAAATGGTTGAAAAAAATCAAAAGAAGGCTATTTCATGATATGCAAAAATTATACAAAATTCAGATTTTGGCGTCCATAAATAGTTTCATTTGAAGTAACCATACTCCTTTACATATTGCCTGTGGCTGCTTTCACACTGCTACAGTGTCAGGAGTCACAACAAAGGTAAGGCCCCCAAAGCCTGAAATTTTACTCTCTGGCCCTTTACAGACAAAGGCCAATCCATGGTGTAGATGAATTCTGGTCCTAGAGTAATGGTGGTATAACCAGGCAAATGAGGTGTTATTTGGTGAGTACTTTTATAAGTTGGAGGTAGTTATCCCTAGGTTGTTTTTTGAAAGAATATTTTAATCAAAGGAAAATCAGCCAGATACTGACTTTCATGGAAGTTTCGAAATAGTTGCCCAGTAGTAGTCTCATTTTGTTGAATAAGTCTAAATCTAATGCATTTTTCCCCTTTGAATCATTCTTTCACTTGCTTGTTATTCAAGTTCCTGATTCTAATTTAACCTTGGATATATGACAGTTTTAAATACCTACCAGAGCTATGTGATTTGGCATTAGTATTTTGGTAGTTTATTGTTTCTTATTTCTAACAATTTTTAGCAAACCAGCAGGAATTAATGAAATTAAATTCTATTTTAGTGGACTGTAATATTTGAATATGCAAACATACGTTACTGAAGTAAGGGCATCTTTTTCAGCGATCCTTCTTTTAGTTTTAAGATGTATTAAACATTGGCCAAGTGTTTAGCTTTGGGAACTTAAACTGTATAGCAGGGGTGGTGATTTGAATCCATTATAATTGTTTTTTTTTTTTTTTTGAGGTCATAATAGTTTATAACATTGTGAAATTTCAGGTGTACATTATTATTTGTCAGTCACCATATAAATGTACCCCTTCACCCCTTGTGCCCATTCCCCAACCCCTTTCTCCTCTGGTAACCACTAAACTGTTCTCGTTGTCCGTGTGTTAGTTTATCTTCCACATATGAGTGAAATCATACGGTGTTTGTCTTTCTCTGTCTGGCTTATTTTGCTTAACATAATACCCTCAAGGTCTATCCATGTTGTTGCAAGTGGGACTATTTTGTCTCTTTTTATGGCTGAGTAGTATTCCGTTGTATATGTATACCACGTCTTTATCCATTCATCATTCGATGGACACTTGGGTTGCTTCTACTTTTTGGCTATAGTGAATAATGCTCCAGTGAACATAGGGGTGCATAAGTCTATTCGAATTGTTGATTTCAAGTTCTTTGGCTAAATATCCAGTTGTGGGATAGCTGAGTCATATGGTATTTCTATTTTTAATTTTTTGAGAGATCTCCATACTGTTTTCCATAGTGGCTGCACCAGTTTACATTCCCACCAGCAGTATATGAGGATTCCCTTTTCTCCACATCCTCTCCAACATTTGTTATTTTTTGTCTTGGTGATTATAGCCATTCTAATGGGTGTAAGGTGATATCTAAGTGTAGGTTTGGTTTGCCTTTCTTTGATGATTGGTGATGTTGAACATCTTTTCATGTGCCTATTGGCCATCTGTATATCTTCTTTAGAAAAATGTCTATTCATATCCTCTGGCCATTTTTTGATGGGTTTGTTTTTTCATTGTTCAGTTGTGTGAGTTCTTTATATATTTTAGAGATTAATCCCTTGTTGGATATATGATGTGCAAATATTTTTCCCAGTTGGTGGGTTGTCTTTTTTTGTTGTTCCTGGTTTCCTTTGCCTTGCAGAAGCTTTTTAGTCTGATGATGTCCCATGTGTTTATTTTTTCTTTTGTGTCCCTTGTCCAAGTAGACATGGTATTTGAAAAGATTCTTCTAAGACCGATGTCAAAGGGTGTACTGCCTATACTTTCTTCTAGGAGTTTCATGGTTTCAGGTCTTACCTTCAAGTCTTGGATCCATTTTGAGTTAATTTTTGCATATGGTGAAAGATAATGGTCTACTTTGATTCTTTCGCATGTGGCTGTCCAGTTTTCCCAACATCATTTATTGAAGAGACTTTGCTTTCTCCATTGTGTGTTCTTAGTGCCTTTGTCAAAGATTAGTTGTCCGTATGTGTATTTGTTTTATTTCTGGGCTCTAAAGTCTGTTCCATTGATCCGTGTGTCTCTTTTTGTACCAGTACCATGCTGTTTTGATTACTATAGCTTTGTAGTATATTTTGAAGTCAGAGATTGTGATGCCTCCAGCTTTGTTCTTTTTTTCTCAGGATTGCTTTAGGTATACGGGGTCTTTTGTTGCCTCATATGAATTTTAGGATTCTTTGTTCTGTTTCCATGAAGAATGTCATTGGGATTCTGATTGGGATTGCATTGAATCTGTAGATTGCTTTGGGTAATATGGACATTTTAACTATATTTATTCTTTCAGTCCATGAGCATGGAATATCTTTCCACTTCTTTATGTCATCATCGATTTCTTTCAGTAATGTCTTATAGTTTTCATTGTATAGGTCTTTCACCTCCTTGGATAAATTTATTCCTGGATATTTTATTCTTCTTGTTGCAATTGTGATGGGATTGTATTCTTGAGTTCTCTTTTTGTTAGTTCGTTATTAGAGTATAGAAATGCAACTGATTTTTGTAAGTTGATTTTGTACCCTACAACTTTGCTGTAGTTGTTGATTACTTCTAATAGTTTTCTGATGGAGTCTTTAGGGTTTTCTACATATAGAATCATGTCATCTGCAAACAGTGTGAGTTTCACTTCTTCATTGCCTATTTGGACTCCTTTTATTTCTTCTTCTTGGCTAATTGCTCTGGCCAGAGCCTCCAGTACTGTGCTGAATAAGAGTGGCGAGAATGGACACCCTTGTCTTCTTCCTGCTCTCAAAGAGATGACTTTCAGTTTTTCCCTGTTGAGTATGATGTTGGCTGGTTTGTCATATATGGCCTTTATTATGTTGAGGTACTTTGCTTCTATACCCATTTTATTGAGAGTTTTTATCATAAATGGGTGTTAGATCTTGTCAAATGCTTTCTCTGCATCTATTGAGATGATTATGTGGTTTTTATTCCTCATTTTGTTAATGTGGTGTATCACATTGATTGATTTGCGGATGTTGAACCATCCCTGTGTTATAATTGGTATTTTTTAAAGATATAGTGCGGGGTCCCTATAGAAGAAATTTTTCTTAAGCAGATACTTCCACTTCAGAACAACATGATGTAATTTTGATTGTTTATAGAAAAATAGTGACTGACTTAGTCATCAGTATTTCCCTGAGAAGCACTAATCTTTCCTTTGCACTCCACTGGATAGTCTGAGACACTTAGCACCAAAAGTCAAGTAATCTTATTTGAGATAGCTGTCTATTGTTCACATTCTCCCCAGGTTGCATAAGATTATTCTGCAAAATCAGATGATTTGAGTGCTCTTTATCTTTTCTTCCTTATAAAAAATGTTTTAAGAGATATGTTTTAGTTTCAAAGCCATAGCCACAGTATTTTTTAATTAACTGGAAGTGTATGCTTAACCAGTTTCTCTTTTTGAAAGACCCTTCAAAAAGGGATCTTAATGGGCCAATACCAGTGGTGTATTGGTTAAGTTCGTGTGCTCCGCTTCGGCGGCCCAGGGTTCATGGGTTCAGATCTTGGACGTGGACCTACACATCACTCATCAAGCCATGCTGTGGTGGCGTCCCACATACAAAATAGAGGAAGATTGGCACAGATGTTAGCTCAGAGCCAATCTTCCTCACCAAAAAAAAAAGGGGGCGGAGATCTTAATAAGATTTCCTTGGATATAAAAAACAATGAAACAAAATATCTAGTCTGATGACCTTTTTTTTCCTAGCAAATTTATGGATGTATAAATAGAATATAGAAAGAACTTCTATACTCCTCGGCACTTAATATTTTGATCAGTATTGGGAATTGCACATGGCTGGTTAGCTCAGTTGGTTAGACCCTGGTGCTAATAATATTGGGAATTGCTTTTTTGGTCTGGAAGTTTTCCTTTCCACTCTTAGAGGTCCACATATCATTCTGTTTTTTGGGGTTTTTTTTGAAGAAGAAGATTGGCCCTGAACTAACATCTGTTGCCCATCTTCCTCTTTTTTTTTTTCTTTTTTCTCCCCAAAGCCCTAGTATGTAGTTGTATATCCTAGTTGTAGGTTCTTCTAGTTCTTCTATGTGGGACACTGCCTCAGTGTGGCTTGATGATCAGTGAGTAGGTCTGCGCCCAGTATCCAAACTGGTGGACCCCAGGCTGCGGAAGGGGAACGCGCAAACCCAACCGCTATGCTGCTGGGCCAGCCCCCTAAGTCATTCTGTTTGTTTGTTTTTTTTTTAACTTTATTTATTTATTTTTCCCCCCAAAACCCCAGTAGATAGTTGTATGTCATAGTTGCACATCCTTCTAGTTGCTGTATGTGGGACTCGGTCTCAGCATGGCCGGAGAAGTGGTGCGTCGGTGCGTGCCTGGGATCCGAACCCTGGCTGCCAGCAGCGGAGCGCGTGCACTCAACCGCTAAGCCACTGGGCTGGCCCAGTCATTCTGTTTTTATGGTCCCTCTTACTTTCCTTTTTGTTTCAGATTATCCCCTTTGTCTGCCCTGCTTGTTGGAGTAGAGAATCCAGTTCTTGTTTGAGTGGTGTTTTTGCTTGGGGATAGGCAACTGTTTTGATGTTAGGAGCCAGTATGTTTCATGCCTGATTTCATGCAGACCTCTTTATGCTAGTTAGAGATTTTCTTGTTAGAGGAGTTTTTGAAGAGTCGTTCTTAACTTCCAAAGTTAAAGGTATGAAAATCTCAGTGAACAGGATACATGACCCTGACCTCAGATGTGATTATCAATCTTAGAAAGTTTTATAAAAGGAATGGGGTAGCTGGAGCTGCTTGGCTAAAGGAAGGACCTGAATACTGTCAGCTCTCTTGAATTCAAGGGTAAATCATTGCATCATCAAGAAATATTTAGGAACTTGTCTCCCTGCCTGTCTGTACCTCTTGCACCTGATTTCTAGCAGCATTGAGGTGAGGAAATACTACCAATCTTTTGCTTATCCGTTTTAGTTTTGTTGTGTTTTTTGGTAAACTTTTTTTTTTTTTTATTGAATGATAATGTACATACAGAAAAAATTTTATAAGGTGACCACCTAGATAGAGCTATAGAAGATAACCTCCACCTAGAACACCTAGAAGCCTTTTCCGTGCTCCCTTCTAGCCATTATCCTTCCCCACCCCCAAACACTATTCTGACATTCTCTGGTAGTATTTGTGTTCAACTGCAGGGTTGGGACTGTTAGTGATAATAGCCACAGACCTCCTTGAGGGTAAAATTGTGTTGGTGGTGTTTATTCTAAAATAATCATTCTCAACGGGGAGGATTTTGTCCCCCAGAGGACATTTAGCTGTATATGGGGACATTTTTGGTTCTCAAAACTGGTGGTGGTGGTGTTACTAGTATCTAGTGTGTAGGGGCCAGAGGTGCTGCTAAGCATCCTGCAGTGCGAAGGACAGCTCCCTGCAACAAAGAGTTATCTGGCCCAAAGTGTCAATAGTACTAATGTTGAGAAGCCGTGTTGTAGTAGCTAGGGCCTATTGAAGTGATTATGGCAATAGGTGATACGTTAATTTGTTGAAAACCTATTCTACTTTTGAAACTTTTGTGAGAGATCATCAAAAATCTCTATTTTCAGGGAATTCTTAAGGATAAACTTCCTAAGGTGAATATTTACTGCCTGGTAAAAGGGTAAACCTCTGCCTAGTATACCAGATCCTGCCAACAGTCCCAGATCTTTGTCCCCAAATTGAAGCAAATTGACACCTTTTGTCCTTTAAGTTCCGTGTGCTTGTTAATGCTAATAGGCAAATCTCAGCTAGTAGACTGTCAGAGCTCCCCCTAGGTGAAATCCAGATCAGACAGATTTTCCCCTTTGGACTGTGTTTAGGTACAGTTTCAGAGCCTTGATCCACTCCTACATGAATATGTTCTTCCCTTGTTTCAGTAAAGAAGATTCTTTGCAAGTGTAATGGATGAAATAAATATCTAATGCTGGGTCCATTTTGATGCCCAGTTTTATATTTTGCTATACAGGAGTGATGAATGTTCAAAATGCCCCGTTGGAATATTTCATGCATCAATTCTGGTTTTAAATTTCCTGACCATTTACAAGTTAATTGTCTGAGCAGATATGTATTAGTGTAACCTTGAACAGTAGTAACAATTTTAGGTGAGTAGTGCTGCTTTGACCCTGCAAGACCCCTTTAATTTATCAGTATATTTGGTATTTGGTCAGCTAGACCTTTTTTCTTTTATCTCTGATCTTTAGCCTTTAGGGTATGTTCACTAGTGTTCTGTATGCTGTAATTGTCTTGTTTTACCTATCTTCCTATTGAGTTTTGCTGGTGCCTTATGCCCCTTCTGGCTAGGCCTGGGAACTCTGTCCTTTCCTTTCTTTCTTTCTTTTCTTTTTTTTTTTTTGTGAGGAAGATCAGCCCTGAGCTAACATCCCTGCCAATCCTTCTCTTTTTGCTGAGGAAGACAGCCCTGGCTAACATCCGTGCCCATCTTCCTCCACTTTATATGGGACGCTGCCACAGCACGCCCTGCCAAGCAGTGCGTCGGTGCGCGCCCGGGATCCGAACCCCGGGCCACCGCAGCGGAGCACGCACACTTAATCGCTTGCGCCACTGGGCCAGCCCCCTTTTTTAACCTTTTTATTCTAAAGAATTTAAAATGCACACCGAAGGGAGACTATAGAGTAATTAACTTCCATGTTAATTATTTCAAAATATCAAACTTCAAAACTTCAAAAATATCAACATTTTACCATTCTTTTTTTTGTGTGTGAGGAAGATGAGCCCTGAGCTAACATCCATGCCAATCCTCCTCTTTTTGCTGAGGAAGACCGGCCCTGAGCTAACATCTATTGCCACTCCTCCTCCTTTTTTTTTTCCCCCACTTTTTCTCCCCAAAGCCCCAGTAGATAGTTGTATGTCATAGTTGCACATCCTTCTAGTTGCTGTATGTGGGACGCCGCCTCAGCATGGCCGGACAAGCGGGGCATCGGTGCGCGCCTGGGATCCGAACCCAGGCCGCCAGTAGCAGAGCCCTCACGCTTAACCGCTAAGCCACGGGGCCGGCCCCTACCATTCTTTAGTTAATATTAATATTGAAAATATAGAGAACATATGTTGAAGATATGCAAAATTAATTAATTAATTTATTTTTTGTGAGGAAGATTAGCCCTGAGCTAACATCTGTCACTGGTCCACCTCTTTTTGCTGAGGAAGATTGGCCCTGGGCTAACGTCGGTGCCCATCTTCCTCCACTTTATATGGGGTGCCACCACAGCATGGCTTGACAAGCAGTGCGTCGGTGCACACCCAGGATCTGAACTCTGGGCCACTGCAGCGGAGCGCACGCACTTAGCCGCTACACCACCGGGCTGGCCCCTGAAGATATGTAAAATTTAATAACATAAAAGTTTATTTTAAATTTAACAGTCACATATGTACCACTTTTTTCTTTCCAGATCTTTCCTTTTATATTGACCTCCATTTATTTATTTATTTATTTATTTATTTAGTGAAGAAGACTGGCCCTGAGTTAACATCTGTTGCTAATCTTTCTGTTTTTGCTGAGGAAGATTGGCCCTGAGCTAACATCTGTGCCCATCTTCCTCCATTTTTTTTTCGTATGTGGGACACCTGCCACAGCATGACTTGATGAGCCGTGCATCAGTCTGCACCCAGGATCTGAACCTGCGAACCCTGGGCTGCCGAAGGGGAGCATGCCGGACTTAACCACTACACTACAGGGCCGACCTCCATTTTTCTCATTAGTGTAATATGAGATAATTGTGTGGTTGTCCTGAAATTCTGGTAACTGCATGCCTAATGAATCTGCCAAGATTATCACAGAAGTCTGAGTGAAGTGAATTCTGAACTTGCCCAGTCAGGACAGTAGGCTAGATTCCAGAGTGATTTCTCCATCTCTGATCATCAATAGATAGTTAGCTAGTTCTAGCATAGCCTGTTGAGCATAGGGATCCAGTGTGGTAATTACTAAAGTGGAGGATAGATTAAAAAGTTTATGAAAGTCATTGACTGTGATAATTTTTCTTATCTTAGATTGTCTTTTTTTATTTCCTGGTTGGAGGCTTTTTAAAAGTCAGAGATTGAGTGGAATATACGCAAATAGAGGGTGGCTGTATTTTTTTTTGGCATTGTTTGTGAGTTGAGAGAGTGATAAAGATAAGCGCAATCTTCACCCATAAGTGAAAGATGAGGAGCTTAATGTAGAATAAAATATCTGAAGCTCTAAGTGAAGCTGCTCATAGACTGGGAGCTCTACCATTAGAAAGCTAGAGAGGGAGAGACGTTGGTGGATACTTACTAACAGAAAAAAGCCAGGTCAAAAAGTGCAGTCATGTACCTCGTAATGACATTTCAGTCAACATTTCGGTCAATGACGGAACACATATATGATGGTGGTGTCCTAAGATTAGTACCATATAGCCTAGGTGAGTAGTAGGCTATACCATCTGGGTTTGTGTAAGTACACTCTATGATGTTCGCACAGTGACAGAATCACCTAACGACGCATTTCTCAGAACATATCCCCATTGTTAAGTGACATGTGACTGTAGAACCCAAGTGCTTAAAAAGATCGGTGGCAAAACATTAACGTGAATACTAAAACACAACTTTTCTCTATTTCCTCTGTGGCATTTAGTTGATGACAGTTGTTAGTATGTGGAGATGTTTGATTTGGATTTTTATTGTTAGATAGGTATGAACATTTGTGACTTACCTGAAAAGAACTTGGGGCCCCTACAAAGATACAGGGAAGGTACAAATAGGAGAGAATGAAAATAATCAGTCAGCAGTCGTATATTAAGAAATGAGATGTTCTCAGGCCTGGTGACTGGGAATCAATAGCATGCTGCTGACACAGGATGAGAATAAGTTAGGGATTCAAGACTATCCCAGTTAGGTTCCTTGGGATCACCTACTAGAGTTGATTTGTCTTTTGGAAGAGAAGAATTATAATTTTGTAGGTGATAAGTACTAATTTAATGCTCTAGATGATTTTCATGTTTCTGTTTCCTAGAGGTAGGCAATGGCATTCCCCAGTGCCCTTGAGAAAGTAAACCACCCTCATGGAAAAGACTGGTCCAGAAACATCTTTTACCACATGAGAGATGAAATAGTTGATGTACTTCCTCTATTTCTATATGGTGATTAAGTCACTGAGAAAAGTGTATGACAGTAATTTTTTATGCTTATTTGCAATACTTGAGTCAACAGAGGTCTTTATGGCCTCTATAACAATCTTATTTCCTGTAAACCCAGAAGGAGTGAACACATTAAGGAATACTACTTTGAGAAAAACAATACTCCCCAATTTAAATGCTATCTCGGAATAGGAGTGTTGTTCTCATTTCCTCTTGTACCTGTGTAAGACCTAGCCTATATTCTGCTTTATAAGGCAGTGTACTTAGTTTTTATTTGACCTTAGCGAAGATTTTAATAAAGACATCCTCTCAATTAGTGGTAGACACTTCGATATCAGTCAGTCTAATTTATAACTCCCAAGCAATTGAAGACTGATTTTTCTCCATTAAAATAGAAATTATTCTATTTTAGATAATGAGCACAAATAATCTGTTTTTAGAGGCTAAATCAGTGCATTATTTTGGAAGTGATTCCCAATTTGTGCATCAGGCAGTGGGAAAGCAAAATGGTTTTCTTTTAGTACTGCTTAATTGCATGGCATACCATTTCTAAATATGTGGAGAGGAGGGGCCGGTCCGGTTGCGTAAGTGGTTAAGTGCGCGCGCTCTGCTGCAGCGGCCCAGGGTTCGCTGGTCCAGAACACCAGCCGCGCACCAACGCACCACTTGGCAAGCCATGCTGTGGCGGCGTCCCATCTAAAGTGGAGGAAGATGGGCATGGAGGTTACCCCAGGGCCAGTCTTCCTCAGCAAAAAAAAAAAAGAGGAGGATTGGCAGATGTTAGCACAGGGCTGATCTTCCTCACACACACACAAAGAATATGTGGAGAGGGACTCCCATCTCCTAAGAATTAACTTCTCCTTTTGACTAGTTGAGCTTTTCTACACTTAATGAAAAAATTGAAGCTTATTGGTCGTATGAGTGGAGTTTTGCTCTTCTATGATCTGATTTGTTGTTGTTGTAATAGTAATTTTGAAACATCATGAGCTGATTTCTCCAAATAGACTAGACTCACTGAGACAGAACTATAGGGAATTTGTAGGAGAGGCCTCACAGCTAGATAAACTTTAGCTTGTTTTTTTTGGACATTAATAAATAGCTTGTGAATTTTATGCAAAGTAATCTAAGTGTAGGTTAAAAATTTAAAGTTGGCTTTTTAAAAAATAGATTTTATTTTTCAACCATAGCAGTGGTTCTAATTTTGATCCATTTGTTCTCTGAGCCCAAGGATATATATTAAAATTGGCACAAAAAATTTAGCAAGTTGCTTATAAAATTTGTGAAGAGCAAAGATGGGTGTCTATATAGTTTTTGAAAATTTGTTTCTGATATTGCTGAGTTTTTTTTTTTAAAGTGTTTGATTCTATGAAGTTCATATTTCTTTTGTAGGAGTGACTTCAAGCTTTTAGTTATAATTAATTTGAACTCTGTTGCCTGAGTCTAGATAGGTAATCACCTCTTTCCTCATGGTGGTTACCCTTTATGATTTGACCTTCCCAAACATTTACCTATCAGATCTCTTTTATACGTATCTGGATTGTGTGTACTTATTAGCGTTTCAAAAGAAGTCCTGGATGAAATCTTCTGTGAGTAAAAATCATACATGCCTGTCAAAGAGTTTATATTTTTGACTTCACTTGTATTTGACTAATATTTTCTTTAATCCAATGGCTTAGAGTGGAGATTGGCAAGGTAGGCATAGTGAACTGGGCTCTTGAGTTTTGGCCAAGAAATGCTCAGGTCATCATGGTGTGGTGGAACGAGTATGGTCTTTGGAGCCAGCATCTACTGTTGTTAGCTGAATGAGTAACTTCATTCAAATTTCTTAATTTCACTGAGTTAATTTCCATAAGCCAGCCCTGGTGGTCTAGTGGTTAAGAGTTACCACTCTCACTGACACAGCCCTGGTTCATCTCCTAGTCAGGGAACCACACCACTCGTCTGTTGTTTGTCATAATGTAGCAACTGCATGTTGCTGTGATGCTGAAAGCTATGCCACTGGTATTTCAAATACCAGCAGGGTCACCCATGGTGGGCAGGTTTCAGCGGAGCTTCCAGACGAAGACAGATTAGGCAGAAGGACCTGGCCACCCACTTCTGAAAAAAAATTAACCATGAAAGCCCTGTGAATAGCAGTGGAGCATTGTCTGATATTAGCGCTGAAAGATGAGAGGATGGTGCAGAAAGACCAGGCAGGGTTCTGCTCTGCTGTACACAGGGTCACTAGGAGTCTGAATCAACTTGATGGCACTAACATCAATTTCCATATCTATAGAACGGGGAAAGGACCCTACCTTCCTGGTTCGTTGTGTGAATTTAATAAATATTTAGTGCATTAAATGCTCGGTGAACGTTAGATCTTTTTTTTTTCTTAAAGAATTTGATATTCTTCAGAGCATCATAACTTGGATAACATTTACCAAGAGGTATTTTAAATTTACAGTTTTTAGCTCATACAAGTAAGTACCTTTGGTTTTGGATGATTATGGTTTAGCTGAAAAGAGCAGGATCACTGTCTACCATATAGTTCTTAATTTTTTCTGCGATCCTGAAGAAAAATACCTGTTGGTTTGAGAGCGTCTCTGGTACCTCTGGAAGACTAATCAATTTAATATACAGAGGCAGATATTGTAGTAAACACAGTGTACTACCTTATAGTCTGTATAATGCTCTTGAATTAACTCAGCACTGGAGCGCTAATGATAATCACTAACGACAGCTTAATTGTATCTAAGCTTTTTATATTATCTTAAAGACTGATAAAAATTGACCAGTATTTAAATGCAGTCAGATAGATTCAGTGGACTTAAATGGGCGTGATCTCTGAATGATTGTTAAAAGATAGAAGATTTTCCCTACCCCAATGAAACGTGGAACTAGTTAGCGAGCTTCAGTTTAAATTCATAGTTGGTCTCTTGTGGGAATGTATTAAGAGAAAATGGATTATTTTCGTTGCCCCATTTATCATAGACATCATGTTTTCCCTTATCTCCTAAAATGATAGCGGTACCTAGATCTGGAGACCTCTGATGGGCTCCTGTTAAGTACAGGTTATTGTGACTGAGATGGTACAACATCAGCCACTTGAAGCTTAGCTTGGTGTAGATGTAACGTTTTCCTTTGTAGTTTGTAAACTATTAAATGCCTTATGCTAGTGGCCAATACTACCTATTTCAGATTTAGCTCAGTATTCGTTTTCTGAAAATTGAAGTTAATATTAGATTGCTCAGAAAAATTTTTATTTACAGGTTAATATGTTTGGGTAGGGTGTAGATTATTTTTCTCTATATTCTCTAGACTCTAGAAGCTTTAATGCTGGGGCAAAACAAGGGTTTTGTGAGAGAATCTGATGGCGTCAGTACAGTTATGATTTGAGTTTCAGAGGCCCAAATGAGGCAGGTATTTGAGGTGGTATATTAATAGGAGATATCAATTGAAAAGTAAGGAAGTCTTTCCCTTATTATTCTTTGTTACTGTTTGTAAAGAACTTACTGCCTCAGACAGACAAAGGTCCTAGAGTAAAAGGTCCCCCCAGCCAATAGATCTCTAAAACAATTACCGCTGCTTTATGTCCTCTTTGGTTTGCTTGGATTTCTTCCCCACCACTTTCTGACCCCCTATCAGTACTATTGGGAAATGAAAACTTCTTATAAAGTCATTAGAGAGAGTTGCTCTAAAACAGAAAAAGGGAAGTTAATCAGGAGACCAGTGTCAGATATGTCTAGAGTCTTGATCTGTCTATAGAATGTAGACATAGGATGTGTGTGGTAAATGGTACATGGTGGTGAAGAGTTTGCTGGAATGTGAAGAGGAAAATGTGTTCTAGCTGGGACACAGAAAAGTGGAATAATACTGCAACCATACTATAGATGGGCCTATGTCATTTAAAAATTTTTATTATTTTTTAAATTGTGGTAAAATATATATAACGAGGGCCTAAGCCAATTTTATAGAGTGTGCATATACTGTCATGACTACTTTCCTGTGAAACTTTGCTATGATTTGTGTTAAATGTGGGTTCAACTGCCCTCAGTGGTATGAATTGATAGGGCTAAATCGGATATCAACCTGTGGGACAGCTTAAGGAAAAAAATCTGTAATGAACACATCTACTGCCTTATCGGTGTCTGTTCCCCAGCACTAGCAATAAGGGATAAAGAAAAGGAGATTGCTTGGCAATATGTCTTTGTATTTTTGTAATTTGGAGTATGTTTTGGTATCGATGCTGTGATTTCCTGTCTTGGATGTTGGCTCTGGAAACTAAACAGTTAAAGCATCATGGTTTGAGAGGAAAGTAGCTCTCATGAATGAAGGCAAAGTTTGGCACTAGGCCAGAATAATGGGGGGGATAGTTAGGGTGGGGAGACTAACTGACTTTTGTACCACAAATGACTTTAAAAAATTAAGAGATAATTCCATGTCCTGAGGTTATAAACCGGCTACAACTGGTTTGTCTCCCCCCCCTTCCTGCCCCCGCTAGGCATCATGGGTAAAAGTAAGCATCCCCCTGTTTCTTTTGTTTAATATAACAGTACGCCATGTGATTGGCAGGGCAGTGCCCGCTTGGAGACCGGGTTTGTGCAGGTCTCTCAAGGGGGCTGGCACGTATGGGGCTGTCCCTGTGCTATAGAAAGAGCTTCTCTTACGATAGAAAAGAGAAAGGGAACCTTCCTCCTCCTCCCCCCCAAAAAAGACAAAAACAAAAACCTAAACCCATCTCTTATTCCTTCTTTTCCTCCTTTTTCTGTTTCCCCCCCTTTCTTGTCTCCAGCTTTCCTGGCAGCTAGAGGAGGGAGCAGAAAAATGTATACCTGTAAGTACTTTTAACTGTCTTGCCTCCCCCACCTTTTTCTTCTTCTAAAAACAGAAACTCAAAATTGCTCTGAGTTCTTCACAGCCTTTTCCTGACTATGTGTAGAAGCTGATATGCTGAGGTTTCTGATGGGGTTGAAGAAATAAATATTGTTGCTTTTAAAAATATTTTGTGGAATAATTGTTTCTCATAGAAAGCTCCTTTCGGTTTGGATCCTCCACCCTTCTGCTTCATCCTTTTGCTGTAATGGTCTCTGGCTTCTAGTTTTCTTCGAGCTGAAGCTATAAGAGGAATGTTATGCTAAGGTTTTCTTCTTTCTTTTTTTTTTAAATTTCTTTTGTCTGTAGCAATGATGGTTCTAGCTCCCCCTTACCCTCACTACCCCCCCCTTTCCATGTCAGCTCCAACCCTGCTCTGTGAATGGAGTCAGCCAGCTGACTGAGTGCTGGCATCATGCCAGGGGCTGCAAAGCAATGAGAATGTGCGCGCGCTCGCGTGTGTAAGTGTATATGGAACACAAAGGGAAAGGCCTGCAGTCTAGGAAATCACAGGCTATTATATAAGGAAGTCTGCGTCATCTCTGCTTACTTGGGCTGATGGACAAGGAAAAGAGGAAGGCTTAGAGCAAGAAAAATACCCTTTTGATACACACACACACTTTTTTCCTTGCTGTTTTGAAAAACAAAAACATGTATTTTTGTTGTGGCAAAATGAGAGAGAGCTTCTCTGTCCAAGTGATAGTGACCATGTTCCTAGTGGAAGTAGTAACTCTTGAGAGGTGAAGCAGTTTGTTCTGGGTCTCTTTCCTGCCCCCATTTAGAGGCATGTGTGCTTGATGAGGAAGAGGGGTGATGAGAAGAGAAATGCCTCCTGGATTTAACAGCTGTAATTTGTTAAGGCACTTTTTCCCCCCAAACTGTTTCTTTTTTTTTTTTTTTTTTAAAGATTTTATTTATTTATTTTTCCCCCCAAAGCCCCAGTAGATAGTTGTGTGTCATAGCTGCACATCCTTCTAGTTGCTGTATGTGGGACGCGGCCTCAGCATGGCCGGAGAAGCAGCGCGTCGGTGTGAGCCCGGGATCCGAACCCGGGTCGCCAGCAGTGGAGCGCGCTCACTTAACCACCAAGCCACGGGGCCGGCCCCCAAACTGTTTCTAATCATTTAGGATTGCCAAGGGTACAGGGGTGGGTGGGTGAAGGGGTACGCTTAAGCAGAAGCAAAAAGCCAGACAGTAGAGCAAATAATATCTATTAGCTACTCCTTTGAGTCCCCCCCCTTTTCTCTTTATTTCTTGTTGTTGTTCTATTTAGTATATAATAAAAATGCAGCATTCTTCCCCTGCCATGTGCTGCCGAGTTAGAGTTGTACAAAAGGAAAGTCAAACAGTACCTGGAAGGAAGGCAAAATTAGAAATCTAAGTTTCCAGATATTGCAGGTGTTAAAATTTTGGGATTCAGTTGGAATGATTGTATTTTTCATTGATCATTAGGAGCTCAGCATTCATTTAGAAATTATATTTCAGTTTACTATCAGTTTACCATGTGCCTCTTTTCTTAATTTCTCTTTATGTGATTCCTAGGTGTGGTATATGTATGAAGCAGCTCTTCTGTTAGGTGGAAATGTGAAATAAAGTGTGTCAATGAATAAAAGAGGGTCATACTGTTCGAGTTGTTTTATCTGAGTTTGTTTTTGCTCCTGTCTGTCCATTCAGATTAATGGCGCTGATATGCAATAATTGAGTAGGGAGAGTTTGGAGTGTGAGGGAACTTTTGAACTCGTTTATTCTATAATAAGGTTTGTCAGGTTGCCGTCTAAAGGAAGCTCCTTAATTCAGTCTTTTTGTATCTTTTTGTTATATTCTATGAATTTATGTTCTTGCCACATTTTAACAAGCAACAATCTTTGAATATATGTATAAATTTCCCTTTGGTATGTGAGTTTTGATGCAATTGTTAGGAGGTGCATATGAGGTTATACTTTCTTTAAGGGTTGCCAGACGGGAATTAACAGAGTGGCTGGCCTGCTCATTCCCTAGGCTGCCCCAAGTTAATTCCCCATCCCAAGTAGCTAGAGCCCACTCTTCCAAGTTTCCTTTATAAATAGATGAAGGGAGATTGTTTCCCAGTCAGTTGATTACTAGAAGGCAAAACAGCAGCAGACCAGCCTAGCTCAAACCTAGAGGCTAGATAGATAAAGATTCATCCAGAGTTGTGAGATTCCCTAGTTCTTAGAAGTAATTATCTTTTTGAGTTATTATCCTATTATACTATTATTTGGTAATGCTCTGCATAGGAACCAGCCATTTTACATGTGTGTATGTGTAGTATTGTCAAGTTTTACCTCTTACATTGGTTTACATTAAATACAAAGAGAAGGGAAGATGTAAGGCTTATTTCACTCCTTACCATCCTCTCTAATTTAAGATTCTGTCTGTATGATGCTTGCTTATTGGACTGATAGATTCAAAGATCTTTTGCAGCCTTTTACTTTTAACTTTTCTCTTGGTGCCTGGAAGCAGATTAATAGGGATAATCTTATGGGTAGGTAGTTAAAATCAATGAGGCAAAAGTTAGCACATTCTATTATTTTTTTGTTTTTTGTGAGGAAGATCAGCCCTGAGCTAACATCCGATGCCAGTCCTCCTCTTTTTTTTTTGCTGAGGAAGGTTGGCCCTGAGCTAACATCCATGCCCATCTTCCTCTACTTTATATGGGATGCCGCCACAGTATGGCTTGACAAGCGGTGCGTCGGTGCGCGCCCGGGATCCAAACCTGCGAACCCCGGGCCTCCGAAGTGGAGCATGTGCACTTAACGGCTTACGCCACCGGGCCGGCCCAGCACATTCTATTATTAATGAACAGATTTTTTTTTTTTTCTTTTTTGTCTCTCTCTTTTTTTTCCTTGCTTTATTCTCGTTGCTTATTCTCATTTTCCTCATTTATTCTCAGTTACTGTTTGAGAGGCTGAGAGTAGTTTGAAGGATGTGTGTGGAATCTGCCCTTTGACCACCTCTGCCCCATTCATTCTATTATCACTTATTTTAAATGATGTCTGATAGATTTCCTATGGTATATGTCAGAACTTTTGTGCTGATTTATTCTAATTATTTATTATATATTAATATAGAGTATATTAATATGATAAAATTATATTTGTGCTGATTTATTATAAGGTGACAGTGGGAGAGGACTGCTTATCTCCTGTGTAGTAGCGTTTTAGGGAGCACATCCTAACTTGTCACATTTAAGCATCCAGGGGCCTTTATGATCTTTGGTGCATATTGCTACACAGTATGTCATCTAAAGCAAGGTCACCTAGGCTCTTTCATTCAAGGATGTGAGCCAAGGTTTGTATAATAAACTCAGTGATATAGAAAAGATACTGTAAGAGCAAGTAAACAATGGTCTGTCTGTTTTTATTTAGAATTACTGTCTTACCAGTTTGGATCAAAAATGACAGTATAGATAGCATAGTATAATGGTTAAGAACATGGACCTTGCAGTAAGAAAGACCTGTGTTTGAATCAGGCTTAGCCATTTACAGACTGTGAGACCTTGGAAAGTTACTTAGTTTATGTGTTTCTGTTTCCTCTTCTGTAAAAGGAGAATTATTTAAATTATTAAAGCTCTACTTTTAAGGGCTTTAATGAGATAATGCATTGTAAAGCACTATTAGCACAGCAGTGCCTAGCAAAAAATTTTTAAAAATTCAACTCAGTGAATGGTAGCAGCTATTAGTAATATTCCCATCTTTTGGGTGTGTTTACTACTGTTTTCAGTGTTCTTATTAGTTTCTTTTTAGCCAGTCTGTGGCTACTTCTTTTTTTTTTTTTTTTACATTTGGCAGATCTTTTGAGTTAGACTGGGTTGATTGACCTATGTGTTGGAAGAGTCTTTTTTTTTTTTTTTAAGAAAAGTGAGCCAGGAAGCGAGCTCTAGAAATCAAAAGGGAAGGAATTAAAATAAACTAGATTTAAATGAACCAGAAAGAATTAATCATTCCAGGTTTTTAGGAATGAGATTTTGTAGCCTGGGGAATACTAGGAAGAGGGTCCATTGACATAGCTGATATGAGTTAGGTGAAGAAAAGTACCATTTGGACTTGACTAGGCCATAAGAGGACTATGTAGTCTATTCGGGGCATTTCATAGTAGTATTCAAGTAAAGGGAAGTACAAAAAAGAAAGGTTTGCTGCCAAGTAGTTTGCATTAAACCTGGAAAGTAATGTGAATTGGTAGGTTACCTATTAAACAAGTGTATTAGTTCAAGAAGGCTAGTGGTTTTCAAGGTGTGGTCTGTGGACTCCTGGGGACTCCCAAGACCTTTTCAGGGAGTCTTGAGATCAAAACTGTTTCATAATAATACAAAGGTATTATTTTCCTTTTTCACTGTGTTGATATTTGCAATGGTGAATAAAACTGCTGGTGCCTTAGCGCAAATCAAAGCAGTAGCACCAGACTGTACTAATAGTCATTGTATTTTTCACTGCCATGCAGCTTAAACTTGCAGTTAAAAAAAAAAAATCCAGTTTCACTTAAGAATGTTTTTGATGAAGCAGTAAAAATGAATTTTATTTAATCTTGACCTTTTAAAACATGTCTTTGAATATTTTGTGTGATAAAATGGGAAGTACAGTACTCATAAAGCACTTTTGCTGCATATTGAAATACAGAGGTTGTCTCAAGGAAAAGTATGATTGAGTTGCAAACTAACCAGGTAGGCTTTCTTCATAGAATGCCATTTTTACTTGATGAAAGAATAATCATTGAACTCTGGTCTTTAGATTTGGGTATTTGGCAGGCATATTCTTTTTTTTTTTTTTTAATGTTTATTTATTTATTTTTTTCCCCCAAAGCCCCAGTAGATAGTTGTATGTCATAGCTGCACATCCTTCTAGTTGCTGTATGTGGGACTCGGCCTCAGCATGGCCGGAGAAGTGGTGCATCGGTGCGCGCCTGGGATCCGAACCTGGGCCGCCAGCAGCGGAGCACGCGCACTTAACCACCAAGCCATGGGGCCGGCCCTTGGCAGGCATATTCTTGAAAAATTTCAAGGAAAATGACTGTATTTGTGCCCACTGATAAAATTCGAATAAAAATTAAACCATGAGTTTGACAGCTTCCCAGAACTTAAATGCTTTTCTGATGAGATTAGTGATGATATTAACAAATGTGATTTTTTTTTTTTTGGTATTATATAATGAAATGTATCAACATTTGAAGTCTACATGACTTAGTAGACCAGAACTTTCCAAATGACCAATGCATGATGTAACAAAATCATGTTTGGGTAAAAGATCCATTCAAAGTATAAGGTAGACCAATGGATTTTAATGTAACAGTATGAAAAGTTCATTTATAAGGTTTCAGATTTCACATTGCAATTAACTTTAGAAACTACCATGTTGATTTTTGTTTTTTAATTGAGGTAAAATTCATATAATATAGAATTAACCATTGTAAGTTGTACAGTTGGTGGCATTTAGCACATTCACAGTGTTGTGCAACCACCACCTAAATCAAATTCCAAAACATTTTCATCACCCCAAAATGAAACCTGTACCCATTAAGCAGTCACTCCCATTTCTCCCTTCCCCAGCACCTGGCAGCCTCTAACCTGCTTTCTGTCTTAATGGATTTATCTATTCTGGATATTTCATACAAATGGGATCATACAATATATGACCTTTTGTATCTGGCTCCTTTCACTTAGCATTATGTTTTTGAGGTTCATTCATATGGTAGCATGTATCAGTACTTTATTCCTTTTTATGCCTGAATAATATTCCACTGTAGGAATATACTACATTTTGCTTATCCATTCATCAGTTGTTGGACATTTGAATTGTTTCCACCTCTTTGGCTATTGTGCATAGTGCTGCTATGAACATTTTTGTCCAAGTTTTTGTTTGAATACCTGTATTCAGTTCTTTTGGATATTTACCTGTGAATAGAATTCCTAGGTCAAATGATAATTCTATGTTTTTGATAATTCTAACTTTTTGAGGAACCACCAAAGCATTTTCCAAAGGAGCTGTACCATTTTACATTCCCACCAGCAATATACTAGGATTCCACTTCGTCCACATCCTTACCAACGCTTATTTTCTGTCTTTTTGATTATAGCCATCGTAGTGAGTATAAATTGGTATGTCATTGTGGTTTTGATTTGCATTTCTCTAATCACTAATGATGTTGAGCATCTTTTCATGTGCTTATTGGCCATTAGTATATCTACTTTGGATAAATATATTGAAGTCCTTTGCCCACATGCATTAAGTTTTGAGTATATCAAAAATGAAGATATCCACAATTCTTATTTGAAAAGACTGTTAGAATACCCCTCTGTGGTATCAGTATGAACTCATGAGTTTTAATATATACACATATTTATGCACGCACATACAGATAGATATAGAAATAGATATGGGTGTGTGTGTGTGTGTGTATCATACGTATATTTATTTGTACTGCGAAGACTTGGAAGCAGTGACACCATCATAGCAATGAGCATGCTTGAAACCAGATCTTGGATTCTAAATGCCATTGTCCAATAAAAGGAACCAGAACTTCTTGGAGAAATGACTAGGGCAGAGAAAAATGTCAGATGAACCTGAAACATCATGTGGTACCAGAGAGTAATGAAATGCTAAAAGAATGATGGGGAGCCAACTTGAAGGAGCTTCCAGTAACCAGATCTGGGACCTTTTGAAGAACAGAGTAAAAGCTGACAGTAATGGATTAAAACCCATGGGTAACCCATGGAATAAAATAAATATCTACAAGTCCATACTGCTATAAATAAATATTTGAATAAATAGGGGAGGGGGACAGCTGTTTATTACAGTAAAATTCAAATTAATAAATATAGAAGGAATGATGGAAATATTAGGCACTATTCAGTAATAATTGTTGCCAGCAAGAATTGTCTATGGATGCTGAAATTAGTGAGTGGAAGTTTGATGCAAAATGGGATTTTGCATTGCTTCGAAGTATCTCCCCATAATAACTTTTCAGTGGAGAAACCTGGCAGGCACCACCACAATCAAATGATTAAAGTTAACATTATCCATAGTGCAACATATTGACATCATAGACTTCCTGATATGATACAGTGAGAAGAGCGCAACATTTTTGTAATATTCTTGCCAAGAATACATAACCTCAAGCTAATCATGAGAAAACATTAGGCAAATCCAAATTGAGGGACATTTTATAAAAGGAGTGGCTAGTACTCTTCAAAAATGTGAAGGTGAAGAAAGGCTAAGAAACTGTCACAGATTGGAGGAGACCAAGGAGACAAGTAAATGCAATGTGAGATTGTGGATTCTGGATCTGAAAAGGATATTAATAGGAAAACTGGTGAAATTTGAATAAGACCTGTAGAGTAGTTAATAGTATTCTATCAGTGCTATTTGTTTCCTGGTTCAGTAATTGTACTGTGGTTGTATAAGACATTAATGTGATGGGGAGCAGGATGAAGAGTATGTGGGGCCGCTCTGAACTATTTTTGCAACTTTTCAGTAATTCTAAAGTTATTTCAAAGCTGAAAAAGTTTAAAATACTGAGTTCATTAAAGATTTTAAAACAATACTCTTCCTTTCCTAACTACTTACCTATGTAAGACCAGATTTTTTTCCATATATTTCAACTAAAACAACATATTGCAACAGGTTGAATGCAGAAGAGCTGAGAATCCACCTGTCTTTTAGTAAGCCAGACATTAACGAGATTTGCAAAATGTAAAATAATGCCACTCTTCTCACTAAATTGTTCTCTTTTTTTTTTTGGAAAATAGTTATTTTTTATAAAAGATATTTATGTTAACGTGGAATGTGGGCTTATTGTTTTTTTTTAAACAAATATTTTTAAAGTTCTGTTTTAATTTCTAATATGGTGACTATTGATAGCTATAGCTCACAAACAAAATCTCTTTGGAGTCCTTGATTTTTAGGAGTGTCCTCCTAAAGGAATCCTGAAATCAAAAAGTTTTGAGAACCTGTAGAGTGCTTCTAACAGCTGCAACAAAGATCCAAAAACGCAATGGCTCAAACAAAATAGAAAGTATTTCTTTCATGTGCTTGCCCAAAGTGGGTGGTTCCTGTTGCTCTGTTGTTCCATGTGGTAATTCAGGGGCTCAGGTTCTTTTACACTAATTTTTCTGCTGATCCCTAGAACGATGCGGCCTTAGTTTGCATCAGAGTCACCTGGAAGGCTCGTTAAAACACAGTTTCTAGTCTCTATCCCCAGAATTTCTGATTCATAGGTCTGGGATGAGGCTCCAGAGTTTGTATATCTGCCAAATTCCCAAGAGATACTGATGCCACTTGCAGAGGGGTCAACTTCTAGGTTATTGTCCTTTTCTGTAGGGTTGAAACTGGGTTGCAACCAATGGGAAGGGAAAAGAGCTTGCCTACCTTTTATAGTTCTTAGTCAGAAAGTTGCACACATTACTTCTTTTTATTCCATTGGCAAGAATTTAGCCTAACAATGAGCAAGGGAGGCTAGGAAATGTAGTGTAGCTAGATAGCTGTGTGGCCAGTACTTCATTACTATGGAAGAAGGGGAGAATTGACTTTCATAGGCAGTGGGCAACAGTACCATCAAGACATTGGAAGAATAACTACTTGGATAGGATTAATTAACTAGGGAATATGTTTTATCAGATAAAGAATGAGAATTTACTTAGAAGTATGGCAAGGGAAGGTCTAGGAGTGTGGTATATGCAAATATAGAAGTGAGACTCTTTTGGAAGGTTGGTGCAGAGTAGCTTGTTTAGGAAGGCAGAGTAGAGGAGGCCAGGCAGTAAATAATAATGAAAGGTATTATAATACATTGCAAGAAGGCTCATCAGATTTACCTGATAAATTGAAGCAGCAAGAAGCCAACTGAGAAGCTGTTCTCTCCTACTGCAAGGGTCTTGAGGTTCTTCTCTGTTGGTGATGCTCTGTATTGTTATTTTCCCACTCTAAATCGTAGTCACAAATACCATTTTAGGGGGTCTTGGTGCCCTGGTGTTAATTACCCAAATATTGTGTATCTGATCCATAACTTTTCTTAATATGATCCCAGAGGGTGGCAGTGGCATGTATATCACCTCATCTCCTTGGCCTACAAACCCAAATGAAAAATAGGAAGCCAGAACTTAGCTAACCACTGGAATAGAGTGGGGATATTGTACGGGGGTTGAGGCTTCTTGCTTTAAAAATGGGAAAATGTTTGGACCGGCTTGGTGATGTAGTGGTTAAGTGCGCACTCTCCACTTCGGCAGCCCGGGGTTCACAGGTTTGGATTCTGGGCACAGACCTACGCACCACTTATCAAGCCGTGCTGTGGCAGACGTCCCGCATATAAAGTGAAGGAAGATGGGCACGGATATTAGCTCAGGGCTAATCTTCCTCACCAAAAAAAAAGGGAAAACATTTATGTACAGAATAACCATCAGAAATCTTCATCTAGTAAGAAGGCTGAATAATCCTGAAATAGTAGAAATGAATCAGTTCTGCCCTTGAAATTAGAATTCTGTAGCATTTGTTCAGTCCTAAGCCCGTCACCTGTCCCCTACCAAAACAGCATGCAGATGAAAGGTCCAATTATTCATTTAAAAAATAATTATTGAGTGATTTTTAAGTGCCAGGAACTTATCCAAGAACTGGGGATATAGCAGTGAACAAAATAGACAAGTCCCTCCCTCCATAGAGTTTAAAATTTAGTGAGGGAAGGAGACAGACAATAAGTAAATGCATACTATGTCAGAAAAATAAAACAAGGTTTAGGTCAAAGAGTTTATGTGCCTTTGTTTTCAGTGTAGGAGATGAATTTAAGTAGGACCCATGATATCCTACGTAAGATGGACTTAAGACAAATTCTAATTCAGTGTCGTATATGTAATTTTTGCAGCTTTAATTTGGGGAAGTAAGTCTTGGCTCAGCAGGAAGTTGATAAAAGTGAATTATACTTTTCTTTGGACCCCAGCTTCTTTCTTTGTAGGCTTGATGCTTTGTAGCAGCTTTAGTGATGTTTGTAGTGAACTGCCAGTGTCTTCTGTAGTTGTGTCAGGTTATTTTCTCTGATTTGCCAGATTTCTTTCTAACCTCTAGTTGATAATTTTGCCGGATAATTGTAGTATAATAAGCACAGAGATCAGTGTGGTCTCTTTTGGTTCCATGTTATCTAAATCTCCTCTTAATGAGAAATAGTTAATAGAGGTCAGATATCCACGTTGATGCATACTCTTCTCAAGCCCTTGTCCAGACCCTTTTCTTTTTTTTTTTTTTTTGTTAAAGATTTTATTTATTTATTTTTCCCCCCAAAGCCCCAGTAGATAGTTGTGTGTCACAGCTGCACATCCTTCTAGTTGCTGTATGTGGGACGTGGCCTCAGCATGGCCAGAGAAGCAGCGTGTCGGTGCAAGCCTGGGATCCGAACCCGGGTCGCCAGCAGTGGAGCGCGCTCACTTAACCACCAAGCCACCGGGCCGGCCCCAGACCCTTTTCTATTCCACCAATTGCTGAATTCCAAAGATTGCTACCTCTAGGACTGTATGGAAGCAACCTCTGATCCAATAAAATGGTACATATGGAGATAATTTCACTCTGTAGCATCTAAGATGAAACTTGTTCTATAGCCATTTTATTTTCCTTTAGGAGCTTTTACCCCCATTTGAGGAATTTGTTTTGCATTTTGGTTTATATGTGTGTAAGTTCCTTTAGGGTACTAAAATAGAGAGGTTACATCCTTGGAAAGTACAGAGATAATTGCTGGGAATGATTGGCAGTAGGAAGCATTAGGTAGCTTGGAAGGAGTTCAGCTCTGATTTGCATTAGGGTAGGTTGGAGATGTGCAGAACAGGGCCATTGCTCTGTGATCTTTGTGAGGACTTGGAAGTAGTTTGCTTCCAGTTTGGTGGGAGATAAATGGCCATTCATTTAGCCATACAATTGTGAGTAGAGGGCACGAGCCCACTAATCTCTGAAGCACCGTTGAGATAGAATTTACTTGTATGATTATGTTTGTCCCTTTAAAGTACATGAATTGTCATTAGAGAAACTTTATTAGGCGTACTCTTTGTAGAATAAATATCTAGCTAGACTGCTGCTTATAATGTTCTCCCTTCCCTGTCATGACTAATTTAGTTTACAGAGCTACGAATATTCTTGAGGGATATTTTGGAGTTTTTGTGAGGCCAAAAACTTTTGTGAGACTTTCCTAAGGCTTGTAGATCACTGCTGTTTCCATGTCATGACCAGCTCTTGTTTCCTTAGAGTACAAAAATGTGGTTACCCTCACAGTCCACTGAACTCAAATGCTTCTGGCTTTTATTAGTCTGATTATGAGAGTGTGGATATGGTAAATACTTGGTTTATGTGTGTGCTGCTGTTTTCATATGTTGTACCTGTGGCAGACAATAATTGAACAATAAAAGTCTTTACTGATTTAACAGAATGTTACAAGTGACTACCATCAATAAAATGAAGTTGGCCTGAGAGTTGAAATCCATTTGCCATCCTTGGTGTGGTAGAAGGGGGATTGTCCGGGACATTGGAATTAGACCTGGGTTTTAATCATGACTCTCCTATTGTGTGACCTTGGGTAGGTTTATTTAGTCTTTCTGAGTCTCAGTTACTTCATTCAGGTTGAGGATAATATGGACTTCATAGGAGTGTTCTGAGAATTAATTGGAATATTGTTTCTGTGGTTCTTAGTCCACAGTTTTGGTATTTAGCCATTACTCAAGTGTTACTCTCCTTTCCCCTGTTGTCCCTTTGCCCCCAGTACACACCTCGTTACTTTTCTTCCTATTGAAGTGTGCTTTCCCCCAACTGTTTTTGGATTTGTGTGATCAATGTATCACTTGAGAAATGGTTAACTGAGAGGAGGCTCTTCTGAATATGTGTGTATGAAATGTACCTAGGAGATTATGTTTTTGAGAGCAGTGTGAAAGATCACAACCGTTCAAAACTCTTCTCTCCTACAGCCTGTTGTTAGTGCCCTGGTATAAAACATGAAAAAGAATTTTTTATTTTCTTCTTTTAAGTATTTAGAAATATTCTGGGACCGGCCCCGTGGCCTAGTGGTTAAAGTTCTGCATGCTCCACTTTGACGGCCTGGGTTCGTGGATGCAGATCCCAGGCGCAGCCTACACCACTTGCCAGCCATGGTGTGGCGATGACCCACATACAAAATAGAAGAAGATTGGCACAGATGTTGGCTCAGGGTGAATGGTCCTCAGCAAAAAGAAAAAAAAAAACCTAAGGAAATCCTATATTTGTTCCACTTTGCACACACACACACAAAAATAGAGTTTTATAGGTAAGTTGTGAAGGAGGTTGGAAAAATGTGGCTAACCTCCTATTCCTTTATGTAATTATGTACTCCCTAGATTGGTTACTTGACTGTTTCTCTTTTGAAAGTTTAGGGCAATCATTCTTAAACTATAGAGGCCCTAATAATCACCAGGAAAACATGGTAAAATACAGACTCCTTGACCCCACCCTAAGAAATTCCAGCTTATTGCTTTGAAGTGGGCCTGGGAAGATGCATTTTAAACACATATCTGAAGTAATTCTGATGTAGGTGGTCTAAAATGATAGTTAGAGAAACATTGATTTAATGTAAAAGAAAAATGATAAAACTGAATTTATTGGCTTCCATCCATGGGTCACAGATTGGTCCATATTGTCCTCTATAGCAATACTTCTCTAAACCTTTTGTGGTGAAGGACCAAATTTTTGTTTTGCTTTCTAATATAGCATGGACCAATACTTTTGTAAATACAGTGAAATGAATAACTAGAAAAGGGAGATTAAAAAAGATATATAAAATACAAGCGTAGTTTTTTTCTTTTTTTTTCCTTTTTTTAAAAAATTTTTTGTTTATTGCAGTAACATTGGTTTAAACATTGTAAAAATTTCAGGTGTACGTCATTATACTTCTATTTCTGCATACATTACATCATGTTCACCACCAAAATACTAATTACAACCCATCACCACACACATGTACTGAATTATCCCTTTCACCCTCCTCCCTCCCCCCTTCCCCTCTGGTAACCACCAATCCAATCTCTGTCTCTATGTGTTTGTTTATTGTTGTTATTATCTACTACTTAATGAAGGAAATCATATGGTATTTGACCTTCTCCCTCTGACTTATTTCACTTTGCATTATACCCTCAATGTCCATCCATGTTGTCACAAATGCCTGGATTTCATCATTTCTTATGGCTGAGTAGTATTCCATTGTGTATATATACCACATCTTCTTTATCCATTCGTCCCTTTATGGGCACTTAGGTTGCTTCCAAGTCTTGCAAGCGTAGTTTTTTTATTGTTAGATTCAACACGTGTAAAATTACTCTGTCAAATTAAAATAAAAGTTTCTGAAAGCTTACTCTCATCTTCTATGTTTATCTTGTTGCAGAGTGGTAACAGTTCACAGACCGGCACTGGTCCGTGGACCACACTTGCATAGCATTGCTCTTCAGAAGATGAAAAGGATTATGTGTTGAAACTGGCAAGCTGGAAACCTTGTCTCTTCTACAAATCCCAGGAAGCCTGATTTCTTCATCTGTGAAATTGAGACAGTTTTAGTACTTTGCCTATCTTATAGGGATGTTATGAGGATCACATAAAATATAATGTATGTAAAAGTACATTGCAAACTAAGAAACCAAGTTATATTAATCATGATAAACATTTATTGAACGATACTATTATTGGGCAGGGACTTTGTCAGCAACTAGGGATATAGAGAGATATGGCAAGGATCTTCCTATTCAATTACATGTTTGCCAGATAAGGTTGGCAATATGCAGAGCTGATTAAATTCCAGCTTCATAAAAATTTTCCTAGACTTGTGCAGTCTTTCTCTGAACTCCAGTAGCATGCTTATATTTTTTAAATATGTAACTTTATGATGTTTCTTTGTAATGTCTGAAATGAGAACTCTTTGTAGGTATATCACATGTTTCTCTAATAGATTGGATGCATTTTGGAGGCAGGCACCCTTTCAAGTTGAAGTTTCTGATACTTCTTTTGTATGGATCCTTTCTTATTAATCCTGGGACAGATTACCCCTTTTCCCAACTGGCTCCCAGTCTCAAGCTTGCTGCCCAACTCCATACCCTTTCTCTTCTCTACCTAGCTCCTCTTCTCAGAGTGTTTGCAGGAGATAGAGATCCTTGAAGCTAGGATTTCATTCAACAAAAAAATTTTTGAGTGCCTGTTTTGTACAGGTTAGGTACAAGAGATAAGAAAATGAATAATAGTACATATGGTTCCTGACCTCTGGAAGCTCACAATTTTTTAAGGGAAATGGACAAGTAGTTCAGTAATGAGACAGGTACTGACATGTTCAAAATATTTTCAGAACACAGAGGAAGGAAAAACTGCCTAGGGGATGGGGAACGTTTCATAGATATAGTGACCATCTAATTTAGCTTCCAAACTGAGACACTATTAAAGGTGAAAGGGACACTGTTAATCATCATGAGGAGACGACAGGTATAAACTGGGATTGTCCCATGGAAACTAGGACGTGTTGTCATTCTATTCAGAAAAGAAATGTCTTTGTGTAGTCTTAAAGTAAGAGTTGGAGGATTTAGTATGTAAAGAAAATAGCACATTGAAAAGCTTGGAAGCATGAAAGAGTATGTTGGTGTGCCTAACCCGAAAAATACTTAGGGGCAGGAGTAACAGGAGATAAGGTTGCAAAGGTAAATTGGGACCAAAGGTAAATAGGGACCCGTGTGCTATTGTTATAGGTAATGGGAAGTCTTTAATATCAAGGATTGGGTGGTAAGATTAGTTTTTTTTTTTTAAGATCACTTTACTGGCTATATGGAAGATGAATGGCGGGGGGTGAGGGCTACCTTAGATACTGAGACCACAAGATCATTTAAAGTATTTGCTATAGATTAAGAGGGGGAAGGTGATATTCTGAATTGAGGAATGGCAGCAAAGTTAGAAAGAATGGAGAGGATCCAGAAATATTTAGATCTTTAGAGATATTTAGACTTGTGGGGAAAAAGGCACTTGGCTTCTAGGACACCATTCTCGACTACTTTTTTTCCTACCTCACAGAGTGCTCCTCAATCTTATCTTATTTGCTAGGTGTTCTCTTCAATTTATAAATGTTGGAGTACCCCAAAGCTCAGTCCTCAGACTGCTTCTTTGTTTGCGCTGGCTTCTTAAACGATTTTGTCTACCCCCATGACTTTCAATTCTGTTTGTGACTCCTGAATTTGTATCTTCAGCTCAAACATCTCTTAACTCTAGACTTGTGTCTAATAGGCATTTCAAACTTAACATGTTAGAACTACTCTTTTCATCTGTCACTCCAAATATGCCATTATTCACCATTTTTGTAAAAGGCATCATCATTCACTCAGTTGTAGAAATAAAAGCCCTGGAATCATCCTTGACTACTCTTTTTCTCATAGTTCACGTCCAGTGCATCAAGATTTCTATTGGCCTTTCTTTCAAAGTATATCCTGATACTTGTGATTCAAGGCCATACATGATTTCGCCCCTGGATTACCTCTCCTACCTCGTTTCCTACCACTCTCCCTCTTGGATATGGCACTTCATCTTCACCTTTTTACTGTTTCTTGCACATACTAAGCACCATTCTGTCTCAAGCAGCATTCTTGCTGTTTTCTTTACCTGTTACATTCTCTCCCAGATACATGCGTAGTTCACTTCCTCACTAAATTCAAGACTTAACTCAAATGTTATCTGTTTAGATAGGACTGTCCCTACTGTGCTTTTTTTTTTTTTTTTTGTAAGGAAGATCAGCCCTGAGCTAACATCCATGCCAATCCTCCTCTTTTTGCTGAGGAAGACCGGCCCTGAGCTAACATCTATTGCCAGTCCTCTGCCTCTTCTTCCACAAAGCCCCAGTAGATAGTTGTATATCATACTTGCACATCCTTCTAGTTGCTCTATGTGGGACACAGCCTCAGCATGGCCGGAGAAACCGGGCGTGCACCGATGCACCGCTTCTCCGGCCATGCTGAGGCTGCGTCCCACATAGAGCAACTAGAAGGATGTGCAACTATGACATACAACTATCTCCTGGGGCTTTGGGGAGAAAAAGGGGGAAAAAAGGAGGAGGATTGGCAATAGATGTTAGCTCAGAGTCGATCTTCCTCAGCAAAAAGAGGAGGATTAGCGTGGATGTTAGCTCAGGGCTGATCTTCCTCACAAAAAAAAAAAAAAAAAAGAACGATAGAGGAAAGGCTATCTCCTCACATTCATAAAAGCTCACGAGGCAGAAGCAAGAAGAATCTTGTAGGAAGGGGGAAGAAACCAGAACTATCTAGTCTGAGACCTAGATTCTATTCTTGAAGTCATCCACACTTTAACACTCTTATTAGTAGATTCTTTCTTCTCTATTTGAGGGTAAACACATCTCCAGATTTCTCAATTACTATATGATCCTTGAATTCATCCTCGAATTACTTGTATTTCTTACGATACTCTATGTACATACCAGGTACTTCAAAACTTTAGGATTGATTTCAGGAGAAGCTTCACTTGACCCCTTCAGTAAGATGGAGGTTCTCATTTCTTCCAATCTTTTTTCTGTGTTGTTCACTTGCCTGATTTGGAGTTACGTAAAATATTACAAGGGCGTGAACAGGTCTTAGACCTCTGGCTGGTTGATGTCTGTCTTCCAGCGGCAGAAAGCAAACCAGGAGTTGGTTCTTCTTCAAATATAAGAATGAGTGGGGCCGGCCCCGTGGCGTAGCGGTTAAGTGCGCACGCTCTGCTGCTGGCTGCTCGGGTTCGGATCCCAGGCGCGCACCAACGCACCGCTTGTCAAGCCATGCTGTGGCGGCATCCCATATAAAGTGGACGAAGATAGGCACAGATGTTAGCCTAGGGCCAGTCTTCCTCAGCAAAAAGAGGAGGATTGGCATGGATGTTAGCTCAGGGCTGATTTTCCTCACACACAGAAAAAAGAACGCCTTAAAATAAAAAAAAATAAGAGTGGGTGATGGTTTCAGCACTTCCTGTTTATAAATGTCATAAGGATTTATTTACCAGGACTATCCCATTCTGAACCCCACAGACTTCTATGGTCTGAATTCTCTCTCTCTTCTCTCTTCTTCCTTTATACCACTCCACTTTCTGTAGTGAATTTGGTGACTACTCTTTACATATTTTATCAACATAAAAATTTTATCAGGTGTAACTAGTTTTATTAGTGCCTGCAGTAGAAAAGGGAATCTTTTTTTCTATGAAAGGACACTGTAGCAAAGGCAAGCCAGAGCTACTTGAAAAAATTTTCAAGTTACATTTGTAAAGATTTATAAAGCATACTATTTATTCCTTTTTAAATATAAAAACAAGACATAAGGAGTCCAGATTTCTTAACTAATGTGTTTTTTCCCCAAGGCAGTCAGTAAGATTGTGACAACTAACATAGAGAATGATCTCATTCTTCAGGTAGTAGGACCCTATCATCTGCATGAAAAGAGCGACTTTATCCCTAACAAGCCCAGCAGGTAACCATATCCATAGTATCAGGAGGGCTACATGCACTTCACCTTAAAATTGCTGCTCAATTGAATATTATGCACTCTGCGTATTCTTCTGCCACATTACTTTCCTGTTGTCTGTGGTCAAGTTAAAGGCTGGCTTTTGAAAAAGGAGCATGTTCTGCCTATTTTTTTTAAAATAAAATCTAAAAAGTTTTCCATTTTTTAAAAAGTTGAAAATGTTTAAATATATAGAAAAACATAAAGAATCTTACAATGAACAGCTATATAACTACCATCTTGAGTCAACAGTGAACGTTTTGTCATATTTGCTTCATTGATATATAACATATTTTTTCTGAACCATTTCAAAGTAATACCTCTAAATACTTAAGACTGCTGTCTTAGGGAGAATAATGCCCCTTCCCCCAAGATGTCCACATCCTAATCCGCAGAACCTGTGAATATGTTCAGTTTCATGACAAAGGGGAATTAAGATAACAGATGGAATTAAGGTTGCTAATCAGCTGACCTTAAAATATGGATATTTTTCTGGATTATCCAGGTGGGACCCGGTGTAATCACAGGGGTCCTTAAAATGAAACAAGGCAGAAGAGAATCAGAAAGATGGCAGCATGAGAAGGAGTGGGCCCAACATTGATGACTTTGAAGATGAGAAATAGCCAAGAGCCCAGGAAAGCAGGTGGTTTCTAGCTGAAAAAGGCAAGAAAATTGATTCTCCACTAGCGACTCCAAAAGGAATGTAGAAGCCCAGCAGATGCCCTGAATTTAGCCCAGTGAGAACCATTTCAGACTTCTGACTTCCAGATTGTAGGATAAAAATTTGTATTGTTTAAGCCACTAAGTTTGTAGTTAATTTGTTACAACAGCCTTAGAAAACTAATACAGTTGCTTCTTCAAAAAATATGAACAATTTTCTGTTCAACCACAATACCATTATCACACCTAACAAAATTAACAATAATTCCCCAATATTATCTAAGAGCCAGTCCATTTGAAATTTCCCCAATTGTTCCCCATAATATTTTTTATAGCTTTTCTTTTTAAACCAAGATCCAATCAGATATCATCCACATTGCATTTGGTCTGTGTTTCTTAATCTAGAATAGTCTGCACCCTGCCCCCTTTTTATATCAACTTTTGAAGAGACCGGGCTTATTGATTTGCGGCATGTTCTACACTGTAGATTTGTCAGATTGTTTCCATATAGTATCATTTAGCTGGTTCTCTGATTCTTGTATTTCCTGTAAATTGGACTTCAGCGTAAAGGTTATATGTTTTTGGCAAAAATACTTCATGGGAGATACAGTATACTTCATACTGTATCACATCAGGAGGCATATAATATCTGATTGTCTCACTGTTTGCACTGCCAAGTTTGATCCCTAGGTCAGGTTGACAGCAAGATCTCTCCATTGTTAAGGTATGTTTTTCCCTTTGCAATGCAATTAGTAGTCTGTGGAGTTGTTTTATTTGAAGCTGGGACGCCTGTCTGCTCTGAAAGCATACTGAACTAGTTATTATGAAAATAAATTTTAAACTTCCAGTCTGTCATTTTTGACTCTGGAGTATGGCAGACCATATAACCTTAAAACCCTTGGCGCTTCCATTACAAAACACCTAGTAATGCTGGATAAAATAAAACAAACTTTTTTTCCCTGAAACACACTTCTTTTAAAGGCATAGCTGAGCCTGAAAGGAAAATCCTCAGGGGCCACAAATAAAAGAGGAACTGAAAATAAGCAGTGTACATGTGACTTAATGCTGTGGCAGTTCGGGCACTTTTCTAGTCTCAGTCATCGGAAGACTTGGTTTTAATGCTCATCAAGGGTCTAGAGACAAAGCGTTACACCTCAATAGAGCAGAGTTAGAGATGAGAATCCCCATATAAAGCCGGGAGCCTTATAGTCTCATGCCCAGGGAAAGAAGGTGACCATAAAAAATTTCATCCCTTAGTTCAAGGAAACAAGGAAACTTTTCTCTCCTAGCCTGGGTTCTGACTAGGAGTGGGTGGGAATATCCCCTCAAAATTTAAGTGTGGACCTACTCTCATATGCGTTTAAATTATTTTCATCTGAGATCCCCAAGCTGAGAAATAAATATAAAAAATTATTCAGAATGCTTTATATATGGCAGAAGCATATGAAAAACTACTCTAGAGGAACAGGTCCACAGTCCAAGCTACACAGGATTCCTACAGATAAAGTCCCAATGAAGACAAGGCTCACAATAAAAAATGACAAAACGCACAAGAAAACAATTCATTTACCATGAACAAGAGTCATAGATATAACAAGCAGCAGGAACTGAGAACTTCAGATAATAGATCCAATGACTATAGTCCATAAAATAAGTGTATTTAAACTATGAAATACAAAGAGTTGAAAAGATAGGAAAAAATACTTCGTGGGAGACAGATTTGGAAAAAGAACCAAAGAGAATATCTAAAAAAGGCAGAATATGATCTTCTATTCAGCAGGTATTTGTCTAGTAGATGTTATGGGCCGGGCATGGAATAAAATAGAAAAAAAAAAAAAACCAAAAAACCCTATGCTAAGGAGCTGACATTTTAGTGGATGGGAAACAGACCAGCAAATATAATAGGCCAGGTGGTAATAATTACCACGAAGAAGAGTAAACATTGTAAGGACAAGGTAATAGAATAATGATCAAAGGTGCTATGTTTTGTTTTATTTTTTCCTTAGATGCATTAGGGACAGGCTCTCTGAGATCTGAAAGAAGTAAGGGAGCGAGCCGTGTGGGTATCAGAGGAGAACAGCGAGGCTAAACTGACTAGAGAGTGAGTGATGGGAGGGTAATAGGAGATATAAAGTCACACTATAGTGGGCCACATTATATAGGGCCTTATAGACTATGGTGAAGACTTGGAATGCTGTTCTGGTTACTGTTGCATTACCCCAAAAGTTAGTAATTTAAAACAGTTATTTTATTATGCTCTTGGATTCTGTGGGTGAGGAACCCAATCAAATTGGGCACTGCGATGATGGCTTGTTTCTGCTCCACAATGTCTGGTGCTGCAGCTGGGAAGATGCAGAAGATGGGAAGATGTGTTAGTGGGGGGTCTGGAATCATCTGAGGGCTCCTTCACTTACATTTCTGGTGCCTGGGCTGAGATGACTCGAGGAGTAGGACTACCAGCTGAAGTATCTTCATGTGATCTCTCTCTATTGCCTTGCTTCTTAGCAACTTGGCAACCTCAGGGCAATTGCACTTCTCAGAAAGCAGTTCAGGGCTCCAGACTTCAGTGTTCCAATGGATAAGGCACAATCTGCTTACATAAAATCTGCTTTTTATGTATGATCCAGTGGCAGAAGTCACCCAGCATCACTTCTGCTATACTCTGCTGGTTGAAGCAGTCACAAACCTACCCAGATTCAAGGGAGGGGGACGTAGATCCTTCACCTCTGGATGTGAGGAGTTTCAAAGAATTTTGGGGGACAGTGTTGTAAACCACCACAGATGCCATTAAAGCATTTTGAGCAAAGGAGTGGTATGATCTCACTTAACTTTTAGAAGGATCACTCTTGTTTCTCGGTGGAACATAGGCTGAAGAGGGCCAAGAGTAGAAGCAGAGTTAAAAAGAATTGGAATAATACAGAAGTCAAAATACAGTGATATACACTCAAAATTTATATAATGTTGTAAACCAATGTTACCTCAAAAAAAAGAATTGCAATAGTCTAGGCAGGAGAAAACAATAGCTTGGGCTAAGATAATAACATGAATGTGGTGAGATTAGATTTGAAATATTTATGGAACGTAGTGCTGACTGAATTTACAGATGGAATGCATGTTGGGTGTGAGAAAGAAGAACCAAAAATGTTTCCAAAGTGTTTGGTTTGAGCAACTGGTTGAATGGTGCTGTCGTAGACAGAAGTGGGAAACTCTAGGGCAAGAGAAAGTTTTCATCCAGGGGGTTCAAGAATTCAGTTTTGGACATAAGTTCGTAAGTTTAGACACAAGTTCATTTTAGACAGCCAAATGAAAATGTCAATTAGGCAGTTGAATGTAGAGAGAGAATTTTAGAGGAGAGATAAGGGCTAGGAATATAAATTTAGGAATTAGCATATAAATGCTATTTAAAGCTATAGGAAAATGAGATTATGTAGAGAATGAGTGTAAATAAAGAAAAGTTACAAGATTGAGCCCAAGGGTGTGCCCCCGCTTAGAAGTTAGGAAGATGAGTAGAAACTAGTCAAGGAGAGTAAGAATAGTCATGAACACATAGAGATGGCCAAGGGGTGCATGCAAAAGTGTTCAACATCACTAATCATCAGGGAAATGCAAATCAAAACCGCAATGAGATATCACCTCACATCTGTTAGAGTGACTATTATCAAAAAGGGGGCCGGCCTGGTGGCGCAAGCGGTTAAGTGCGCGTGCTCCGCTGTGGCGGCCCAGGGTTCGCCGGTTTGGATCCTGGACGCACACTGCCGCCCCGCTTGTCAAGCCATGCTGTGGCAGCATCCCATATAAAGTGGAGGAAGATGGGCATGGATGTTAGCCCAGGGCCAGTCTTCCTCAGCAAAAAGAGGAGGATTGGCAGATGTTAGCTCAGGGCCAGATCTTCCTCTCACACACACACACACACAAAGATGAGAAATAAGTGTTGGCGAGGATGTGGAGAAAAGGGAACCCTTGTGCACTGTTGGTGGGAATGTAAATTGGTGGAGCACTATGGAAAACAGTATAGATGTTCCTCAAAAAATTAAAACTAGAACTACCGTATGATCCAACAATTTCACTTCTGGGTATTTATGCAAAGGAAATGAAAACACTAACTTGAAAAGATCTATGTATCCCCATATTCACTGCAGCAGTATTTACAAGAGCCAAGATGTGGAAGCAACCTAAGTGTCTATTGATGGATGAATGAACAAAGATAATGTGGTGTGGGTGTCTGTGTATAATGGAATATTAGCCATAAAAAAGAAGGAAATCTTGCCATTTCCGACAACATGGATGGACCTTGAGGATATTATGCTAAATGAAATAGTCAGACAAAGACAAATAGCATATGATGTCACTTATATGTGGAATCTAAAACAAAACAAAACAAAACAAACTCATAGATACAGAGAACAGATTGGTGGTTGGCGGGGGTGGGCAAAATTTGTACAAAAAGTACAAACTCCTAGTTATAAAATGCATCATGGAGATGTACAGCATGGCAACTATAGTTATTAATACTGTATTATATATTTGAAAGTCAGTAAGAGAATAGATCTTAAAAGTTCTCATCACAAGAAAAAAATTTTGTAGCTCTGTATGGTGATGGATGTTGACTTATGGTGATTGTCACAATATATACAAATATCGAATCATTATGTTGTACATCTGAAATCAATATAATGTTATATGTCAATTATATCTCAATTGAAAAAAAAGAGTAAATGGTCATGAATGTACAGTGAGAACCCACATGTGTAAAGTCCTAAAGGCAAATGAAGAAAGCATTTCAAGAAGGAAGGAATATTGATTTGGTTAAATGCTGCTGAAAGTTCAAGAAAAATGAAGATTCATTAAAAAAAACTATTGGGTTTGGCAGCATGAAGTTAATGAGTGACTTGGAAAAAGATGGTCTTTCTATATTGATGGGGACAAAATGTGAACTGAAGAAGTTTCAAGAGAAAATAGGAGGAGACAAAGTGGAGACAGTGAGTATAGATAACACTTTTGAGGAATTTTGCTATGGAGTGTGCAGTGAAATCTTCCCAAGGTGAGAAAAATATTCCAGCAAGTTGATATGAAAATGGATGATTTTCAACACTGGCTGAATAATGGAACCAGCTAGAGAGTTTATTAAAGTACAAATGCTTGAGTCCTGTGGCCGACCAGTGAAATCAGAATCTTTAGGAGTGGGACCCATGGTATCAGTTCTTTGTTTTGGAGGATTTTCTTACAGTTCCTTGGATGATTCTAATGTGCATCCAAAGTTGATGTGTTCTGCAGTAGATCAATGAAAGTAAAAACTCAGTAGATGTGTTTGTTAAACAGCATATTCAACATAGCTGAAGAAAGAATTAGGAACAATAGAAGGAAATTCCTCAGAATACAGCATAGAGATACAAAGAAATGGAAAATATGAAAAAAAGGTTGAGACATGGAGACCAGAATGAGATGGCCAAAGATACATCTCATAGGGTTCTAGAATAGAATAGAGAAAATGGAGAGAGTAGCAATATTCAAAGAGATAATGGCTGAGAATTTTGCAGAGTTGCTGAATACATGAATCTTCAACATCAGGTAAAAACAGTGAGGGGCCGGCCCCGTGGCATAGCAGTTAAGTGCGCACGCTCCACTTCTGGCTGCCCAGGTTTGGATCCCGGGCATGCACCAGCGCACCGCTTGTCAGGCCATGCTGTGGCGGCATCCCATATAAAGTGGAGGAAGCTGGGCACGGATGTGGGCCAGTCTTCTCAGCAAAAAGACGAGGATTGGCATGGATGTTAGTTCAGGGCTGATCTCTCTCTCTCTGTCTCTCTCTCTCTGTCTCTCTCTCAATAAATAAATAAATAAATATTTAAAACAGTGAATCTTGGGCCGGCCCCGTGGCTTAGCGGTTAAGTGCGTGCGCTCAGCTGCCGGCGGCCCGGGTTCGGATCCCGGGTGCGCACCGAGGCACCGCTCCTCCGGCCATGCTGAGGCCGCGTCCCACATACAGCAACTAGAAGGATGTGCAGCTATGACAGACAACTATGTACTGGGGCTTTGGGGGAAAAATAAATAAATAAAATCTTTAAAGCAGTGAATCCTGAAAGGATAAATAAAACTAAACACCTTACTGATACTGTAGTTTTGTAGAATATCAAAAAAGCAAGAAAACAGATTACTGCAAAGGAATGAAAATTAGACTTAAACTAAACTTCTCAACAACAACAACATGCCAGGAAAATAATATTCTCAGAGTACAGAGAGAAAATAAGCTAGAACTGTATGCTCTTTCTAGAGAGGATGAAATGAAAACATTTTCAGGCAGACTTGAGCATGTTTACCACTTAGGTATTCTACTACAAGAATTAATAAAGGATATTCATCAGGAAAAAAGAATTTGAATCCAGTAAGAATGGCAGGCAAAAGAAAAATTATGGGTAGATCTAAATTAGCTTTGACTATATATATATCACACTAATAATAATGACTAATTTGATAGGAGCTAAAAAGAAGATAGGACTGGGAAAAAAAAAAAGAAAAAATGAATCAAGACAACTTAAATGAGTCCCATCAATAGAAGGCATAAAAGAGCGAAAAAGAAGCACAGAACAAGCAAGGTAGTAGAATGAACAGAAGGTGGTAGAAGTAAAACCAAATATATTAGTAATCATGATAACAAATGTAAATGGACCAAACTAGCCAGCTAAAGAAACAGATTTTCAGATTGAATGGAAAAACAAGTTCAAGTAAATACTGTCAAAAAGGCACAGAAGTTGAAATTAAGAATGGAAAAGGATGTTCCAGGCAAATACTAACCAGAAGGTTGATGTCCTCATATTAATAAAAGACCAAGTAAGCTTTGAGACCATAATTAGGGGAACATTTAGGATACAAATAAATATAAATTGTAAAGGAAATTTAAAATGACTGAAAAGGTTTTTATTTTGCCTTTGTTTTAAAAAGATATTTTTTGACAGGTATGGTATTCTAGGTTGTCAGGGTGTTTTTTTTTTTTTTTCCCTCCTTTTTTTTTTAAGTATTTTAAGGATGCTGTTGTCTTCTCTTTTGCATTGTTACCAACAAGAAATCTTACCCTTATCTTGACATAACATGATCCCCTGCCCACCGTTTTGCTGCTTTTGAGATTTTGTAGTAGTTTTGAGCAATTTGATTATAATGTCCCTTGGTATAGTTTTCTTCGTGTTTCTCGTGCTTGGGGTTCGTTGAGCTTCTTGGATTTGTAGGTTTATAGTTTTTATTGTTTATTCATTTTTGGCCATTATTTCTTCATACATATTTTATGTCCACTCCATCTCTCTCTTCTCCTTGAGGGATTCCAATTATCCATATATTAGGCTGCTTAAAGTTGTCCCCTAGTCCCCTGATGCTCTTCTTATTTACTTTTTTCTTTTTTCTATCTTTGTTTGATTTTTGGATAATTTTTATTGCTGTGACTTCTGGTTCAATAATCTTTTTTCTGTAATACCTAATCTGCTGTTAATATCATACGTTGTATTTTTTTTAACGTCTTTATTGAGGTATATTTCACATACCATAAAATTCACCCATTTAGAGTGTACAATTAGTGGTTTTAGTGTATTCACAGAGTTGTACAGCTGTCACCACAATCTAAGATTAGAACATTTTCATCACCCCAGAAAGAAACTCCCTACCCATTAGCAGTCATTCCCCATTTTGCCCCTCTCTTCAGCCCTAGGCAACCACGAAACTACTTTCTGTTCTTACAGATTTGTGAATTCTATACTTTTAGTATAAATGGAATCATAAAATATATGGCCTTTTGTGACTGGCTTCCTTCACTTAGCATAATGTTTTCAAGGTTCATCTGCATTGGAACATGTGTCAGTACTTCATTCCTTTTTATGGCTGTATAATATTCTGTTGTATGGATATATTACAATTTGTTTATCTCTTCATCAGTTGATGGACATTTGGGTTATTTTCACTTTTTGGCTATTATGAATAATGCTGCTATGAGCATGTATGTACAAATTTTTGTGTGGAGATAATGTTTTCAGTTTTCCTGGATATATACCTAGCAGTGGAATTGCTGGGTCATATGTAGTTCTGTTTAATTTTGTGAGGAACTGCCAAGCTCTTTTCCAAAGTGATTTTGCCATTTTATATTCCCACCAGCAGTATATGAGGATTCCAGTTTCTCTGCATGCGCCTCAACACTTATCATCTGTCTATTTTATTATAGCCATCTTTCTGCAGCTCTCACTTCTATGGTACTCAGTCCTTTTGGAAATCTAGCTGCCGTTGTCTCAATATACCCTCATCTCCATCTCTTCAACTCAGGAGTCTGCCTGGTTCTGCCTCATTTCCCCCTCCCCACACTGTATCCTAGAAACTCTCCTAAGGCAGTAAATGAGGGCAGTTGTAGAGCTCACCTCATTTGTTTCTTGTCCTTCTGGGATCACTGTCCTTTGTTGCCTGATGTCTAGTGTCTTGAAAACCCTCATTTCATGTATTTTTTTTCTGGTTTTTCTTTTTGTTATTTCAGGTGGGAGGGTAAATCCAGCCTGTGTTAGACCATCTTGGCCAGAAGTGGAAATTGCAGCATTGGTTTTCACATCAACAAATTGATGCCTAAATGTTGAACTGGGGAATGGATTACTAAATTGTATATTTTTGCTGTGGAGTTCTACACAGTCGTTAAAACAAGTGAACTAGAGCTTCATGCTTTTACTTGGATAAATTTTAAGTATTTAAAAATTGACCATTGGGGCTGGCCTGGTGGCACAGTGGTTAAGTGTGCACTGCACGCTCTGCTTCAGTGGCCCGGGGTTCACAAGTTCGGATCCTGGGTGCACACAGACGCACCGCTTATCGAGCCACACCGTGGTGGTGTCCCATATAAAGTGGAGGAAGATGGGCACAGATGTTAACCCACGGCCAGTTTTCCTTAGCACACACACACAAAAAAAGGAGGATTGGCATCAGATGTTAGTTCAGGGCTAATCTTCTTCACAGACGCAAAAAAATTGACTATTGAAAAAGCAAAATGAAAAAGGATATGTACAAGAGCTACTTTTTAAAATATAACTTATAAAAATAAACTATACTGTATATTATTTACAGATACATATATATGCAATAAACTTACAAAAATATTCATGAGAACAATAACAAATCCATCATAATGCCTTCCTGTGGGGAGGGAAGGAGGAAGGAGACTAGAGAATGGTTTGGAGGTAAAGTTATACAGGATGCTTCAACTGTATCTGTAATGTTTAATTTCACTAAAAATAAATTAGGAAGCCACGTATATGACAAATGACTAGTGTCTAAAATATGTAAAGAACTCTCAAAACTCAACAGTAAAACAAAAAAACCAAACAATATAATTAGAAAATGGGCAAGACATGAACAGAAGTTCCACGAAAGAGACTTTACAGATGGCAAATAAACACATAAAAAGATGCTTAGCATCATTAGCCATTAGGGAAATGCAAATTAGGGAATTATGCGGAGTGAAAAAAGCCAATCCCAAAGTTATATACTGTATGATTCCAATTGTATAGTATTTTTGAATAGACAAATTTTAGATATGGAATATAGTGATCATCAGGGTGTGGGATGTGGTTTGGGGAGTGGGGAGGGAAGAGAATGGATGTGCTTATAAAAGGGCAACTTGAGGGACCCTTGAGGTGATGGAACTGTTCTGTATCTTGACTGTGGTAGATACATGAACCTACAAATATTTTGAAAATGTATAGAACTAAATACAAATGAGTACAAATAAAACTGGGGAAATCTGAATAAGATTTTTAGATTCTATCAATGTTGATATCCTGGTTGTGATATCATAGGATAGTTTTGCAAGATATTACCATTGGGGGAAACTAGGTAAAGGGTACAGGAGATCTTTCTGTATTGTTTCTTAAAACTTCATACGAGTCTATAGTTATCTCAGAGTAACTTTGAGTTAAGAAATAAAATAGCGGCAAATTGTTAAGATTTGACTTTTATTATCCTATATACTTACCTCTGTGCTTGAAATATTTCATAATAAAGAAAACATGCAATCTCTTCAATATGTACAACAATAAAATTCTCAGCTCCATATTGCAACCATTTGGAATGGTCAGAGGGAAAGCAATCAATAAGAAAAAATAGTGGTAACATAAGAAATGAAAATATTTTTTACTCACTTATTGACATTCATTTAGAAGTCTTTAGATTTTAGAAAGGTAAATATTAGAATTTATGAGAAAGGTATATACTTTTTAAAGAAAGTACTTTGATTCCTTAGAATTGAAAACAAAATACTTTTTTAAAAGTTTTTTTTTTTTTATGTGTTAAAGAAATACTTTTTTGCTTTGTAAGGACTGCTATATCTTGTTCAGTATAAATACTGAGAACCCTTCATGAAATAAGATAATTTTCTTGTGGTCTTTTAAAGATTTTATTTATTTATTTTTTCCCCCAAAGCCCCAGCGGATAGTTGTATGTCATAGCTGCACATCCTTCTAGTTGCTGTATGTGGGACACGGCCTCAGCATGGCCTTAGAAGCAGTGCGTCGGTGCACGCCGGGGATCCGAACCCGGGCCGCCAGCAGCGGAGCGCGTGCACTTAACCGCTAAGCCACCGGGCCGGCCCTCTTGTGGTCTTTTGGACTATTGCTACATTAAACTTTTAAAGTCGTGTTATATAACTATAGGCTTAAATTTCATCATTTTTGAGAACTGGAGTTTTTGTAACTTAGCTGACAATTAGAATTTTTATATTAGTCCTCTGATGTAATTAAATGAGACAACAAATATAAAGGACCTTGTTCATTGCCTAGTAAATAAATAGCAGGCCCTTAGTAGATGTTAATTGATTTTGCTCACCATCTCTATCCCTCTATCCTCCTCCCTCTCATGATCCTCTAAGTCTTTACTGCTGACCTGGATTTTAGTTTGGGGGTAACAGTGAGTCGAAAACTTGACAAGCATGGATCTAGAGCTGTATTACCATCTGGCCATTCTTGTTTTTTACATTAGTCGACAGTAAATTTAAAGCCAAGCATTTTTCTTGAAACTCTAATTTGTTGACATGGCATGCTTTTCTAGTTTTCCCCTAGCTCTCTGGCCACTTCTTAGTTTCCTCTGACCAACCAACCGTTAAATGTAAGTATTGCCCAAGGTTCTATCCTTAGCCCTTTTCCTTCTGACTATATATTCCTTTCTTTCTGGGCAGTTTCACTCATCCCATACAGTGCTTCAATTACCTCCTTAACCTGTTCAAATATTTATCTCCAGCTCTGGCTTGAGCTTTGGCTCTTTTGTATGTGTGCCATGTAGCCACTTGTTTAGTGGATATCTCCACCTTAATTTCACGTTCACACGTCTGACAGTTTTCCAGTTAGTATATTTTCAGTTTAGTAACAGAAAACCCAGCTCATACCGGCTTAAACTTTAAGGGAATTTATTGGCCTGTGTAACAGGAATCCAGAGACGAGCTTCAGGGTGGTTTGATCTGGTGGTACAACTATGTAATTAGCTGGGATCCCACCTCAGTGCTCTGCTGTGCAGTGTGTGTGCTTTATCTGCAAGCTACCTTCCCATTCGTGGTCACAAGATGGCTGCCAGCAGCAACACGCCAGGGCTACCTATTTTCTCATTCACATTCAGAGGAAGAGAATAGACTTGATAGGACTTGGTGACTTAGATTTAAGAGTCAGGAGAAGTCAAGGATGATTCCCAGGCTTCTAGCTTTTGCTTGTGGATGAATTGAATTCTCTTCACTGAAATATGAGGAAGAAAAGCAGGATATAGGAAGGCAGAGAAAATGAGTTCATGTGAACATCCAAGTACTTATTTTAGTTATATGCACATCTGTCTCCTATCAGAATGAAATTGTTAAAGACGGTGACCTAGTCTTTTTTCACCTTTATTCCTAGCACCTAAGACTGAATTTGGCACGTGGTATATACTTAATATTGGAGGTGGGTGGATGGATGTGCAAATACATGAACACACAACACTGCTTCTTAAGATTATCCAGCTCTGAGCAGCGAGATGTACTGTATAATAGATTTTTTAATTCCACCTATAGTGGAATTTCAAATACACTATCTAAAGTTTTGCAGTCTTGGGATACTTGATTTGACACTTTTCCCCACCTGTAAAGTAGGGATAATACCACTTTAGTAACTTGTTGAGGAGATTTAAATAAGAATGCATGATGAAGTGCCTAGTGGCATGTTTGGCTTTTAAGTAGGTACTTAAGAAATATTAGCTGTTATTATTAGCAGCCAATAAGAAACAAACAAAGGTTGGTTAGGCATTGAAAGGCAACATACAACATTCATTTTACAGAATTTTTGTTGTTTTTTCGGAGAGGAATTTTTTTTTTTTTAATTTTTTGTTTATTGCAGTAACATTGGTTTATGACATTGTAAAAATTTCAGGTGTACATCATTGTACTTCTATTTCTGCATAGATTACATCATGTTCACCACCAAAATACTAATTACAACCCATCACCACACACATGTACCGAATTATCCCTTTCACCCTCCTCCCTCCCCCCTTCCCCTCTGGTAACCACCAATCCAATATCTGTCCCTATGTGTTTGTTTATTGTTGTTATTATCTACTACTTAATGAAGGAGATCATACGGTATTTGACCTTCTCCCTCTGATTTATTTCACTTTGCATTATACCCTCAGTGTCCATCCATGTTGTCCCAAATGGCTGGATTTCATCGTTTCTTATGGCTGAGTAGTATTCCATTGTGTATATATACCACAGCTTCTTTATCCATTCGTCCCTTGATGGGCACTTAGGTTGCTTCCAAGTCTTGGCTATTGTGAATAATGCTGCAATGAACACAGGGGTGCATGTACCTTTACAAATTGGTGTTTTCAAGTTCTTTGGATAAATACCCAACAGTGGAATAGCTGGATCATATGGTAGTTCTATGCTTGATTTTTTGAGGAATCTCCATACTGTTTTCCGTAGTGGCTGCACCAGTTTGCACTCCCACCAGCAGTGTATGAGAGTTCCCTTTTTTCCACATCCTCTCGGAGAGGAATTTTTGTGTGATAAGTTTATGTTGAATATTATTTTTACAGCTTTATTGGAGTATAATTTAAGTGTATGACTGTGATTTTTTTTTTAGTAAATTTACAGAGTTGTGCAGCTATCACCACAATCCAGCTTTAGAACATTTTCATCACACAAGAAGATTGCTTGTGCCTGTTTTTAATTGGTCCGTTACATGGCATTTTTTAAAAAATTTTTATTGTGACAAAATATACATAACATAAAATTTACCATTTTAACCATTTTTTAAAAATTTTTATTTATTTATTTTTCCCCCAAAGCCCCAGTAGATAGATGTATGTCATAGCTGCACATCCTTCTAGTTGCTGTATGTGGGACGCAACCTCAGCATGGCGGGAGAAGCGGTGCGTCGGTGCGCGCCTGGGATCCGAAGCCGGGCCGCCAGCAGCGGAGCTCGCGCACTTAACCGCTAAGCCACTGGGCCGGCCCTAACCATTTTTAAGTGTACAATTCAGCGGCTTTAAGTACATTCACAATGTTGTGCAACCAACACCACTGTCCATTTTAAGAACTTTTTCTTTATCCCAGAGACTCCATTCCCATTAAATAACAACTCCTCACTATCCCTACCGCTCCCGCCGCCCCAGCCACTGGTAGCCTCTATTCTATTTTCTGTCTCTGAATTTGCCTATTCTAGTTACCTCATATAAGTGGAACCATAAAGTATTTGTCCTTCTGTGTCTGGCTTCTTTCATTTAGCGTGATGTTTTCAAGACTCATCCAGGGGCCGGCCCAGTAGCGCAAGCGGTTAAGTGCACGTGCTCCCCTGCGGTGGCCCGGGGTTCACTGGTTCAGAGCCCGGGCGCGCACCGACGCACCACTTGTCAGGCCATGCTGTGGTGGCATCCCATATAAAGTGGAGGAAGATGGGCATGGACAGTCTTCCTCAGCAAAAAGAGGAGGATTGGCAGATGTTAACTCAGGGCTGATCTTCCCCACAAAAAAAAAAAAGACTCATCCATGTTTCATTGGATTTTAAGGCAGGCGTGGCTGTGAGTACATCAAGTTGGGGCTTATATATCAGTAAAATCAAAATTTGGTCAGAGTTCTCAAACCATTTGTTGGGCAAGATTACTTACCTCAGACATTCAAATCTGGTTTTGGTTTCTCCCAACTTCCAGTGTATCCATTTTTGTCATTGGAGTATAATAAAGAGGAATTATTTGAACTGCTTTCAACTGTTTGTATAACTGTTAGTTCAAGAAGCCAAGGTAATGATGGCATTCCAAACTCCATTCAGCTCTAGGTTATTGAGTTTTGTCATTTTGTTGTATACTTTCAGTGCTCATGAATATAATTTATCTCAAAACTTAGAACACAGTATTGTGTTAATTAACATTTGTATATCTTGCTATGTACTTTTCTGAAGTACTTTTCGCATCTAGGTGTATAATCAATTGAGTGACAGACTTTTCCCACCGTCTGCAATTCCACATGATATTCTCAATTGTACTCTCACTATGAGGTATTGCTTGAGTTAGCCAAGACATTGTTACTGTGGAGTTAGGGCTTAATTTTTTTTTTTTTTTTTTTTTTAAAGATTTTATTTATTCAGTTTTTTCCCCCCAAAGCCCCAGTAGACAGTTGTATGTCATAGGTTCACATCCTTCTAGTTGCTGTACGTGGGACCCGGCCTCGTGTTGGAGGGAGAAGTGGTGCCTCAGGGCGCTCCCGGGATCCGAACCCGGGTCGCCAGCATCAGAGCGCACGCACTTAACCGCCAAGCCACAGAGCCGGCCCAGGGCTTAATTTTTGATGTTCTGTAGCATTGAACTTTCCAGTCATTCCATCTGGGTGTATTTTTCAGAGGTAAAACCCACTTCAGAAGTAACACATGTCAAAATAACAAATCTTTGGGAGATGTATAGCTAAGGAATATTTATATATGCTATAATATGTCTCATATCCGAAGCTGTTAAAAGAGGGGATATGGAGAAATTAGAACCCTCATACGCTGCTAGTGGTAATGTAAAATAGTGTAGCCACTCAGGAAAACAGCCTAACAGTTCTTCAAAATGTTAAACAGAGAGTTACCATAGGACCCAGCTATTCTGCTCCTAGGTATATACCCAAGAAAATTGAAAACATGTCCACACAAAAACTTGTACACAAAAGTTCACAGCAGCATTATTCATAATAGCAAAAAGTGGGGAAAAAACAAATGTCTATCAATTGATAAATAGATAAACACAATATGATATATCCATAATGGAATATAATTTGACCATAAAAAGACATGAAGTCATGATATATGCTACAACATGAATGAACCTTAAAAACATAATGCCTAGTGAAAGAAGTCAGTTACAACAGACCACACATTGTATGATTCTGTTTATATAAAAAGTCCAGAATAGACAAATTTAGAGACAGAAAGTAATTAGTAGGGCAGAGAGATGGAAGAGGGGAAGGAAAGTGACTCTCAATGGGTATGGGTTTTTTAGGGGGGAGATGATGAAAATGGTCTAATATTGATTGGTGATAGTTCCACAGTCCTGTGACTATACTAATGGTTTCATTGATATATCACTGGTTTCATTGATATATACACTTTTCATGGGTGAGTTGTATAATATGTGAATTATATCTCAATAAAGCTGTTCTTTAAAAAAGAGAGAGAATTAAGAAACATTACCCCAAAATTCAGAGATCTGGACATTACCCAAAAATTCAGAGATCTGGGTTCTGACTTTTCTCTGGTCTCCAAAAGATCTGTTTCCTTTTGTTGGAAATTCTTTCGTTGGGTACTCTTTTCATTATAACCAGAAAAGAATCAAATAGCTCTTATTTTATGCTGCACTGTAGAAAGGAAGATGCCTCAGGCACATAGATATTTTTATTTGCAGGAGCACCAATTAACATGGATAGTCTTCTCTGTCCTTCTACTTGAGTCTATGAATTATCAGGCCTGATCTCATATCTTAGGTATGGAAGTCATAGCGCTAGAGTATAGAAATTAAATTTTATTAAGCACTTTCTAAGTGCCCACTTTTACAGATAAATTGAGACTTGGGGGAGGTAAAGTAACGTATTAAATATTTGACCTTGGGCCGGCCCTCTGGCTTAGCGGTTAAGTCCGTGCGCTCTGCTGCTGGCGGCCGGGGTTCGGATCCCGGGCGCGCACCAACGCACTGCTTCTCCCGCCATGCTGGGGCCGCGTCCCACATACAGCAACTAGAAGAATGTGCAACTATGACATACAACTATCTACTGGGGCTTTGGGGGAATAAATAAATAAATAAAATTATAAAAAAAAAAAAATTTGACCTTGTATAAGTAAGTAGCAGTTTGAATCTGTTTCTATGACTAAAAAAATTTTCTTTCCAGTGCCTCATTGATACTTCCTACCCAGAAAACCACCCTGGATTTAAAAGTGTTGGAGAAATTCTCCATTTAGATTTTGTTAGTGTAAAAAATCCAAGTGAGAAGGGAAAATGATAATTAGCTTGCCTTTAATAATTTTGCTACATGAGTAGGGAAAATATTATCTTTTAGTTTAAGCATCTGAGTTCATCATTAAGCAAAGCCATGTATCTTAAGATATTGAATCTGTATCTGTATAGAATTGAGAGCAAATAACAATGAGCCCCTCTAATCCTTGCTCTATCCAGACAACTGAGGCTTCCTGTTAGATGCTCTTTATCTAATTCATCTTTCTCATATTTCTCCATCCGTAAGATATGCCAATTAAAGATATGTGTGGGTGACCTGAGGAACTTCCCATTAATAAAAGAATATTTTGCTGGAGAAGAATTTAGTATTAGAGTTAAAACCAAAGCAACTGACTTTCAGCATACATGCACAAAAGCCAGTCACAAAGGAATGTTTATTTTTTGAGAGATGTAGGCTCTTAATGGATTGTCCAGGTGAATGTGGAGTTTGGTTTTCAAGTATCAATACAGTAAGGACCTTAGTGAAGTTCACTTTCGCTGCTGAGGTTGAGTGGAGAAATCTCCTTTAATATATAGATGTTTTAGGAAGATGTAGAGTGTAATATAGTATATATTACTATACTATACTATAGTATAGTTAGGTCAGTTAACTTTGAACTTACATGTATATATCTATGATTCTTCTTAATACCTTTGCCACTCCACTTTCTTTCCTTATGGAATATTTAAGGAACTTTATTCTGGTCTCACTTATATTTTTCTTTCCATAGGATGGATAGAATGACAGAAGATGCTCTTCGCCTGAATCTATTGAAGCGGAGCTTGGACCCAGCAGATGAGAGAGATGATGTCCTTGCCAAGCGACTCAAAATGGAGGGGCATGAGGCCATGGAGCGTCTGAAAATGTTGGCACTGCTCAAACGGAAGGATTTGGCAAATCTTGAGGTGCCACATGAGTTACCCACCAAACAGGATGGCAGTGGTATCAAGGGCTATGAAGAGAAACTCAATGGGAATCTCAGGCCTCATGGAGACAACAGGACTGCTGGAAGACCAGGCAAAGAAAACATCAATGATGAGCCTGTGGATATGAGTGCTAGACGGAGGTATGGCTCATTTCAGCTGCCTCCAGGGATAGGGTCTTCTCATAAACTAAGCCTATGAAAATGGAATGAGTTCCAGTGAGAGGAGGGTGTTTTTCATCCTAAAGCTTCTTGAAAGAAACATATCTGTGCCATCTGGCTTGACCATGAATTCCTCTCATTTCCAAATGAAACTAGGTGCCTCAAAAATTTGCTTAGCATACAGAGAATCATAGTTCTTACCCTTAAAATAAAGTGGTCATTTCTGGATAAAGGAGACACTATACAGCTGAAACCCCAATTAGAAGTGAGTTAATATGCACTTTTACTCTAATTTTATTGCCATTTTAGGAGGGGAAAACAGTCTTTTCTTCACATCATTTCAGGAGTTTTAGGATCTGTTTATTACCAGCTTTTATTACATCAAAAAGCGTGGGACCAGCTTTTCTTATGTCAACAAGGAAATTATCTTCGTGTGGTCACTCTTTACATTCTTGTTTTGTTCCACTCTCCCCAACCCCCACATATGCGTACACATTCACTTGTACACGTGCACTCATGAGTGTGCTCTCTTTCTCTCTCTCCCACACATAAACACCCTAGCACACATTTTCACAGGCCTTTTTTCTGGTGTCTGTCAAGGTTGAGTACTTGAAACTGTGGAGCACACACTAAGAAGAGGGACATAAAGCTGGTTGAGGATAGAGCCTGCCTAGACAGTGAATCACAGTATAGACAACCCTAGCTTTTGAGGACATTCAGTTTATTAATGGTTCAGAAATCGTTGATAGGCATGAGAGTTACTCTTTAGCGTTGAGTTGCCTCCCAACTGACCTTGCTGACTTTGTCCTAGGACTATCCAAAGCAGGATCTTTAAGAAGCTAGACTGATGGAGAAAGAAGAAAGGAAGGAAAGATTATAACCTTACCTGGGTTTCTTTCTTTACCTTTTAATGTTTACTTACTAGTATTGTCCCAGGATAATTTTTTAAACCACACCCAGTGAGGGAACATTATTCTTGGTAATAGAATTAAAAACCTTTTGGAAACTTCAGATAAATTCCCTAGAGGTCCTGGAAGAGGAGAAAAATCCCTGGAAGCTATAGGTAGTATCAGCAGAGTATTATAAAAGTAGATTAATCCTTAGATCCTTTGGGGAAAAAAGAAAGTGGATGAAAGAGATCATGCACCTGAGCAACACACTTACCCCATAATCACCCTTACCCTTCTGGAGCAAAGAACTAATCCTACTTCACTGGGAAGGAAGAAGAGGAGAAATGTTAGGTGGATTCCTCACATCCCAAATTGGAACTGAAAATGCATTTTTCATAGAAGCATTGTTAAACATTTTGGTAAGATCTCATTAGTGTGATTGGAATTGTACTATATCGCAGATAAATTCTGTGTTAAAAAGTCAGACTACCCTGAAAATCCTACCATTGTGTTTAATTTTATATTAGAGGGATGAACTTTTGAAACTTGATCCTTTGGAAACTGGGACCTATTTTTAATGGTCTCCAGGAAAAGAGGCTTGATGTAAACCATCTAGATCCCCATTCTACATGGAAAAATAGACCCTATTGGCCCCTGTTACTCTTCTCCCCTTTTACCAGGTATACCAACAGCTATTTCCACTTAGCCCCAAGCTTTTTATAAGAATGAACAAGATTGATAGATTGCTCAGCAAGGAGAACAGTGGTTTCTTTGATATAGATAAAAGGAGGAGAGAATTTAAAAGCAGAAAAAAGGAAGAACTCTTGACATGATAGCCATATCATAATTGCCTCAATATCTTTTTTTTTTTTGTTGCCATCAAGTTATGATATCTGTGAAATAAGATATGTGTGAAACCAATACTACTTATGTTTTGGAATGCTAGAGAGAGACGGCAGTTTTCTTTCTGTTTAGTTGTTTTTACTACTGGGTAAGGATTAGGAGTTTTATAGCTTCTGGGAATCTGCCAGTCTGAGTCACAAGTGATGTCAGCAGCAAGTTGGGCTTTTAATAATCTCTCTCTTAACAGATAGGGTTTCATACTTAAGAACACCAAATATTGTAAATCATAGATATGTTGGGGAAAGTAGCAAAATAATTTCTGTCCCTGGAAAGTTTAATAAATGAAACCAGAATCCCAGGTCAAAAGGAAGAAAAAAAATGAGGAATGAAACTTAACTTGGGCTTTGCCTTACAAGGTATGCTGTGTATCTAATGTGGGTCTGATTATATCTTGGAATAAAATGTCATTTAGAGTTGTTCTCAGATCCACCTTCCTGATAAATGCCCTTCAATTCCAAAATCTTCATGCAGGAATGTCTCTGCCTATCTTGTTGCTGGGCAGTCCCTAAACGGTGGCACTCATTTGAGCAAGAAAGAATTCCTTGACTTAGAAATAATCTGATATATGTATCCAGCCAGGACCAGAATGAAAAGAGCTCCTGACTGCTGATGTAAACATTGGAGAATCAAGTAGAAGTAGAAATCTACTAGATCTCAAACTTGTTCATCCAATGTTAGTGTTAGGGATTGGGGGTGGGGGTGGGGGGAATGAAGGAATATAGAAATGGTAAATAAAATCACCAAAAAAAATAATGCAAACACTTTATTTACAGCTGACTGTGATGCTGGGAGCTTGGGGTTAGAAAGTAAAAGGTTTTTTTCTCCCTCTAGTGGCTTCTTTTTCTTAAGCCCACATTCTCCGCTTGCTGTGTCTGTGACCAGTGGTCATAGAGTAGTCCAGACAAACTTAACAGTTCTCAAGATAGTCATTCTTTTGTTTTTTCTTTTTGTGAGGAAGACTAGCCCTCAGCTAACATCTGATGCCAATCCTCCTCTTTTTTGCTGAGGAAGATTGGCCCTGGACTAATATCTGTGCCCATCTTCCTCTACTTTACATGGGACGCTGCCACAGCATGGCTTGACAAGCGGAGTGTCGGTGCGTGCCCAGGATCCATACCTGCGAACCCCCGGGCCGCTGAAGCGGAGCATGCGCGCCTAACCGGTGCACCACTGGGCCGGCCCTAAGATAGTTGTTCTTATAACCCCGTCCCCCTAATCTATTTCCTCAGCTAAATTTGGGTGATTTTAGTAACTTAGTTTTATCCTGTTGAGAAATTGAATGCCTATCCCAACCATCCAGGGTGCGTTGTTCACAAGGCATCCATGTCCCAACAGCAGCTGAGACAAGAAGTCCTGAGAAATGGTAGAGAGGCCCTCAGGGCTAAAAATCTGTGGATATTGAGGGTTTGAGTTACATGTTTAAATAAGACCTAAGAACACATTGCTTTAGACCTGTATACTGCTGACTACACTGAAGATCTCAAGGAAGTAGGATCTGGGAAGATAACTTTGAGTTAAGGAATGAGAGGAGAGTTAAAAGATATGGTCATTGATTTGGGAACCTAAGGCAAATAGAATTTCCAGGATTCTTGTTATCTAGGTCTTAAGCGTGAGTGCCATTTTTCCTCATGTTAGAGAAACAAGTATGATGCTTTTAAGGCTAGCCCCAGAAAGACCAAAACTAGGGTTGTCTAATAAATAGGATTGGGAATAGGGAGAGCCAGTGTGGAAGATATAGATTTCAAAGTAATATCTGGAAAGTTTCTTTCTGAGGCAAGATAAGTATAACTCTGGCAAGTAGATGCAAGTTCCATATATTTAGTTCTGGAGTTTCAGTCCTCCAGAAGGCTGTAGACATTATACTTGACACTATCCATTCCCTCAGACCATTGACAGCAGTACCTTTTGCCTTAACTCTTGATGGGATAGACTATCATTGGAGTTGTTACATAACCACCTTTCTTGTAAATCCTCAGATAGCCAGAACCATGTTGTTATCGGTATAATGAGCTGCTTCCTTAGCCACGAACATATCATCTGTCCCAGGGTTGGACAACTAGGCTCACTGCCTTTGCCCTTATTCCCCTGTCAAGCTAGCCATTTCCTTCTTGAACCTCTTACATAACTAATGAGACAACCCAAAGGAGAGTGAGGGTAATAGGGAAAGCATTTAAAATTTTGATTAAAATCAGTGTGATAGAACACTCATCTCTTATTCCCATTTCTAAGCCAGTTTAACGTCTTTGTCCCTGCATCCTCTGTAAGGGATTTAGATGAGAAAAGTACTTTTGCTGAGGTTTTGTCATCACTTACATCTTGGTGTCTTCTTTATTCTAGGATTTGCATATCTCTGTTTTTCCCTGGGTGAATTGGGACAGACCTGTGTTCCCTTGGATTTGTTTGTTCTGTGTAGAAAAGAAGTTTTCTTAACTTTTCTATGAACCTTCACTGTTGGAAATACCTTTATTTTTCCTTTTCTTGTCTAGTGAGCCAGACCGAGGAAGGCTAACTCCCTCCCCAGACATCATTGTTTTGTCTGATAATGAGGCTTCCAGTCCCCGTTCCAGCTCCCGAATGGAAGAGAGACTCAAAGCAGCCAACCTAGAGATGTTTAAGGTAAAAAAAAAAAAAAAAAAAGTAGATTTCTTTCTTCATTTCTTGCTCCTCCTATTCTCTTTAATTGCCTAAGAGTCCCAGTTCTGTTTTTTTATGGTTTACTTTTTGGATCTAAATACCCATTGATCAGACTCTGTATAAGTAGTTCTCAACCGCAAGGCATGCCCTTTTAGAGGGAACTGTTAGAATCAAGTGGAGAAGGTAGTTTGAAAAAACATATTCAGTATAACTTATCTTTGGAAAATGAAAACAAAACATAATTCAAGTCACATAAAGTAAACTCTTGGCTAGAAGGATTCATTCTACACTTTGTCCTGGGTCTCAGAGTATGGAGGGATTCTTAAGTTTTTATGTATATTTAGAGGAAACATGGCTAAAAAGATTTAGAAACATTATTTTAAGGGAAAGCAGTGTCTCCCTTTAGCCATTCTTCTCTTTTGCCGGGCATCTAGTTGAGTAGCATTTATATGTGGTCTCTCCTTTTATTCTGTAAGCATTTTTCGAGTACCTACTGAATACCAGGCACTATGCCAGACCCCAGGGACACAAAGATAATCCCATCGCCGCTTCTGCTTCTTGTAGAAGATGAAGGTTTCAGACCTGAAAGAAGAGATCATCTTGGAGGAAGGGACTCTGGGTGCCTGCTACCATAACTGACAGTCTATGTTTCCTTAGGGGAAAGGCATTGAGGAACGGCAGCAGCTCATCAAGCAGCTGAGGGATGAGCTACGATTGGAAGAAGCCCGACTGGTGCTGTTAAAGAAGCTGAGACAGAGCCAGCTACAGAAAGAGAACGTGGTCCAGAAGGTAATGTGCCCTAGAAATAAGGCACTAGGGGTAAGGAGAGAAAAACTGGTTTGAGAATGGGCTACCCCAGGTAGGTTCAGCTGGGTGGCTCATTTTTCTCTGGGTTGCATGGTTTTTAGTATCTAAGAATAGTGATTTTTTTTTTTTTTTTTTTTTTTTTTTTAATCTTAGGCCTTAATCAAGAAAACCTTGATTCCATTTTTCTCAATTTTCCTCCTGGTCAACAGGAGCTTTCACTGACAAAACATTTTAAAAGTCTAAAAGTGTACCATATTTCTACTTCTGATTATTAGCCTTTTCCACTGTCTCATTTTCTCTTCTCTCCCCCAGACTCCAGTTGTACAGAATGCAGCATCTATTGTTCAGCCATCTCCTGCCCATGTGGGACAGCAGGGCCTCTCCAAGCTTCCCTCCCGGCCTGGGGCCCAAGGGGTCGAACCTCAGAATTTGAGAACATTACAGGTATGTCACACATAGTAGGATCTTAGTGTTAGAGGGCCTTGTTTATTCTATCTCTGTTTTTTTGGCTTTTATGAAGGTTACAGAAGAACCTAGCCATGATAGAGAGGTTATTACTACAGATAGTCCTGTTGGTCCTTTATGGCATAATTTAGTCTGCGTAGAAGGATGAATAACCCTCATCTTTCCACTGTAGTTTTTCTTCTCTAAAGGTTTCCAGCTTAGCCCTTTTCCATATAGGGTTAGATAGCTTATACCAAAAAAGCCAGGAAATTCCTAGCCATTTATCAGGGTTTACCGTGATGGTAGATTCATCCCATAGATCATTAGACAAAATTACTAAGTCTGACTCTGTTTCTACTCAGCTGTGTATTATAGGCAGTATTTCCTCTTTAGCATTTTGAGGGACGTTTTACCACCTATGACTAGTTCTTTTCCTCTTGTTCACTTTCAGGGTCACAGTGTCATCCGTTCAGCGACCAGTACCACCCTCCCACACATGTTGATGTCTCAACGTGTTATTGCACCAAACCCAGCCCAGCTACAGGGTCAGCGGGGCCCACCTAAGCCTGGCCTTGTACGCACGACAACACCCAATATGAATCCTGCCATCAATTACCAGCCGGTAAGAGAGAGCCCTAATGTGGAGACAGAGGAATCCTTTATTTGCTTTCCCTGTTAAAAGGACCATAGATTTTAAGTTTTTGGACATAAAGAAACTCTGAGACAATAAGGGTAATTTTGTTGGAGCTTGATTTGACAGTAATATCAAAAGTAGAAGCATTGAAGAATTATTTGAAAATAGTAGTGGAGAAGACAAGTTATACAGCAGAGCAGCAGTAAGCTAAAATCTGCCTAGAAAAAAAGAGATGGAGGGAGCTAGGGAATAAGAAGCATAAGGATGTATAACAGAAAGCATCCCCATCCTTATTTTTCTCTTTGCAGTTTTAGCTCATAGCCACTATCTTTCTCCTTTCCTACGTACCAGAGTTCTTTTTCAATGAAGAAGTTGGATACCTCCTGCCTTTTCCTGAGTTTTTGGGAAGCTAAGTAGTCCAAACTAGGATCAGATCGTGTTCTCTGCCACGGAAGCAAGAATTGGTCTTTTCTCCCAGATACCATCACTGACCCCTATACTCAATCTATTTCAGCAGTCAAGTTCCTCTGTTCCCTGTCAGCGCACAACTTCCTCTGCCATCTATATGAACCTTGCCTCCCATATCCAGCCAGGGACCGTGAACAGAGTGTCCTCACCGCTTCCTAGCCCCAGCGCCATAACAGATGCTGCCAACTCACAGGCTGCAGCCAAATTGGCTCTTCGTAAACAGCTGGAAAAGACACTCCTGGAGATTCCACCCCCTAAACCTCCTGCTCCCTTGCTTCACTTCCTGCCTAGTGCAGCCAATAGTGAGTTCATCTACATGGTAGGCTTGGAAGAAGTTGTACAGAGTGTCATCGACAGCCAAGGTAAGGCTACTTCTTCTGGTCAGTCTTTTTATCTAAGGCCAAGAGGTTGCCGAGCCTGATTGACATGGGCAGAGTATTATAGGGTATTGTGTAATATATAAATCATCTCTCCTTACTATTGCCAAACCACCTTCCATCCCTGATCCAGAGGCTGTTTGGGAGCAACATATCAGAAAAGCTTTTTGTGTGTCTGTATATCTTAGGCTTAATATTTTTATTGTGTATTTTGTATATCTTGTATATTTTTTACAGTATATTGTTTAGTTCTTTTGAATGGTACCTAGCATGAGTCATGCATGATTTGATGACTGGAACTCTTATTTTTCATGTCAGTATTTGTGTGGCATTGTGCTGCATTATTTTATTTAGTCCCTGCCATTTGAATGCTTGCAGTTGAGAAAATAGACATACTGATGGAGATAACTATGACCACATAAAAGCTGTAAACCAACAATGAACCAGACTATAAAGTATTAACACTGTACAGAATATACTGTACAGAAGTTATTCTGCATGAATTTCCAAACATAAGGACTTAGGGGAATATGTGACAGTAGAGGAAAGTACCTAAAGGGCTCAGTATTGGCTATACCCATATCACAAAGTGAATAATTCAGACACTGATAATTAAACATTATAAATGTATATGACAAGAATAAGTGCAGTCTGAGGTAAAGAGATGCTAAGAAGCAAAACTATCGGCTGAGTTAGATGGAGTCCTTTGACTCTGAATTGACACATATTTTCTTCTCAATGTAATATAATAGGAAATCAGAAAATTTGGGTTCTTGTTCCAGCTTTGTCATTTAGGAGCTATGTTTCTTAGACTTAGTTTTCTCATTTGTAAATGGGGATGGTACTATCTGAATTCCCTAAAGTGATGTTGTTAGAATCAAATGAAATAAAAATATTTTATAAATTGTAGAGTACTCTTTTTGTAGAGTCTCTTTCTTAATTCAACAGAATAAATTCCTGGAAAAAGATTCATTTGATGAAGAGAAACAGAGGAGATAGGGAGAAAATATGAAACCACTGATTATCCTTTTTGTTGGCATCTAGGCAAAAGCTGTGCCTCACTTCTGCGGGTCGAACCCTTTGTTTGTGCCCAGTGCCGCACAGATTTCACCCCTCACTGGAAGCAAGAGAAGAATGGTAAGATTCTATGTGAGCAGTGTATGACCTCCAACCAGAAGAAGGCTCTAAAGGCTGAACACACCAACCGGCTGAAAAATGCTTTTGTTAAAGCCCTACAGCAGGAACAGGTAAAAATTGTGACTTGTTCTCACCAGCTACCTGCCCAAGTTGGGTTTTCCCAAAAGGTAGTTCTTTCTATTTTAGAAAATTGTGTATGTGATCCCCACAGTCCTGGTGATCTGGGTTTCTGGATCTGCGTTCCTAGAACCTGGAGGCCTGGGTTTCTTTTTCTTCTCCCTACCATTCCATCTTTCCCATTTTCTTTTGAGTAATTCTGATTGGGTAAGAGCATAGTGACATATGGCTGAGGTTAAGGGAAAAGGACAGAAGGCTTGAGACTCTTGGCTTTCCCTAATAGCACTAAAGAAATCACTCTATTCTTGACTTCATTTCCTCCTCAAACAAATGGATTTTGGTGAGAAGGATTTGTATTTGTACCAGAAATCTCTTTGAGAGAAGTAATAATCTGCAGTTCATATTTGACAAAGATATCACAAAGGAAAGGGTAGATTATAAAGTAGCCCAGTGAAAATTAATGGTGCTAGAGTGTGTGAACATCTCCTATAGTATTAATAGAATGAGAATATCTTGGAAAGGGGAAAATGTGTTGGGAACCTCAGATCCTTTTCTTCTCTCCCATTTTCTACTCCACCACCTATCAGACCACTTTGGGTAGCATCATGGACCTTTTGAAAAATGGGTAGATAGGAGTCAAAAATAAAACCTTTGTAACTCAGCTTAGCAGCCTTAATTACATCAGTCAGCTAGCTCATTGCTGCCACCCAGATATCTCCAGCCAAATTCTGAGAGCCAGCTTTCCTGGAGAGAGGGATCCATTAATCAGTGACGCATGTTGGCTACTTGTACCCAGAGATCTTAGTGCACTTACCCCACCAAACTCTTTTGCCTTTTCCATATCCCTCCAACTAGCTGGCAGCATTAAAAATAAGAAGACCTCTAGGTTTTCTGGTTAGGAAATTGGCTGCTGTTCTGCCCAACTTGACCTAATGACTCCCAACAGGAAATTGAACAGCGATTACAGCAGCAGGCAGCACTCTCCCCCACTACGGCTCCAGCTGTGTCCAGTGTCAGTAAACAAGAGACCATAATGAGACATCATACGCTTCGGCAGGTGAGGATTTCTCTCAACAGTTTGTCAGCCATTTATTGCAACTTGTCCTTTCTTCTGTGGGATATCATACTGCTCTTCTGTACTCCCATATCTTTACCTCCTCCTTAAACCTTTCATCATGGCAAAGTTGTGATCAACTGTCCCCTCATCATTGCAGGCTCCACAGCCCCAAAGCAGCCTCCAGCGTGGCATACCCACATCTGCCCGTTCCATGCTTTCCAACTTTGCACAGGCACCCCAGCTGTCTGTGCCAGGTGGCCTCCTTGGAATGCCAGGTAAGAAGGGTTGATCTGAGAACTTTTCTCAGGGATCAACTAGTTAGTACATAATTCTTTAGCAGCCCCTTTAGGTGAATTGTTCCTTCTTTTGTTTTCTGCTCTTTCTTTAGGCCTTACTCCCTTCACTCTTGTTATTCGGCAGATGTTTGCTAAATTCATATTATATGCCGGGCACAGTGCACTAGAGTTTTGGTGGTGAAAATGACACAGTCTCTGCCATTATATATTTAATGTCTGACATGCCCCTTGGTGGGCGTGTGGTTGTTGATATCATTTGGCTGGAACAGCAGGGTCAGCTGTCCTAGTCCTGTTTGAATGATCCAGGAATGCTTCTCCACAGTCAGGAGCCCCAAAACCAAAGCAGATTCAATGATTCCATCTTTCTGTCTTGATTATTTTCCTCTCACCACTATTTTTTTGACTCTCCTATACCATCAAGACCATGTTCATTATTCCTGGTAGGATTGAAGTTTCAGGAAGATCTCTTTCCCGGAAGCTTGAAAGTAGAGGGATAGTTGCTACTGAAATAAAGTTTAACTGAGTCTGGACAAATGTAGACAACTTATGATGTTTCCTCCCCACCTGTAACTCTGCAGCCCCAGAGTAGTGCAGAGGAAGGTGTCATTTCCTCTTTTAATACCTGCCCTCCACTTTTGTCTCCTGGGTCTAGGTGTCAACATTGCATACTTGAACACTGGCATCGGAGGACACAAAGCCCCCAGTTTGGCAGACCGACAGCGGGAATACCTTTTAGACATGATCCCTCCCCGGTCTATATCGCAGTCCATCAGTGGACAGAAATAACGCCTATTCCACTTGTACTGGCCCAACCTTGAATCCTTTACCCCTCTCCTCTCCCATTGCTCCCAACTTCCGTCGCATGCAGTGCCTGTACTGGTGCCTACCATACACGGAAAACAAAACAGAAAAACAGAAGACAAACAATAGAAATCAACAAGAAAACACACGCCCTGCCCCGCCACCTCCCCTTTATTTCACACTGCTGCGATCTGTTCTTCTGACGCTCTGTCTTCTCTCTTCGGTTTTCTTTAACAGTGAGGTGGATCTTTGCCTCTGAGAGAGGTCAGAATGAGGTCCTGGGGAGAAATCTAAGCCCTCTGACGTGTGTTTCTAAAGTTTGTTTTTATGCTATAATTATTATTATCATTTTTAATGATGTTGTGTGTCCTCCCTTTGTTCAGTAGACGGTTAAACCTTTTTATTTTCCCCCAGTATTTTTCTTTTTCTCTTTTCGTCTTTTTTTTTTTTTTTTGTAAACACAAATGACATTCAGTTAAATGATAGGAGCATTGCAGTAGGGTCCCTGACTGCCAAGTAGAACATGACTGGGAGTGTTAGGGGCAGAAGTTTTTAATGCACTTAGTCCGGGGTGGGGGGCAGGTAGTGGCATCAAACAAGGAGGAATAGCACACCAACTGTGGATGTCTCTGGGCTGGACAGTTTGAGAGGCAGTGTTTAGTATTGAAGTTGGGCTCTAAGAATGAGGGGAAAGAGCCTGGATGGAAAAGCTTTAAAACTTAACCACCCTGGAATTGACCCATAGAGAAGGGGGAGAAAAGGGCAAGATGATGAGCATAATGTTGAGCCAAGGAGGACTGAGACCAGGTCCTGGCCTTCTGGATGCTGGGGGAGTAAGATTGGTCTCCTGACCCCATTGGAGATATGGGAGTCTATTCCAAGCCAACTAGCCCAAAATTATTTTATCTTATTTTTTTTGTAAAATTCTCCCCCACTTTTTTTTTTTTTTTTTTTTTTAAATCTTAATCTGCCCCCAGTAACCACAGCCTTGTCTGTAATAAAGAGGAATGGCTGTTCCCAGCCTGAGTTTGCTAGGTATCCTAGAGGTTGGAATGGGCATGAGTGAGTGAAATGACAAAGGGAGGAAATGAAGGAAGAAGGGCTTTCTCTCCCAACTGTTGAGACTCTCACATTTGTCTCTCCGTTTACCCTCTGTGTGCCAGGAGATGAGAATGAGGGCACTAATCAGGTTGGAGTCCTGCCCTGACCCTGCCGCACTAACTATAGAACCAATTGCTCAAAGCCAAACAACTCACGTCAAAGCTAACTTTGGACCTCTGCTGTAAAAGTAGTTGTTGTCTTTTTCCCCCCAGAATTCTATTAATTTTGCTTTTTTTGTTTGTTTTTATTTTTTTCTTAAGCGCTACTAATGTAGAGAATGAATTGAATTGTGCAATGTTGCTGTTCTGGGGACTGGGGAGATGAGCATCCTATTTGCCCACACCATGGGGGAAGAGGGAGGGGACCAGGATGTTTTGAGGTAAGGGAAGCCCTGTAAAGGTAGGGGTTTCTGCTCTCTTCATAGTGTACACCCACCTGCCTCTCCAGCTCTAGAAGCTGCCAGAGTGCGAGGAAGGGGCACTCACAGCAGAGAAGTGTGAAGAGGAGTTTAACATTTTGCCCTTGAAAGCCACCTGGGGAAGTTCCCCCTTTTATTTTTAAAAATTAAATAGTTTTTTTAAAGTAAAAGGCACTTTTAAAATTAACACACACACAAACTGCAAATCTTCTCCGTAAAGTTTTGGGGTGGGATGGGAGAAGGAGCTGGAATCAGGCTCAGTTCCCCCCACTCTGGCCTCTACTCCCCATACCCCAGAGCCACTGTGGGTGATTATACTTGGCCCTACGGGCCTTCCTGGCTTTTTTTCTTTCCTCCCTTCCCCCAAATTCATTGAGCACTTAATAAAGGAGCAGAGATGCAGCCTGTGTCTGGGCTCCCCCAGTGGTGAAATGATCTGGAAGCTAGATGCTAGTAACAGGTAGTGATGGGGTCGTATCGAGTATTTTTCTGGGGAATGTGGTACCCCTGACTGTAAGTGGTGGGAGAGGGAGGGGGGTTAATGGAACTGGGTCTGGGATTATTTTAAAATTATATATATATATAAAAAGATATATTCTTACATCTTTTCTTTGCCCTCTGTGCTTTGAAAGCACGGATAAATCGTTTGCTTTTGCTTTTCTCTCTTCCACGAAATTGGAAGCTTTTTTTTTTTTTTAATATTTTTCCTACAAGTCATCTTGCCTTGTGGCATGTCTGTCTAGCCTCTTCCCCCCCGCCCCCCTGATGAAGTGCCATTTCTGTTATGTCTCCCACCCCCAGCTCAGAGGTGCTCAGAGGTACGAGGTGCCCAAGTTTGTCAGTTGAGATTAAAAGTAAGGAACAGAGAATGTGCAATACCGTCTGGCTGGGAGCCGTCCCTGCCATGAGCTGAGTCCCTTCCCTGGGAGCTAGGCCACCTTTGAATGAGGATTGGAATTAAGATGTGTAGAGATGGGGAATGATGGGGAAGGAAAGCCTATAGTTGAGTGCCTGCCAGGTGCTGAGGCAATGGGGGAGAGGGTGGAGTCTTCCCTATTTTTATTCCCTCAGGGTCGATTTACATAGAGGCTGCTCGTTGACTAGTATAGCTCCATGACCCTTTGCTCAATCACTGAGGTTTGATTTCTTACCCTCTCCTCTTCCCAATTTTATATCCTTCCCAGGGATTAGTGATGGGGGTGAGGTTTCCCTAATCATGGTAAAGTGTTAGCCTTCCACCTCCTCCCTTCCCTCCCTCTCCCCTGTCCTCTGTCTTCCTCATTTCTCTACTTTTTCATCATTAATTGCCTTGTGTCCCTCCAAGTCTGTTGTTGCTATCCATCCCCAGGCCTTGGGCCCCATAGACACTAAATCTCATGCCCTAAAGATAGGAGGAAAGACCCTCTGTTCAGAGTTTCCTTTACCCCTGGAGCTCTGAAGCTCAGGGTAATACTAGAATGAGGATCCCACTAGTTCTCCCTGGCTTCCTCCATCCCCAGAGTTCTAAAAGTAGTAGTTTATGGACAGCGGCTTACTCCCTAGAAGCCTGAAATGGGTGGATGAGTGGTAAGGCTTGGGTAAAGCTGAGGGACAGAGGTCCTTATTTGTCAATTTTTTTTTGTCATTTGACCACAGCATCTGGACTTCATCCTTGAATAAGTATTTTTTCCACATTTTTGGATGTATGTATGGTAGACAATTTTTTCTTTTTAAGACACAGAGATTAATGTTTTCCTGCTTTGGTTACCTTTCCTTTCCCCTTTAAAAGGAATTAGCTATAGAACTGCTTTGTAAAGATGCTTCTTGATATTTTACTTTTGTTCCTTTTCCCCAACCACTCCCTTTTCTCCCCACTCCTCCAGAAGGCATAACCCTTCTCTCCACACTCCCCCACCCCCACCCCAGTCCTAGGCTCCCTTCCCCTCAACAAGACCTTCATTAGCTTATGATATTTGCTGCCGAGATGTTATAACAAGGACTCATCCTGTATATAAGCTATTTCTTGATCCATTTAAAAGGAATTGTACATTGTGTAGAAAAAAAAAAATGAAAAAGAGAAAAAAAAGCCCTAGCCATGGATATTGTGAAACTGTGTTATGTCATTTTGTAATGTGCCCGTTTGTGTATGATCCGTGCAAAAGGGTTTCTGGGGAAGGGGAGGGGGTAGGGAGGCAGGGCTGTGGAGGGTGGGTAGGGGAGTGGGCCGGGCCCAGCACACTGAGACTGGCAGCTGCTCTAACCCCATCCCTCCTTAGAGATGCCACCTCCCCCACCACCCATCCCTAATTTGTGCCTTGCCTCCCCACCCTGGAGTAGTCCCTCCGGATCACCAGCACTGCCTTGGCAGAGCCCACTCCCTACCCTAACGTGCCCACCCTCCCTACCCCCCAGCATTAGGTTGATACTGTGGGGAAGTGCTGGAGGTTGGGAGGTAGCCAAGGAATGGGGCAGTTCCTGGGGGCATTGAAACCAAGTATTATGAATTGTAATTGTATTTGCACTGTTTTTTTCCCCTCTGATTGCATCAGCATATATACAATATACCTATATAACAAAATTCAGTGTCAAGCTTTCTTATGCAAGGGATTTCCCCCACCCCACCCCACCCCCACCCCCAAAAAAAGAACCTAGTTTCATGGGCCTTTGAGGGTGGATTGTCAGGGGAAGATAGAAAGAAAGGATTTTAACAAGTCATCCTGAGAAAGTCTCACCTAGGGAGAGCCACATCCATCTGCACACAGTTTTAGGCTTTGCAAATTGGGGTGAGGCTGGGCTACTATGAGAGCTAAGGCTCTTAGTCCAGACTGTGGAGAGTAAAGAGAACCACAATACAAAGGGGGGTGGCGTGGTTGCACAGTCTGGAGACCTGGGCTCTAGTCCCAAGCTTTCCTACTAACTTGCTGTGTGACTTTTGATAGAGTTAATTTTCTGGGTCTCAGTTTTCTTATTGGTGAAGTGACAGCAGAGATCATCTGGCCACCAAGTTTAAAATTCTATTCTATGCTTCCTTCCCCACCTACAAAACAAAACAAAACAACTTGAGGTGAGGGAAGTGTTGGGCTGAAAAACCAGGGAGGAAACCAAAGTGACTAGTATTGAAGTGGTTATGTGTGTGACAGTGCCCTTGGAGAGCTGCCAGGCCTGTGCTATTACTTTTGGTATGGGGAAGGCAGCAGAGTGATGTCTAGGACATCAGTTAGACTTGTGACGTCTTTGCCCTCATGCCTCTAGTCATCTGAGGGCAGGGACCAGGCCCCAAGCCCCACCTCACAAGCACCCACAGGGCCCTTAAGGGTGGTTGACCAGTGCATGCCCCAGGTTGGTGGTCTATTTAGTTACACCCTTTGTGAGCTACAGGATGCAGAACTTTCCCCATCTTCTTAGTGACAAAATAGGAGAGCTCAGATATAGTCCACATCTTGTCTCCTTCCCTCATATCTCATCTGAACCCCCTAAAGGCAGCTGTCTCACAGTCTGTCTCCTTCAGGGGCCCAACTTCCCCACGGCCTGGGCTGAGTACTCCCACACTCTTTAGGTTCTTGGCTGGTAAAACCTGGAGAGGATACAGGATGATGGGTGAGGCCCTGGTGAAGGTGGAAGGATAGATTGGGGGTGGGAGGTGGGGAGCAGGGAGGTGGGATGGGGAATGGCCTTCTCTGAATGGGGTGGGTGGGAGGGGAACAAGACCCTTTTGCACAGCTCTCTTTAAGTTTCCTTTTTTTTTTTTTTTTCAACTCATTCTAATTTTCTGCATTGTGTTTGGGAATTAAAATGAAAAAACTAAGACCAATAGAAACTGGTTTTCAAAAAGGCAAATACACTCCCATCTGTTTCAGATGCTGCTGAGCATTTCAGCGGTGACAGATTCAAATAATAAGCTAATTTTTGGAGAAAGGATTAAAAGAAAAAAAACTTTGTAATATTTATCACTTGCAAGCTATGTTTAATAAAGAAAGGAATGGTTTCTAAACTTTCCTGTTTCTTGTGGCTTGGCTGGTGGGGGCAGGGGTGGCAGTTTGGTGGGAGAATTTTGGGGGTAATTGGGAGATGAGCTATGTGGCTTGTACTCCTACAGTCATGGCGTACCTTTGGTGTGTACCCTTTCCTTCAATTGTGATGATTATTTAAAGCCCCTACCTACTTCTTTATTCTCATTCCCCTCCACCTTTATGTGAAAGTAATGTTCTGGAAGCCACTGACCCCACTTTAGTTACCTGATGACTTAAAGTCTATAGGTATTGGGAAAGAGGCGGCATTTAACCCAGAGGCTGGGTCTCCATTCTGTCCTAGGGAGAGGTAGGTGTCTGTTAGTTGTCCTTGGCCCTTCTCATCCCATTGCTCTAGTCTCCAGTAACTGAATCCTTTGTGACATGCTGGTTACTCCAGGTGGGGAACAGCTCACAGTGCTCTTTTCTTAGCAAACTGCAGAATATAGTTCCTTAATCTGAATGCAACATTCAGACTTGGAACTGCTCTTGTCTTAGCACCTCATCACCCCACTCTCCCATTTTTTCCTTTCAACCCAGAACATTAACCAGATCCTATTTACTTTTTCCATTTTGGTTTTTTATTTCCAACAAAGCACTTAGACTAGGCCCACCCCGAGAAGGATGTGATTTCCTCAAGGACTTGAAAGTTGGGGCTGTACTTAACCCTTTGGTCCCCTGCCACATGTCTTAGTTAAAGCTGTTTCTGCCCCTTATGCAGAAGGAGCAGTTGTGAAGGGGCAGGGCCCAGCCTTGCTGGAGTCATGTCGTTGGTACTAGCAATGCTCTACAAGAGCACAGAGGAAACAATGTTTGGGGTCCCCTATGCCCTAGGTTTTTCTTCCTCTAAGACCTTCCCCACTTCTTGGCACAATACTGGACAGCCCTGGAGGGAGAGGCTGATTGAGGGAGAGCCTGGGGCTTTGGCTTTAGGGTGTATAGTAGATCTGGATGAGGAGGGACAGTGGAGCCCTGGGTGCCATAGGCTGGCAGAGGGAGGGGTGGGGAAGAGGCGCTCTTTGGACACTAGAATGGGGAATAGATGAGTGGGGTGCTCCACAGCCTCTGTGCTCATTCTACATGGGATTCAAGGCCACCAAAACTCCAACTCAAACTAGTATCTCCTTTCAAAAATAGACATTAAATGGGGAGGGATGCCTCTTGAAGAGGAGCCAATGCTTTGGAGCTGGGAAGGGGGAGATGGGTATTTGGTTGCTCGCAGAAGCAGCTCATGTGAGCTCAGGTGTTCAGGACTGTTATGGTGTTGGGGCAAGGGAGCAAGCAACTCAGCACCCCCTTTGCCCACCTGCATACTCAGACCACAAGGAATGCAGGTTGCCTGTCCCTGCGTCAGACCTCAGCTTGGGCATGAGACAGAAATTGAGATTTCAGACTAGGGATTCTGGTTGGGAAATGGAGGTAGTGACAGCCCTGCCTCCCCCCTTTCGGGGGAACCCTTAAAGCTATGTATCTTTGGGTAGGTCCATTTTTGGATCAAGAGGATGTATTGGATGAGATTATGAGGCAGGAGTAACGGGGTTGGAGATAACTCCCAGCTGAGCTTGGTTTAAGTTTGAGGTTATTTGGTGTGTTGGAGAGAAGGACACAGATTTCCCCATTTCTTGAGGAAGAAGGAGGAACAGAGAAACCATACCCTTTCCTCTCTCCCTATGGTCAGGCTTGCCCCTCCTTGGAGAGGGGCTCAGGGACCTTTGGTTCTTTCTGACTCCGGGGTGAGAGGGACAGGTGAGGTAGATTCTTTGGTGGGGCCAGATATAGTGGCATCTGGGAAGGAGCCAACTTAGAGGGTCCTAGGGCTGTTCCACGGTCACCTGAGGGGGAAGGAGGTGGTCAGACAACCCCAGGGCCTCAAGCACACCACTTCCCCCTACCCACTCACCCTCACTTGACTCTCCCTCACCTGAGTGATGAGTTCAATCTTCTCCCCTGGCTTCCTTCCACTCGGAGCCTGGCCTCGATGGTCCCCAGATCTGTCTGAGGCAGTCTGAGGTACTGCCCAGCACTCTTGGGACCCCTGTCTGCAAAGGAGTCTGCCCAGATAGGAAGGGTCAGCACCATGACCTGTCTGAGGCCTCCCTCTGGCTTAGCATCCATCAACCCCAGCCCTTCAGCCTGTTCCTTATTCCCCAGGGATGGAGATGCTGGGCCCCATCCTTGTGCACAGGATGACAGAGATCTGGCTCTGGCCCGCTTCTGCCACCTGTCTTCTGCCTTGGGAGCCCCAGTGTTCTCTGCCTTGCTTCATGCAGCCCAGCAGGCCTCCTCCCACTCCTGGTACCACAGAGCTCTGAGAAGAACTGGCTCTCTTTCTCTACCTTAGTCGCCTCATTTGTAAAATGGATTAGTAACGGATAACGGCTCTTTCCTGCTCTTTGGCCCTATGCCACGGTAATGCAGACTATCTTCTTAGCAGTTTTCCACATTAGCCATCTTGGCCCTTACGTAACTACGTATGTCTCCAGCCCAGGAGAAGGCAGAGGAGGCAAATGATGAGGGCAGCCACGCCCACGTGGATGCCCACCACAACTCCAGGCAGCAAGCTGCTCTCATCCTGGCTGCAAGAGCACCCAGGTTTGGACTCTGGACACAGTGCCATTTGTCAGAGGACCAGGATGGAGGCAAAGCCCAGTCCCCCGTCCTCCCTGAAGACTGACAGCCGTGGGTTCTATGGGAGTGGCCTGCTCTGACCCGAGGCCTACTACCTTCCTACTGGACTCCACTCACCAGGGGTGGCCAGGGGCACATCATGCAAAGAGACAAAACGAGCACTGCTCTTACCATCCCCGTTGCCATCGAATGCCTGGAGCTTGATCTCATAGAGAGCAGCTGGCTCTGCAGAGAGCAGGAGATGGTGAAGGGAAAACAGGCCTTTCTGGGCCAGGAAGCTCAGTGCCTGGGGTGAGACCACACTGAGAACAGGGACCCAGGAGTGGCTTACAAGGAGGTTCAGGGCCTCACCCAGATCTGTGTAGAGGAAGGAGCTGACACTGCTGGCCAGGAGCAGGGGCCCCTCAAAACGGGAAGCCGGCAGCTTGCGGTGAAAGAGTTTGAAGCCCTGGATGGGCCCCAGCTGGGGTGGCAGCTCCCAGGAGGCCTGCACGGAGGTAGCGTTGAGCACTTTGGTGGAGAAGCCCAGGGCGGCAGGGGCTGCAGAGGAAATGGGATGAGCTGGTTGGCAGCCCCTGTCCGCCTGGGGCCAGGGGCTCTAAAGGGCTGGGGAGGCTGTCACTCACTGCTGCCCATCGTGGAGGCGTGGATGAAGGCAGAGTCCTGGCTGGCACACTCCGCTGAGTAGGCCCGCAAGTGGGTGGAGTAGGCTGTGGCAGGCTCCAGGTTGGAGAAAACGTGCTCAAAGCTGCCTTTGCCCACGGCCTCTTGGAGCTCCCAGCCAGCTGGCTGTGAGGAGCAGAGCAGCCTGGCAACCCAGCATCTCTCTCCCTCACTACAAACATCCCCACCCCCACAAAGTGAGCACAAAGCTCCTCACTGGGCCAGCCAGGTCTCCAAAGGAGAGCAGGGAAGGGGCTGCAGAAGTTGGAGCTGGGATGAGAAAGGTTGAGGGTGAGAAAGGGGCTGAAGAGCCTAAGGAAGCACCAGAGGACCACAGAGCCAGAGGCCTGGCAACAGTCCAGAAAGGTCTGGGGTCACTAAGAGTGAGAGAAACTTGCCCAGGGACACCACCAGTCACGGGCAGAGGTGGGCTGGAGCAGGGGATTCCTCTCCACACACCCACACCCACCTCCCACAGGCCGGAGGTGCAGCATATAGCCAATGATGTCGCCATTGGAGGGTGGTGGTTCCCAAAACACTGGAATGGCAGAGGTGGAAAGAGCCAACGCCTGCAGGCCCCTGGGGGTGGGGGTGGCTCTGGGTCCCCTGTCACAGCCAGGTGGGCACTGGCCTGGTTGGAGCCCGCGCTATTCTCTGCCGTGCATTGGTAGATGGCCTCATCCTCAGCTGAGACCCCTGCCAGCATCAGTGTGCTAGGGAAAGACACACACAGTTGCTGGGGGCTCCTTCTCTCCAAGCCCCGTCCCCAGTGGGGAGGCCCTAAAGGAGGCTGCCTGTCTCAGAGACCCACAAATCTGCCCCGGCACAGAAGGACACACCACCTGTGCGTGGGCATTACCTATAGTGGAGCAGGCAAGGCAGTGCCTCCTATGGATGGGAGTACTTGCAGGGGGTTTCTGTGGATTTTGGAGAGTAGATATAGGTAGAGAGTGTTATGTGCAGGTAGCAATGGAGGGTACCTACGTCGGCAGTCAGGGTGGGGTGGGACACGGGTACCTCGGGTACCTGTTGTCGTGGGTCAGCCGAATGTTATCCCCAGGACTCAGCACCTTCCCATTCTTCAGCCAGATCAGATGGGGCTCAGGGACACCCTGGGCCACACAGGTGAAGATGGCGCTGCTGCCTGGAGGCTTGGACAAGGACTGTCCACTGGACAAACTGAAGACGAGCTGGATAGGCAACGGCAGGTGGAAGGCACATGAGGCCTGGCCTCTTGTCCCCCTCCTGCACCTACCCCTCTCCCCATCCAGGTTCCCACCGGGGGGATGGGATGCCCCGGGACCCTCCCTGCCGAGACCTTGGGGCTCACCCTGCACTAGTAGGACGCCCTGTGCCGTGCACCAGACACAGGTGCCCGGCCAGTTGGCGGCACAGACGTAGACGCCCGAGTGCTGGACTGACACGTCGGAGATCATAAGGTTCCCGGTGCCCAGGACTTGGATGCCCTCCACGCCAATGGAGCAGCCATTTGCAGGGAGGCGAGGGGTCAGGGCTGCGAAAAGGCAAAGGCCTGGGCTCTGGGAGGCGGGGCGGCTACGCACCCAGGCGGCTCCAGGAGACCAGTGGCCGTGGGTGGCCAGTGGCAATGCACTCCAGCACCGCCGTTTGGTGCACTGTGTCAGATTCTGAGGCCCCGACAGGATCTCTGGCTCCTGCAGCAGCCGCGGGGATCCCACTCCGAGGTGGAAACGGCAAGGTGAGGGGTCAGGAAACAACATTCTGTCCCCCACGCCCAGTACACGCTTCTACTCCCAGAGCCCCCTTCTTGTCCTCAAGTAACCAGACCTCAGAGCAGTGCTGGGCAGCTGCTATTTTATTACCAGTTTACAGATAAGAAAATGACTGTCCCAAGGTCCCATGGCAGTAAATATCAGGGCTAAGAAGCTTTGGCCTACTGAGAAGGCCCCAAGTTAAACTGGTGGGGAGGAGAGAGTAAAGAGTGTAAGCATGCCCCCCATGTGTACCTGGGGTGGGCCTGCAGCAGTGTCAGAACGTGAACTGGCCCCACCTTCCCTTGGGAGTCACCCTGTGGGGCAGGTAGGAGCAGGGGCCTCGTCCCCTTCCCTAAGTTGCCCGCACAGCTGGCAGGAGACTCTTCCCTCAGAAAGAAGCCAGGCCCCCCTCAGAACTCAGCGTGTCTCAGCTGCTCAGGAGGGATGTAAACGTTTTTTGAAATACACTACTATTTGGGTCTAACCTGCATCTTCGTTTTATGCCGCCCTCTTCCATTTTATTAGGTTATTCAACAAATCATCACTGGGGGGCTCCCGTGTGCCAGACACAGTTCTCACGCTGGGAGTACAGCTGTGAACAGGGAAAGACAGGCCTTTGTCTTCCTTTATCCTGTCACCCCTGTTTTTGTTTTGCCACTTTGTATTTTATGAGACTTTGTAACATATCTTTAACCCTTTCGTAAATGTCCTTTATTAAGAACTTCTCGTATAAAATTTTGTGTCTCTAAAATGAAAGTTTCTTAAGGACTGGTATAAAGTCTTGCACATCTCTAAATATTCCTCAAGGCCTAGGTAGTATTTCATTCATTCATTCATCCATCCATCCATCCATTCATTCATTCATCCATTCGTTCTGTGACCTCATATTGAAGGCCTACTTTGAGCCAGGCACTCCTCAGTCTGCCTCTTACAAGTTCTCGTTCAGGCTGTGGAATATCCTGGAATGTCTTGGCCTTGGCCAAGGAGGCTGTGTCCCACCTGGTCAGACTGTTAAGTGGGGAAGAGGCTGGACCATGTAATGACACTTCAGCCATCGCTGGCGGAACTCCTTGCATGCCAGGCATTGTGCTGTGAGCCTGCGCACACACATTGTCCCATTTAATCCTTACTATGGCCTGTGAGGCAAGTACTTTTACTTCTCCAGGTTTACAGATGAGAAAACCAAGTGTCAGAGAAGTTAAATAACTTGTCCAATGTCAGAGGGATGGCAGGAATGGGACTCAAACCTGAATCGCAGAAGCACTGAACAGCTGACAGGATAGCCCTCCTGCCACTGTGAGCTCCTTGAAAGTCTGAGAAATTCTCTTTCCCTGGTGCCTCCCCAGGGTAAGGCCCGCCCCGGGCTGTGCTATAGGAGTGAATGGTTTGGGGCCTTGGTCCCCAGCTCCTGTCCCTGGGGAAGAGTCTACACTGACCCCAGCTCCTTTCCTGACATTTAGGCAATTGGAAAACCCTTGCTCACTGGTCGATCTTCTGCTCCCAACAAGCACCTGCCCCTCCTCCTCCTGACCTGCCTGAAGCTCTCTGGCCCTTCGTTTCCCTGCCTTCAGGGGCAGCAGGATGGAGGACCCGTGCCTGCCCCTGATAGCCGGCATTTGGCCAGGAGCATGGAGCATCATGGAAGTGCGGCATCATGCCCTGCCCTTTTGCCCCAGATGGTTCGTGGAAACGGGAAGAGGGAAGCCAGAGGAACCCCACCCGGCCTTTCCTCTGCTCTCAGGGAGCAGGCCCTGATCCCCACCCTTTGCTTTCAGTTTCTAAGTCAGTTCCAGATCAGAGACAGAACAGTTCCCCCTTCCCCTTTCAGTCTTCAATTTAAAAATTATACATCCTCTGGTGAAATTTTGTCAGAGATGTTTTGAAATTCTATGTGAAGGTGCCTTGATGCATGCCCAAGGTTCACTTGTTATTTATACTATGGAGCCCCCTCGTGGATGATTCTGGCACGCCTTCCCCTCACAGACACCTGTGGCATCTTGGCTTCAGGCTGTGGGGTGAGTCTCACTGTGGTCTTCTGCTAGGCACCAACTCATAGACTCAGCTGTGACCCTCACTGTGGGCACAAAACTCTCCTACCCACTTGTCCTGCATTTGGAGTCGTCCTGGGTGTTTCATCTCAGGTACAAAGATTTTTTCATCCTCACCCCAAGGAGGAGACATGCAAGTTTGCAAACACACACTCACATGTACATGCAAGCACACATACGCAAAAACACATGCACATACGCACACCCAGAATTGCACCCAGGCATCGGCTCCCAGCCGAAAACACCGGCCGACTCTGAGCGCCACTCCAAACGCATCAAGGGCTCCCACCACCATCTGGATCAAGTCCAAACTCCTGTTCATAATGGCCCTTGCCCACCTCTCCTACATCAGCTCTTCGTTACCCTAAACTCTGCCCAGTCTATGGTCCGGCAACATGGAACCACCTGCATAAACTATACTATTCCCACCCTGTCCTTTTGCACAAGGAAGTGCCAGGAATGCCGCCCTCTCCACCTTCCGGACCTTGGCCTGCTGCCCTCTGCTCACCCTTCAACACCCAGCTTGGTGTAGCTTACTCCTGAAGCCCTGAACATCCTTTGCCCACAGCCCAAGGCTGGGTTAGAGGCCCCTGCCCTGGGTTCCCACAGCCCCTCTCTCTCTACTAGGTTGTAAGCTCTGGGAAGCCAGTGATGGACCGAGCTTGTTCAGTCTGCTTATGGCTATACCCCCATACCCAGCACAGTGCCTAATATACAGTAGGTGCTCAAAATGTCTGTCTTTACAAAGGATCTGTACCATGTACAACCACATCGGCCACGCCCACTCCTGGTAGCACCAGCTCCCACACCCTCCTCCCTGCTTAGTGCCCACTCTGATTCCCCTGGTCCTTGCTTACTGCTCAGGCTCAGCTGGGCATCCTGGCTGTGGCGGGTATTGGCCACATTGCGGGCCACGCAGCGGTAGGTGCCCACATCTTGTGAGCCAGGCCCACCAGCCTAGCTCACGCTGGTGATGTGGAGGATGCCACCAGGCAGCAGTGTGACCCTGAGGACACAGAAGTCAGGAGTCTACAGCCTGCACCCTGGTCCCCAGCCTGCCATCCACCACACTCCCGGCTGGTGCTCACAGGTGGTCGGCAGTTCTCAGGGCCGTGCCATTGTGCTCCCAGGAAACGGAGGGCTCAGGCACCCCCCGGGTCAGGCACTGGAAGCGGGCGACACCACCCCGTTCCACCTTGACAGACTCTGGATGTTGGTGGAAGCGGGACAAACCTAGGGCACAGGGGACCACCTGAGTACGGCCCTGAGCCGGCCCTGGGCTTTGCCTCTAGCAGCTAGGTCCCAGAGCCCTGGCTCCCACCTCTGTGCCCGCATCTGCCACTCCCTGACCTCTTCACTATGCAACCCTGCACAGTGGCTTTTGTGGGCCATAAGCACTTTGCCTTCCTCCATAAAAAAACATTTAAAATTATATTTTACAATTGCATTGGTATAAAGACAAATCTAATTCAGGCTGGACTCGTTATGATATATTCATTATTATACTCATTTTATTCTTCTGGTTTTCAAGAAATTAAAATTAAAACATTTTTGTGAGCCCCTGAAAGTACCCTGGGCCCTAGGCGCTGGGCATACTGTGTCTAATGGCTAAGTCAGCGCCGCCCAGACCCACTCTAGGCAACTCCGTGCCCCATGGGTGCCCTTTGTGGGTGCCCCTATGCACTCTCATCCCCCCCCAGGAGCAGCCTGGTCACTTACTTGCCAGCTGTACCCGGGCCCATCGGCTCACCAGCCGCCTGTAGCAGTTCTGGGCCACGCAGTGGTACTCGTGGGCGCGAGAGGGGAGGCTCCGGCGGGCGGGCAGGGCAGCCAGATGCAGGGAGCCATCCGGCATGAGGGTGGCACCACTGTCATTGGCCAGAGCCAACCCATCCCGCTGCCAGGAAATGGACACGGGCGGCTCACCCTCCACCTGGCAGGGCAGCACCAGTGGGTGCTCCCGCACGGCTACCATGTCCCCGGGCTCCCTCACGAAGGCCAGCTCAGAGCCTGCAGCATGGCCTGTGGGGACAGCCAGCAAGGCCTGGACATGGTGGCCTCCTGTGGCCCACTGCCTCCTCTCAGTTTTGACCCTCTCCCAGCCTGGGCGAGGGGCAAGGAGGCAGGACTTCACTTTGGAGGGACCTTGGGGCAGCAAGGGAGGAGCAAGGAGGGGAGCAGGGCCAGGAGGGCCGCTGTCCGGCTGGTGGCTGAGCCAGGCCTGGTGGGCCACTGTGATTGATGGCCTCTTTCAGCTGGGCCCTGGCAACGGGGAGCGGGCACAGCAGGCACGATGGCGAGGTCGGGGCCCAGGCATGGGCATCGTGCTCCCCGGGGGACAATGGGGTCCCCCTTCCCTCCCCCGCCGGCCCATCTGCCTGTCTGCCCGCAGGGTCAACTTCCCAGGACTCCTGGCTCTCCCCCTCCCGCTCCCCCCGCCAGGACCCTGGCCCCTGAATAGGGAAGGAACACACTTGCACTCACACACACTCACTCACAGACACACACACTTGGACTAAAAATCCTAACCTCACAGACCATCTCACATTCTAGACACAGACAGGTTCCACCCCAGACACATGCCCTCACAGAGGACACAAACACAGGTCACACAGAGGTGTCCCTATGGACTCAAAGTCACAAATACACAAGCACAAAGCAACAGACACCAATGTCACAGGCCCAGAAATTCGTGAGGAGAGCTGTGGACCCACATGCATTGACCCCCTACCACGCACAGTAAATATGATAAGAGCCTGCAAGGCTGATCGGGCCCTGCCCAGCAGATGGGGGGGATGGGTAGACAGACAGTGGCCTTGAGGGGCCAGAGCCTGCAGCCTCAGCCAGCCTCAGCACTTGCAGGGACGTCTGTGGGATAATCTCTTGGTTCTTGCCTTTCCAAGGCCCTCTTCCTGACAGCCCCTCCTAAGCACTCACCACAGTGCCCCCAGTTCCCCTTCCAGCTGGCGCCGCCCCAGGACTGGAGCCAGTCTTGGCTCCCCAGAGGCTCTCCCTCTACATAGCTCTTTCCTGCAGTCACATGTCCTTCCTGCTTACCCCTCACCTGGCTGTCCTACAGGGTTTCTGCACCTCTACTCCTATCACCTCTGTCCTTCCACCCCTCCTTCCCCCATTTTGCGCCCCAACTCTCCCATTCCTATGTCTTCCCCTATCCTTCCATTCACCTCTCTCACCTGGCTCCCGCATTTCTCCCCCATGGCCCTCATCTTCCTTCTCCCCTCCTGCCCTGTGGCCCCATCCCTTACCCCAGTCTTGGAGCAGCAGCAGCAACAGTAGCCCCAGCCCCATGTCCCCACAGGCCTGGCCCCCTCAGCCCCGGGCCACTTCCCAAGCAGCCCTGGTCTTCTGCCTTCAACCTGGGGGCCCTTGGGCTGTGAGCATTCCCCACCCCACACTTGGGGGGCACAGTGTGGGGGCTCTGGCCTTGCTTTGGTAAGCCTGGGATCTGGGGGGGCCGAGGTCTGGGGTCGAGCCCCGAGGCTGCTGTCCTTCGCTCCATCTTCCCTGGAGCTGGGTCTCTCTCTGCTTTCAGCCTGAGCCCCCTCCCCACTCCCGTCCCCACTGTCCTCTCCTCCCAGGGCCAGGACCCAGACACGGAGACAATTGGGGTGGGGAAAGGAGAGGGGGCAGGGGCCAATGAGAGCAGGGCAAAGTTGGGGGGTCAAGCCTGCCCCTTTCCCAGCCTCCAGAATCCTTTCCCAGCCCATTAGACCCACACCTTACTCCCTCTCAAACTTTGATTGAATGAGAGTGAAGTTCTAGTGGGGGTTGGGGCATCTGCTCCCCTAAGCCCATCTCTAGGGATCCAGGGCCAGGACAGGGGTGGCTTCGAGTCTGATTTGGGGGTCCCGGGGAGGGAAACAGGGCCCCCACCCTCCCAGCAGAGTCGCTGTCCCAGGTGCTGAGCCAGGGCGCAGCACTGGGGAGCCCATCGCATGAGTTTGGTCACGGCCCCAGCAGCCCCCTCGCCATTCATAATGTCACTTTCCAAGGCTCTTCTCTCTATTCTTGTTGAGACAATGGGTTGGGGCCATCCGGGGCCAGGAGGCGGCCAGCCGGCGGGAGGTGGGACCCAGCCTCCACTGCCCCATCCTAAAGAGAAGAAAGAGGCCCAGACCCCCTCCCTTTGCCGGGCTGACCATCTAAAACATGCAAAAAGCGGGACTACCCTTTTGCCAAAGAAGCCGAGGACTCAGAAGGGGGCTGACTGGGAGACCTGCCATTTCTGCAGTACCTCCCTCCCCTAAACTGCAGCCTCCCCCAAAAAGCAGAGCTTCTGGAAAGATGAGAGAGGAAGTATGGGGGATGTCTGTGAGAGGAGATAAGGAGAAAAAGCAGGGTTGGGGAATCTGGCTGGGGCAGAACCCAGGCTTCCGCCCCCAGAAGCTCCAGCCAGCCTGGCCCCTGACGGGCTCTCTGGGATTCCAGCTCCCCTCACTCTTTCCCCTCAGCTTTTAGTGTCTGGCTTTGCCATGCCTAGCTTAGGCTGTGCCCCTGTCTCTTCAGCACAAGCCCCCATCCTCAGTGTGCACCCCAGCATGCTCAACCTCCTCTCTGGCCTGCGCCAGCTTCTTCATAGGCATTCCGAATCAGCTCATTTACACTGCCTCTCCCAGCTCAGCCTCCTCCTCCCAGACCAGCAGTCCTCGGTGTGCGAGATGAGAGCTTGCAGCCTCCCCACCGGGCCTTCCTCACCCAGCCCAGCATCTCCCTGTCCTGGAGCCACCCATGCGGGTTCCCACCCCTTCCCAGGAGTGGCCTCCTGAGTCAGAGCAGCCTGGACAGGAAAAGGATCACAGGCCCTGAGGTCAGGGAGACGTGGTCCAAATCACTTATGAGCTGTGTGTCCTTTGTAGGCAATTTTACCTCTCTGAGCCTGCTTGGTCTATAAAATGGAGGTGAATGTGTGAGACAAACAACTTCCCCCCACGACTGGAAGGATTAAACGGGGTGAGGGCTGAGGATGGAGTGTGGTGCAGGGGAGCATTTTCTTTTCTTTTCTTTTTTATTGTGAGGAAGATCAGCCCTGAGCTAACATCCATGCCAATCCTCCTCTTTTTGCTGAGGGAGACTGGCCCTGGGCTAACATCTGTACCTATCTTCCTGCACTTTATATGGGATGCCGCCACAGTATGGCCTGACAAACGGTGCCTCAGTACGTGCCCAGGATCCGAACCCCAGGCCGCCAGCAGCGGAGCGCGCACACTTAACCACTATGCCAGGGGACCTGCCCCTGGGGAGTGTTTTCTGTGTTTGATCACGCCCCTCTTCCTTGTCTGCTTCTCCCTGTTGTGGTCAGAACTGTCCCCTCTCCAGTACCTACTGAGAAGATGCCTCCTTATCTGCAGCACTTGCCTTGTCACCTACGAATTCACACTCTGGCCTGGCCCAAGATGGACAATACGGAAGACCTGGCTTCAAGTCCAAGCCCTGTCGCCAACCAGCCATCTTGCTCTAGGCTGGCGTCCCTCACCGCTCTGAGATTTCCCCACCTGTAAATGGGAAGAAGGGCAAGACCCGTCTCTCAGAGTTGTGAGGATCAAGCGAAATGCTTTGCACCTTGAGGGCCCAGCACCACTTCCTCTTTCCTCCTCCTGCTGCTGCTTCTTGTTAAGAACAGTATTATATTGAGATATCATTTATGTACCATAAAGTTCAGCTGTTTAAGCTGTACAATTCAGTGGTTTTAGTATATTTACAGAGTTGCACCACCATCACCATAATCTATTTTAGAACACTTTCATCACCCCTAAAAGAAACCGTACCCATTAACATTTACTGCCCAGCTGCCCGCCCTGCCCCAGGCAACCATTAATCTGCTTCCTGTCTTTTCCTATTCTGGACATCTTACGTGAATGGAATCATACAGTATGAGGTCTTTTGTGTCTGTCTTCTTTCACTTAGCATAATTTTTTCAAGGTTCATCCATATAGTAGCAGATATCAGTACTTCATTCCTTTTTATGGCTGAATACTATTCCATTGTATGGCTCTACCACCATTTGTTTATCCATTCACCAGATGGTGGAGATTTGGGTGGTTTCCACTCTTTGGCTATTATGAATAATGCTGCTATGAGCGTTTGTGTATAAGCTTTTGTGTGGAGATAATGTTTTCAGTTGTCTTAGGTGTATGCCTAGGAATGGAATTGCTGGGTCATGTGGTAACTCTGCACTTTGAGGAACTGCCAAGCTGTTTTCCAAAGTGGGGGCAGCATTTTATATTCTAAGCACTTCTTTTTATAACCCTCAAGATAGGAGATAAACTCACATTCCCATGAACACTTGCACATGCCCCCTGAGCCCCAAGTTGGGAAGCACTGTCCCAGAATAGAGTCCAAATAGCCTTGAAGCTCAGGGAATGTGGGCTGGACTGATCTGATCTTCGGAAAGCTGCTCCTCTTTTCCTCCCTCCCTAATGATTAACAAATGGCCCAACCCTGAACAGCCCCAGGCTTTTCTGGAACAATTTCCCTGGAAAGTCCCCCTGGCAGATGAAATCCTCCCAGGACTCCCCTTGTGCATCTGGGACATTGTTGCTTTCTCTCTCCACATCTTTCGTCTTAACTGAGATCTGTATCTCTCTCCATACCCTTTTTTCTGCCTCCGTCTTTCTCTGTCCATCAACATCTGTCTCCCCATCTGAGGCAGGCAGAATAATGGCCCCTGAAGAGACCCATGTCCTAATCCCTGGAACCTGTGAATATATTAGGAATGTATTAGGTTACATGGCAAAGAGGAATTGAGGTGGCTAGTCATCTGACCTTAAAATAAGGAGATTATCCTGGATTATCCAGGTGGGCCCAAAGTAATCACAAGGGTCCTTAAACGTGAAAGAGGTTGGCAGAAGAAGTCAGAAGGAGAAAGAAGGTCCCTTGAAGATGAAGGCAGCAGAGAGCCAAAGAAGGTGGGTGACCTCTGGAAAGGAGAAAAGGCAAGGAATGGACTCTCCCCTGGAGTCTCCAGAAAGGGATGCAGACCTGCCGACACCTTGATTTTAGCCCAGTGAGCCCTGTGCCTGAAGTCCGACCTACAGAGCAGTAAGATAATACATTTGTGTCATTTGAAGCCATTACATTTGTGGTAATTTGTTCCAGCAGCATATAGAAGACTCCACACGATTCCTGTCTATTCTGTCTCCGACATTGTCACACATGACGTTTCCTTTCACATATGCTTGGTTTTGTCGTGTCTCCTCCACTGGAGTGTGAGTTCCACGAGGGCAGGGCCATTGCATGTCCCCACTGTGTGCTCAAAGCCTGGAGCACATGACAGGCTCTAGGTCAACATTTGTTAAGGGGAAGATGGAAGGAGAGCCACCTGGTCTTGCAAACCCGCGCCCAGTACTCCCTCAGCTCTGGTCCACGTCCCTTTTAGGAATCCCAGTGCAGCCGCCCCACTGCAGAGCAGGGCAGAAAGCCAGGCAGAGTGTCTCCCACCCCCTCTGCCCCCTCACCACCCACCCTACTACAGGGTGAGCATGCGCACTAACACTCATCTGCCCCAACCGTCCGTCCGGTGCTGGGCTTCCCACGCCCTCAGGGTAATGTCTTAACTCTGGGAAGTTCCTTCCAAGGCTCTGCAGTAACCAGTCCCAGGCAATCCCGCTACTGCCCACCTGCACCCACCTCGTCAGGGCCCTTGACGGTCACTGGGGCTTCGCAAGCTCTGTTCCCTTCGCTGGGCGCATCTTCCCTGTTTTCCCTCTTTCTTTGCTGAAGCATTTTCAGATAAATCCCAGACATCATCTCATTCCACACCGATATACTTATGTGTATCTTTTAAAAAATATAGGCGGGCCCTGTGGCTTAGCGGTTAAGTGCGCGCGCTCTGCTACTGGTGACCCGGGTTCGGATCCCGGGCGCACACTGACGCACCGCTTCTCTGGCCATGCTGAGGCCGCATCCCACATACAGCAACTAGAAGGATGTGCAGCTATGACATACAACTGTCTACTGGGGCTTTGGGGGGAAAAAAAAGGAGGAGTATTGGCAATAGATGTTAGCTCAGAGCTGGTCTTCCTCAGCAAAAAGAGGAGGATTAGCATGGATGTTAGCTCGGGGCTGATCTTCCTCACAAAAAAATAAAATATATAAATGTGTTTTTTGTAACCACAATGTTATTATCATATCTAATAAAAATAATAATGATTTCTTAATATCACGTAATAACTAGTCCATAATCAAATTTCCCTGATTGTCTCAAAAATGTCTTTTTACTCTATTTTGCTGTTGTTTTCAAAATCAAGAACAAGGTCCATACACTACAGTTGGTTGTTATTTCTCTTAAGGATCTAATTGAGGGCACCTCCCCACCCCCACCCCCCATTTATCATTGAGTTGTTGAAGAGACTGGATACATTTTCCGGTAGAATTGCCCCTATTCTGGATCTGTTTGGTTTCTTTGGTGTTATCGAATATGTTCATCTATAAATGGATGTTGGCCCTAGAGGCTTGGTTGGGTTCAGGCTCCACTTTTAAGGAAGAAAGCTGTGTAGGTAGTGCTGTGTGCTATATAGAAGGTGCTCATGTACCTTCAGGAGGTAGGTGATGTCTAGTGGTCCAACTTTTAGTGATTCTACGATTGAGTAGGGGCTTCTGGTGGTGACAATCTGATCCATCCATTGTAAAATTCCCCGTCAACCTTTCATCTAATAGTTTTATTCACTGATGATAATTGCCTGACTCAATTATTTCATTAGAGGTTGCAAAGGGGTGATTTTCCAATTCTATCATTCCTTTCTCATTCATTAACTGGAAGTCTTTTGTAAAGAAGAACTTTGCCTCATCAACTAGGACAATTTGATGGGCCGGCCCCGTGGCTTAGCGGTTAAGTGCGCACGCTCCGCTGCTGGAGGCCCGGGTTTGGATCCCGGGTGCGCACAGACGCATTGCTTCTCCGGCCATGCTGAGGCTGCATCCCACATACAGCAACTAGAAGGATGTGCAGCTATGACATACAACTACCTACTGGGGCTTTGGGGGGGAAAAAAAATAAATAAAATCTTTAAAAAAAAAAAAACTAGGACGATTTGGTAACCCTGAAATACAATTCACACAGGGACAAATACTTAGCTCTTTACTTGAATTGCCAGTTTTCAGAATAAGGAGTTGGTGCTCTATCCTGTGTTTCTCTCCGTCTCTCTCCCTTTATCCTCCCTGCCCTGTGTAGCATCACTCTGAATCGCTACATTTCGTACATTCAGTGTTTTGAGTGCATTCATCAATCTCTTTGACATTCAGATTGCCTCGTTTTAGGCAGTGGGAACTCTGCGTCCTTTGGCTGTTCCCCCATTCTTTGGTATCTTTACTTCCTGGCACAAGATGCCCCAAGGCTCGCCCTGAGTATTTCCTGCCCCAGACCTGGAATCAACCTTTCCTCCCAGGATCCGGGCACCAGGAGATTTCATGGCTGTCAAATTGTCCATTGCCTCTAGGCTTTTACAGTGACATTACAAGATGTTTACTTCACTTCTTTCATACTTATATCTTTTATCTTTCTATTGCTCTGGAAACAGTGACTCCTAACATATGTATTATTGTACAATATGCCATAAGATAGTTTCAAATAATAACATCAATACTATGATTAACAAACACACTACCAAATGAAATGTAACATATCTTTATATCTTTATTTGTCCTTAGGGGAAAACTAACTCTTGTAATAGTCTCCCTGTACAAAAAATAAACTGTACTTCATCAAAATTTAAAACCTTTGTGTTTCAAAGGACGCTATCAAGGAAGTGAAAAAACAACCCACAGAATGAGAGAAAATGTTTGTGAACCATATATCTGATAGAAAACTTGAGACCAGAATATGTAAAAAAAAATCTTACAACTCAACAATAAAAAGGCAAATAACCCAGTTAAAAAACAAGGAAAGAATTTGAATAGACATTTCTCCAAAGAAAACATACAAACGGTCAGTAAGCACACGAAAAGATGTTCAACATCATTAGCCGGAGAAATGAAAATCAAAACCACAATAAGATACTACATCACACCCGCTAGGATTGTTGTAGTCAAAAGACGGATCACAACAAGTGTTAGTGAGGATGTGGAAAAACTGGAACCCTTATACATTGCTGGCAGGAATGTAAACATGGTGCAGCCACTGTGGAAAACAGTTTGGCAGTTCCTCACAAAGTTAAACATAGATTTTCTATAAGACCCAGCAATACCAGTCCTAGGTATACACTCAAGAGAACTGAAAATATATGTCCACACAAAAACTTGTACATGAATGTTCATAGCAGTATTCAAATAGCCAAAAAAGTAGAAACAGCCCAATGTCCATCAACTGATGAATGGGTAAGTTGCGGTGTATACATCCAATAGAATATTATTCAGCCATAAAAAGAACTGAATTACTGATACATGCTGCAACGGGGATGCACCTCGGAAACATGCTAAGTGAAAGTCACCACACACAAAAGGTCACTTCTTGTATGATTCCATTTATGTATTTTGAAATGTCCAGAATAGATAAATCCGTAGAGACAGAATGCAGATTGGTGGTTGGCCAGGGGCTGGGGGAAGGGGGTTGGGGGAGGAATTGCTTAATGGACAAGGACTTTTACTTTGGAATAATGGAAATGGTTTGGAACTAGAGGCAGTGATTGCACAACATAAGAATGTATTAAATGCCACTGAATTGTTCACTTTAAAATGGTTCATTTTATGTTATGTGAATTTTACCTCAACAAATTGGTAAAATAAAAAAAAGAGGGAAGTACTGATATATGCTACAACATGGATGAAGCTTGAAAACATTATGCTAAGTGAAAGAAGCTAGACACAAAAGGCCACATATGCCATGATTCTATTTATATGAAATTTCCAGAATAGGTAAATCCATAGACACAGAAAGTGATTAGTGGTTTCCAGGGACTGGGGTGAGGGGGGAATGGAGGGTGACTGCTAACGGGTAAGCATTTCTTTTAGGGGTGATGAAAATGTTCTAAATTAGCAGCGGCTACCGTTACACAGATTTATGAATATACTAAAAACACTGAACTTTACACTTGACAAGGGTGAATTTTATGGTATGTGAATTACATCTCTAGGAAAAAAAGAATTCTCCCCTCCTTTGTCCCCTAGACGCCCAAACAGGGCAAGTCCAGGTACTTTGGCCCCGCCCCTCCACTCGTCTTTTAGTTTTACCAGGAGCTCGGAGCGGCCGCGGAGCACAAGTGCGCAGGCGCCTTTCTAGGTCGGAAGGCGCAGGAGGCTCGCCCCGCCCACGAGGGATGACTCCTCCCACCCCCGGGCGCGCCCCGCCTCCCTCGCGCCAGGACGTGGGGGCCGCGAGGCTGCCGGCCCCGCTCGGCTCGGGCGCCCAGAAGCTGTGTTTTTGCGGGCGCGGAAAGGAGCCGGGTTGCTGACGCTTAGCGGCCTTGCTCCACCCAGGCGTCTCAGGCAGCGCCGGAGGCCGAGACCTTTCTGCCAAGCCCCACAGGGAGCGGTCACTAAGCGTCGCCCGAGGGCCCCCGACCCTCCCTGTCAGCCGTCTCCCGGCTCCGGCGCCGGCGCGGTCCTCCTCCCCGGGCGCGTGGGAATCGGCGGCGCCGCCGGGAGGACGAGGCCCCAGAACAGGGCTTGGCGGAGTTTGTGTCAAGGGCCGCATAGTAAACATTTACGCTTTGCAGGCCACGGTCTCTGTCACAGCTACTCAGCTGTGCTTTTGTAGCATGAAGGTAGCCCTAGACAACATATAAACGCACGAGGTGGCCTGTTCCAATAAAACTCCTATGGACACTGAAATCTGAATCCCATATAATGTTTACATGTCATGAAATCTTTTGTTTTTTCAGTCATGTAAAAATATAAAAACCATTCCTAGCTCCCTGGCTGTAAAAAAACCCAGGCAGTGTGGTTTGCTGACCCTTGCCTTTACTGGTTCCTCAATTTGTCGGGTACTCCCGGGAATCCACAGACACAAAGCTGAGACACAGCCATGGTTTGAGGAGGGGGTGAGACGGAAGTTCCCGGGTTGCACCGCCCTCCCACGCCCGCGTCCCAGCGTGGTTGACCAGCCTCCTCAGAAAGGGAACGCACTGCCTGAGGACTGACCTATTTCATCTGCAAATTATCTCATAATTTCGGTTTATTTTACTTCGAAGGCTCTTTTGTAGGAAAACTTAATTCTTTTTTTTTTTTTGAGGAAGATTGGCCTTGTGCTAACTTCTGTTCCCAGTCTTCCTCTTTTTTCTCCCCAAAGCCCGAGTACATAGTTGTGTATCATAGTTGTAGAGTTGTAGCTCTTCTATACCGGATGCCACCTCAGCATGGCTTGATGAGTGGTTCCCAGGTCCTTGCCCAGGATCCGAACCAGCGAACCCCCAGCCGCAGAAGCAGAACGCGTAACTGCTAGGCTACCTCTGGGCTGGCCGGAAAACTTGATTCATTTAAAATTTATTTTAATTTATTTTTAACTGTGGTAAATGGAAAACCTAACTCTTTTGGATCAAAAGTGTGCCCTCTTGCAGCTCAATTTCTACCACTAGTTATAGCCTCTGTGGCAAAGCTGGTTCAGAGCTGAAGCTCCGTCTGGAGGACAAATGCCAGCCCCAGACAGCTGGCTCTGCTGGTTGGAACAGAACCCCCTCCTCCCAGCTGTCCTTGCTAAAGTGCAGACACTGGAGAGCAGGCACGACACAGGTACAACCCACATGCTATACTTGGCATTTGTGGGTTTGCCAAGTGAGGTGTGGGGACAGGATTTAGGCTAGCGCCATTCAGTAGAAACACAACCTGGCTCATATGTAATTCTAAATTTTCTAGTAGCCACATTTACAAAAGTAAAAATAAACAAGTGAAATTCATTTTAATATATTTTTATTTAACCCAATACATACAAAATAGTATTTCAACATGTAAGCAATATAAAACAATTATTAAGGAAATATTTTAGTTTTTTTTGGAACTATGTCTTTGAAACCTGGTATTTTACACTTACAGCACATCTCGCTTCAGACTGGCCACATTTCAAGCCCTCGATAAGCGTGTGTGGCTAGTGGCTGCCATATTGGACAATGCAGATTTAGACCAAATGAAATGGGGGTGGTGGGTCAAAGAACGTAGTGTGTGATTCCAGAAGGGAGGAGATGGCTGTTCAGCTCAGAGTCCTGGGAAACCAGGGCGGAGTTAAGGTGGTTAAGAGGGCAGCTGCAGGAGGTGCCCCCTGCAGCCAAGTGACGTGCCTACCCACACCACCCAAGGCCACCCCAGGCATACCTTAACTATTGCACTCCGCCTGGGGCGAGTTAGAGAGGTGAGCAGCAAAATGAGCTAAATTCCTCATTTATTGGTCAGTGCATGAAGACATCACCCACACTTCAGTGTGAGCTTCAACTAGTCTGTCGGTGATGCCAAATTGGGTTTGTTGGTGGAGGCTGGGGCAAAGTGTATGTTTCGGACGAGGGTGAGCCATAGGGACCCATGGTTGGTGGAGGTGGTGAGAGCGCATCCCCTGACCTCGTATGTTGGGGAGGGGAGTTAGGAGGGGAAGATAACCCAAAGGAAAGTAGCAGAAAATGTTGAGCACCCATGGTTTAAAGCAGAGAGGGACTTTAGTGCTAGAAAAAGCAGGTGTTACATCATTTCAAGTCTTTGGATGATGAACTTTTTGAAGCCTCATTTTGGGGCCAAGGAGAGGCCTTCCTTTTGATTCCCCCATCCCTCCTGCTGCCACATGCACACATGCACTCTGAGCCCTGCTCCGAGGTGGGGGGCTTCCGTCAAACTCTACCAGACCCTGAGGGGCCCCAACCTGGGCTGCTACTTCTGGGAATGTATGACTAAAATTAGACAAAATTAGGAACATCTGAGTTGGGGGGCTCTCTGACTAGCTTATCAAAGACAGCTGTGAGGGGAGGGGGGTTGCCTAGAGTATCCTTTTCCCCAAAATCAAACCTTGATTTTGCCTGGCTGAGACTCTTCCCCAGGCCCTAACCACACCTGAGTCTGTGGAGAAGTTTTGACAGGCCACAGGGGCTTGTTTCTGTGCCTCTGTCCTCCTCTGCCATTGAGCCAACCCCTCAGGTCCTCCAGCTCCCCAGAGAGAGCAGTGGGGGCCCTGCACTCAGGGAGTGACTGTGATGGGTACACACAGCACAGACAGACATCAGTCACCAGGGGTTCTCCGAGGACAAGGATCCCATGGAGTCCCTGAGAGGAACAACACCGAGGCCCAGACACTGAGCTGTGCCCCCATAAAGTCCGAGCAGGTGTGCAGGGGTCTCTGTGCCAGGAGAAAATGTCAGAGGGAAGCAGTTCAACAGACAGAGAGGGAAGACGGATACTGGAGATCAGAATGACAGAGGCAGATTGGTTCCAGCCCCATTTATTACAAAATAATGATTACAAATCTGGTATAGAAAAGATATCTGACAGCCCCTGTACACCTGCAGTGCCCCCACCCCACAAAGTCCCTCCCTCAGACGCCTCAGCACGGAGGGCTCTCAGATGCGAAGGTCCCCAGCCAGGAGGGCACTGTACCGAGCAGGTGTGAGGGGCAGGTAGGCGCCCCTAGCCTGGTCGAGAATGTACAGTGGGTCGGACAGTACACTGGGGTCAAAGCCCTCCTTCGCCATCCGAACCTTCTGCTGCTTGAAGGTCTCTGTGGTGGCCAGAGACTCCTGGGGAGGGGGCATCAAAGGGAGCTGAAGGAGGGGTATTCTGCCCAGGTGAGTTCCCTGGATTTGTTAAGGGGCGGGTGTGGGGAAAGGGGGTATGAAGGAGGTCAGGGTTTAGGGGAGGGGGTGACAGGAAAGACAAGGAGCCAGGCCTGGAGGAGGGGCATAGGGAACGAAGAGGGTGAAAGCTGCGTCTGGCAAGGAACTGTTCTTTCTCTTTCTTCCCAGAGTGTATTACGTGGGGGTCCCTTTGTGGGGTTTGGGAGCCACGGGCTGCTGTGGATATATGGGTGAGGGGTCGGGGCAGGAGTGGCTGGTTACCTGGAGCCTTAGGAATCGAGGCCGGGCATAAGGTGGCAAGTTCTCAGAAACATGGGCATAGAGCTGCATGAGGTCCAAGGAGTGGGGGGGACGCAGAACCAGGGCGGCCATTCCAGCCCTGCCTTCGTGCCCTGGTGGGGGTGGGGGTGGGGGCAGGGTCAGCCGCGGTGGCTGACTACCACGAGGCCTCATGTTTCCTGCGCCCGAGGAACACCCATTCAGGGTGGTGGGCCGGGTGCCCCCCCCCCACGCATAGGCACCTGGCACAGTGACTCCGTAGACGTTCACCTCCTGAAGAAAATCCAGGGCCTCCAAGGTCCCCGCCACCTCCGTTGTGGCCACATTCTCCCCTTTCCACCTGCCAGAGAGCAGAGATTTGAAACTGGGAGTCAGCGGTCAGGGCCTTCTGAGCCGGGTGGGGAGAGAAAGAGGTCAGGGATGAGGTCAGGGCACAGACGGTCACAGGGAAGAAGTATTTAGGTCTGAGCTGGCAGGTTGGATAAGGACCCAGGTTAGGGTGGGAGATTAGGGAGATGAGGTTTAGGGGCTTTGGGTCACAGAGATCAGATGCCCAGGAAAGGAGTCAGGAGGTTATGGACGGATACCTGAAGGTGTCTCCAGTCCGATCATGGAAGCGAAGAAAGCCCTGGTCATCGCAGACCAACAGGTCCCCGGTGTTGAAGAAAACATCCCCAGGCCGGAAGACATCCTTCAGCAGCTTTCCGAGGGCCAGCTCTGGCCCCCCGGCGTAGCCCAGGAATGGGGACTGCTGGCTCACGGGGGCCACCAGCAGCCCTGGTTCACCTGGCAGAGTCACTGGGGTCAGGGGTGGCTGCCCCCCACTCCACTCTCCAGTGCCAATCCTCCCTTCCAGCTCCACCACCTCCACCCACCCCACCTGAGAACGAACCTGGAGGTGTGGCCACACAGTGCCCCCGGGTGTCCCGGATCGGCTCCCCTGTGGTGACATCATAGCGAATCAAAGAGAAGGGGAAGACATGCTGGGGAAGGGAGACCCAGGCGCAGGGTCATTTCAGTCGCATGAGCCCCTCCCCACCAGGCCTCCCCAGTGCCGCGGGTTCTCCAGCTCCCTCCCTGCTCACCTTGTAAAGCCAGGAGGCGCGGCCCACGGCGCCCGGCCTTCCTGTGTAGTTGAAAGTGGCCACGTTGCCCTCTGTCAGACCGTACGTCTCCAGCACCTGCAGGGGCCCGAAGCGCCGCATGAAACGCTCCCAGGTGTCTGGGCGCAGCCCGCTGCCCACTGCCAGCCGGACCTTATGTCCACGTTCTGCCTTGTTCTGAGATGAGTGGGCAGAGGGGCAGGAGCTTCAGCGCCCAGATGCCGTCTCCCCAAAGTGAAGTCCTGTTTCCCACTCTGCAGAGGCCCCCTGCACTGTGGCCTCCTTCAGATGCCCTAAGCATCAGGTGTCCTACCATCCCAGGCTCCTTCCCACTCTGCCATTTTCTTCTTGCTTCCACTCCCTCCAACTCCCAGATAGCTGTCTCAGTGTCTCCCTTCCACTGCCCATCTCCCTGCCTCGGCTCTGCCCGGGATCTGTGCCCACGCACCGGGGGCTGGTTGACAAGGTACCGGCATAATTCCCCGATGTACTGGAACACCGTCACCCCGTGCTGCTGGCAGTCCTCCCAGAACTGACCAGCCGAGAACTTGGACTTCAGCACCACTGTGGCACCTGCCAGAAGCGGGGAGAAAGAGGAGGAAGGAAAGAAGTGAGGTTGAGGGCTGCAGGGGGAGCCCTGACCCCCTCCTTCCCAGACACTAGCCTTCACTGTACTGCAGTCCCCAGGAAGGCCCTGCTGTGACATTCACACTTCCGGCAGGCCAAGTGGCCCTCTTCCTTTCCCACCTGTGTCTTGAACAGCTTAAGGCCCTTTCCCTACTTCCCACCCCGAAGCAGTCCATCCCCCGTTCCCGCCCCAGGTCACAAGCTCTTCTCCATCTGCTTCTTCCTAGGCTGACACTCGCAGCCCTTCCCTCCCCTGCCCCTGGAGTCGGGACTCCTGTGAACCGTATGGCCTCCCTAGTTGCTCAGTCTGTAGGTCTGTGCAGGTGACGCTTCGCCATTGTACCAGGAGCTCCTGGAGAGTAGGCCCCTGCCTCCTCCTTCCTCTGGATTCTCTACCCTGAAGGACTCAGGAAGCATCCTCAGGTGAGCATACCACATAGGTACTTAATAAATGTTTGCTGGAACAAACATTTGCTGGAGGACTGAAAGGGGGGTTAGGGTGGGGGACACTGACCAATGCCCAGGCAGCCCACAATGCCCAGCAGGGAGCCAGACATGTGGTAGAGTGGGAGGGCGAGGTAGATCACATCCTCCTGGCAGGCGCCGCACAGCTGGTAGAACCCCTGGCATTGCAGGATCTTTAGATGACTGATCCGAGCAGCCTTGGGGAGGCCTGCAGAGTCGGGGCGGGGAGATCAGGGAGAGGGTCAGACCTCCAAGCCCTGCCTCCCTCTTTGCCCCTGCTGGGTTTCCCCAAGAAAGAGGCAGAGGCAACAGGGAAGCTGAGGAGAAGGGAGGCCAGGAAATGTGGGAAGTTCGGAGGTGGAGAAATGAAGAGGGGCAGGAGGGGTAGCGAGAGACAGGATATGGCTGGCTGCCGGGATCAGCATCCTCTCTGGGGGTTTTGGAGGGGTGGCCTGGGAGCTGAGGAGGTCACAGTTCCGATTCCCTCCTTCTTCTGACGTAGTTTCTGTGGGGTAAGCATGGTGTCCAGCCCTCACCCGTGGTGCCAGAGGTGAAGATGTACAGGCACGTGTCCATTATGCTCTGGGGGGCAGAGAGGTACCCGGGCACCGGCCCATCCACTTCAGCCGAGGCCTCAGCCAGCAAATCGCCGATTCCAGCAGGATGGGTTGTGGGGCCTGCAGCCCACAGGCAGAGCCCCATGGCTCTCAGGGCCAGCAGGTCAGGCTCCAGGGACTCCAGGAACTCTGGATGGGGTGGGAAAGCACAGCTGGGCGGCCCTACCGCTACCCAGAGGCCTTCCCCACCCCTTAGGCTATTTGCCCCCGCCCCTCCTTCCCCCGCGCTGCTCTTGGGTGAGGGTGAAGAGTATGGATGTCCCGTCAAGGATCTGGAACCTGGAGCCCTACTCTTTGGGAATCTTTGGGGAACCAAAGACCCAGCTGCATCATTTCGCAAACCCAGAGACTCATATCCCCACCCACTTTTTCAGAACCTCAGGGAGATAGTTCTGCCTCCTTCCGAGCCCACCCCTTCTCTGACCCCCGCCCGACGCGCCCTTCAGTGGCGGGCAGCGCCCCCGTTGGTTGGGCGCTGCAGCCTTACCTGGCGCCAGCACGAGCGCGCGCGCGCCGCAGCTGCGGAGGCAGTGCAGTAGGGGACCCCGGCGCAGGGCGGTGGGCACAAAGGCTGCGCGCAGACCGGCCTTGGCCAGCCCGAACCAGAGCCATAGGAACTCTGGGCAGGCGGGGAGGAGCAGCGCCACGGTGGCCCCGGGTGCCAGAGGGACAGCGGCTTTTCCAGCTTCGGCCGCGCCATCCCCTTCCCACGCGGCCGGCGCCGCGCCGCTTCCGGCCGCCGCGTCTCGGGCGCCCTGCGCCGCCCGCTCGCCTTCCCCGGTGCCCCCCGCGCCGCCGCCGGGTCCCCCGTCCCAGCCTCGAGCGCGCAGAAAGGCGCGCGCAGCCCGGTTGCTCTCGCGGTCGGCCTCCGCGTAGCTAAAGCGCCGCGCGCCGTGAATGAGAAAGGTGTGTGCGGCGCGCTGCCGAGCCAATTGCGCGAGGCGCGAGGCCAGGCTGCAGCCCCCCTCGGGACCTTCCGGGTCGGCGGTCGCCGAGGCCAAGGCGCGCGCTCGAAGAGCCCGTTTGCAGCGTAGGGCGCGCACCGCGAAGGCCAAGTCTGCCGCGAGCCAGCGCAACTGCGGCCAGAGGCGCAGCTTCAGCAGCAGCAGCGGCAGCAGCAGCAGCAGGGGCAGCAGCAGGAGGGTGGCCATGGTGCCCTTTTCCTCCACTCGGCCCCGTCTGGCCCCAGCCACTCGCAGACAGCCCTGATAGTCCCTTCCCCAAAACTGGGGCCGCTCGCTCTTGCTCTCGTCTAGACCTCTCTTTCCCGGGACCGCGCGTGCGCTGGCACACGCCCCTTCCCACCCAGCCTCCCCCCTCGGGGAGCAGAGGCCCGGGAGGAGTGCGTGTGGGGGGCGGCCCCGCACTCCCAGCCCTCCCCACGGCTATGCTCCGCCCTCGGCGCGCTCCCTCCCGGACTCCCCGCGACCCGCACCCTAACGGGTCCTAGGCGGTGCTCACGCCTTTCCTCAATCCCAGGGTCGTGTCCCGGTTTAGATTCTTTCTCCTCAAGGGCAGTTTAGGCAACTGGCTGGACTTTAAGTCCTGGTCTGATTTGGCTCGCAGTCCATCCTTCCCTCTTATATCTTATTTTCACCCCTGATGGGAGGGTGCCACTGCTCTCTCCCAAGAGAGACTGAAGAACTCGGCCCGGGCCGTTTGGTGCTGCAAGTCCCGGCAAGGGAGCCAGCTGCCCTCCCTCCAGCTGCCAGCAACAGCAGCAACCTCAAGGGATGGGGCGGGGGAGGGGGGTGAAGGCGAGAGTTAAGTAGGGGAAAGGTGGAGGCCCCAACAGGCAGATTTCTGGAGGGGCCACGGCGGAGGCCCCTCCCTTTGGGCAAGAGTACAATAATTGGGGCCAGCCAGCGAATGCTTTCCATCCTGGTTTTAATTGGGGCAGAGAAAACTGGGGAAGGAGAGAGGAAGGAAAAAAGGAGGCCTCTGGAGGTTTAGACTTTCAAAGGAAGGAGTAGCAGCTTTGAGAGACACATTTACAGGCTGAATAGGAGGTGCTGTCTGCCATCAGCCCAAACTTCCTTCCTCTCTCCTCAGCCTGCCACCCAATGTCCCTGGACAGCAAGGGAACAAAAGCACAGCCAAGGAGCTCTTTTCTGCTGGTACCCACAGACTGGCAAGTGGCCAGACTGTGGAAGAAAGAGGGTTCCTTCTCCCTGGTACCCGAACCCCCTCCACCAGGCACCTTCTCTCCTTCAAGATCCAAGTTGGGAGCATCCCTCGCCCCCAACGGTCAGTCCTCCAGTAGTTGGTAAGCGTACAGACTTACTAATTGGAGTATGGCAAATACTAGCTTTTGGAAGCCTCTAGTTTCTTGAGATGACTAAGGACAGACAGCCTATGAGGAGATGGTGCCGGCATCAATTTCTGCCTGGACAGGTCAGTGCCTGGCCCCGGCCGTCAGTGGCAGCAGGAAGGATGGCGGGCAAAGCCAAGCCCCTCCTGCTCCAGACAAGAAGGGGGACAGGCAGGAAGGGAAAAGGGGGCAGCTGTGAAGCCACAGGAGGGGTGCCAATTAAATGAGACTACCTGCACGTGCACAGGGTAAGTGGGGGCAGCAACTCTGGCACAAAAGAGGTTCTGGCTTGTTTTATTGTCATTTAAAAACAACGTTTAAAACGCGATTATCTCTGCCAAAAAAGAAAAGAAAAAGAAACAAAAGACAGAACCAAAGAAGTGGGACCATTTGACAGCTCTGTGGAAGGCATCTCTGCGCCTCCCAGGGCTCTGGCCCAGCCTGAGGTGACGATCTGCAGGCCAACAACGAGACTGCAGGGCACACCAGGGGGGCTGTGGCCTCCCTCTGGGGTTCCTGCCTGAACATTGGTGGCATTTGTCCTGTGGTGAGGAACAGGCAGCCAGACCACGTCACTGGTTAAATGCCCATTTCATACTGGTGTATGGAGAGCGACTGTAAAATGCCTGTTCAGAGCACATCAAGACCTGAAGGGGGAGTGGGAAGGGGCGCCACACACTGAGTCTTTACTCTCATTCTGGCCTCTCTGGCCAGCTCCCCTTTACCATTTCTCTTCTTTTTTGAAATAGCTCTTTAGGAGGCTGGGGGAGGAGGCTGGGGGAGGGGGGAGGGGGCTGAGGACTTCCACCACAGTCCAGTTTTGCACAGCCTCTGGCTTCAGTGGAAACCCAAGTAGGGGTGGGAGCAGCAGTGTGATGGGGCTGGAGGCCCCATAGAGAAGGGAGGAGGGGCTGGGGGCTGCATGGCAGCTCTCAGGCTGGGCCAAAGGAGGCAGCTCATCCTTCCCACCACGTGAGCTTTGGAATGGGGAGAGGGTGTTTCCCCCACTATGTCCCCAGCCCCTATTAACCTGTGATTCACCAAGTAGGGGAGGGCAGTCCAACTGGGGGCGGGATGGGCAACACAGGGTCTCAGTCACTGTCAGACCCCACTGCAGAGGACCCTTTCCGTTTCCGCTTGGTGGGCTTCGGTTTCGTGTCTTCTTCCTCCTGGAAGAGATGGGGGCGGGAATCACTAGCCTGAGCAGCTGCTGGCCCCAACTCCACCTGCACCCACCTGCTCCTTTCCCTCCTGTGCAGGACTAGGGGTCTCACCGAGGCACTGCTGGAGCCTGACTCTTCCTCAGCATTGGTGGGCTGTGTGGCATTCTTTCGACTTCGGGGGCTGGACAGAGCTGCTTTTCGCCGGCTCTTGGGTGGCTTGGTGGAAGAGTCCTCGTATTCCTCGGCCAGGGAGAACAGATCGCTGAACCTGCCAGAGAGGAGCACAAACTCTGAGAGCGGGGCACCCTGGCCCTATGGCCGCCCTCCCATTCTTTTCTCTGCCCCATGCCCGGGTCTCTATTTCTCTTCAACCTCACGTGCTGGTCATTCAGTCTGTGTCCCCAGCAGGCCCCCCTCCCCTAGGCCTTCTCCCACTACTTCCCAAAGCCAAAAGCACAAGGAGCCTCACTTCATCTTGTGGGCTTCATCACAGCTCGCCTGGACATGCTGCAGAGCCTGGAGAATTGGGGTCTGGCTAAAGACTAGAGACAGAGGGAAAGGAGAGCAGGGAAGAAAGAACAATGAGATGTCTGGGAGCTTCTTCAATGCTACCCAAGGGTTGTTTTCTCCTGCCCCCGCCTCCCTCCCGGCTCCAGAGGCGGTCTGAGTCAAGGCAGCACCGCGCATGCTAGACTCAGAGAGGGCTGGAAAGCATACAGTTCTGCTTGGTGTTGGTCAGGTTAAGACGCAGGTTGTCCAAGTGCTCCAGGATCTGCTCCAGAGTCAGCTGGGCCAGCTTGCTGCTGGAGCTCCTCAGACTGTGGGGAAGTCACGAGAGCCAGAGTCTGAGCTTGAGGTGAGGGCTCCAGGAGTGTCAGACACCCTCCCCCACCAGGGTCCCGCCTTAAGACAGAGGCATCCCATCCAGGGAGGGGGATAGGAAGGCTGGGAGGGGTGGAGTGGGGCAAGGGAGGTGTGCCTAGAACAGGGACCAGCCACAGGGCACTAGGAAAAGGGGACGGGGCCACAGTGGTCCTGCATGCTATGTAGCTTCAGACCACTAGATGTCGCCCACAAACCAGACAGGGGCACTGGCCTGCCCTGGAGATGGCCTGTGGTCAGTGGGGCTGCCCTGGCCTGAGGGCCTCCATAAGGCCCAAGTCCCACCTCTGCCTCTTGCGTGGGAGGCTGTTGTTTTTAATGAGCAGGGACTTGATGTGCTCGGCCAGCAGCTCATCGTGCTTCATGCACCAGTGCCGCAGGATGCTGGTGGTGAACTGGTCGTCAGGGTGGCAAGGCCGGCTCAGCACCATCTTCACCATCTCCTCGCTGGGCCTGGGGATGTGAGCGGGGCGGTGGGCACCTGCTTGCACAGCTGGTCTCAGGCACTGCTGGATCTCTCCCACCTACTTATTTCCCAAATCCAAGCGCCCCCACCCGTGCCCCACCCAAGTCTCGCTGCAGCTTCCTACTCTCACATCCCTCTCCCTCTTCTCTTTGGGCCAAGGAATGCCTGGGTTCATTCTTTGCAGAAGCCAAGAGACAAGAAGTGAGATTCTTCAGTTTCTGTGGTAGTAGAAGGTGTGTGTGTGTGTTGGGAAGGAGGCCCACCAAATCTCCCCTACTTTGCCCAGAACAGTCAGGAAATGGGCCAGGGAGGCAAGAGGACCAGCATGTGGCATGTGGACACCCCCCAGCCCTGCCCTGGGAGAGCTGCGGGTCACCCCAGGATCCAGCCAGAGGAAGGCACAGGGGACAGGGCTGGGAAGCCACAGCCCCACATGGCCCTCCAACCTGCCCATTTCCTTCAGGACACTCTGTACCATTTCTAGTCTCTTAGGCGAGAGAGGAGAAAAAGGGGAAGGAAGGCAAGAAGGTAGGAAGGAAAAGATACACAGCTGTTGCCCCATTTATCTGGGGCTGTTGGAAAAGGGCCTGTAACGAAGGGAGGGGCCCCAGCCAGCTCTGCTCTCTGCAGGTTGAGGGAGGGGAAGGTGTGTGACCCCTCTACTCTGACCTTTCCTCCTCTTGGATTAGCCACGTTGTGGCCTCAGGAGGGTGGGGGAGGGGAGCAGGAGCCACCGGGGATTAGAACTGCTGTGGCAGCAGGAAACAGGGATGTCCGGTCCCCACCTCCAAGGGCAGCTCCTGGTGGGCAGGGGGGTAAAGTCGAGAGGAAGCCCAGATCCCAGGGGAGCTGCTTATTTGTAAATCACTTTGGGGGAAGGGCAGAAAAAGCAGATGTCAATAGGAAAACACATGGCCAAAGGAGCAAGACAGAAGCCCTTTATACGGCAGCACCTCTTGGTGTGTTGGGATTGGGAGCTAAAGAGCCCCCGCAATGGAACTCACTTCTCTCTTCGGAGCTGAAGCAGCAGGCAGGATAGGGCTTCTGGGTGCTCTGTGGGGGAAGGGTAGAGGCTGCTGTTCAGAGGAATGCATCATTCCAGGAAGAAAACCTGGCACCTCTCCCATACCCCAACCACTGGAAGGAGCAAGGACAATCTTCCACAAGGAGCCAGGAAGAACATTCCCCTACCCAACTCCTATAAAATCCCAAGCAACCTGAGTCCCAGCCCCGTGCCTGGCTGAGAGGGGGCCTGCAGGACTCATCTAAAGGGCAGAAGTGACCGGCAGGGAGCCCGCCCTTCCGCACTTCAGTGGGAAGGGGAACAGCGGATCTGGGCTCATCTAAAAGCCTAGAGGCCTCTAGGACTGGGAGTGTCCTCTCTCCCATGCTCTCTACCCACAATCCTACTCACCCTTGTATTTGAGGTGCTGCAGGATGGGGATTATGGTCTCCAGGGGGATGTTGTGGGCCAGGAAGAGCTGCCAGGCACAGTACTGCTCAAAGGTTTCCCAGTCCAGGCTCTGGACTGCAAGAGACAGAGAAGAAACATATTCTGTCTCTCTCTCACACACGCAGACACACAGAGCTAATCCACTGACTACAGCACTGCAAGCAGGGATGGTACAGGGGTGGGGACAGTGATCCTAAGACTACAAATACTTTCCCTTTCCACACAAAGCATATTTCCAAAGCCTTCACAGAGCTTCTGTATTCCCATCAGCCCCGAGGCTGGGGGGCCAAGGGTAAGTCTTTCCATTTTACAGAGCAAGAAACAGAGATCCAGAGAGACACTGCCCAAGACCACACAGCAGGGTGCAGTGATACTCTCTCCCAGTCTCAGCCCCAGAACCAGTTTTCCTGTTACTAGAAAATACACAGGGGTGCCACCCCTTCTCCCTTCTCCCAGGGAACCTAAGGGTTTGCTCACTTACTGAGTATGTTGAGGACTGAGTCTTTTCGAAACATGACCAGGTTCCCCATCATCACATGGCAGACTAGCTCCTGGAGCTGAGGAGGAGGAGGAAGAAGGCAGAACCAATTGGTTCTAAGAGACCAGGAAGGCAGTATGGAAGGAGAAGCAGGAGCGTTCATACGGGGAAAACCAGAGGAAGTGAAAGCCTAGTTTAAAGGGATGGGGAGGAACTGACACATGATGGATGCCGGGTCTCTGAAGGATGGAGGGGCTGGGAGAGGAGCAACAGGCCTGAGTGGCAACCACAGGCCTATTTGGGGCAAAAATAGTTAAGGAAAACCACCCCTCGTGCCCTGACGGCAGAGGGAGAATGGAAAACTTCTCTCCCTAGCCACAGTCCAGGCCTCTGACCCATCCTGGCCGGTGCCATGGGAAGCTGAGTTCCGGACTACAGGTGTGGGTGGAAGGACTCTTGAGTGCTAAGCTTCCTCTTTTATGGATGGGGCGACTGAGTGGAGAGGAGGAGCAAAAATGGGACCCCAGGTCAGGCCTCAGAATGGACACAAGCAAAGTGACAGCGTCTCATGGTGGAAAGGTCAAACAGAAATGGTCTGACCATTTTCATTCTGAGCCAAGGGGAAGGCCGGTTGAGACTAAAAAACAACCCCTGACTTTCCCTGTGGACAGGAGTGCCCAAAGAAGAATAAGGCGAGAACAAGGGGAAGCCCAGGCGGGCCTGGCCTCCCTGTGGCTCCACTTTCCTTCCAGCCCCCATGGCCTAACGTGCACGCAGCTGCAGGCAGGAACAGCGTGCCTGTGCCGCACAGGCTCCCTGTCTGCAGGCCTGGAGGGGGCAGAGGCCCTGATTTCCCCAGTCCTGCCTCTCAGGCCTCTCGGGCGCAGCTCTGTGTTCACCTGTGCGGAGTCAATAACGGCCACAATCATGTTCAGCAGCTCTCCACTCCGCAAGGTCTCATCTGGAAACTGGACAGAAACAGAAGAAAGCTAGGGCAGGAGTCCAGGTGCACCCCTTGGCTTTTACCTCATAACCCGTTCCCCTTCCTTACCACATGCTCAGGGGATGGCTGGGTTAGCCGGACATGGGGTCCTAACATAAATCCCTAAACAGAGATCCAACAGCTAGGAAGCCGAAACTCTAACCCTTGAAGAGCCCAAGTTTTGTTGTTTGTGTGTGCACACACTGAGGAGTGTGTGTGTCTGTAAGGAAAGGAGTGGGACAAAGACCAAGAGACAAAGCTAGAGCTGAAAGAGACTGGACACGATGGTTAGTTCTATGTGAGGGTGGAGACAGAATAAGCATTTGTATCTCTGGCAGGAAAGAAATCCAATCTGTACTGACTCTTGTCCAAAGAGAAGGTGCCAAGTGCGTGTGAGTGTTTTGGGTGCATGAGGGCAGTGTGGGCTAGGCAGGACCCCTTCTGGAGAGGCCAGTTCACCAGGGAGGGGGTGGGGAGGAAACTGCCATCTGCTGGGCATCGGCACCCTCTGCCCTCCAGATTCTGGCTGAGATGACAGTTCCTCCTGTCAGGCCCACACGCAGTGCCCTGATTTCCCTGTTCCTGGGAAATTTCACGGAGGAAGAACCGATACCTCCTCCTATGTCCCAGTTCCCAGAGAAGACTGTGAGTGAGCCAAGGAAATGAAAGTTGAGTCTTCACTACAGAGGCCCTGGTCTTTGAGAACCATTAGGGAGAATCCGAGGGTGAGCCATCAGATGGCAAAGGGGGCTTGGGATATGTGAGCATGGATCTGCTTGGGGGACCTGTCCCGGATCCAGAGGATGGGGCGAAAGCCGAGAAGCCAAGTGTAGAGGCCCAGACCCCAACTCACGACAAAGCAAAGGATAGGAATTCTGGTGGTTTCAGACACTGTTCAACCTTTACTAAAGAGAGATGGAAAGAGACAACTGTGGTGTTGGAAGAAATGGCCCACTGAGGTCAGTGGGGGTGGGCAGAGAATCATGGTTGTGTACAATGAGATGAGTCTCCCATGAACCCGCCCTGCACTGCCACCCCATCCCCAGGGATACGGGCAGAGGCACTGACCTCTGTGTAGATGGAAGGTGTGAGGTGGCAGAGCAGCCGCACATCGTCCTCCTGGCAGGCCTTCATATCCATCATTAAGCAGGTGTGCAGATCGCCCAGCTGGGTTGCCTGGGCAAATGACTCGTACAGGTTCATCTTCCCTGCAGCGGCTTTGCTGCAAGACCAGTTGGGCCTAAGCCAGCAGCCCAACCCTAGCACCCAGCACCCAGACTCAAACATCCCCCAAGCAGGCTCCGACTGTAGAATCCCTTGCCCTGGATGCCTTGGGCTAATCTGTCTCACTGCCCTCCCTCGTCTTCCCCAAGGGCCTGATAACTTATAGGAACCAGGAGACACTTCTTTTTCCCCATCCTTCCCCAGTGCTCCAGACAGGGCTCTGACTCCAATTAGTGAAGTTACTAACTGGTGAGAGTCAAGAACAAGAGAGAGAGGGCTCAGGTCAGGCTAGAGGAAGCCTTCTCTCCTGCTTTCTGGGCTCTGAGCAATGAGGGCAATAACAAATGGAGATCCCTACTCACACCATATACAAAACCTAACTCAAAATGGGTTATAGGGCTAAATGTAAGAACTAAAACCATACAACTCTTACAAGAAAACATAGGAGTAAATCTTCATGATGCCAAAAGCACAAGTGACAAAAGAAAAAATAAACTGGACTTCATCAAAATTTAAAACTTTTGTATTTCAAAGGATGCCATCAAGAAAATGAAAAGAGGGGCTGGCCCCATGGCTTAGCAGTTAAGTGCGCGAGCTCCGCTACTGGCGGCCCGGGTTCGGATCCCGGGCGCGCACCGACGCACTGCTTCTCCGGCCGTGCTGAGGCCGCGTCCCACATACAGCAACTAGAAGGATGTGCAACTATGACAGACAACTATCTACTGGGGCTTTGGGGAAGAAAAAAAGGAGGAGGATTAGCAATAGATGTTAGGTCAAAGCCAGTCTTCCTCAGCAAAAAGAGGCGGATTAGCATGGATGTTAGTTCAGGGCTGATCTTCCTCACAAAAAATAAAAAAAGAAAGAAAATGAAAAGACAGAGCCAGCCCTGATAGCCTAGCAGTTAAAGTTCAGCATGCTCCACTTCGGCGGCCTGGGTTCGGTTCCTGGGCGCGGAACCACACCACTCATCTGTCAACAGCCATGCTGTGGCTGCGGCTCACATAGAAGAACTAGAAGGACTTACAACTAGAATATACGACTATGTACTGGGGCTTTGGAGAGGGGAAAAAACAGAGAGAGAGAGGAAGATTGGCAACAGATGTTAGCTCAGGGTGAATCTTTCCCAGCAAAAAAAAAAAAAAAAAAAAAAAAAAAGAAAAGACAACCCAGATTATGGGAGAAAACATTTGCAAACCATATATTTGATAAGGGACTTCTATCTAGAATATATAAAGAACTCTTAAAAATCGACAATAAAAAGACAATCCAATTTAAGAATAAGAGAGGATTTGAATAGACATTTCTCCAAAGAAAATATGCAAATAGCCAATAAAGCACATGAAAGGATGCTCAATATTAGCCACCAGGGAAATGCAAATCAAACCCACAATGAGATATCACTTCACACTCATTAGGATGGCTAGAATCAAAAAACCAGATAATAACAAGTGTTGGGGAACATGTGGAGAGATTAGAACTCTCACACATTTCTGGTGGGAATGTAAAATGGTTGCAATCACTTTGGAAAATAGTTTAGCAGTTCCTCATCACAAACTTAAAAATAGAGTTACTGCTTACCCACCAATTCCATCCCTAGGTATATAACCAGGAAAACTGAAAACATGTTCACGCAAAAATCTGTACATGAATGTTCCCAGCAGCTCTATTCACAACAGACCAAAAAATGGAATCAACTCAAATGTCCATCAACAGGTAAATGGATAAACAAATTGTGGTATATCCATACAATGCAGTATTATTTGGCTATGAAAAGGAATGAAGTACTGATACACACTACAACAGGGATAAACCTCAAAAACATTATACAACAGGGATAAACCTCAAAAACATTATACTAAGTGAAAAAAGTCAGTCATGAAAAGATCACACTTTGTATGATTCCATTTATATGAAATATCCAGAATAAGTAAATCTAGAGACAGAAAGCAGATCAGCAGTTGACAGGGGCTGGGTGAAAGGGAGAATGGGAAAATGATAGCTAATGGGTATGGGGTTTCTTTTTGGGGTGATGAAAATGTTCTAAATTAGACAGTAGTGATAGTTGTACAACTTTGTGAATATACTAAAAACCACTTATTTGTATACTTTAAAGCTGTTATTAAAAAAAATTACACATGGAAGGCTCTGGTAATGACAGCCAAGGGTGGGGAAACCAGCCTATAATAGGAGAGAGGCTCTCCAGGATGCTTCCTGACACCTTCTTAAATGTGGAGACCACACCCACCTGGCCCTCAGGTAGTAGAGCAGGTGGTAGCCAATCTTGGGCTGCTTCTGATATAGCTCGGAGAGAAGGTCCAGAAGCAGAGAGAAGCTGCTGTTGTCTTCCTGCATCTGGCATAGGTTCCTGGAGGTGGAAATGGGAGGAGAGGAGCAGAGCTTCATCCAGGGCGGGCTCTCCCATGGAGCTCCTGGGGTGGCATGGGCTATCTGTGCCCACTGCATACCCTTCTTTCCTGGAAAGGGAGCCCCATCACCTCAAGACAGAAGCGCACGTGTGCTGATAGAGGATGGATGACAACAGCAGTGTCTCCTATAGTCGATGCTTACCTAAATATTAGGTAGAGAGGCTTCCCCACAGATTCCTCCAGGGACCTAAAGAGGAGGGTGATATATGAGAGTCCACGTGAGAGCAGGAAGGGTGGGCTGCAGGTAGATATTATGGATGACCAGCTTGAGGCTAGATGCTGGCCTGCTCCGTTCCTAAACTAAGGTAAACTTCCTGCTGCCCCAGAGAATTGGTCCGAGAAAACAGGTTCCTAACACGGAACCACAATCTAGGTTGTTCTCGTCATTGAAAGTGCAATTCCTGCCCTTCAGGGAGGGTCCAGACAAGGGTCCAATCCCACCTGAAGCAGCAAAGCCTGGGGCTGCTGGGCACAGCAGCAGGAGGACACACAGGGAGGGGTGCTAGTGCACTGCCCCAGTAGGCTCAGCATTCAGCAGGCAAAAATAAGGCCTTATTTAAATAAATCAGTACATGGGAGAATACAAACAAGTGAACAAATTATTTTTCTCAGGTCCACAGCAAGGTGCCTCTTGGACTCAGGCTATAAGAGCATATTTCTATGAGGCCGGGGGGTGGTGGTCAGGAAAGATGAGCCTTACTCCTCAGTGATCTCCTCCGGGAGCACCTCCCCTCGGAAGTGGGCCTTGAAGAGCTCCTGCAGGCAGGAAGCAAGGACGGACAGCTGCTCCGAGTCAAAGTCTTCCTGGGTGGTGAGAAAAGGGAGGGGTTATCACCAACCAGACCCAAGCCTTCCTGTCCCCACAGTATAGCCAGAGCCTCTGAACTCATCTGCTTCCACCTCCAGGATCAGCAAGCCCCTCCCCCCATCAGAGGGGACCCATCTGGGGGAGAGGAAGGAGGGAGACAGCTGTCTGGGGGGCTCTAAGCTGTGCAGGCTGGGCTGCTTCCTCCCTAAGGGGGTGGGTTCCTCCTCACCTCCAGGACCTGGTCCACGATTTCCTGCATGACCTCACACTGGGCCTCTGTATCACTGCAGTGCAGAAGTGAGAGGAAATCTCAGGGACGTAAATGATAGCAGAGGGCAGGGCACACACCCAGAAGAGTGTGCACAAGCACACTCACACGCACAGAGACAAAACAAAGGAGCTCTGTGTGAATCCGGGCTCAGACGGGAAGCTTTAGGGCAGAATTTGTTGCACTCTGGGCAGAGGCCCAAAGAGAAGGGAAATCCCCACAATCCTGCTTCAGATCTCAGAGGCTCTTCTTCTCAGAACCAATGGAGTGAGAACCAGGGTGCTGGGGAATAAGGCTGCCCCACTCCCAGCCCACACCCCCCAACCCAAACTACAGAAGGCATCTCATCTCTCATGCAGCTCCAGCTACTTCTCCATACACCCTAGTGCACCCCCTCCAAGCCCACCATCCTGCCACCCCACTAAGCACCAGGCAGAAAGCGTGGGGCTGGAGCTCCCAAGGGTGAGCGCAGGGGCTGCACCCACCTGCCCTTCTGCAACTGGAGCACTTTGTCCCTTAGCGACTCATCCAACTGGTCAAGGTAAGGTGTGATATCGACTGGCTCCTCCACAACTGTCTCCTTGATAGGGTGGAAGCGAAACTCTCTCTTCTTTCCTGAAGGGAGGGATTTAGGAAAGAAGTCGCTTTGCCCAGACACCAGCAGCAGAGACAGCCCTCGCAGAATCTGCTCCTCCTCACATGTGCGCGGTATGCATTGGTCACTCAGTGCTGTGGGAGCGCCTGAAGCATCTCCCTGAATGTGCACGTGCCCTAGCCCTTAGAAGCAAACAAGGGCAGGGGCTACTTCTCCTTTTTGCCCTCCTGCTTCAGTGCTAAGTGCAGGGCTCTGCAACATGGAGTCTCATCCAAAGCAATTAACAAAACTAACTCACAGGGACAAAGGTGATAGAGAGACCACGGAGGGGCTGCTCCTGCCAACTGGTCCTCTTGGGACTGACACAACCCTGAACTACCTCTGCTGCCAGCCTCACCTTTGCTGTTGAGATCTTCCTCATCATCACTGAAGGCTGCCTCTGCGTTGTCATAGCAACTCTCATCCTTGTCTGACATGTGGTTGTCCATCTCCATGGAAAGTGGCTCCTCAATTTTGACTTGGGAGTAAAGAAAGACAAGGCATTTGATGGCCTCCCGTGTCCTCTAATATGCCCCATGCTTCTGGGAAGGGGAGACCAGAGGGCAAGTGAGAGAATAAGGAGTTCACGACCAAAATGGTATATGGACCCTGGAAGGACAAACGTCTTGTCCTCACAACCCTCCAGGACTTGCAAGGGGGAGTTGCCAGGAATAAGAACAGCACAGGACATGACTCCTCTATGCTCAGCTCAGGATCAGCAAGTAGATAAGACTGGGGACAGTTCCAAGTGCTCTTTAATTTAAAACCAAGTTGGGAAGTTCTGCTTGGCTGAAGCCCTTACCCTAAAACAAAAAAGTGTGAGTGTATGTCTGGAATTGGGAGTAAGATTTGAGACCCAACATGACAACCTCTCATTAGGGGCCAGGGCTCAGAAGAGAGAAGGGAAGAGAGAAGAGATGGGCAAAGTTAAAGTGAGATATATGCATTCCATGAAAGCCTTCTACCTACTGAGGAGAGGTTAATAAGAGAAAAAATAAGAGTTAAGAGAGCAAGAGAGATCAGTGAGTCAGATAAGATTAGATGGAGAGGGAGAAGCAAAGAAAGCAACACAAAAATGAATAAAAAGAGAAACTGGGGAAGGAGAAACTGAAACGGACAGTGTTGTAGAGGTGGAGAACTGCACAGGGATGACATCCTAAACACGGGCCCTGGAGGTCTCCAACCCTCTTTCCAAACAGGTGATGGAATGGGAGGGTTCCATACCTTCCACAGGTGGGCTGGGCGAACTGCAGAACTCAGGAAACTTCTCCCTCAGCATTGCCCGCAGCTCCTTATCCAATTTAGGGTTGTCAAATAGGGGAGCCAAATGCCTAATGGGGAGCATGAACGAAGGTCAGCACCAGAGCTCCTCACCTCTAACTCAACGTGGAGTTGAAGAGATAGGTCTAAGCCCAACCAGTATAACTGGGCCATATTCAGATCCTTGGAAAGGGTCACCAGGGGACAGGAAAGGCATTTGAAGCCTTTTGTAATAGGATGGCAAGAGAGAAACTCCTCTAAGAGTCAAGAGAACACTGCCTAGCAGTCTGAGGTGGAGCCAGTTCTTTTTATCTCTCTCAAGGGAAAGGGTCAGCAGTGGTATGGCACTTTCTGGACGTGTCTGACAGAGTGAAAAGTGAGAAAACCCTTCCCCCTGCCCCACAGACATGTAAAGTCCTTACGCCAAAACCCGTTTCTCCACAATGTGGTTGAGGGAAGAAAAGACACCCTGCCGCACATGGCCCTCCAACGGTGGATAGAAGTTGGGAATGATCTGGAAGGGAAGAAGGGGAGGAGAGAATGAGCACAGGACTTTCCATCCAGAGTGTTCTGCTGAACTATATCTAAAAAGCCACTTCGGTTTTGATCAGGGGACCCTGGCGAGTATGGCTGCATAAAAAACTGGAATGTTCCTGATTGTTCCAAGCTGCTAAAATGGGAAACTCTTACTGGAACTGGCTGCTCCTCAAGGAGACTAGATTCTACCTTAGGTCCATTCCCAAGGTTGAGAAACTCCATGGAGACATGGAAAGACCCAACTGGAGACAGTGGGAATATGGAAGGGAGGTGTTCACTAACTTGGGGGATAGGACCTATGACCACTTCTGCTCCCACAGTCAAGGGGCACTGGGAAGACCTAGTCACTGACCTATAAGGTCAGAGAGGACACACACAACTCTGCTCGGCCAGGCACAGGGAGAAAAGAGGGCTACGGCACTTACACGGCACATGAAGTCCAGGAGTGTGGCAGTGATAGCTGGGTGGGGCTTCATGGAGTGATGCATGACCAGGATGGCTGGTTCTGGAGAATGTGGAATTAAACGGTCCCCCCACATCAGACAGTCTGTTCCCAGCTCCATAAAATGAGGTATCAATATATACGAATGGCTCCAGAGAGAGCTGTGTCTACTGCCTTACCCCCACTCCCACCGGGAAGACCCAAAAGCAGACAACCCCCAAAACAGCTCGTAGCCCTTATCTCCCTTGTCCCCAGCACTCAGCTTGGAGGAGGGAGGTAGTAGGAGAGGAAAAGCAGGACACGGTACAGGCTTTTCCTCTGCCTACGCCCTCCCCACCCGAAGCCCAAGCATAAGGCTATGGGGCAAAGGGGGTGGAGTGATCACTTGGCCTCATCAAAGCAATTTTCCTTTTAGGTCAAGGGAGCACCAATGAAGAACAACAGAACTGCTCCCAGATAAGCTGCCTCTACTCCACACTGTCTTGAGATTTTTGACCGCTCTCACTGAGACAAGGCAGCGGGGTTTGGGGGATGGGAGTGGCGCTGCCTGGTCTCGGTCACATACCTATGTTCATAATGCTATCCTTGTCTGGGCTGAAGAACAGCCAGTCGTAAAACAAAGCCAGCTTGGCATTAGAGGCAGCAACATTTGACTGGAAAAGAGAGGTGAGAAAAGAAGGCTAGTTTCAGCAATCAGTTCCCTTCCTTTCAGAAGCCCAAGGCAGATTCCAGGGCCCTCGTGATTCCTTCACCTATTAAATTCAGCTCCTAGTGAGACAGGGTGGAATCCCCACAGGGTTGAGGGGCACCCAAGTCTGTATACGAGTGTGAGTACCCTGTGGTCTCACCAACGAAGGGGCTGGGCTTCGGCCTGGGTTCTCATACATCAGGTAGAACATGTCCATGATCCCATGAGGGAGGACAGCTGGGCCTGGGAGTCCCATGTTCATCCCCGAGTGGAGACAGCACTCAGACTAGCCCTATGCTGCCCTTGCCGGGCTCCCCAGGCACATTCCTGAAGGAAAGACCCCCAGGAATAGCCTGTTGTCATATTTGAGTCAGCACATTCCAAAGACCCAGTCAGATGGGGGAGGGGACCCTGTCAGAAGAGATCAGAGAAGGGAGAGTTCCCCACCCCTGGCACGGGGAGGAAAAGGCTGGGAAGGAAATGGTTCCTCTGTGGATTCACTACGTTTAGAGAAGGGAAGTATCCAAATCTGCTGCCAAAAGGCATGCAAGTGAGGGTCTAAGAAACACAAGCCCTGAATCTGAGAAAGCAAGATTCAGAGGAATAACCATATGTGGTTTCTGAAAGCTAAAAGGAAAGACAGGGATGCCTCAGAAATCCGGGCTTGGGGATTGGCAATAAAGGCAGATATGAAGCTGTTCAACCCCAAACCCAGATGGGAAATAACTAGTCTAAGTAAACTCCCAGAGACACGAAGGGAGTGGGGCAAGGCTGACACATTCAGGAGAAAGAGACTGAAAGAAGAGCCCTTCGGGGTCAGGGAGCCCAGAGAGTCAGGAATAAGCATGGAAATATGGGGAAGATGAGGGAAGAGGGACCCTTCATCACCCAATAGCCTCTACCTCTTGGCCCAGCCCCTCACCGTGCATGTTGTCAGGAGCCAGCCAATGATGGCCCATCGGGGCAAGATGTCTGAACTCAGCACTTCATTAGAAGGGTGGACAACCCCACAGATGTAACGAATGAGGTCACAGCGCAGAGACTGGCTGTCTGGGGTTGACAGGTACTGGCGCTGGAACCAATCCTGGTATCGCTTTTGCTGACCAAACCGCACCTGGGGGAAGTGGACATTGGAAAGAAACTTGGAAGGGAGGGTGGGGTCTCTGAGCAGAGGAAAATGAGCACCATTCAACTCTAGGCTTGACCTAGACCTCAATTTCTTCCCACAATTTATTCATTAACTCAGTGTCTTTTCAAGTCTCCCCTCCTTTGGGAAGACTTCCTGATTTCAACCTTCCTTGATTTAAAAAAATGCTGAAAATCTTCCTAGCTTATCTCTCGTGCCAGTGGTGCATTCACTCTTGCTACCAACCTAATGTCACATTTACCCTCAACTGCAACTGCAGTCCAATTTTGGCTCCTTACTCCTGTACTGGTCACTGATTCTCCAGTGATAAGCATAATCTTTTCTTATTTTCTTGAGCTACTTGTGAACAGCAAGGAATGTTCCTTGAGAACAAGAGCTGAGCCTGTTCACCACTCAGCACTGACTGAAAGTTCCGATGCTGAATGACCTAACAGGATTATTATCCAAGGCACAGACACTCCAAAACTTTTTGCAGCAAGTCCTTCCCCCAAACAGACTCTGAGTGGTTACAAACAGCAATACTAAATAAGGGGTAAGATCCTTTTCTATTCTCCATATTCAAACAAAACACAGAGTAGAAAGGTTAAAAAAAAAAAAAAAAAAAAAAAAAAGATATATCTAGGCCAACACTGTCCAATAGAACTTTCTGCAATGATGGTGGCTATTAAGCACTTAAAATGTAGCTACTGTGACTAAGGTACTGAATTTTTAATCCTACTTAATTTTAACTAATTTAAATTGCAACACGTGGCTAGTGGCTACCACATGGGACAGCACAGATCTAGACAGTTCTCCTGGATGACTTAGGAAACCGAAAGTTGGCTAGAGCAGTGGTTCCTAACTCCAGACTGGCTGCAGAGGAGTTGTTGCCTGGAAAGTCTGTTAAAAATACAGATTCATCAATCAGATTCTCTGGGAGAGTGGGATCCAGGAAGATGTATTTTTAACATGCTCCTCAAGCAATTCAGCCATGTTTGGAAACCAAAAGGCCAGAGCTCTCTTCCTGAGAGCTCACGGTTCATCCAGAGGAACCATGGGATTCCCAGAATGAACACTCTCACTCTATCCTTTTATAGCACATTTCACACTTGAAATTACATTTGTATACAATTATTGGTTTAATGATTGCTTTAGATAGACTGAAAGCTTCACAAGAGCTTGAATTATAACTCTCTTATTCAACACTGCATTCCCAGTTCTAACCACCACGCCAATGCCAGGTAAATCAGGGCACCCACTTGACCACCACTCCATCAGTCAGTACCCAAGGTACCAGATCTGTAGGCAGAAGGAAGCAGCCCAGCTAGCGCCTGCAACTTCTCTTCCTGCTGCAACACATTAGCTTACCCGAGATGTCATGAAGAGGAGCTTAGTCTCCATGTCTGGGGTTAGACGACATGCTAGGAATTTTCGGGATGTTCTTGACTGAAGAAGCTGCAGGATACCTGAACCAAGTGTGGAAGGGAAGAGAAAAGAGAAGCCTAAGGAACAGAAGGATTGGCAGGCGGGGAACCTGGGCCAGGTGACTGATGGCCAGTGGTCTTGCTCATGGGGAAATTCTAAGACAAGACCAACAGAGGTCAAGGATAGGTACAAGTAGGGGTTCTACCCAGCAACCTGTATATTCTGCTCCAACCAACCACCATCCCCAGGACCCAGATATATTCACTCTCTTCTGCTGCTGGCTGTCCAGAGCCCCCTTCTCACATCATTCCAGTTGGTGACATGTGGGAAAGTGAAGGGGAAAATATGGGCAATTCTAGCCTCTCTTTCTGCTCCTAGGGGCCCCACCACTGGGTCCTGGGGTCAATATGGTGTGTGGCATAAGCATGAGCTTTGCAGTCAGACAGACCTGGATCCAAATCCTGCCTCTGACACTTACTAGCTGTGTGGCCTTGGGCAAATTACTTAATCTCCTTGAACCTCATTTTCTTTATCTGTAAATATGGAAAGTAAAATAGCCATCTTACAGGGGTGTCCTGAGGAGTAAATGAGTTAACATACATGTGTCTAACACACAGCAGGCACTCAAAACAACACAACGCATGTTCAATATAAGAACAGTACAAGGTAAGGTAGCACCAGGACTTTCCTCTCTCCTTTCCCAGGTCCTAGACTATTGCTTTCATGTTGTGTGTGCACACACGTGTGTGTTAGAGGTGAGGTGGGGAGCAAAGCTGTACAGTTATTGTTCAGACCATAAGCAGGACCCTGGGAAGGGGAAAGGCATATGAAAAGGACCTTGTCAGGGGGAGGCACACAGAGACTCTTTCCCTCTCCTGCAGAGGATTTTGGCCAAGCTGGATCCTTGGAATTCAAAGGCAAGACTGCTCCGGGGAGGAGACTTCTCTTACAGGACTAATTCCAGCCCCTCTGCTGACTCAAGTCTCACAAGCTGACCTCTGACTCCCCTGCTGGACTCAGTGAAGCTGGACATTGGTCATCAGCTCACCTCCTGAGCCGAAGAGCTGCAGGGAGAGGAGGAGGATCACAGTTCTCTGTCTCACTTTTTCTTAGGAGTAACAGCAGCTGGCGTCTGCCAAGTAGGGGATGTCTGGGAACCACATGAATTGCTCAGTACCTCTGCCGTTCCCATAATCAGCTGAACTTGGCAGAGCATGCCCTGTCCCAACGTTCCTATATCTGACTGACAAAGCCTCTCCTACCCACCAACCTCTGCCCTCTTGATTCACACAGTACACAGACACTGACCTCCTATCTCTCAAGAACAGGATACCCTGGCCTTACTTACCTGTGAACTGAGGACTTAAGGCCTGAGGGTTATGGATAATATCTTTCCAAAGCAGTTCAAATTCTGGTATCCTGGCAACATTCTGAAGTAGTCTTACAAGGTCCCGGCCAATCATCAAACATTCCATGAACTTGATGGGGTGGGGGGAACAGGAAAGAGAATAAAAACATGGATTGTTTACCTGCTGCAGGGAAGACAAAGGTACAACACGTTCTAGAAAGGGAAGGAAAGAGGGTCGAAGAGACTATATAATTTCTTCTGGAACCAAGGGATTGGCTCCTAGCTGTTTAGGGGAAGAGAGCTGGAAACTGGGGACTGATATCAAGGATAAGAGGTTACTGGAAACTACGGAAGCTCTGCTGGCTTTCACATTAACCTATACCCCTCTCCTCCCAGAACTGTTTCCATCCAGGTCAAGGGAGACTGATATCCAAAAGGATAGGATTGGCAAGCTGAGCCCCAGACACCTTACCCCAAAACCATTCAGTCCAACAGAACATTCTGTGGTAGTGGATATGATCTACATTTGTGGTGTCTAAAAGGATAGCCATTAGCCACATGTAGCTAATGAGCACTTGAAATGTGGCTAATTCAATTAACAAACTGAATTTTAAAATTTTATATAATTTTAATTAATATTTATTTAAGTTGCCACATGTGGCTAGTGGCTACTGCATTAGAAAGCATAGCTCTAGGAGCTTTCTTTTGGGAGATCTGATAGTGGATAATTCACAATCCCACTTGACCATGGCAGTTACCCAGGTGGGTAGATGGGAAGGACAACGTAACAGTGCACACAAGGACAGCTTGTGTCTGTGTGTACAAGTGTCCACAAAGCTGACCCTAGCATGCCAGCGTAACAGGCAGCATTCCAGGAACTCAGGCCATTCCACACTGATTCCTCCACTCTTCTAACCTCATCTGTCTTAGAATGATGAAAAAACACCAGACCTTGAATCACCTCTATCTCTCCAAAACAATATCCCTGGCCTTGGTCACCTCACAAAACCTATAGAGGTGTTCCATCCTGGGTTTCACTTGTTGTCCTCACCCGTTCCCGAAGCAGTGAGATGCAAAAGTCCACTTCCTTCTGCCGCAGGGCCTGGAGCTGGGCGGTCCCATGGTGGTCGACGATGAGGCGGAGGTATGTGTAAACAGCCATGGCAATGAGGATGCTGCTCTTCAATACCCATTCCCTGCAGGGAGGGAAGACACTAGCACCTGGACTCTGTCTAGACCTGTTCACCCTCCCAGTTCACCCCCACACTTGGCTCCAGGGCCTCAGGAATGTCTGATGATTAGCACTGGGAGTAGGTCCTCTGGTTCCTTGATTGCTGGCTCATGCTGTCAGTATCTCTCCTGGACTATCAACTGGCTAAGGTGGGGACAACTTCCTACCACTCTACCAAGTGCCCAATAAAGATTTAAGTGCTGAATGAGAGCAGTCTCTCTTTACCACATAACTACTTAGCTTCCAATTAAATAAATTTCCACTGTGTGAGGGACTAGGGACAAGGATAAGCCAAAGCTTCTACTGGTCTCAGACTATGGGGAAAAAGGTTTTGTAGGTATCTCTAAGTCAGCAGTTCTTAAAGTGTGGTTCAAGGACCTCTGGGGATTACGAAAACCCTTTCAGGACCCTGGAGGTTTTAGAACACACTGTACCAGCCCTTCTATCACACTTATCATTAGCAGCCCACCATGCCCCAAACCTTCCCCTGGCTCTCTCTCTGGCCACTGATCCCACTCCCTGACAATGAGTCATCTGCCCTACGTCATAATTTGAAAAGAAGAACGTGATTTTGGACGGCAAAGCCCATTTCCCAGGAGTTTTAGAATATCCCTGAGGAAAAGGCGATAACGAAAGAATTGTGTGTTCTCTGCTGCTTTAAAAGGGGTAGAAAGACACAGTGGGGAGATTCCAAAAACTCCAATGCTGTCTCACAGTGCCAAAATTGGGGAGCTGTCTCCAGCAGGCAAGTAGCCTGTAAGGGCTTTGGCACCCCTGCTAGAAGGCAGGGAACCAAAGGAAGAAGACGGGGAATTTAATTAATCCAACCAGGCAACATCCTGATTCCGGAAAAGTGCTCCAGCCACCTAATTAACTGGCCTTTTCCTTTCACAGAATGAAAGCAGCAGCGAAGGACACTGCGGAGGGTCCCCCTCCCCAACCTGCTACCTCTCAATTCCACAGTCCTAAAAACACTTGAGAGGGAGTGAGAGGGAGGGTGTGGAAGAGGACAGTTTAAACTTCTAGGGACTCACTCGCACCACAGGATGTGAATTTTTTGTAGGACAGTCGAAAAAGTAGGGCAGTTATCTGACACCTGTACAGAGACTGCGCTCTAATTGCCCAAATGAGGCAAATTCAGCTTTAAGATATTGAGAACAGGAGGTATCTGGCACCAGGAACAAAATGAGAAAAATCACTTTTTACGAAGATTGCTAGCAGAGGTGATGAACATATCTGAATCCTGGAATGGGTAATGAAGAGAAAGAGAGAAGAAAGTGAGACCCCCTGACCCAGAACACTAGACAGGCACAGAGGCAGAAGAGAAAAAGAGACCTGGTAAGAAACTGCTAGGATCTCATGCGCTGTGTGATGGTTGCAATAACGGAAGAAGTGCCTTCAGCTGCATGTCCACGCCCAGGGCACTAGGTGGCACTGCACAGCAGACCTGGTACAGCTCTCAAGCTTGGGCACATCACAGAACACAGCAATCTCTTTCACAAGTGTAAATAAGGGAGGAGGGCCATCCTTCCACAAGGTAGGAAATATGGATACTATTAGTCCTCTCAATCACGGGACTACTATGGTGTCCTTACCCAGAAACAGATTCTGAAATCAAGCAACAGGAAGACTGAGGGCACAGGACCAAGAGGAAGGCCTCACCCCCAAACAAGTTCAAATACCAAAGAGCCCTCATAAAATTTCTGGTCCTTTACTTTGATGGGGAAGGGAAAGCAGCAGCCAGAAAGCCCAATATGCCCCCCTTATGCCCTCTCTCCACTGGAGCCTCCAAGCCCTCTATGCGAACTCCAGCAGGATTCACTGATCTCGATTGCCTCCCGCCCACCCCCCCGCCCCCGCCACTTCAAAAGGAGAGCATTGGTTGGATGGAGAGTCTTGTAAGGGAGAAAAGGGGTACCTGCCAGGCCTGGGTAGTTGGCTGGCCCCACTCTGCTGAGCTCATTCTCCCCTACCACCCCCCAAAAGATAAACATTCCAAGGAGGTCTGGATCAAAAATAAACCCTTATCAGATGAAACTGGTTTTTCCTGGGCTGTGAGATATTTTAGCAAAGACCTTCTTTCCCACTCCTTCATCCCTTGGGCCAAACCATGGCATTAATTCCTTCACTTGTCACCAATACACTTGCCTCTCCCTCCCCCGCCTCATCCTTTCTAACCTAAGGTGTTCTAACCTAACAGTCTTCACACAATCCTTTCATCCCCATTTCCCACAATTGCACCCGTCATGGCCGTATCTGGCTCTTGCCCCACCCTTCATGGTGGACTCTACCTCTGCTCCGTCAGGATATCCAGAACACTTTCTGCCAACCAGATATTTTTTGCCGTAACATCCCCACCTGATTTCAAAGGGGGAGAAAATAGAGAATCAGAATGGCTCTGATTAGCAACTCAGCTAATCCAATACATTTCTTCACCCCACCTGTTAGGCCATCCCTAACGGTTATGCCATCACTGATGTTCTGAGTGCCGGAAAAACTGCCTTCTATTCTGTCAGGCTTTAAAATTTCCCTTTTTGCCTCCCGAGAGAAGGGAAGGGGAGGGATTTTTCCAGAAACCAGAGCTGCTACTTTTCCAGAGATTGGGGGTTGGAGACGGAATATTTTGACCCTTGCAAGGGAATGTCTGGAAGGAGAAATGAAAAGCCCACAGTTGGAAAGAAAGGATGATATCTCAGATGGGGCCTGAGAGGGGCAGGTGGCTAGTAACAGCTGCAGTCCAGCATCTGGATGTCCCAAATCCTGTGTCAGGCTCATGACAGGCCAAGGGTTTCTTGTTTCCAGGTAACATAGTCTTCCGTGCTTGCTATGGAACTTCCTGGGGCAGAATTAATACGCAGCGATGCCAGACCAAAGTCTTAGAATGAGAAGTGGGGACTGGGAGTGCCAAATAGGGAAGAAAGCGCCAGGAGAGTGGATAAAAATAGCCAGCACAACAACGCTATGCCTTGTCCTAGGTCCTAATTTAAAAATTCAATGTTTACATAGTTACACATCACACAGATTAAGGTGTATATACATCAAAACAGGAGCATCAGTGTTACATAAAATCCTAAAGAGGAAGCAAAGAACCAATGGGCAATGGTGAGACAGAGAGACAGGGTGATTTTTAAACAAACACATGCGATCTTGGGAGTAGAAGAGGTAGCATGGGAGGGCCTCTTGGATATTCAGTGGTTCAGACAGATGTCACTGATGCCAAGAAGATAATAAAACCTAAATGTCAGGGTCTGTTCTGTGACACAGTTTGTTCCTCAAACCGGCCCCAATCAGATGTCATATGAGCAAGTGTTCAGAACACAGGGGTGGAGCCAGGGAAGACATCTGGGTTTCTGAAAGCATAATGTGATAGGAACAAATTATTTGCCCTCACTTTTCTCCCCATTCCTTTTGGATCCTTCTTGATCTAACACGCCATGAAACCCCAGAGTGAGGACTGGCTAAAATAGGCCAACTATTCCACGTCAGGCCCCGAGTTTGGCAGGAAGGAAAATGAGGCAAGACTTATTGCTTCAAAAGGCCCCCTGTGACTTTTCAATTTCTTTCTGCAACTTATGTGGCCAGAAGATGCTTGTATCAGAAGTAAAGAGTCCCGCAGGCACTTAACCATTCTCCACTGCCTGGAGTTAGTCTCTGGGCTCTTCTCCTTTCTTCTTTATGCTCTTGCCATCAAACTCACCAGCAATCTGCTTCATGAATGTCATGCAAACACCATCGGCTCCCAGAACCCCACTCTTCACCAGTTCCCGCACCAACCACACCAACTAAAGGAGAGAGGAAAAGACAGATGAAGAGAAGGGCCTGTGAACTTGAGAAAGGGGCTAATCCAATCACATTACAATTTAGGTGTACAAAGGCAGGGGTGTGTTACCCCCAATTCCTCCTTCCCTTCCCCTTAGGAGAGGATCCATCCTCTGTTATGTCTTTGAGTGGAATCTCTTTTCTCTCTGGCCTTACCTGAGTACGGCAGGTATCCTGCAACTTCAGGTACTTCTCCATAAGTATCTGGTTGATTTTATTCAGGACAATATTCATGCCATCACGACTCACCAGAGCCAAGTCCCGGTAACACTGTGAGAAGTGAGGTTTGTGAGCAGCCAGCAAGCTGAGGATAGCCTCCTAACCCCATCCATAGTGGGTCCCCCCACTCCCCGCCCACCTCTTCAACTTAAACACCACCAATGGGATGCAAATGGCAATGAAAGACTTTCCACCCTGGACGCTTTCCTTCCACAGGGCTGGCTCCTCCATCCCAAACCTATCCCTTGCTCTGTCACAGAGGGTGGGGAAAAGGGACTGAGCTACTCTCTAATAAGACAGAAAAGCCTGCTAAGAGAGGCTCCCTGTCTCCCTACCTCCCTTCTTCGGAAATGTCACACTGTTTGATGCCACAAGCTGAGCAAAACCAGGTGGAGGCCATCTGCTTTTCATCTGCCAGTAAAAGGTCACTGCAGAATGGGTTTGGTTGAACAGGCCGGAAAGGATCCCAAAGAGGTTTTTAGACCTGTATTGACCCAGCCAGATGAAGCAAAGGGCTAGGAGTATTAGGGACAAGGAGCCAGGGACCAGGACCCCAGAAAGAAAGAACAGAACCAAACTGAACTTCCTTAGCTAAACATCCTTCTTCTTTTCTCTGGGCTGCCCTTTGCTTCCGCTAAGTATTGAAAAAGGAGGGGTCCTTAAGTATACCCAACCCTGGGGGAGGTGAGGGAGGGCATGCCAATTTCCTCTGAGAGTTCTTGCTTCCTTCTCTCCAGAGCTTTTCTCACCCTGCCTCTCTAGAGAGACCAGACTCCTGGAGGAATACCTTAGGGGACGTTATTAGCAATCTTCTTAGCCTGCTGAGTTCTATGCTGTCAAGGTCTTAGCACAAAGAGTCCTAGGTACTCTACAGGTAGGTAGCATCCCATGACCTCAGAAGGCCAGTAGCAAAAGTGGCATCAACAATAATAGCAATTATAACAGCTAACAGGCATTGGGATCGTTCACAAACTTTGTATGATACATATTATTGCATTTGCTTCACATAACAACCCTTTGAAATAGGTACTATTTATTATTATCTCTATTTTTACAGATGGGGAAATAGGCATAGAGAGGTCAAAGTAATTTGCCCCAGGTCACAGAAGAGATAAGAAGAATAATCAGGATTCTAGACCAGGTAGTCCAATTCTAGATTCCATGCTCTTAACCCCCCTATACCACCATTAGAAATAACTCAAAGGAGAAGAGGCTGCTGGGGATGGAGGGAAGAGTTTATGGTGGCTTTGAGACCATTACATTTCCAAATTCTTTCATCTTAAGCATTCAAAAGAGAAGTATTCCTCAAGACCAGCTGCTTCCTGGCCTTGGTGTGACTACGGACTCCTAAGAGATCAGCTATTGTTACTTCTTCTTGCCTCTGTTGTCCTTAAATCAAACCAATTGACCTGACGAAAACATCAACACCTAGAGATTCCCCCATGTGCCACAAACATTTCATACCCAAAGGAGAATGTGATTAGCCTCTGACTCCATCTGGGAGGAGGGCTGGGAGACCAAAAGTACAAGCAAGGGGACCCAGTAAACTACTGCCAACGTGCTGATCAGTAAACACTGGCAGTGCAGCCCTGGAGCCTCCCCCGGAGTTGTGAGTCACAGAATGGGCAGAGAGGATGAGGGAAGCAGAGGCAGAAGGAAAATCCATGTCAGGCCAAAGAGAGAGATCCTACTTACCAGAGAAGAGCCCTGTCTGTTAAAAGGAAAGCAGAAATCCCAGAAATGCAGAATAGACCCAGGACAGGGAAGGGGGACAAGTGTCTCAAGAGAGACAGGGCCAGATGAGGAAAGCAGAGACCGTCTGCCTAATTCCATGCTCCATCTGCGACCTGATCAACCACAACTGCTGGTAACACATGGCAGCTGGGTACCAGGAGTATCATACTCCTGATGGTGCCAGTTGTTTCACCAACCTCTGTGCCAGTGTGCTGACTGGACAGGACATAAGTAGATGGGGAGAAAAAAAAAACTCTGTGGGAACAGAGACAAGAAGCAGAGTCTCAAAAGAAAGGAGAGGTTATGGGATGGCACTGAGGCAGCACATCTGTCCTGACCGTGTTGGGAGGAGTGATGTTCCAGCCTAGGCTCTCATACCCCAACTTTCTTTCAGGAGCTGCCGGCTGAGAGAAGTACCTGCACCAAGTGCTGCCAGGGCCCAGATCCATGACTCTTTGATGAAGAGCGACCTTGGCATTGATGTTAGACCCTTTCCTATTCCCCTTATCTACTGACTACTAGAGCCTACACAGAAACTAAGGCCTCCAACTTGGCCTCCTACCTCATGAGTCCCCCAGCCAGGCCTGCTCCCAGCTATTCCGTTCAGACATCAAATAGGAAATAAACAAACTCAAAGAATATAAATGTAAGAGTTGCCACGAGGGCAGATGCAAGTCAAGAAGGTACAACTGGAACAAAAGCCACCCCATGCATATTCCACTCTCCACCAATCTCCAACCTGCTTTTTCCTTTACTAAGATCTTTTGTCCACCCGTTTAATCCACCCTAGTTCTACCCAGTAAGAAGTCCCAGAGAGCTGGCTCTAACACTCTGAACCTGACTGCCAGTACTGAAGGAGGCTCCTCAGCTCATGCGTTCCTGGAGCAGGTTTCTAAGGTGTTCAAGACTCAGTTTCCACTACCACCTTCTCCACCATCCCCACCTCCCATCTCTCAGCCTGTGAAGATGCAGGAACAACCAAATCTCCAATCCTAAGGTTTCTGTTCTGGAGAGAGAATTAACCCCAAGTAAACCCTTAGAAAACACTCCCTATGTTTTCAGCTGAAGCCTAAAACAATGCATTAGGATCAGTCCTCATCAGTAACTCCCACCTAAAACTTCTGCAGGACAGTATTTCACAAGATAATCCCTCTTTTAGGGAAAAGGATTAAAGCACTATAGAGATACATCACTAATTCTTCCACCGTACCCTGACCTGGCTCAAGGTCTCTGAATGAGTCACTACCTGATAGTTCCTCCCCTGCCTAAAACTGTGTCCTCCTAATTCCCTGTCTCCACCCCCTTTGTCTGAAGAGGCCTGACTGGGGGCCTATCAACCTAGGAGGTTCCCAGGTAGGGGATTTACTTGGAAATCTTTAGCACGTGAGCATAATCCTGGTGCAGTTGTCGACTAGCTATGAGACCCAAGGCCTGGGCCTCCCTCTTACAACTGTCATAGGACAAAAAAAAGACAAGGTGTCTAGTCCCTTGCGGTGAGTGGATGGCTAAATTCATGACATAATAAGCATTTATAATGCAGAGCCCTGTGGCCTCTCACTGCCAGGCCAGGCAAAGGGCTAGAAACACCACACACACCCTGCCTCCTTCACTGAGGTTTACTGATTTACCCTAGCTGATTCAGATTCTACCTGAAACAAACCAAAAAACTAGCAAGCAAGATGAATTTGCATTGACACGACTAAACAAGATTTAAACTGTATTTATAAAAACCCACAGGAGACTGGGCCGGCCCCGTGGCCTAGGGGTTAAGTGCGCACGCTCCGCTGCTGGCGGCCCAGGTTCGGATCCCGGGCGCGCACCGACACACCGCTTCTCTGGCCATGCTGAGGCCGCATCCCACATACAGCAACTAGAAGGATGTGCAGCTATGACATACAACTATCTACTGGGGCTTTGGGGGAAAAAATAAATAAATAAAATTATAAAAAAAAAACAAAAACAAAAAACAACCCACAGGAGAAAATTAAACCTTAACTCCAACCCCTTCACCCCCATCTCTGCCAACAATTTCTTTAAAACAGAGGCGCTGGACCGGAGCATATCACTGTTTAACATCACCAAATTAGAGACATTCATTTGTCTTCAAGGATCTTGATGATAAATTTAGTATGAAAATGAAATGGCAATTTAATTCAACAAGGTGCCAGCCCAGAAATGGCCTGGGAAACCAAGGACTTGAGAATACTTACTGCCCCACCACCCATCCTCACCCTAGACCCTATTTCAGTTGGCACCAGAGGAGTACAAATACGTCAGGTTGCCACGTCCATAAAGCCTTCCCCTGAGCTATGCCAGGGGCCCACGGGCATCCTGTCCTTGTCCCCGGGAATGATATTCCTTTGGTTCTCCTTGAACAAACAACAATGTCTCTGACCTCCAGTTACCTTACAGGTAAACTGAGAGCAGTTTTGGGGGAGACGACAAAGCTACCAACTTTGTATGGCTTTTTGAGAGGATTAAATGAGATCTTGTCCAGATAGAGGCTAACATAATGCTGGGCACAGAGCATGTTTGTTTCCTTCCACACTCCACTTGTTTAAGGAAGGGCCAAGGAGAATACTGAATTCTCCCACTCCAGGCTCTTCTCTGTTACCGTCACACAGTTAATGTCAGATACCAGACATATACTTCCAAACCACCATGCCAAGACAAAGGACACAGAATTGCTGGAAAGGGAAAATCTGGAGAGGCAAAAGACAGGATTTTGCTACTTCATTGTAGAAAGAACAGAATCTGAAGAGATTATCCTGCCCAGTCCCTCACCTCAAGGAAGGACCCCTCTTAAATCAGTCCACATAAAGGAGACTCTTCTGTTTGTGAAGAACTCCAGACCAGTTTTCAGTCTTCCTCAGGAAGTCTGACTCCAGTGCTTTTTTTTTTTTTTTTTGGTGAAGAAGATTAGCCCTGAGCTAACATCTGTTGCCAATCCTCCTCTTTTTGCTGAGGACGATTGGCCCTGGGCTAACATCCGTGCCCATCTTCCTCTACTTTATATGTAGGACGCCTGCCACAGCACGGCTTGATAAGCAGTGTGTAGGTCTGTGCCCAGGATCCGAACCTGCGAACCCTGGGCCACCGAAGCAGGGCGCGCAAACTTAACCACTACAACACCGGGCCAGCCCCTCCAGTGTTCTCTTAATCACCACATTATGACTGCATCAATCAGCTAACATTAAGCTGTCTAATTTAAATCCTACCTGCTGCCATGTTAAGCCTGCTTTCTATTCACCTGCCACTGACAGAACCTGCAAACTCCAGGTCACGCTCTTCTGGATAATGACTCTCAATAGGCTCGGTTACAGTTGTTCTCTCCTCTTCTCTGAATTAAATCCCAACTCTTTTAGCCTTGACTTGTACATCTAAAATTTATAACTCTTTAAATGCTTTCACTCTCAGAACTGCCTTTTGCTTCAGAATCTAGAGATAGAGAAAGGACTTTAGTCAGAAAATGATCAGTTCACTGAGAGTGGAAAGGGAGTTGTAACTGTATTTGGACAACAAGGTGATGCAGCTCTGGTCAAAGGGTCTGATACTATGCCAGTTAAACCATAAGTTTCACCACATTCCCACATCATATCTGAGAAGAATTTGTGGGTCCAGAGCAGGGAGTCTTACCTTCTGGGCTTGGGCAGGTTCAGTGAGGACAAGGGTGAAGAGGCCCAGACAGATTTCCTCATGCTGTGGGGGGCCTTTGCATACCTGGGATACGAGGAAGGAAAAAAACTAGGTGTCATTCACAGGAAGAAAGCTCTTGAGCGCATTTTCTCCCAGAAAACTTGGGACTCTTGAGTAACCTGCAAAGGAGAATCACCAACTATTAAATCTGATGATTTCCTTCTCCTAAAAGTGATGAGGCATCTGTTTTAGGAGAGAGGTGGAGGGAAAGGACGGACCCTTATTCTTTCTCTAAGGCTTGATGCAAGCCAGAAGCAGAAAATAAAAAGAGGGCCGGCCCCATGGCTTAGCGGTTAAGTGCGCGTGCTCCGCTACTGACGGCCGGGGTTCAGATCCCGGGTGCGCACCAACGCACTGCTTCTCCGGCCATGCTGAGGCCGTGTCCCACATACAGCAACTAGAAGCATGTACAAATATGACAGACAACTACCTACTGGGGCTTTGGGGGGGGGGGGGAAGAGGATTGGCAATAGATGTTAGCTCAGAGCCGGTCTTCCTCAGCAAAAAGAGGAGGATTAGCATGGATATTAGCTCAGGGCTGATCTTCCTCACAAAAAAAAAAGAAGAAGAAAATAAAAAGAGCGTTTAAAATTGAAAAAAAAAAATCGACTCCACCACATTTACCAGACTTTAACAGCCTTCAGCAGAGAGGGAGCTGCAAAGAGTCATTCATGGAGTCACAAGCACACCTACCAAGTCGAGACCTTGGGCAAATCCCTCAACCTCTGCTATCTGTAAGGTGAAGATGTAATAAGAATAACAGACTAATAATAAATAGGAAATACTTACTGAACATTCACTATGTGCCAGGAATTACTCTAAATCCTTTACATGTACTAACTATTTAAAATCCCTTCAGCCTCACAGACTGATTAGGAAACGTAAAAGATCAAATATGTGAGAATGATTTGCAAAGAAAAAGTCACTATAGAACTATGAGTTATTTTTTAAAGTTATTTAAAGATGCTGAAGGCTCCAAGAGATGGATTCCCATAGTGAGAGAGAGAGGAGTTGGGAAGCCTGGTTCAGAGAGTCAGGACATTAACTTCAGTCCCCTAATTCCTAGCCACTTTAAGTCTTTCTATCTTTTTGATCACATCTCAAAGCTGTCAAAGAAGCAGAAATGGATATGGGGAGAGCATTATACTCACATAGGCATTGAGGGCGTCATTGGCCTCTCTCTCTGAGACACCAGTAGTCATCGAAGTCACAATGCTCATGCATCTTTCCAACCTCTGTGAAGGGGTAAGAAAAAATTCAGACCAAGTCACACACCATCAATGAAGTATTTCTGGCCCCAAAAAAGTTTTTAAAAAATTTAAACCTCATCATGCCTCTAGATCTAACTACCAATTTACAAGTAAAGTCACCAGAGGGATATAATCAGCAAAATCCAGAATGTGGAAACCATGACAGGTGACCTGGTTTCTTTAATATATAAAATGCAAGGAAAGAAAGCAGGGAGGGGGAAACCCATGTATTAAAAGAGGCTTAAGATTATAACCCATTGAATAAGATAAGAATTCATGAGTCTGCACTGATAGAGAGATACAGACATAACAAATAAAGGAGAAGGGAAAGCTCTTCCTCACGGCGGAATGCCAACTAATAAATGCAGAAGGAATGATGGGAGTAAAAACTGATTCAGGTAAATATCATCAATGGATGCTAAAACCAGAGGTGAAACTTTCACAAGAAAGAGGATATTTACATAGGTTCAAAATACTTATTAATTATAAAGGGAAAGTAATAACTGTAGGAAATCCTTGAGGAATACCACCTTAACCAAGTGATCAAACTTAATAGCTCCAATAATGAGACAAACTGACACCTGCCACTACTTGCTTCTGATATGGTGCCCTGAAAAGTCTATAACATCATTTCTATGTTTTTTTTGCCAAAAATTAATAATCTCAGTCTAATCATGAAGAAATTTCAGAAAACCCAAATTGAGAGATATTCTACAAAATAAATGGCCTGTCAAAAGTGTTTAAGATCGTGAAAGACAAAGATAGACTAGGGGGCTGTCCCGGTGGTGTAGTGGTTAGTTTGTGCATTCTGCTCCGGCGGCCCGGGGTTTGCCGGTTCGGATCCTGGGTGTGTACCTACTCACTGCTCATCAGCCCATGCTGAGGCGGCGTCCTACATGGAAGAGCTACCACTCTACAACCATGATACACAACTATGCACTGGGGCTTTGGGGAGAAAAGAAAAGAAATAGAGGAAGATTGGCAACAGATGTTAGCAAAGGGCCAATCTTCCTCAAAAAAAAAAGAAAAGACTAAGAATCTGTTTCATTTTAAAGAATTAAAGAGACAATATACCCAAATGCAACATGTGATCCTAGACTGCTATAATGGACATTATTGAGACAACTGGTAAAATCTTAATAGGTACTATAAATAATAGTAACATATCGACGTTAAGTGTTTCAATCTTGGTAACAGAACAGTTATTATGTAACAGAAGACCCTTGTTCTTAGAAAATACTACCGACTGTAGTATTTAAATCTTAACTGGAAACACGGCTGCAACTTACTCTCAAAAGGTTAAAATAATAGTATGTATCTATTAAAATAATAGTATGTAGATGTTAGCTCATGGCAAATCTTCCTAAAAAAAATTAAGAATAAATAAATAAATAAATAAAATAATTGTTGAATCTGGGTGAAGAGTATATGAGAGTCCTATGCATTATAATTTTTCTCTAAGCTTGAAATTATTTTGAAATAAATTTATTATGAAATTAAAGAGGTATATCTACTGAATGCAACATTCAGGTTCGTGTTTGATTACTGATTTGAACAAACCAATTATAAGAAGAATTTATGAGATGATCGATTTGAACAATGAGTATTTTATTACATTAAGGAATTACTGTTAATATTTTTAGGCACGATATTGTGGCTATGCTTCAAAAAAAAGCCCTTCTCTCATAGACATATATATCTACAGATGAAATGATATATCTTGGATTTGCTTCAAAATAATCCAGAGGAGACTGGGGAGAGATGGACCAAGATTGCCGTGTACTGATAAGTAGTGAAGCAGAGCAATGGCTCCAGGGGAATTATACTATTCTCTCCACTTTTTCATGTTTGAAATGTACACCCCCAAAATTAAAAACAAACTTAAAAAAATGAGTGTGAGGAAAGAAAAGGACTAATGGAGAACAAAATGTCAAACTAAAACCCGCCAGGGTCTCTAGTCAAACACAGGTGGTGAAGGCTGCATTAAAGCCCATCTAAGAACCACTCTAATTTCAAGGCCAACTCCACCATGGCATGTGCTCAACATCCTAAGGAGATCTTAGTCAGTGGTTCCTGTTCCACAGCAGTATTTAATACTAAATACTCAGAAAATACTGACAAAATTTATCTCATATTAAGTCAGTGAGCCTCTCCATTATCACCACCACCGTTATCAAACTTTATCTTTTTTTTTTTCTTTTTTGGTGAGGAAGATCAGCCCTGAGCTAACATCTGTGCCAATCTTCCTCCATTTTGTATGTGGGTCACTGCCACAGCATGGCTTTGATGAGTGACGTAGGTCCATGCCCAGGATCCGAACCCACAAACCCGGGCCGCCAAAGCAGAGTACTCCAAACTTAACCACTATGCCACCAGGCCAGCCCCTCAAACTTTATCTCGAGAATTAACCCAAAAACGGTTTAAGGAAAACCACTTCCCAATACCCAGTGATGATGTTCTTGGCACAACAGGGACAAAGGCAGGCAATTTACTTCCCCCTGATCCAAGAGGTCATCCCAGAACATCTTGCTGAGAACTGGTTCTACTGCAGCACTGTGAGGAACTGACAAACAAGGACAACTGGAAAGAGGTCTAGGAACAAAAGACAATCATATTCCTCCTTTAACCATCACCCTAAGCCTGTCTACAACCAGCCCTGTCCAAGAGTATAGGGTGCACAGGGTAGAACTGTGTGTGAAGCTAAGGCGCTCCCACAGCTACAAAACTTCAACCTAAAATAGTCCCACAGCCCCACCTCAGGTCTGACTATCCCCCAAATTAGGTCAGAGCAGCACACTCAGCCTTAATAAACAGCACCTGCGTACTTGTGAAAAGGAGCTGTGAGATCACATGAAAGCTGAGCTGTGAGTCTCACGACCCACCTCTCCCACAAGCTCTGAGATCCGTCATTACTTAGTCCAGCTCCTATATGACAAGGGGAGGGAAGGAAAAACCTCAGTTGGATTTTCTCTTTTTAAATCTTATCTCTCTCCACCCAAGATAGTTATCAATGACTAGAGGATCAGTTCCCCCAGCTGCTAGGTCCAGACTGTTCTTGGTGGGAGCTTGGAGAGGGGGGAGGACGCTGACGGGACCTGTTTACCCAGCCTAGGTGAACAAGCAGTTTCAGAGTGGAGGGAGATGGTGAACAAGCAGCAGCATAACATCCTAAAATTCTAGATATGGCTTCCTACTCAAAGGAAGGTATCTCTGCTGAGTCAACAGGGATGCAAGAAAAGTCACACAGCAGCTAGCTAATGAGTAAACTGAGGAGCACGGTATAGAAGGATCCCTCCACCACTTGCTAGCCTTAGGCTAATCCTGGGTGAGTTACTTAGCCTCTCTAAACCCTGGTTTTCTTACCTGAAAAACAGAGATAAAGTCTATATCACAAGGTTGCTCCGAGGATTAAACGAGATAATCTATGTGAGCACACAGTCTCAGTTGAATTAGAATCTATTCCATTTGTGAGGAAGCTCAGCAACTGCACAACTAAATCTATGAGGACCAGACCCCCCACTACTTCCAATGGCATGTCCTCAAAGACTCTTGAAAACTGATCCCTCCTACTACAGGACATGGATAAGTCCCTGACCAGGCTGAAAAGCTTCCTCTCCTACTCAACCTCGACTTTCGCCTTCTAGAAGAGGAAAGGGTAGGCGAGAGGGGAGGAGGCCTGACTGATGGACCCTACACCAAGATCCTCCTGCAAAAGCTGGACACACAGCCCTGTGGGCTGGCCGAGTCTCCAACTGTGATGTAACACACAGACACTTTGGACTGAACCAGGTTTCTCTAGGCCCCTCCTCGATATTCTAAACTTCACTCAGAGGCCTGAGGCAATTCTATGGGTCACTGCCCAGCCAAGAAGAAAAGTGGCCTCTTGGAACAGAGAGGCCCAGCTAAGGATGTAGAAAGTGGGAGAGTCCAGAATTTGGATGCGTGGACAAAAGCAATGAAGAACGAAATGTGAAGACCAGTCCTTTCCAGGCAACAGAGGTATAAAAGATGCTACTCTTCCCCAACTACAGAAATTACTTTTCCAAACAGGGATGGGAGAATTACAAGCCATTCTGGGCGACAGAAGGGCCACATCCCCTCAAAGAGGGCCACAGGAGGCCAAATCCCTGCAATCAAGCAGCAGTACCCCTCTTCCCCTAGTCTCCAGAGGCCCTTAGCACAGATGGAATCCTACGTGCAGTTGCCAGCAACTGCTGGCAGACTGGCTCTGTTCAGAGTAAGCCTTCCACGACAGCACCTCAGAGAGCTGAGTAAATATTTACCATCTCTAAGAGCTCCTGAATTAATTTTTCTAGTAGTAGGACTACCTGACCATGGTTTCCATGACAGCAGCAGTAGATGGAGTGGGGGCAGAGCAGGGAGGAAGGCCTTCCAGTTTGCCAGTATATACCTGAAGCTGGAGACTGAAGTCAGAGGGATCCCCCTAACCTCCGTTTCCCCTCCCTCAGCCAGGTGAACATACAGTCTGGTAAAAAGTGCATATTAAATACTGTCCCCCCAAGGACCCACATTAGTAAAGAGTTATTGAACCAGCTGGGTTCCAAGTATTCTGCAACCAAGAGTCACTTGTATGTGAAATGAGGATTTAAGGAAAAAAAATTAGAGATGACTCAAAGCCCATTCCCTGGAGAGTCCTCATAGACAGGATATGAATTATTCCTTGGAGAAAACCTGGAGGGGACAGACCTCTAACCAAATGCAACCCTGAGACCTGTCCATAGCTTAGGAGGAAGTTCTGACTTGCTTGGGCCACAGCCCCTGCTTTCAGCCAGACTTCAAAGTGGACTGGGTCCTTCTCGGCAGAGGAATGACCAGGAGCTGCAAAGGCTTGTGAGATGAGGAGCTACATGTTCTAAATGCCTCCAGTCTCTGGCACTATTTTTACCTCATTCCCCAAATCAGGATGGGGATGGGCAAGAATTCTCCCTTCAAAGAGAGGAACAGGGCCAAGCAGAAGAAAGGATACAACAAATGCTCCCTCGGGTACAAGAATCCCAATCTCTGCCTAGGATGCTCTTCACCAGTACCTCATACTCCAGGCATCTAAAGGGCCTTTCCTCATCATGCCCAGCTATAATGACCCCAGTTTCTTCACTACTGTAACTGGTTTTGTTTTGTTTTTTTTTACCTTCCTTGTGGGTGTGTTAACTCAGTCTTTAGATGATAAGCTCTGGAAGGCAGATCTTGGGTTTCCCTCTTCCCTATTTTCCTATCAGACTCAGCACACAGTAAGCATATATGGTCAGGAAGCTACCTCTGTGTTCCTGGGCAATAGGTAGGCCTGTGTTGGAAAATCACCAAGCCAGAACAAGCAGAGATCAGTCAGTTAACATCAGGCTTTGATTACTTCTGTGTGCAGAGATCTGTGGTGAGACCCAGAGGAAGAAGGCAATAAGTCTTGCCCTTGGAGATACTCTGGTCTAGCAGGAACCACACACATGGGGTTAAAAACAGAGCAGCAAGAAAATGTGCTGGAAAATTCAAATGCAAAGGACAAAGGGCAAAGAAGGAAAGAGGGGAGCCTGAGACATGCTGGGAAACATCTACAGCATGAAGGATATCAGGAAAAAAAAAGAGACCCTCCCTCCCCCTTCTCCCTGGAAACAGTTGAAAGTTCACTCTCAGACAGTCTAAAAAAGCAAGAAAATAAATGCTTCCTCTCTTTTGTGGTCCCCCCCTGCCATATCACTTCGTTTATTAGCAAAGACGTCACTGCTCAGAGGAACAGGATACTGTACTACTTGGTGGTACAAAGGAGAGCAGAGGCAGGATGACCCTCTAGTAATCAGGGTGGGGAATAAACAGATTTTCATCCACCCCTTGGGGTCTTTTCCCCTCCACCCAAAGTGGTGGAGGGATCAAAGGCAGATGGCTATTTTCTTCCTACAGTTCTAGAGCTCCACTACTAGAACACAGGGCTCAATAAACACTTTGACAATGACAGTGGCCATTTCTAAAAAAGTGGATAATTCAAATTGCCAGGCAATCCTAAAGTCATTTCTATTTTTGGGGGGAATACGTTACTTGTAGAAGCCTGGTTTATGTTCCTAATTATATCTACTTTAGCTGACAAAACAACAGCAGGAAACAAACTTTGAGTTATCTAAATATACATAGCCTTATGGGATAGAAGCATGACGGGAAGCCAGTTTGTGAGTAGACATTTGCTGGTGGATAATCCATAAAGTTGCTATCCAGCCACCTCTTGATTCACAAAGTTTATTTCTGCATATCTGTTCCACCATCTTGTATCTGAACCAACATTTCTTCAAATGTAAACTATGAATTCCACCTACTTGCCTGGCCACCCTCTAATACCTTACAAATGGCAGTGACAAAGTTAGAGGCAAGGAAGTGGCCAGTGAAGAGCCAGAGCCTGCTAATTTACTCATCCTGTCCCTGGATAACCACCATGTTGAATGTATTACATTGTAAAAACAATTCAGCAATCATGTCCCAGTTCTGGGTCTCATATTCCTAAGGCAATCATGTACCAGTTCTGGGTCTCATATTCCTAAGGCAATCATGTACCAGTTCTGGGTCTCATATTCCTAAGGCAATCATGTACCAGTTCTGGGTCTCATATTCCTAAGAGTGTCTCTTCGTGTATAGCAGTAGAAAGGGATACAGTACATGATCAACTGTGGACTGTCAGGGGCAGGGCAAAAGGAACAAGATGGGGAGGGGAGGGTTAGCTATCTTGTAGTCTGAAATTCCCATCTGGGTCCACCACATCACCTCACTCTACCGGCTCTCCCATCTATGTGTTCTCTCTGTGTGTGCTATCTGGTTCTGAAGGAGAGTCCCCTAGGTCCCACTCACCCCCTCACCCCCCTGCTGTAGTTGATGCTACCTAACTAAACACTACTCACTCTTCCTTAAGTTTTCACTTATTCTGAATGCCCAGTTAACATCACTGGAGGCTGACTGTGTCTACACGAAGTCAATACTATCTAACAGGAGGGTCCAAGGTCTGCTGCAAGCTCCTAGCAGCCCCTTAGACACCTACACCACTTATTTACTTCTCACCTCCATATATGACCTAAGTCTGAAGCAGAGTAAATATTAAAAATAGCTGTGGCCCGTATGTGGAAAGGAACGTCAAGAATAAATTCAGTAGACTTAGATGCCATATCCCTTCCTCATCAACATCCCCCAACCCATTTTCATACTAGTGGCTGCTGTTGCTATGACAACCTGTCCAGGAAGTTGGCCCACACTTCTTCCTTCAGGAGCAGGAAGTCTGGAGCAATGTTTGTGTTGCCTTAGAAAAACTTGAAGGCCTCCTCCCCCACCCCCACCCCGTATCCGCTCCAGTATCCCTCCTCAACCCAAGTTCTTAACTCCCTTCCCCACCCCCCACACCTACCTCCTCTAACTCATCCTTGGCATCCAAACTGGTTGAAAGTAGCAGCCTCCCCCCTCCTGGGGCTCCTGCTCCCGCTCCTCCTCCACCTCCCGCTGCTCCCGAAGCAGCTCCTGCTGCTGCCCCCTTTCCCTTCTGTAACTCCATGGCTGCAGACAGGAGACGGGAAAAGGCCAGGGAGGGGATGGGTTGGAAGTCCTAGAAATGAGGAAATCCGGGCTGCCAGGGACTGGGGGCAAGAGGGACAAGTGGGGGAGGGGAGGGAAAGGGTCCCTGTCCTCTCCACTGCTCCCTCCTCTCCGAACGGCCGCTCCTGTGGAGGGGGCGAAGGTGGACGCCCCCAGGTCCTGCCTCTGGAGTGGCAGTGCTGAGGAAAAGCCGTTAGCTCCTAAGTATGCTGGGGTGAGGGTCTGCGCCCCTATGGGAAGGGTAGGACAGGCTTCCGCCCCTGAAGAGGTGGAAGGGGAGCCCTTTCTGGCTTCTGACCCTAAGAGAAGCAGGGAAAACCCTAAGTTTCTGCCTCAGGAGGTGGGAGAAAGAGGAGTCCTGCCCCTGAAGTAGGGGGTGGGAAATCTTCCTGGCTGGTGCCCCAAGGGTTGGGGAGCGAGGTTCCTTTGGATCCGGCCCCCAGGGGGTGAGGGTGAGGCAGTAAGCGCTATAGGAGGACACGGAGGACCAGCTGCTCCCTACACGACACAGAAGCGGCCATGGTAGAAGGGCGGGGGGTGGGAAAGCTGAGGGCGACGGCTGGGGAGGGGGAATCGTGGAGGCCTGCGCCGGAAGTGAGCAGTCGCGCTCCCTGGCCTCCGCCAATAGCGGCTTCCGCGGTGGCGCTGTGTCTCGAAGGAGTAGGCCGACGATGGCCGGCCGGCCTTTTCCCCGGCTGCCAATGGTATTGAGGAGAAGAGAGACTGGTCTGATAGACAATCAGAGTGCCCAATCGCATTCCTCCTTTCCTCCCGGGGGGCGGGACGGGACGACTTCCCGGAGGTGGGGTGGCAGTGCGAGACGATCAGGAAGAAGAGGCTGCGCCTGCGTGCAGTGACGCGCCTGGGCAGTGCTGGGCTCCGCCCTCCTTACCTCACTCTTTCTGGAGCTTGGCTGGGTAAGGAACTGGGGCACTGTTCCTGGGTGGCTTTGGGAAAGCCGAAGCCTAGCTACGAATTAGCAGTCCAGGGCGAGGGAGCGGACCCCTAACCTTTAAGCAGTCCTAGAGCAAACGGCATCAGATAGTATGGAGGCAGCTTCCGGAGTGCATCACCCAAGCAAGTGTATGAGCTCACGCAAGTGCAATTAACATCCAGACGTTGCCAAAAAAAAGTGCATGGACCCACTTGTGCAAACCAAATCATTAGAATCGTGCCAGCAGTAGCTCTGGCAAAAATTTACTAAATGACGGAATCACCTTCATCTTTGTTTTGAGTATCCGGGACTGACCCATTAAAGTCGTACTCTTGCCCATAACCCGATGAGGAATGTTCTGATCTATTCTGAGCGCCGTGTAGCCTTGATTGCCTCAGTCCATGTCTACTTTCTGGTTCCCCATCTGCGCTTCTCAGTGGTATTGTCCATATTTTCAGGAGCACTTTAGGATTGCCTTACACATCCAAAGACAGACTGTTTCGCTATTTTTAATACCTACTTTAAAAAAATCCATATCCCTGCTCGTTATACTTTATGTAAAATGGAGACAAGGGCTACCTGTCGCTTTGAGAGGATTATATGAACTATCAGGTGTGAGATCGCTTTTTAAACTGGAAAACACTGTCCAGATACTAGTTATCACTACTGTACAGGGGATCCTATTTATTTCTACACTTGTACTATCTTAACATTTTAACTATATATACACTTTCTTTCTTTCTTTGTTTTTTGGTGAGGAAGATTGGCCCTGAGCTAACATCTATTGCCAATCTTCCTCTTCTTGCGTGAGGAATATTCTCCCTGAGCTAATATCTGTGCCAGTCTTTCTCCATTTTGTATGTGGGATGCCACCACAGCATGGCTTGATGAGCAGTGTGGGTCCATGCCTGGGATCCAGGTGGTGAACCCCCCCGGCTGCCAAAGGGAAGCGCCAAACTTAACCACTATGCCACTGGCTGATCCCTGTATACACTTTTATTGAAGTGATGTGAGTGGTCCCTTAAGTTGACTCTCTCATTCATTCCTTTGTTATATATATTAGCTGTAAGACCTTAGGCAAGTCATTTTGACTTTCTGTAAATTATCTTACCTGTAAAATAATAGATAGACTGGCTGATCTCTGAATACCCTTCCAGCTCTGAAAGTCTGTAGTTCTATTGAGTATGCTTTGCATTCCTTCTAGGTGCAAAGCACTTCATTAGCCACTGAAGAATACATTACATTACATTAACATACAATACATTACATTACAATAACATTACTATGGGTCACTGGAAACACAAAGATATATTAGGTGAAAAAAGAAAAGTAAGGTTTAGAACACTGTATATTTATGCTTCTATTTGTGTGTGGGTTTTTAAAAGTGGGAGGGCCGGCCCCGTGGCTTAGTGGTTAAGTGTGCGCACTCTGCTGCCGGCGGCCCGGGTTCGGATCCCGGGTGCGCACCGACACACCGCTCCTCTGGCCATGCTGAGGCCGCGTCCCACATACAGCAACTAGAAGGATGTGCAGCTATGACAGACAACTATCTACTGGGGCTTTGGGGGAAAAATAAATAAATATAATCTTTAAAAAAAAATAAAATAAAAAAAATAAATAAAAGTGGGAACTAGGGGAACATATAAGTATACACATTTGTAAATACAGAGACTATCTCTGGAAGCATACACAAAACCCCTGTAATATTTGTCTCTGGGTAGGAAACTGGATGGCTGGGAAATGCGGCAGGAAAGAAACTTACATTTTACTGTATATGCTGTAGTGGTTTTTGAATTAAGTACCATGTAAATGTAGTGCTTCTTTAAAAATACCTGCCTTAACAAAAAATATTTTAATAGGAAAGCATACTCTCCCTTTCTCCAATAGCTTACAATTTGGTCAGAAAATAAGCTCTAGTTCTTGTTACATACATATTAATAAAATGACAGCTTACACTTGCAAGAGCTTGCTACATGCCAGGGAACATTCCGAATACTTAACATTTTAATTCATTTACACCTTGATTTAAGTATTATCATCTCCCCCATTTTTTTTTTTAATTTTATTTATTTATTTATTTTTTCCCCCAAAGCCCCAGTAGATAGTTGTATGTCATACCTGCACATCCTTCTAGTTGCTGTATGTGGGACGCGGCCTCAGCATGGCCGGAGAAGCGGTACATCGGTGCACGCCTGGGATCTGAACCCGGGCTGCCAGCAGCGGAGCGCGCGCACTTAACCGCTAAGCCACGGGCCCGGCCCTCTCCCCCATTTTACAGATGATAAAACTGAGGCACAGGGAAGTTTAATAATTTGTCCGGGTCATATGGTTTAAGAAATGTAGAACTGAATTGTGTCCCCTAAAATTTATATGTTGAAGCCCTAACCCCCAAAGTGATGGTATTTGGAGATGGGGCCACCAAAAGGTAATTGGGTTTAAATGAGGTCATGAGGGTGGGGCCCTCATGATGGAGTTAGTGCCCTTATAAGAAGAGAACATCCCCACTTCCCAACAACATGTGCACAAAGAAGAGGTCTTGTGAGCACACAGGAAGATGGTGGTGGCCTACAAGCCAAGAGAAGAGGCCTCAGAATGAAACTTACCTTGCCAGCTCCTTGATCATGGCCTTCCCAGCCTCTAGAACGGTGAGAAATAAATTTCTATTGTTTAAGCCACCCAGTCTATGGTATTTTGTTATGGTAGCCTGAGCAGACTAAACCAGGATCTGAACCCAAGGAGTCTGGCCCCAGGGCAAGCACACTTTACTCCTCCATCATATTGCCTTTTTGTTAATACAAAGTAGAAAGTGGAGTGGTGATTTGGAAATTTTTAACTTTTATAATTCTGTGAGTTGTTTTTTTAAAAACTTACTGCAGTGAACATGTATTACTTTTCATTTTTATTTTTTTAATTTTTTTGTGAGGAAGATCGGCCCTGAACTAACATCTGCCAATCCTCCTCTTTTTTCTGAGGAAGCTTGGCCCTGAGCTAACATCCATGCCCATCTTCCTCCAGTTTACGTGGGACACCGCCACAGCATGGCTTGATAAGCGGTGCATCGGTGCACGCCCGGGATCCAAACCGGCGAACCCCGGGCCGCCACAGCGGAGCGCACGCACCCAACCACGGCCAGACCCGTATTACTTTTTAAATAACAAAAAGTCCAATAAGGTCAAGAACAAAAGAAAAAAGTTATGGGTAAATGAAAGTATTTTTTACTGTAATAAACTCCAAAAAGCTGATGACACTTTTCTCTAACTCAAAGCACCTAGCCCTGTAACCTAAGGCGTGTGAAAACTTAAATAATCTAAATAATTATAAATTAAAGTGAATAGTCATTTGGGAATAGTTGGTTCACTGATTCATTATTAGAAAGGCTTTTGGAAGCTCTGTGTTATCCTCCTAACTGCTTTATCTGTGTCAGTGTTGGCGTTTGTCCCCAGCAACCCAAGTGCAGAAGCTTGTTGTTTTTTACATTCATTCTTTTTTCTCCCAGATTCAATCAGTCACTAAAGGCCTCTTGATATTTTTCTTAGAAATGTCTCTGGAATTTGTTCCTCTCTAGCCAATACCATATATATCTATACCTATATATATATTTCTCTCTCCTTAGGGATTACAATGGATTCCAATCCATTCAACATCCTGCCACTTCTCTAACTTTATTAAACTACCCGCAGACACCTTCTAAATCCTCCCAAATCCTCATGATCTTATCTGGCTCACCCCTACTAATCAACATAGTCTCCTAAGACTTATTTTTTTAATTTCTATAATTTAAAAAACCTGTAAAAGTAATAAAAACCCATTATAACAATTCAAACATTAAAGTAGAAGTGAACCCTCTTTTTTCCCCTTCACCCCATCAAATCTCACTTCTCCTGAGTCATCAGTGTCACCAGTTTGTTGTATATCCTTCTCTACTTTTTCAAACGTACATGAACACATATCCACAGTTTATTTCTTTGGTTGGTTATTTTTGTTTGTTTTTTAACAAAAATGAGATTATGTTCTACAAATTTTTCTTCTTGCTTTTTAAATTAACATTTACATCCTGGCCATTTTTTTTCCAAATCAAAACATGGAGATCTACTTCATTCTATTTAATAGCCTCATAATACTCTCCTCCTCCATCCGGAGAACTTCAGCTCTTCCCTGTCCCCGTGTAGTTGAGTTCCAGAACAAAGGATCTTCTGTTTGTCAAAATCCACCCCTAGAAGACAACCTAGGTTACAAATAGCAAAATTTTTTTGGCAGGGAGGCTATATTTATCATTAATAAGAATCAAATAATAAGGCTCTAGAATGAAGAAAAACAATAAAAAGACTCACAATGCTACAGAAACTTCCTCCATCGAAGAAAGTACAACCCAGTGCCCAATGATCCTGAGTGGGTTTTAGGTTGTGATAATGGAGGAATCTCCGTACCTCAGACAGAATGATGAATTAAAGAAAGGATTAGGGTGAAGACTAGAGAGGCATACTTATAAAATCTACAGAAAACATAAAGTTGAGACCACCAGCTAATAGACTGGATTACCAGATTTCATTGAAAAAGTTCTTGATGAGATAAAAGAATGAACTAAACAGAACGAGAAGATATTAATAATGATAAATGTGCTTATTTACATGCCTAGGCCTTATTCTAGAAAGGATTTAAAGCAAACAGGGAGAAATGTGAGTTCCTGAAATAAGTTTTTAAAAATTAATGAAGTGAGATAGGCAAAGATTTCTTAAAGAGATACAGAAATCATAATGGAATGATGGATGAATTGGACTTCATTAAAATTAAGAACTGTCCATTAAAAAAACACCATTAAGAGAGTAAGAGACAAGCCATGGACTGGGAGAAAATATTAGTAATGCACATATCTGACAAAGGACATGTATCAGAAGATATATATACATGGATTTAGACAGATATAGATATATAAGAGATAGACAATTCATTTGAAAAATGGACAAAAGACTTAAGCTGGCATTTCACAAAAGAAGACATCCAAATGGTTAATAAACATATGAAAAGGTTGTCAACATCATCCATCATTAGGGCAATACTAATTAAAACTACAGTGAGGGGCTTGCCCCATGGCCTAGTGGTTAAGTTTGGTGTGCTCTGGTTTGGTGGCCCAGGTTTGGTTCCCAGGCATGGACCTATACCACTCATCAGCAGCCATGATCTAGAGGTGACCCACATACAAAGTAGAGGAAGATTGGCATGGATGCTAGCTCAGGGCAAATCTTCCTCACCACAAAAAAACCAAAAAAACAAAAAAAAACTACAATGAGATACTGGAAATTATAACCAGCGCAATTAGAAAAGAAAAAGAAATAAAAGGCATCCAAATTGGAAAGGAAGATGTAACATTATCTCTATTGACAGATGACATGATCCTATATATAGAAAATCCCAAAGAATCCACAAGAAAGCTCTTAGAGCTTTTTTTTTTTTTTTGCTGAATTCAGCAAAGTTGTAGGGTACAAGATCAACATAGGAAAACCAGTCGTGTTTCTGTACACCAGCAATGAACAATCTGAAAGGAAATTAAGAAGGCAATTCCATTTATAATATTGTCTAAAAGAATAAAATACCTAAGAATAAATTTAAACAAGGAGGTAAAAGATTTGTACACCAAAGACTACAAATTATTGCTGAAAGAAACTAAAGAAGACCTGGGCCGGCCCCGTGGCTTAGTGGTTAAGTGTGTGCGCTCTGCTTCTGGCGGCCTGGGTTCGGATCCCGGGCATGCACCGACGCACCGCTTGTCCAGCCATGCTGAGGTGGCGTCCCACATACAGCAACTAGAAGGATGTGCAAGTATGACATACAACTATCTACTGGGACTTTGGGGGAAAAAAAGGAGGAGGATTGGCAATAGATGTTAGCTCAGAGCCGGTCTTCCTCAGCAAAAAGAGGAGGATTAGCACGGATGTCAGCTCAGGGCTGATCTTCCTCACAAAAAAAAAAAAATTAAAGAAGACCTAAACAAATGGAAGACATCCCATGTTCATAGGTAGGAAGACTTAATATTGTTAAGATGTCAGTACTACATGAAGCGATTGATCTACAGATTTAAGGCAATCTGTATCAAAATTCTAACAGCCTGTTTTGCAGAAATGGAAAAGCCAACCCACAAATTCACATGGAATTGCAAGGGGGCTCTGAATAGTCAAAATAACCTTGAAAAAGAAGAACAAAGTCAGAGGACTCATATTTCCCAGTTTCAAAACTTACTAGAGTAAGCTACAGTTATGAAAACAATTGTTGTACTAGCATAAAGATAGACATATAGATCAATGGAATAGAATTGGGAGTCCAGAAGTAAAATAATGCATCTATCACCAATCAGTTTTTGACAAGGGTACTAAGTCCATTCAATGGAGAAAAGAACAGTCTCTTCAACAAATAGTGCTGGGACAAATGGATTTCCACGTGTAAAAGAATGAAATTGGACCCCTACCTCACACCTTATACAAAAATTAACTCAAAATGGATCAGCAACCTAAATATAAAAGCTAAAACCATAAAATTCTCAGAAGAAAACATAGAGGTAAATCTTCATGACCTTGGATTTGGCAATGGATTCTTGGCTATGACACCAAAAGCATGAGCAACAAAAGAAAAAATAGATAAACTGGACTTCATTAAAATTTTGCACATCAAAGCACATTATTAAGAAAGTTAGAAAACAACCCATGGAATGGGAGAAAATATTTGAAGTCATATGAAGATTTAATATCCAGAATATATAAAGAACTCCTAAAACTCAAAAACAAAAAAACCAAACAACTCAGTTAGAAAATGAGAGGACTTGAATAGGCATTTGTCCAAGGAAGATTTATAAATGGCTAATAAGCATATAAAAAGATGCTCAACATCACAGTAATTAGGGAAATACAAATCAAATACATGTTACAACATGGACGAACCTTGAAAACAGTATGCTAAGTGAAATAATTCAGACACAAAAGGACAGATATTGTATGATTCCACTTATTTGAAATATCTAGACTAGACAAATTCATAGAGGTGAAAAGTAGATTAGAGGTTACCAGGTACTAGGGGAGATGGGAATGGAGAGTTATCATTGAATGGTTATCAAGTTTCTATTTGAGGTGATGAAAAGTTTTGGAAATAGTGGAGATAGTGGCATAATATTGTGAATGTAATTAATGCCACTGACTTATACACTTAAAAATGGTTAAAATAGAAAATTTTGTGTTACATGTATTTTACCACAGTAAAAAATAATTTTGAAAAACTACAATGAAAAATCACCATTTGACAAAAATCATAGCAATGATGATTCAGGCAAGAATCAGACAAACCCAAAACAAGGGACATTGTACAAAATAACTTATCTGTCCAAAATGTTAAATTCGTTTATACTTAAGACTGAAAACTCTTCTGTATTAAAAAATACCAAAGAGACATGACAGCTAAATGCCATGAGTGATCCTGGACTGGATCTTGGAAGAAAAAAAAGGTTGCTATAATGTACATTATTGGGACAATTGAAAATTGGAAAATTTTGAGTGTATACTATAGATTAGATAGCAGTAAGTTTCCTGATTTTGACAAATGAGTAGTCGTTATGTAAGAGAATGTCCTTGTTCTTTAGAACTTTATATATATTATATATATAAATTTATACATGTACATAAATAGTATATAAAGATATATATTCATACATATATAAAACCCTAGCCCATAACCCTAACCCTTTATATTATATTTTATATATATACATATATACACACAGAGAGAGAGAGAGAAGGATAAAGAAAATGTGGTAAAATGTTAATTGGAAAATCTGGTTGAAGGGTGTACAGAAGTTCTTTGTACTCTTCTTGCAACATTTCTGTAAGTTTGAAATTACTTCAAAATTTTAATATTTCGAAAAGAAACCTATGAGATACCACTAAACACTTACTAGAATAGGTACAATTTACAAGTATTGGTGAGGATGTGTGGCGACTGGAACTCTCATACACTGCTAGATGGAGTGAAAATTAGACTGATTCCTTTAGTAAACTGTTGAGCAGTATCTACCAAAGTGAAACAATTGCCTATTCCGTGCCACAGCAATTCCACTCTAAGTATATAGCCAAGAGAAATGAGTGCATGTGTCCACTAAAAGGCTGTATAAGAATGTGCACAGAAGCATTATTTATTACAGTCAAAAACTAGAAACAATTGTGAACCTAAAACTGCTCTTAAAAAATAAAATATTTAAAAAAAACCCTAGAAACCATCTACAAGCCCATCAACAGTAGAAAGGATAAATAAATAATTATAGATATATTCATACAATGGAATAGTATATAGTGGTAAAAAAGAACAAACTCTGTTACTCTCACAACATTGGATTCGTCTCACAGACATAATGTTGACTGAAAGAATCCAGACACAGCACTAACAAGAAATGAGCCACCACCCATGAAAAGACTTGCAGGAACCTTAAATGCACATTACTAAGTGAAAGAAGCCAATCTAAAAAGGCTACATATTGTATGATTCTAACTTTATAACATTCTGGAAAAGGCAAAACTGTGGGGACAATAAAAAGATCAGTGGTTGCCAGGGGTTGGGGGCAGAGTGAAAGGATGAATAGGCAGAGTACGGAGGATTTTTAGGGCAGTGAAAATACTCTGTATGATATTGTAATGATGAATATATGTCATTACACATTTGTCTATCCCCATAGAATGTACAACACCAAGAGTGAACCATAATGTAAACTATGGACTTTGGGTGATTATGGTGTGTCAATGTAGGCTCATCAGTTGTAAGAAATGTACCACTCTGCTGGAGGATGTTGATAACGGAGGAGGCTATGCATGTGTAGGGGCAGAGGGTATATGGGAAATCTCTGTACTTTCCCCTAAATTTTTCTGGGAACTTTAAACTGCTCTAAAAAAATAGTCTTAAAAAAAATCCAGACACACTAAGTATATATTGTGTCATTTCATGTATATGAAGTTCAAGAACACTAAAGGTTATCTATGTCAATAGAAGTAATGGTTATTTCTGAGGGAGTGAGGGTTGGGGGAGGTGTTGATTGGGAAGGGACATGAAAGAGACTTCTGAGGTGCTAGGAACAATCTTATCTTTATTTGGGTGATGATTATATGGTTTATTTGGGTGATGGCATACATATGTAAAAATTTATTGAGCTGTATATTTTACTGTATGTACGTTTTACCTCAATTTTTAAAAATGGAGCAAATGAAACTAAACTGAGACACCATTTTTCATCTGTCAGGTTGGCAAAAATCTCAAAGTGTAAAAACAGATGTCAAAGTTTTAGGGAATTAGTCACACTCACGCATTGCTAGTGGGTGTGCAAGTTGGTAAGCCCTATATGGGGCAATTTGGAACAGATATAAAAACTACAAATGCACATACTCTTTGACTCAGGAATTCCACTTCTAGGACATTGTCTTGCAGATATACTACACAGAACATGACATTGTATGAGATTACACATTAGGTATGGGTATGAGATTAAACATTACAGCATTGTATATAATAGCAAAATATTGAAAACATGTAAATGTCCATCAATTAGGTTAATAGATTATGATATAACCGCAAATTAGTACTATGCTGCTGCAAAAAGAATAAGGAAGCTCTGGGCCAGCCCTGGTGGCCTAGTCGTTAAGTTTGGTGTGCTCTGCTTCGGCAGCCCAGCCCAGTTCCCGGGTGCAGACCTACACCACTCGTCCGTCAGTGGCCACGCTGTGGTGGCGGCTCACATACAAAAAGAGGAAGATTGGCAGCAGATGTTAGCTCAAGGCAAATCTTCCACAGGAAAAAAAAAAAAGAATAAAGAAGCTCTTTCCAAACTGATATGGAAAGAGTTCCAAGACATATTATTAAGTGAGCTAAGCAAGATGCCACCTTTTGTGTAAGAAAGGGGAACACAATATATATTTGTATGTGCTCATATTCACATAAAGAAACCTGGGAAGGACCAAAAAGAAGTTAATAAAAGTGCTTACTTATATGTATGTTGATACAGAAGACAATGGGGAAGATGCAAGAGAAACTTTTCACTATATATCTTTATATATATATATTTTATTTTTGAATTGTGTAATTATCAACTCTAAAATTAACTTAATTAATTTAATTAATTAATTTATTTATTTTTGTGAGGAAGATCAGCCCTGAGCTAACATCCATGCTAATCCTCCTCTTTTTGCTGAGGATGACCGACTGTGAGCTAACATCTATTGCCAATCCTCCTCCTTTTTTTCTTTCCCCAAAGCCCCAGTAGATAGTTGTATGTCATAGTTGCACATCCTTCTAGTTGCTGTATGTGGGACGTGGCGTCAGCATGGCCGGAGAAGCGGTGCGTTGGTGTGTGCCCGGGATCCCAACCTGGGCCGCCAGTAGCTGAGTGCGCTCACTTAACTGCTAAGCCATGGGGCCGGCCCAAACTTAATTTATTTTAAAAGAGAGAGAGAGACTACCATATGATCCAGCAATTCCACTTTTGGGTATTTATCTAAAGGAAATGAAAACACTAACTCGAAAGGATATATGCACCCCCATGTGCACTGCAGCATTATTTACAATAGCCAAGATATGGAAGCAACCTAAGTGTCCACCGATGGATGAATGGATAAAGAAGTTGTGGTATATATATATACAATGGAATATTATTCAGCCATGAAAAGAAGGAAATCTTGCCATTTATGACAACATAGATGGACTTTGAGGGCATTATGCTAAGTGAAATAAGTCAGACAGAGGAAGAAAAATACCATATGATCTCACTTATATGTGGAATCTAAAACAACAACAACAAAACCAAACTCGTAGATACAGAGAACAGATTGGTGGTTCTCAGAGGCGGGGGTGGGGGGTGGTAAAATGGATGAAGGTGGTCAAAAGGTATGAACTTCCAGGGGCCTGCCCCGTGGCGTAGTGGTTAAGTTCAAGCACTCTGCTTTGGCAGCCCGGGGTCTACAGGTTTGAATCCCAGGCATGCTTGATGATGCACCACTCATCAAGCCATGCTTTGGAAGCATCCCACATACAAAATAGAGGAAGATGGGCAAGGATGTTAGCTCAGGGCCAGTCTTCCTCACCCAAATAATAATTAAAAAAAAAAAAGGTACAAACTTCCAGTTATAAAATAAATAAGTCATGGGGATATAATGTACAGCTTGGTCACTATAGTAAATACAGTTGTTCCTCAGTATCCGAGGGGGATTTGTTCCAGGACCCCCTGTGATACCAAAATCCACAAATGCTCAAGCCCTTCATATAAAATGGCATGGTATTTGCATATAACCTATGTACATCCTCCCACATACTTTAAATAATCCTTAGGTTACTTATAATACCTAATATAATGTAAATGCTTTGTAAATAGTTGTTATACTATAGGGAATAATGACAATGAAAAAAGTCTACATATTCAGTACAGATGCAGCCATTGTAGGCCTTTTGATCCGAGGTTGGTTGAACCTGTAGATGCAGAACCCATGGATACAGAGGGCCAACTGCAATACTATATTGTACACAGTATTTGAAAGCTGCTAAGAGAGTAGGTCTTAAAAGTTCTCATCACAAGAAAAAAAAATCGTAACTCTGTAAGGCGATGGATGTTAACTAGACTTATTGTGGCGATCATTTTGCAATATATACAAATATTGAATCATTATGTTGTACACCTGAAACTAATATAATGTTATATGTCAATTATATCTCAGTTAAAAAAAAGAGAGAGAGGGGCCAGCCTGGTGGCATAGTGGTTAAGTTCGCGTGCTCTGCTTTGGTGGCCTGGGGTTCACAGGTTCAGATCTGGGCACGGACCTGGGCACCGCTTATCAAGCCATGCTGTGGCAGACGTCCCATATAAAGTAGAGTAAGATGGGCATGGATGTTAGCCCAGGGCCAATCTTCCTCAGCAAAAAGAGGAGGATTGGCAACGGATGTTAGCTCAGGGCTAATCTTCCTCACAAAATAAATAAATAAATAAATAAATAAATAAATAAATAAATAAATAAATAATAATAAAAAAGAGAGAGAGATAGAACTGAGGTCCCCTGGGAACTGGATCCTGGGGAATTTTAGAGGTGGTAGAGGGAAGGGCTGGAGATGGAGGCAGATTTAATATGGAACTGATGAAGTGTTGGCTTCAGAGCCACTCACTTCCTCTGACTGCTTCCAATGGGTCTAGCAATGTGCTCCCATGTGTTTGTAAAATTTGCAAAAGTGAGATATTTTAACTGTAATTTGCTAAGACTACCCTTTTTCCACTCTGACCCCTCTGCAAGCTTCCCCTTCTGTTGTATAGTATGAGACTGGACACAGGCATTTTTGTGACTGGGTTAAGTGAGGTTAAATTGGAAATATGTTTCATTTGGGTTCAGTGGGATACGTTTATGTAGCTCACAGGTGCTTTCATGTGCAGTTGTTGCTAGCCATCCCCATGTAGGAAGAGCTTTCAGGAATACTCTACCACTGACTAAGCAGACTCATCCAGCATTATGACAGGTGCAGGGTCAGAGGCTGTATGAACATAGGTTGTGAACATATCCTTTATGCTGAGCACTGGAAGCTGTGGTTAGTAGAGGAGATATAAGGTTTGAAATACACAAGCCAGAAACTACTCTATGGAAAATCCTTCCAATCATCAGATGTTTCAAATTGTAAAGGGAGGATTCGACTTTTATTGATGCCTAGTCAAAACAGAGGTTCTCTCCTATCAGGAATATACTCAGTTATGTAATGTGTATAATTATAAACATATCCTTTTTTCTTTTTTGATGAAAATTGTACAAAATATAATTTATCATCAGAACTCCTGATGTAGGGCATAAACCCACAGCAGTATTACAAACAGTAAGTTTGTATATGAAGTTTCATGCTTTCTGCATCCTACTTATTGATAATAAAAAATAAATTTCACTTAATTCTGGTAGAGGAAAGGCTGAATTATCTTTCTATTCCCTCCATAGAAAATGACATTACAAAATCATTGTCATATGAAAAGGCAATCAAAGAATATGCAACAAGAAAAGTAGGAATATTATAGACGTGTCAGGCAGTTAATTAATAAAGATAATGTTATTTTTCTAGGTTTTGATATATTTGGATTTTGGTCAGCTTTTTGAAATTTTTAATTTGTAATTTGTTGTAATTTATTTTCACATTATAATTAAATATTTATTTCTACCTAATCTTGTATTCTTTTTCTTAAAGAGGACCCACCAAACTGTACAAGCTTTAGGCCCCACAAAACGTGGATCTATCTTGGCTGGGGGCCATCCGGAGAGGGACTTTGAGGAAACAGTAAACCTGTCTAATGGAGTTTTTAGATAGAAATACTGTGCTCTGTGTAACATAACCCTCCTCATTCCCATCTCCTGTAGAAACCATTAGTAAAATAGGTATATTTCACTTTAAAATTTAACAGAGTGGGAGAGACTTGGATTAACAGCAGCAATGTGAGAAAAACTGTGGGGGTGGAGGGAGGGGTTGTATGTGTGGCCACAAGTTCCATAATAGCCCATTGTGTTACAGACACAGGGAGCTGACACTTGCCTGCTCTCCGCACACCTCAGACTGCACCTGGATGATTCTGCTCTAGACAGATAGGCAAGTTGTCAGCGGGATGTTGACAAACTAGGGCGAACCCACAGGAGTTCACCCAGAATGGTAAAGAGTTTGGAGTCAGATCTTGGAGAAATCTCTAAAGAAACTAGTGATGTTATGTTGCCGGGACTCTAATATGGGGGGTAGGAGGCAGATACTGTTGGAAGAGAGAGGAGAGTTCTGCATAGCTAGGAAGGGCAGTGCTAGGACAATGGAAGAGGTGAGAAGCAGATTGACTTTCCTATAAATGTAAAGGGAGTTTATATTAAACACCCCAATCAAACAATTTCTCATTCACATTGGAATGATGTTCATCAAATATCAACAATAACTATTTCAATGGCAGAATTTTAGGTGATTTTAATTTCTTCTCTGTACCTCCTTGTATATGTGGGTGTCATATCTAGAAAACAATAAAGTCATTAGTCTTTTTTTTTTTTAATTTTTATTTATTTTTCCCCCAAAGCCCCAGTAGATAGTTGTATGTCATAGCTGCACATCCTTCTAGTTGCTGTATGTGGGACACGGCCTCAGCATGGCCGGAGAAGCAGTGCGTCAGTGTGCGCCCGGGATCTGAACCCGGGCTGCCAGCAGCGGAGCGCGCGCACTTAACCACTAAGCCACAGGGCCGGCCCCTCATTAGTCTTTAAAAATAAAGTCTCTATTAGATATATCTGGTCTCCAAAGTCCCAATTCAGCTACTGAAATACCTCTACCCTTGCTTCTTCTCTCAATTATCACACAAGTGGATTTAGTTCATCCTGAGCTTCATAATTTATATAAAATCTCAGCTCCAAGCTCAGCAAAACAAAGGATCCTCCATCCAACAAGATGCTCCTTCCTTAGATGGCAGTTGAAGCAGCAAACCCCCTTGTCTGTAAACAAAAAATAATTCCCTCAAAAGGAATTCTGATGATTGAAATATCTCCATCTTCTTATATCAGGAAGAATATGCTAATTACAGCTGTTTAAAAATAGAATGGTCCTAGTTCCAAGTCCCTGAAATTTTCCAATAGAACATGGAAGAATACACAGACATTTTAAAAAGCTTTTCGGCCCGGGATAGGCAGTTGGATTGCATAACCTCTACTTTTTCTTCTAACTCTAAGATTTTTCAACCTTACTAGCACCTCTCACTGAGGGGTCTAATCACCTGCTATGTTTCACTCCAACGGTCCTCTGGACATCAGGGACTCCTTACATCTTGCATTATGGTTTGCCTAACGTAGACTCCTAATAACATTAGCAAACACTTATCTAGTTCTTATTACCAGCCAGTCAGTGTTCTAAGCATGTAACAGGAAGAATTAACTCACGTAATCCTCAAAGCAACCCTTTGAGGTAGGCCTTATGATCATTCCTGTGTTACAGAGCAGAAAACTGAGGCTCAGAGAAGTTGAGGAATTTGCCCAAGGTTACATGGATTATGAGGGGCAGAGCTGGGATTTGAATCCAGGCAGACTGTCTCCAGAGTTAGCCTCTTAACCAACATCATGCTGCCTCTCACTTGATAAAATTCTGAAATTGCTCCAGTTCTGAACACTGAGATCTACGTGGTATTTTGGCCTGGTTCTGGTCTGTCCCGGAGTTTGGTGGGTTGAGACAAGACAAGCTGACCTGATCACAGGACATATCAACAGCCAAGGTATGCCATATACAGTCCACATTTGAAAGCCAAAGGCAAAGAGTCATAGTGGGATAGATGCATCAAGTTCAGGAGGGGTGCTGCAGTGATTAACAGATGTACTTGATTATGGAATCTTTGCTATGGAAAAGTTCTTAAAGGGCTACCAGCCCAACCACTCACTCACTGGTGCAATGTGTGAGGAGGAACTGGATGGTTAGGGTGTTTTCCTATGTGGACCCCCTCGCTAAATCTTGGGTTAGCACTATAGTCAAGTGGGTTCTTGCCCCCCACCTCCCTCTTCCTGTGGCCTCATCCTCCTCCCAGGCATCCTTGCCTCTGCTTTATGCGACACCAAATTCATCATCATCTGGACCCTTCATCTTGGTGGTAAACACCTCGCCTGGAATCTTACTTGGGTTCCAAATCACCGAGATTAAATCTCCCTGGACAGCATTAGGTATTTTTTTATGGTTAATTTATTTATTTTTATATTTTTACAGCTCCTGCAATTTAATTAAAAAATGACTTTCAGGCTACAAAACTGGCCTCCACTGCTAATTAGATTCCATGGCTCTGTCCTGAAAGGTGTAAATCATTAAAAAAATTATTATTACTAAATGTACTGCTATGATAAATAAATTACCCAAGCTCTTTGTCGCAGAGAAAAGAGGGAGTGGGGGTGGGGGGCAGGGAGGATATTTGTCTTCTTCTCAGCTCTATTTTTTTCCAGGGCCCGGCCTTGTTTAGGGCGGTTGGGCTGGGGTTCCCTCTGCGCACTGTCTACAGTGGGTCTTCCTACCCACAGCTGGACCTCAGCCGGGCCCTCCTACCCCCAGCTGGATGGTCTGCCCGCTTCCAAGGGTGTCACATGGGCTGATGAGATAATGTATGTGAAAGCCTTTGTCAACTGCGAGGTGCAACTGAATGCCAATGATTACTGTTGTTATTATTCTTATCACACTCCAGGGAAACCCTGTTTCCCGCCCCCCCAACCTACTCAGCAGGACAGCCCGGGAAACTCTGGGAGGCTAGACTGCCCCTCCCATGTGGGCGGAGGTTCCTGGCGCAAATCTGTCTCCTGGGCTTGGAAGAGCAGCGTTATTGCTACCCTCAGACTCTCCCCCACCCCAGTAATGGCTTTCCCAGTTCTTCCTGGCTTCAGGGGCCTTCCTCCGGAAGGAAATCTCCTCAGTTCCAGTGAAAGTTCTCGAGCTGCTGAAATCATCGACGCCTTGGGCCTCTCCTCACGCCCGCTCCCCCAACCCCCTCCCCTCCGAGTGCCCGCAGTGGAGCCAGGCTGCCCCGGAAGGATCTGACCGGCAATTTCCTAGAATTGTCTTACTGGAGCTCCTCAGTCATTCAGCTCCCCGCCCCCCTCTTCACCACCTCGTCTCTTACAGTCTCCCCTCCCCAAAGCCCTAGTCTCTCTAGATATCCCAGCCCCCCACCCTGATCTAACTTCTTAGGCCCCACAGTTCCCTTTAGCATATCCACTCTCCTCTAGACAGCCTTCCCAGGGGCCATCTACTACCCCTGGGAGGAGGAATTGGGGCATGGGAGTCAACATGGCCACCAGGGCCCACCAGGAAGTTGAGTATGCTGTGGTTACCAGGGCAACCATCCTTCTGTTAGGCCTCCCCAGTGCTATTCATCCCCAGCTGAGGAGGGTGAGGACTTGACCGTGTAAGCTCCCTTTTCCAATAAATCAAATCTGACTGAGGCCAAAAAGGGTGGGCAGGGAGCACAGAACATCAAGAAGAGTCCCTGGACAAGAGGGAGAACAATTTATCCTTTCTTCATCCCAGACCACCACTTGTGTATCAGGGAGCACTGCCCTGAAGGCAGACCTCCAAGCTCCCCATAGCCCACCCCTACCTCCAGGTCCCACAGGGCGTGGACTTCAGGAAGAGGCTTGGGGAGGTCGGAGGAGGGGCCTGTCTACACTTGATGGATGGTACTGAAGAAATGTCTGGCACTTTCTTTCCCCATGAGGGAGGTGAAGCTGCAGCCACCTCTCCCCCGCATTCACATTCCTGCCTGCCTGCTCAGGAAGGGGGTGGGGTGGGTGGCTGGAGCAGGGAAAGGAAGGCCCTTAGCCCAGCTGAGAGTCATTTTGCAAACTATCACTCACATTTGTCTACACTGGCATGGGAATGGAGGGGCAGATGAACAATCCCCAAATCTCAACTGTGGTAAAAAGGGATCCATATATTCTGACCCCCATCCCTCCTTCTTGGCTCCCAGGCTTCCTGGGGCAGGAAATGCCAGGGACTCTCCATTCTGTCCACATTCAGTATACTCCTACTGTATGCCAGGCATTTGGTACTATAGCAGTTATCCAAGTGTGGTCCACAGACTCTGGGAGTGCCCAAGACCCTTTCAGGAGATGGATAAACTCAAAACAATTTTCATAATCCTATGAGTACATTGTTTGCCATATTGATTGTACTGATATTTGCACTGATGGTTTGAAAGCAATGGGGGTAAAACTGCTGATGTCTTAGCATAAATCAAGGCAGTTGCACCAAACTAATCACTGTATTCTTCACGACCACACATTGGCAGTAAAAAAAAAAAAAAAAAGCCAGTTTCTCTTAAGAATGTCCTTAATAAAGCAACAAAAAAATATTAACATGTGAGGGGTTTATTATAGTTATTTTAAATGAGTTAATAAGGACTTGTTTTAATTTCTAACATGGTATATATCAATAGATGTAACCCACATAAGCAAAAGCTCTTTGGGGCCCTCAATAATTCTTAAGGGTGTAACCAGGTCCTTAGACCAAAAGTGTCAGCACTGCTGGGGTAGTTCACAGGCTGTTACACTGGCTCCTCAGAGCGGAAGGGAAGCTGTGCCCTTTTTCAGAGACTGCATTCCCAGATTAAGAAACATGTCTTATTTGAAGTGGAGGGCAGAGAATATGGCTGTGTTTTCTGGCAACCCTCTCTCCCTCCAAAAGAGACACTGTCACTGGAATAAAGATTTTAATGGTCTCTGCTCAGAGGAGAACCAAGGCATATAGGCCTGCAGCCCCTCTGTGCTGCCCCTTTCTCCCTTGTGCACTGTATCCAATGTTGGGTGGTGGGGGACGGGGGGTGTTGTGGCCCAGGTGGGCTAGACCCAGATGTGGACTCCCCCACTCCCTAGATTCTGCTATAGTCCCTTTTCCTATTCCCCCAAGATAGCTCTTCCCTCTCCCCAGCAAAGTCACAGTGTAGCAAGGTTGAGGGAGGAGGGCACAGGGAGGGCAGGAGGGTCCAGGAATCCACACCCCAGCCTGACTCAGGGTGAAGAGCAGGTGTGGGTGCCTACGGGTATGCCACTAGGCATGACTGTGTGCTTTGGTCCAGTCCTGTGAGCTCTGCTGTCTCCCCCATGCCAGTCCTCTTTCAGAGGTAATATCTGTGTCTCCAAAGGGGTCAGCACACCTGAGCTGTTTAAACCACTTCTCCAGTCCTTTGGCAATGGTGGGGCTGCTGTGGGAGAGGCTGAGGCCTGGCACCTCTCTGTCACCTCTGGCACATGTAGGGAGGTGTGGAAGGCCAGGAGGGGAGGCAGGTCAGCCTCAGGTGCTACTCCCCCACTCCCCCAGGAGCCAGTAGGTCCGAACTTTGCCTTTGCCCTGGAGGGAAGAAGAAGAGGGGGTAGGGGTGGGAGTGGCACGCCCACTTTCCCACCTGATGGGAGTGGGGTTGGCTGCTTGAGAAAGGGCCTGGGGAGGGTAACCCCCTCTGGGACCCCAAGGGGTGGTGAGGGCAGGGGCTTCCTTCTCTACCTTCATTTCCACATCCCCTCGAAGCTCCAGCTCGAAACCACCAAACTCCTCCAGGACAGCTTTGGTCTCAGAAGACAAATGGATTTTCAGGGCTGGGTAGGGTAAGGGAGAAGAAGGGAAGGTGAGGGATGCAAGAGATGGGAGCAGGAGAAATCAGGGATGGTGGGGGTAGAAAGATGCTCCCCTCCTTCCCTTTGGCCCAGGAAGCCTCCTAATTCTGAGTCCCACCCCCTCCATGTGGTGTCTGACCCCTCCCTTAGAACTTTAGAGCTGTGTCCTCCATCATGGTAGCCAAGAGTCACGTGGGGCTATTTAAATGAATTAAAACTAAATCCAGTTAAAAATTCAATGCCTTAGTTGCACGACCACATTTCAAATGATCAATAGCCCCCCTGTGACAGAGACTACCATACTGGACAGCAAGGATTATAGAACATTTTCATTACTGCAGAAAGTTCTATTGGACAGCACCCTAGAGCATCACTAGGCTTTAGACAGACAGTAGAGCATAGTGGTTAGGGGCCAGACTAGTATGAATCCCAGTTTGGACAGTCTCTTGGGGAAGTAACATAAACTCCCTGTGCCTCATATTCCTGGTCTGTAAAATGCTGACAGCAACAGTACCCATCTCAGAGCTTTGTGTGAGGATTACACTTAACATTCATAAAGTATTTAAATTGAGTCTGGCACATAGGAAGCACTATATAAGTGGTCGCTACCACTGTTATTTAACTCAACACACTCATTTTATGGCTGACGGGCTGAGGCCTAGGGGAGGAGATCTGCCCAAGCTGCTGAGGTCAGACCCAGGCCTCCTGATTCCTGACCAGGTGTTTCCCACACTCCTTCTTTGACTTCCCTCTGGGGGCTGCATCACAGTGTCCAGGGAATATCTGCTGAACCAGACCGCCTCTGGGCTCCCAAGCAGCCCTTTTCCTGCCATGAGGCTTGGATGGGGTCTGCATGGACTCCCTAGCAAACTGTGGGCCTGGGTCATCTGCTCTCTACAGGGCTTGGTACTCAGTAGTCACTCAATGAATGTTTAATGAATTGAATTGTGTTGAATACAGCAGGAGGGTAGAAGATCAACAGGAAGCAAGAGCAAGGGAAGAGGTAGGAGGCGGCATTGATTAGGTACCTACTGTGTGCCAGGGGTTGTGCTAGGCTTTTTACAACCCTGAGACAGGCATCATTTTACAGGCATCATAAACAGCTGAGGTTCAGAAAAGGTGAAGGACAGTTATGTGCTAGCCATGTTCTACCGCTTTCTCACATAACTCTTCTGAGGGAGATATTTTATTCTCATTTTACAGAGGAGGAAAACCAAGGCTCAGGAAGTGTAGCCAGTTGACACACACTGTGTCAGTGTGGAGCTGAGATTCACACCCAAGTGGGCTGCTCTGAAGCCCTCTTTATCACACGCAAGAGGGAGCAGAGGGGCCTTAAAGGGGGGATTCCTGCTGGGAACTGTTGAACACTGGCCTGGAAAGACTTTTCAATCGTTTGCCAAGAATGGGCAGGGATCTGAGTCTCTGATTAGATTCAAGGCGATCGGCCCAGGTTGAACTCTCGTGAAAGGGGAGACTAGGAGGAGAGCTAGGAGCCGGAACAGGGACCGGATAGGACAAGCTGCCTGGGCGGCTTTCCTCGGCTACGGCTACCCTGCCCTCCCCATCCCGTCTAGGGGCGCCACATACCTTCCCCGTTAGACTCCATTCTTGAGGCCGTGTTGACTGTGTCCCCAAAGAGACAGTAACGGGGCATCTTCAGCCCTACCACACCAGCACACACGGGCCCTGGAGGGGGTGGAAGCCCATCAGCGAGGAAGTGAGAGGGGTGTTAAGGGTGGTAGGTGGAAGGAACGGAGGGTGGCCACAGGGCGGGGCTCGGGCGCTCCAGGAGAGGCAGGAGGTGGGATTTGTGGCCGGTGGGAACACAAGAGTTCGTGCCTGCTTGCGTGCGTGTGAGTGATGGGAGGAGACGTTGGACCTAGGGACCAGTCTCTCTCCCGCAGCTCCAGCCTCTGGGAGCCCCCTCGCCAAGCCTCAGCCGGCCTCACCTGTATGGATGCCGATGCGCAGGCGCAGCTGCTCCTGGGGCCGGTGGCGGATGCGGAAGGAGCGCACGGCGTCCAGCAGCGCCAGGGCCATGCGGGCCACTTCGCGGGCGTGCAGCCGCCCATTCCGCACCGGGAGCCCCGACACCACCATGTATGCGTCGCCGATGGTCTCCACCTGTGAGGGCGGCGGGAGCGTTCAGGACTGGAGGGCTGGAACTTTCACTTCCCTGTGCGGCCCCCACCCCGGGTACACTGTCTGTCATTCTGTCCCCCCATCCACCAGCCGCTGTCTTCCCTCATCCCCCATACCCCGCGCGGTTTCTGTGCTTGTTCCTGGGTCTCCCTGTGACACTGTCTTTGCCCATGTCCCTTGGTCTCCTCTCTTAAGACTCTATGTCATTCTGCCCTTCACCTTTCTCTGACCCTCTGTCTGTCCTTTCCTATCCCTACTCCCACCCTCACCTTATACACATCAAAGTTGTCTATGACGGCGTCAAAGCAAGTGTACAGGTCATTGAGCAGGGTCACCACCTGGAAGGGAAGAGAAGCCAAGAGGGGTGGAGAGTAAGGGACCCCACCTGGGCTGGGGTGAGGAAAGCGGAACCAGAGGCAGGCCTGGGAGATGAAGATGTTACCGCGCTCATACCTGCCTGCTTTGACGCCTGTGGCTGCACCCTGACTCACCTGCATGGGCGTGCTCTCCGCTGACAGGGCTGTGAAACCCACAATGTCACTGAAGTAGATAGTAACGCTGTCAAAGGCTTCGGCCTGGACCGTCTCCCCACGCTTCAGCTGCTCAGCCACTGAGCTGAGGGGTCAGGGACGGGTGCAGGGTCAGAGGGTGAGGTGGGTGGGGACAGGGGCAGCAGGAGGTCACCAGACATGGGCACTCACTGAGGCAGAATCTGGTACAGCAGGGCCTCGGCCTTGCGCTTCTCCTCCAGGTAGGCCTGGGTCCGCTCCTCCACCAGCTCCTCCAGGTTGTTGGCATACTGCTCCATGCGGGACAGCAGGTTGTCCAGGATGTTGCTGCTGTTCTCCCTGGGGCAGGGGATGGCGGCAGCGGGGTGGGAGGGGTGGTGAGAGAGGAGCAGCATGCCCTACTCTGAATGCCACCCCGGGCACGCACCCTACTCAGGCTTCATATCAGCCCACCCCCAACTGCTGTGGCATCCCTGGAGAGGGTCAGGGTTGGGAGGCACAGCAGGATGGGGTGGCAGGGGAAAAGGGAGGGAGGAAAGTTCAATTCATCTCTGAGACCCCAGGGTCAAGTATGAAGCTTCAGACGTACTGGCTGTTTTGTTCATCTTTGCTGAACACAGTGAGTTGGAAGGAGGTTGAGGAGGTGAAAGGGACAGGGATCAATTGAGAACAGAGTGAGAGCACACAGGCTGGCAGAGGGTGTGTCTGGAGGAACTGGGCCCCAGTGGGGACCCTGAGAAAGGGAGATCAAATGGCTGGGATTGAGCCCCTGCAAAGGGAATGGGGGCCATAGGGGAGGAGGTGGGAGGCCAGGGGCGGGTGGCTCATTTACTCTGCACACCACTGAAGATGAGGGGCTGGTCCGGGGGCTGAGCAGGAAGGATGTGGAGTGGCGAAGTTGGTGGAGGAGAGGGGTATGAGAGGTAGGACTAGGGGCTGTGAGGCTGTGGTGGGCTGAAGTAGGCTAAGTAAGGGGGCTGTGAGGGGGCTCCCTCTGCCACTGCAGGGATAAGACTTAAGTGTGGAGTATGTGGTGGCTGTGGGGGACAGGGGAGACTGGGGGGATCCTCAACTAACTCCAGCGACCTGTTAAACTTGCGCAGCATCAGGCGGATCTGCTGGAAGGGTGGCCGCTCCTGCGGGTCCTCAGCCCAGCACCTCTGCATCAGCTGCCCCAGTTCCTCCAGGTGACTCTGCAGGGCCAGGGAGGGCCGGAAGGGGGGCTGCTCACCCCGAGTCACACGCTCGATGATCTCTGTATGATGAGGGGAGAGGGGCTGTGGGGTGGGGGCAGCCATGGGCCTGTTGGGGGGTGGGTGGGGAAGTCCAGGACCAGGGCATGGGGCAGGGGAGCCCCGCAGGAACCTGGGCCAGTCATGCGTCATGGTCACTGGCAGCAGTAGAGCAAAGGATGGTGGCTGAGCATTCCAGAAGGAAGGTGTGGTGGTGTTTCTAGGGGTCCCTCTCTCTGGGGCTGGGGTTAGTTGAGTGTGGCGGGGCTAGGGGACAGCACGGTCCTCTCACCTTTGGGGCTGAGGTTCACACCTTCCACATGGAAGACGCCACTCCTCAGGGCAATCTCCTGAAGGATGATCCCAAAGCTGTACACGTCACCAGCCTGGGAGCCCTGGGCAGGGGGCGAGGCCATTCTCAGGAGCTCAGGGGCTGTCCATAACTTTTCTGCGCGTCAGAGGTCAGGAGTCACAGGGTGAAGAGCCGCAAAGTAAGGGGTGAGGGGAAACAAGGTCCTAGAGGATGTGGCTGGGAGTGATCTGGAGACATCACACAAGTGCTAGAGCTAAAAGAGGCCTTGAGATCACTTGGTCTGGCTCCCTTTTCTACTGATGAATGAACTGAGCCAAGAGTCAGGTGTGTCCAAGCCCATCAGAGGCCAGGCATCAGTCTCCCTACTGGGCTGTGCTGGGGCCGGTGTTAGGGGTCAGAGTCGGGTCTGGGCTCACTGGCATAGAGGGTGTGTCCTTGCTCAGTCTCCAGGTCCCTGAAGCTCTCCAGCCCGTAGTCGGTGATCTTGAGCACAAAGCGCCCATCTACCACGCAGTTGGATGACTTGAGGTTCCCATGGGAGCAAATGGCTCCATTGTGTAGGAACAGCATACCCTGGGAAATTTGGGGAGGCAGGGGTCTTGGCTCTGGGTGGGACCTACAGCCAAGGCAGGAGGAGAAGCATGCCTGGCCCCTCCCCCCCACATCCAGTGGGCTCTCTGGGCCTACCTTGACGATGTCATTGGTGAGAGAGTACCGGAACATCCAGTCTAGGGTGATGCTCTCATTCTCTAGAATGTCCTGCTGGGGCAGTGAGAGTCAGACCTGTACCCTGCAGACTTCCCCAGGAGGACTAGTGCAGGGGTCCTACTGACAGAAAGTGCACAACAGGACAAAGCTCTGGATTTTCTCCAGTGCCACTGCCCTCCCCCCACTCCCATTTTACAGATGGGGCAAAAAAAGGTCAGAAAGGGGGAGAGGCTTCCCTGGGGTCATATGGCCAGTCAGGGGCAGAGCCAGGGTTAGACCCAGATTTCCTGACAACTTCTTGTCCCCTCACCTGCAGGCTCCCACGGGGACAGTACTCTGTGAGGATACAGATGTTGGGGGGGTCGGTGCAGGCACCCACAAACCTGGTCAGGTGTTCGTTCTGCACATCCCGCATCTGCAGATGGAAGCCAACATCAGGAGCCTGACAGAGCCCTCACTCCTCACCAAGTTGCCCCCCTCCTCAGGGATCCCCCCCCCGCCACTCTTCTTAACTCCCTATTCATTCTCTATAGACATTCCAGGACATTCCCTGGTGATTCCCACCCATGTCCTTAGCGCACCTTCCCCCAGAATCTGCTCCCTACTCCCTCTGTCTCCTAAGCTCTCCACCACCAGGGGCATCAAGTATGGCCCCTCGAGAACTTCCTCCAGGATCTCCGCTAGTCCCTTCCCCCATCTATGATCCCCTACTCCTACCCACAATACGCAAGGGCCCATCCCATGGCTACCATCCCTGCTCTTTCCTAGGATACCCTGAGGTCCCCCCATAACCAGTTCTGTTGGCCAACCTCCCCTTGTCCCCCTGCCACCCTTCCCCAGGCCACTGCCTCCTCCCCGACATTACATGCTTCAGTTCAAATAGGACTTTTCGTGTCAGCTCAATACGTTTACGGTTCACGCGTTTCACAGCCACGAGGTTGCCCTGGGCAAGGAATGGAGACTGTGAGGAGATGGCCTGGTGCTCTGGGAACTCCAACTGCTCCTGACAGCCCACCCCCGCCCCTGTGACCCTCCCCATCCTCGTCAGAGCAGAGCCCGGCCCCAGTGCCGAGGACCAGCCGTCTTTTCCCAGGCCCACCTTATAATACGCTGTCTTGGCAAAGACTTGGAACTGGCCTTCTGTGGTTAGCAGGGAGCCGTAATTGGAGCCTCTCTGAAGGGATGGAGAGCAGGAGAAATGGTCAGCCTGTGGGCCCCACCATGGGCCTAGGTCTCCATCCTGGTTGCTTGAGCTCTGGTCTTCACTTCCCTGCCTTATCTTTGTGTCACTCTGCTTCTCATTCTATCATGAAATCCTGTCCTCATTTACCTTTTTTTTTTTAATGCATTTTCACATATAGTATTTTTGACCTTTGGAAGAGCCCTGTGAGGAGGCTCAGCGGATGTAATCATTATCTGAGGGAGTCTCAGAGGTCTACCAAGGTCACACAGCCAGTGAAGGTGGCTCTCTCCCCTACCCATCAGGTACTGGTCCCCACCCCCATGCCCAGCTCTCCCCCATTCCCCTCAACACCAGTGTTCTTACCCCACTCAAGGTCAGCCGGCTGCCTGCACTCCGGAGGTGCCTCTCAAGGCTACTGGGCTGCACATCTTCCCAGCGCACCCGCCACAGCTCTGAGGCCAGTTCCTTTTCCAGCTGCATCTTCCTGGGGCATGAAACCTGCATCTGAGCCCATGTCTGAGCCCCCGACTCAGAGCAGGGGTGCTCTGCTCCATAGCCCCTTCTCAGAACCCTGGGACCACTGCTTATGCTAAGAGGTGGATGGGGAATTGCATCCTCTGGGCTGAGAGTCAGGAGGCTTGGATCAAATTTTGCCTCACTGGGGACCTTGGGGTAGTCAGTTCATTTCTCTGAGTCTCATGTCCTAAAGTCCAAATGTCCTCATTTGGAAATCGGGGACCTTGATATTTATTTCAAAGCATTGTTGTGAGAATGAAAAGAAATATCGTGTGTGAAGTGCACATAGTTTTTCTCCCTCCCTCCTTGCCTCCCTCTATTGTAACTTCTCCTGCACTTTCCTTTCAGCCTCCCACTGGAGGGGGGCTCCTTTATCTCTCTCCTCCGTTCCTGGTTCCACCTGGTACACTCAGGGCTCACCATCCCTGCTCCACTAATATGTGCCCAATCCCAAAGGGTTTGAATCACTGCTTTCCATCCCGTCTGCACCGGTAGGAGGGAGGGTAAAGGGCCCGCAGGCCAGAATCCGCGCCGCTGTGATGTCACTCCCCCAACTGCTTGGCTCCTTCTGGGATCCCCCACACCCTCTCTGTCCACTCCTGTCCTTGTTCCCTCCTCCTTCTCTCTTCCTTGTGTCCTAAGGCTTTTTAGTCTCTTTTCTCCCCCATCTCCCTCAGCCTTCTGCTGCACCTTCACCCCTTCCTCCTTCCCTCTGGGTCCCTGCCACCTCCTCTGCTATTGGTTCTCCTGGTCTGCCAACCTCACTCACCACCCTCATCCCAAGGCTCACCTGTATATGAAAAAGGAGACGATCAGAATGCTGAGCAGGGAGAGGCTGCCCACCAAAGCCAGCACCTCCAGGGTAGAAAAGTGGTCTGCAGGAGAGAGTCCAAGTTGTAGCAAGAGAGATTTTGGTTAGACAGCAGGAGGAAGAATCTTCTAATAGTCAATCAGTGAACTAGGATGATGGACGAAGGGAAGAGAAAGGCAGGAGGAGTCCCTCCAGAAAACTCTCGTGTGGGAGAGGAGCACCTGTCTGACTCCCTGAGGTGGGAGGATGTAGCATCTCCAGAATGGAGGCCTGGATGGCAAGGGGCAGTCACCTTGGTTGCAGGCTGGGTCCTCATTGTCAAAGCCGCATTTGGGGATGTCAGGAGGTGGGTACCCGAGGGGCCAGTTCAGTTTGCGCCCTGACACGGCCACCAGCTCTTGGGAAGTCCCATTGTAGTTCAGAACAACCTATGGAAGGGCAGGAGTGGTGGGCAGGCAAGGCATGGGGTGAGGCCCACTGCCTGTCCAGTGGGGCGGTCCTGCCTCCCACCTACCCCATCTCTTCTTCCAGGGCCTATATCTGGGCTGTCAGCTATTTACAAGCCCCTCTGTGAGTGGGTACAGAGAGCCCTCATACCCATGCCCACATTATCAGAGTGGAAAGACTTGGAAACTCCTCAGGGGTTTTATAAAGAAAACTCCATATAGAACCCCAGCCGTACACACAGGGAGTTTGTAATCTTGGGTTGAAGTACATAGAAAACAGGAAAAGGCAGTCTCCTCAGTCCACATTCCCAGGCCTAATCCATGTACCCCTCCTCCAGGAAGCCTTCCCTGGATGATCTGCTCCTTGGTGCCTGTGGCCTCAATCCCTTCCTGTTCCTGATGTACTTATAGAGCTGTATGATGTGTATTCATCTTGGCCCTGAGTCGGCCTGTCTCTGCTGGGCAGGGGTCCTGCCTACTTAGAAGATGTGGGACTTGCTGAGGGCAGGGCTGTGCTCCCTCCTCAGACATGGGGTTCCCCAAGGGTAATGCCTGTGAGTCCTTGTAATTCTGGTTGCTCCCCCAGACTGGAGCTAGGTCTCTTTTATCTAGGGCTTTCTGAAAGTGACCAAGCATGGTAAGGTGACTACAGAGTAGACAGATGCCCTGGCAGGGCTGTGGGGGAGGTAGGAGGGCAAGATGTCATTCCCAGTTGGCACTGTCTTCTGGGGGCGCGACCTTACTCTGAAGGCGCCAGTCTCAGGATCCATATCCCAGAGGGAGAAGTCGGTCTCTCGATCTCCATTGCTGTCCATTTTCAGGTATCCCATCACACCTGGGGGCATGGAGGAAGACAACTGTGTTTTGAGAGAGTGAAAGTTCAGGGACCCCCCCCCACCACCTCATCTCCCTCCTGGATCTTCTCTGCCTTGCCCTCCAAACATATGCGTGTGGAATAATAGTAAAGGGACAGACATTTCAGCAACAGCAATGATTGGGGTTAGGCACTTAGGAGGACTCCTTGATAGAACTATGGAGAAAGACGGGGAAGGAGGACCTAAGGGAAAATGTAGGGGTTCCTTACAGAAGAGAGGAAGAGCCTGGCAACTACCCGTGCTGCAGGGCTAGAAGCTTCTCATGTCCTCCTGCTTGGGGCATCCCAAGGCAGCCCATTCCTTCCACCTCCAGGACCTGACCTTGGAAGCTTCTGTTCCACATCCTCTGAGTGATGCCTTCCCCATCGGTGACAGTTCCCCCGTGAGCCAGAGTCTCTGTCACTGCCTGGACATAGAGGAGGAGCCCATCGTGGAAGGACGCTGGGATGGTGTTCACCTGCAGGGGCAAGCAGAGCTTGGCTGGGGGGTGGTATGAAGGGCACAGAGTGGGGTGCTGTGGGGGAGGAAATGGGAGGCACTGGGAGCTTGGAGAGGATGGGAGAAAACACCCCACAGGACAGAGAGATTTTACTACTTATACGATGCCTCCGCATATACCACTGCTTCTGAATCCTGCTAGGCAGCTAGGGCAGGACATATCATCCTCACTTTACTGAAGAGGATGTGAGTTTCAGAGGTTGAACAATTTGTCAGTGTCCCCCTCCATCATCAGGAGAGATACAGGAACAGTGGGACAGGAAAGGTGAGACCTGGGAATACTGGGCTGGCTGAGAGAACGGGGTGGAAACTGATAGAGGGCCATGGGGTGGGGGCTGAAGGTCCACACTGGAGGGTCCCAGGACTCCCTCCTACCAGACCATCCTCCAGGGTGAAGTTGAACTGCTCGTGGACCAAGTGTTTTAGCTTCTGCAGGAATTCCAAGTACTCAGGATTATCTGGCTCTTTATATGTAATGATTTTGGCAGCCTGAGGAAGGGGTCAGTGGAGAAGGGAGAGCTGGGGGCTGACCCCAGTCCTCCCAGTACCCTGGGGCCCACCTCCCAGAGCTGCATCTCTGCTTAGCTCAAGGTCAAACTGGACCCTATGTCCTGTGTGAGGTGCTGCCTGCACCAAAGCAAGGGATCAGTGGGATGGCTTCTCCAAGTCCCGTTAGTCTGCGGGACTTAAACACTCTCCCACCTCAAGCCCATTCTCTCATCTTTTTAGCCTCCTGGCTCTGAAGTCCTCTGGCCCTCTGGGCCCTGGCCCCAGACCCTGCCCTGCATTATCTAACTTTCTGTGAGCATCAAGAACCTCTTTTCTGGAATCCTTTCAGACACTGAGGGACCCAGTGCCCAGAAAGTATGTGCCACCAGCTCAGAGTCCCACAGCCTAGGTTTCCAACCTGGACACTCACCTGAAAGGCCTGGTAGGCACTGACATCCTGCCCATCCCCTCTCTCCCAGGGCCTGCGCAGAGCAAGGCCATGTGCACCTTGCAGGCTTTGCCCAAAGAGGTCCAGGTGGAAGAAAACGTAGTCCTCCCCACTCAGGCCAGCTTCCAGGGCCAGGAGCATCAGGGTTCTGAAGGCATCTGGGGAACTGCAGATGTAGATCACTGGGGAGGAAGCGGGGGTCAGAGAGAGAGAAGCCTAGGTCCTGGGGGAGTGAGAAGGGGGCACTCCTTGGGTAGGGCAGCTGGGGCGCCCAGGGTGGGGGGGTGGGGGTGGGGCAGTTCAGAGACCCTGTGGTAGTTACCTGGAACTCAGGCTCAGTCTAGGCTGTGGCTGGAGAAATACGAAGAGTGGGAGGAGGAGGGGGAAGGAGCAGAGATAGGGAGAGTGGGAATAGTGGAGCTGAAGGTGGGCAAGGTGGGGTCAGGAGGGGAGGAGAGGGAAGGAGGGGCCAGCTGAAGAAGGGACTGGAAGAGTAGAGGGCATGTGGGAGCAATGGGAGGAGAAGATAGAGGAGAGGAGAAGGCTGTTGGGAAGCGACAGAAAATGGGGGAGAAAAATAGGGATGGGAACTAAGCCAGGGACCTAGTAAGTGTCGGGATGGCAGCAAGCATTTTCTCCCTCCTGTTAACTCCGGAGGAACCGGTGGGAAGGAGGTGAGGGGAGTGGGGCAGGTGAGAAGAGAGGAGCGCGTAGGAAGGAGAAGGGACGGAGGATGGAGAAGGAGAAGGAAATGGAAACTCCGAGGCAGAAAGGGCCGAGGAGGCTGAGACCGGAATGAGGTGCCTCGAGGCGAAAGAAGACTGGCCGGGAGAAGAAAGAGAAGACAGAGGACGGCCCGGAGCCTCTGATTACAGAGAAGGCCCCGGGGCAGAGCGGCGGGAGCCCGGGTGCCGGCCTCTTACCTCGGCCTTTGCGCCGCACGGTCCGCAGCAGCATGGTGTAGTGGTCGTGGTCGCCCTCGGCGAACTCCAGGTGGTCCACCGTGATGTTGAGGCGGTCGCGGACCCGCATGTACAGCCCCTCCACTACGAAGAAGCAGGGCTGGTCATCGCCCGGCCGGTAGGCGTAGAGCACGAGTGCCTGGCGCTCCCAGCCCAGCCGTCGGTGCAGCGCCGCCACGAAGTCGCCCAGCTTGGCGTGGCTGGGCCCCGCGCGGGTGGTCAGCGCGTACTCGTCCTTGGCCCCGAAGCCCAGCGCCGGGGCGCCGGCGGTCAGCAGCGGCACCCGCCAGTGCGCGGTGAAGCGCCCCACCGGGGCAGCGGCGTACACGCAGCCGGGGCCCAGGAACACCGCGGGGTTGTGCTCCCACTTGAGGTCCACGGCGGCCAGGGGCGCGGCGGTGTCGGAGCAGACGCCCAGTGCGTTCTCGCTGCTGCCCAGCACCGTGCGGACTGTCCAGCCGGGCAGCAAGTCGGGCCGCGCCTTCACCCCGGCCAGGGCCAGCTCCACCGCTGGTCCCACGCGCGCCCACGACCACGGGTACGAGGTGTTGGCCAGCGGCAGCACCACGGCCACCGTCAGGTTGCCCGCGTGGCTGCCTGGGAGCAGCAGCAGCGGTGGCAGGAGCAGGAACAGCCTCAGGCGGGCGCCGGCGGGGCGCCCGGGGCGCTGCATGGCCTCAGCGGGCACCGCGGCGGGCGAGCGCTCCCACCATGGCCTCCTTGGTCCCCTCCGGCTCAGCGGCCCGTCCCGGGCATCGGGCGCGCCCCTGTGGGAGGGAGGAGGAGCGGGGCGGGGGCGCTCACCCCGGGGCACGCTGCCCTTCTAGCTGCGAAGGTCAGGGCCAGGAGCGCAAGGGGCGCGCGGCGGGCGGGCGTACCCCAGGCTGGACACGCGACGGAGGGGTGCACGGAGGGCACTGCGGAGCAGGTGGGCGCGAGAAGGAGAACGCCGGAGCCGAGAGGACCCTAGCGTGAGCGACAGCGTGTGTCAGAAGGAGAGAGAAAAAGAGAGCGCGAGCGAGCGCTTCGGGGAGAAGGATGGGAGAGGGCTCGATGGAGGGAAAGGGGAGTGTGAGTGTTTGTGTGCGTGCGTGAGCGCCTGCCCCAGGGAGTGTGCCAGAAGGGGCGTCCGGCCGGCCCAAGTCTCCAGCTGTCCGGGGGGGACTGGAGAGGACCTGAGCCAAGCTCCGAACCCTCCCTCCCGGCCGCTTCCCCTCCCAGACTCGGTGACAGAGGAGCCAATCCTGGATCTTTAACTCATTCCTCCCCGCACCTAAATTGCGGGCATTCCCGCGCCCCCCAGCCCGCGCGCTTTCCCCATAAACCGTCTTCCCGCTTCTCGGCCGCCCAGCGTCTTCCTCCCTAGAGAAGCGGCACCCGTAGGAGGGGCTCCCTCGCGGGGATGGGAAGAAGGGCTGGATAGCGATGTGTGTGGGAGCATCCGGGGGCTTCTTGCGCCCCACCTTGTCTCTCCCCTCCTACCTGGTTCCGTCTGGGGAACAGAAAAAGATGTGCTGGTTTGGGATCCTGGCAGGAAAAAGTGTGAGTGTGTGGATGTGTGTGTCTGAGGGTGGGGCGGGAGGGTAATGGTTTCTGAAAAAGGCGTTAAAGTAGGTGAGCCCGGAGTCCCCGTGACCCAGTCCACCTAGGACCCACTCCCTCCCCACTCCAGCTTCCAGATTGAGCGGATTAGCGGAGAAAAAGTACCAGGTGTAAGGGCGGAATTAACTCTTTAGTTCCAAATGCTTGTAGGAAGTGGGAGGGAGAGCGTGTAGGTGGCTGTAGGGGGGAAGAGGGGTGACCTCAGGGCCACTCCTGGATTGTGATTGTGTGTTTGTTTTGTGTTGAGGAGGATTGTTAAAATGGGGTTTGTGGTGGTGGTGGGAGATGGTGTTGGAAACGACCAGCGGAGGCGTAAATTGGGGAGAGGGTTTTGGAGCGCTTGACGGCTGGTCCGCTGGGCCGGACCCCTGTGGAATCAGTCTGCCCTCTAATGGTCAGAGGGAGTCATTGACAGTGTTGTGCGGCCAACTCCAACCTGCGCGTAGCGGGACGAAGTTCAGTCAACTTCTGTTCAACAAACAGTTCCAGAAGACCCAGAATGCATGAAGCACCGGCTAGATGCTGAGGGCATAAAGATGACTATATATACATATATAGTCCGTACCTTTGAGGAGCTCTATTTGTAACAAATAGTGATAATGTAATACGGTTAAGTACTACACTAGAGAGAGGGATAAATTGCTAAGAGGCCCAGATGAGGTCTATTCCGCCGCCATTGGGGCTACAAAAATCTCCAAAGAGAACTAATTCAACAAAGATAGAAAGATTAGAAAAGTATTCTGTGCAGAGAGAGCAGAATACTGAAGTATGTTTCTTATATATGGAATTTTAGGAGAATTTGGAATATTCTTATGGTCTAGAGCAAACGGTAGCCCACGGACCAACTTCAGATGGCAGGCCTATTTTATTTGGCCTGCATTCTTTCTATATATATTTGATTTAATTGCCCACACTTAAAAATCAGCAGATGGCACATGAATATTTGGATTTCTGACTTGTCTTGAAATATTGGAGAGCAGGTAATATAATTCCTGCATCTCTCCATGTACAATCAGCTGGAAGTATCCATTATCTCCTTGAGATGAGTCCAGTTCACCACAGTGCCTATCCACCCTGTTCACTCACTTGCATTACTGGCTACAGTAGTTTATGTTTTCAACTCCCATCTAGGATGTAAGGTGTGTGCACGTAGGAATGATTGAGGAGGAGAGGCAAGGAAGTGCAGCAGAGGGCAGATCATGCAAGCTTTTGTGTGACAGGCATAATGTCTTTGTCCTGTAAGGGGGGCTCCAGAGGCTATAGATGTAGATGGGAGATTGGGAGACTAAAACACAGTTTTATTGAGGTATAATTGATATACCATAAACTGTACATATTTAATGTCTACAATTTGATGAATTTGGATATATGCTTATACCCATGAAACCATCACCACAATATCAAGGTAATAAATATATCCATCACCCCCAGAAGTTTCCTTGTGTCCTTTTGTGTATATGTTGTGTGTGTGCTAAGAACACTTAACATGGGATCTAACCTCAACAAATTTTTTAATGCATAGTACAGTATTGTTGACTATAGGGAGATGTTTTGGAAGTAAAATCATTTGGACTTCAGGAAGAGAGACAGTATACAAGTAACTGAAGTCTAGGTGACATTGACCCATTGGTTGAGAAGCTGAAGAAGCAAATTTTGGGGGGATGATAATTTTAGTTTAGATGGTTTGAGGCACCTGTAGATACCCAAGTGGAGGTGTCCAATAGGCCATTGGATTAGTGGAGTTGGAGCTCGGGAGAAACTAGACTAGAAATCGAATTTAGTAGTTGAGCTCCTCTTTCAACAATGGTGGACTAAATAATTTGTCCAATCCTCAAGCTGAAGACATCTAAAAATGTTGGATGAAATACTTTAAAAAATCAAAGAACTAATAAGACTGAGAAATTATTGGTGTGAGAGCATGAAAGGACAGGAAAGCAGAGAGATGAGACAGCAGTAGGACTGCTTTTACCCTGGGGTCATTTGCTGATCCGAATTGGTGGCAGAAAATAGGCTGTGTGGTGCAAATGAGACACAAATTGGAATCCAAACTTCCCCAAAGATGAGAACCTGGTTTGGGCCGGCCCCGTGGCTTAGCGGTTGGGCGCGCGTGCTCCGCTACTGGTGGTCCGGGTACAGTCTGGGCGCACACCGAAGCACTGCTTCTCCGGCCGTGCTGAGGCCACATCCCACATACAGCAACTAGAAGGATGTGCAACTATGACATACAACTAACTACTGGGGCTTTGGGGAAGAAAAAAAGGAGGAAGATTGGCAATAGATGTTAGCTCAGAGCTGGTCCTCCTCAGCAAAAAGAGGAGGATTAGCATGGATGTTAGCTCAGGGCTGATCTCCCTCACCAAAAAAAAAAAAAAAAAGATGAAAACCTGGTAAACTGCCTTCCTGTTTTTCATTAGAATCCTGAAAGGCTGCACTCCTAGAAACCTAGGAGTAGGGTAAATCAGAAGTAAATAGAACATGAGGACCCAAAACATTCAAAACCAAAATTAAGAACCAATCGATGGGTTTAATAGCAAGTTAGACTTGACTTAGGAGCAAGTAATGAATTGGAAGAAAGGACAGAAGACACTACCCAGAATGAAGCATGAATAAAAAGGAGTGAAAAACATAAAAGAGAGGGTTAGGGTCATGGAGGATACTGTGAGAAAGTCTGACACACATTTATTTAGAGCCCAGGAAGGAGGAAAATAAAAGACTAGACGCAATATTTGAAGAGACAATAACTGAGAAACTTTAAAAATAGATGAAATACATCAAGCCACAGATTCAGGAAGTTCAACAAACCAAGTAAGATTTAAAAAAAAATCCATATCTGGACCCATCAGAGTGAAATCACAGGAAATTAAATCAAAGATGAAATCTTTAAAACAGTAAAAAGAGGATTGATTACCTTCAAAGGAGCAACCATTAGATTGCTAGAGAACTTTTTTTTTCAGAGCAAAAATGGAAGCCATAGAAAGTGAAATAATATTGTAAACTTGCTGGAAGAGAATAACTTCCAATCTAGAATTCCATATCTGGAGAAAATGTCCTTCAAAAACAAAGGTGAAATAAAGAGGTATTCAGACAAACTGAAATGGAGAAAGTTAGCCACCAGCAGAGGGGCACGAATTCTCAAGCAGAAGGAATATTATTCCAGATGAATGGTTGGACGTGCAGGAAGAAATAAAGAACATTAAAAATTGTGAATGTAGGGGGCCCGCCCCGTGGGGTAGTGGTTAAGTGTGCGCACTCTGCTGCTGGCGGCTGGGTTTGGATCGCTGGTGCGCAGGGATGCACGCTTGTCGAGCCATGCTGTGGAGGCGTCCCATATAAAGTAGGGGAAGAAGGGCCGGATGTTAGCTCAGGGCTGGTCTTCCTCAGCAAAAAGAGCAGGATTGGCATGGATGTTAGCTCAGGGCTGATCTTCCTCACACACACACACACACACACACACACACACACACACAGATTGTAAATCTAAATGACCACTAATTTAGGTAATAAGCATTAATGTCTTGTGAGATTGAAAGTATTTACAGAATTTAAATTCTGCACACGTATACAGCTACGCCTACCCAAGAGAAATGAGTGCATCTGACCACAAGAATCTTGTACAAAACTGTTCCTAGCAGGTTTATTCATAATGGCACCAAACTGGAAACAACCCAAATGTTTTCTGTGTGTCTCAGCCAGTTGGAGGTCCTGAGTTCATCAACAGGAGAATGGATAAACAAACTGTGGTATATTTATGCAATAGAATGCTACTCATAAATAAAAAGGAACAAATTGCTGATGAATGCAAGAACATGCGAGAATCTTGAAACGTGTCAAGCAAAAGAAGCTAGATAAAAAAGAGTACATACAGTGTGAGTCCATTTGTGTGACATTCAAGAACAGACAAAACTAATCTATGATAATGGAAACTAGAATAGTGATTGCCTTGGGGGCAGGGCAAAGGGGTATGAGCGAAGTTTCTGAGGTGATAAAAATGTTCTTTATCTTAATCTGGGTGGTGGTTACACGGACAGAATACATTACTCAAAATTTATGGAGATGTAGACTTAAAATCTGTGCATTTTGCTGTAGTAAATTATACATCAATAAAATACTTAAAAGAATTACACAACAGCAATAGTATATAATTCTGGAGGGAGTGACGGTGGTAAATGGAATTAAATTATTTCTGCATTTTCACCAGGAGGGTAAAAATGTTACCAAAAATTAGATTTTGCTAAGTCAAGGACGCATGTTGTAATTTTTAGAGTAACCTCTAGAAGAGTAGAAAAAGTGCGTAACTTCCAATTAACAGAGGCGGGGAAGGAATAATAAATATTAACCAATGCAAAAGAAGCCTAGAAGGAGAAGAAGGATTACAGAAGAAACGAAAAGCACATAGTAATATGATTGATTTAAATGCAAATACAGTATATCCGTATACGTGGCTGGTGAAACCTCATATAAGGGTAAAATACGCCAGAGAGTTTGTGGAGTGAGGAAAGAAGACAAATTGGGGGGAAATCAGGCAATAATGGGTGGGCCGCGTCCTTCTTTCCTTGCCACTTCTTTTGCTCTCGTTTTCTGAGCTCTCTTTCTAACGGCTGCCTCGGTTTCCCTTCTAGTCCGTCGCCATCAGTGTTTTCCCCCTCTGATTCCATCAATATACTTCCTCCTTTTCTCAAATCCGCTTCTCCTGCCTCGAGTTTCTAGCCTTCTGTGAACTACACCCAGACGTAGTGTTTATTGTTGTTTAAAGTCTCTTCCTATTCCCCTATTTCACATGCTGATGGCAAAAACAGCTTCTAAACGCTGCATTTTTGACGGAGGAAAAAGTAAAAGGATGGCATTTACATTTACCGAGAAAATTTAAACTGAAAAGAAGAAGCACACGCCTGTAGCAGAGGATGGTTTCGATCCATCGACCTCTGGGTTATGGGCCCAGCACGCTTCCGCTGCGCCACTCTGCTAGCTGGGGAGAAACTGTCTCATGGTTTCTATAGAAAGTTTTTAGCGCGTTAGCCGCCCTGCCTTCTTTACACAGCGCCGTCTAGTGTCTGGTTGAATAAAAATGCTCATTTTTGTTAAGTCTGTTCTTATTGGCTAGATCCTGACACAGTCAGCATTTTTTATTGGTTCATAAGCCAGTTTGCCATTGTAGACCAATAGGCATAAGCGGCGGGGTAAGGCGGGAGCCAATCGCGCCGGAGTTTGTTGGGACACGCCGGCAAGCCGCCTCTCCATTTCTCTCTTCCTCCGAGGAAAGGGGCGGTTGGTGTGGCCTCCATTGTTCGGGTTTTAGGGCGCCATGAGGTAAAGGCACTGGGGTGCTGTAGAATGGTGTCGGGTATTCGACCGAAAACTTTGGGAAGGTGGGCCGAAAGGAGTCGGAGGACCTGAAAGGGCCACGTGTCTGGGGGCTGCCCTAACACCGAAAAGGCCTCGTCTGGGAGAGTAGGGGAGGTCGCAGGCTGCAGGGGCGGGGAAACTTGGGCCCGGGCTGGGGGTGGGGCGCAGGAGCGGGCAGGCGGTCGGCCCCTCGGTTTTGGAGGGGTCTGGATGAGGGGTGTCCTCGGGTCCCAGGAGAAGCACCCCCATCTAGGCTGGGAAGTCTGGAACGTGCCTCATTCATTCTATGCCAAGTGCTTGACATAGGAAATGCCCGCTAAATGTTTTACTACGTTAATAATAAATGAGCACTCACTTTAGTGCCTCAGGTATTAGGATTGGCGTCTTCCAGGGGTCATGGGGTATTTCTTGTAGGGGTTCAGTGTTTGAGCCCGTCATTATGTTTGGGTGGAGTTGTGACTAAATTATCCAGAATGAGGAGGTCCTGGGGGTGAGGCTGAGCATTTGGAATGGGGAGAAGCGTAGGTGGGAATGGGGTCTCTTGGCTTCCAAAGGGAATTTCGGAGCGGTGGAGGCAGGCTAACTTGAAGTGATTTCACCGGTATGGTGGAGATGCCTTCAACAGGTCAAAACAGGTTAAAATCTATTTATGCATTTCTAGGGGTGACAGAGGCCGAGGTCGTGGTGGTCGCTTTGGTTCCAGAGGCGGCCCAGGAGGAGGGTGAGTGCCAGTTTTTAGCATCTCTGCACTGGTTAATTTACACTTCAGTCATCTAAATAGGAGTTTGGAGTGGACTGATGCTACCTGCTTTTGTGAGATCCAGCTGTGGTTTAGAAACGTTTCTTTTCATCCTCTCCTGCTAAATGAGTTTGGCCCCATTAGGCTAAGTCACTTGATTTCTGTGGTGAATAATTTGGATTTTTCTTGTTTTAGGTTCAGGCCCTTTGTGCCACATATCCCATTTGATTTCTATTTGGTGAGTATCTTGGCCCCTGTTCACCTATAGACATAGAAATGGAGCCTGGACACTGTTTCACTTGTAGTTTCCTGGAGCCCAGCATCTCCCTGTCAATGAAGTCGAATAGTGGCTGGAGTAGGAAAAGGGATGAGTGAGTGGAGCTGGGGTTTTGAGTCAGCTGTGTGTTGCTTTAAGTACAAACACAGTGTAAGGAGGGTGGGGAAGATAATTCCTTGGCTACTGTTGGCAGTAAGGTGATTGTAATCTTTGTTCTGAATAATTAATTGTATCTCTGGCTTATCTGTTAATATAAAGGTAGTGAGAGCTTAAATTATGGCTGTTCCTTCTAGCTTACATCCTTGTTTGAACATCTTGAGTAGACAGGTGTTGTAGAATTTTCTATTTTCAGTTTTTTCTGTTGCGGCAACCGAAAAAAACAATCTTCCCTGTATATTACTTTTGGTAAATAGTATATAATTATTTACTTCTGATTTAGTGTGAAATGGCCTTCCCCCGGGTCAAGCCAGCGCCTGATGAAACTTCCTTCAGCGAAGCCTTGCTGAAGAGGAATCAGGACCTTGCTCCTAATTCTGCTGAACAGGTATATTCTTTTGGCTTCCTTCCTGAGATTTCACTAAGAATGCTAGGGAAGGGGCCAGCATGGTGGTGTAGTGGTTAGGTTTGTGTGCTCCACTTCAGTGGCCCAGGGTTTGCAGGTTTGGATCCCCGGCCCTGACCTATGCACCACTTATCAAGCCATGCTATGGCAGGCATCCTACATATAAAGTAGAGGAGGATGGACGCTGATCTTAGCCCAGGGCTGATCTTCCTCAGCAAAAAGGAGGAGTGGCAACAGATGTTAGCTCAGGGCTAATCATCTTCCTCACCAAAAAAAAAGAAAGAAAGCAAGCTAGAGAAGTGAATAACTGCTGGTGAGGTTAGGTTACTGTTATCAGAGCCTAACTCCACGGTGGGTTGAATTGTTCTTATTTCTCATTGTGAGTGGAGGGAGACTGCCAGATGAATATATAAACAGGTTACATATGCATTCATATTTTTATTGAGGAATCTATCTTTGGGATCAAAAACTTGTTCTTTTATGACATATTCAAGGCCAGAAGGGTCAGAGTTTTTTCAAAGCCCTATATCAGTATTGATTCCGCTTGTATGGAAGGGATTAGGGGAAAATATTCAAATTCTGAGAAGTTGCTCGTAATTTTTCAACTTAGGTTATTTTTGTTTCCTGCTGTTTTTCAGGCTTCTATCCTTTCTTTGGTGACAAAAATAAACAATGTGATTGATAATTTGATTGTGGCTCCAGGGACATTTGAAGTGGTGAGTTTTTGATGATTTATTTAGTCCTAGGAAAGGGCAGCCTTGCTAGTGTGGAAGTTTCCTTGGCTCCTGTCTCTTAATTCTTTGGTTGCCTATTATACAAAGCCAAGCTGAAAATGGGAAACTACACTGGAATTCCTTTATAGTACTGATTATGGGGACAAGACTTATATCGTTGTTATCAGCTAGCCGTGATGTATCAGGCTTTTCGTGTGGTTGTTTGGGGGATATCACTTGACCTCTGCTACTTCAAATCTGGGTCACAAGAAGCTATGTTGTAATTGAGTTCTGAGAGGCAGTCTTTTCACTTCTAATTTTTTTTCCTGAAATCCCTTTTCCAATAGCAAATTGAAGAAGTCCGACAGGTCGGATCATATAAAAAAGGAACAATGACTACAGGACACAATGTAGCCGACCTAGTGGTAATCCTAAAGATTCTGCCAACATGTGAGTGTACCTCTTTCTGCCCACGGGAGAACATAGCAATTGGGTTTGAAGCATAGGGATGTTTAAAGCCCAAATTTCTTCTCTTTTGCACCCCAGGGGACATTTGGCAGTGTCTGGAGACATTTTTGGGCTACTGGCATCAAGTGGGTAGAGGCCAGGGATGCTGCTAAGCATCCTCCAGTGCACAGGACAGATCCTATCCCCCAGCCCCCCAAAAGAATTATCCAGCCCCCAATGGCATTAGTGCCACTGGTTAGAAGCCCTACTGTAGAAAAAGCGGGTGGGTACAGGAGGAGGTGTCCTGTCCTGTTTCCTGAGCCAATTTTTCTGTCCAGGCATTAGCATCCACTTGTAAAAGTGTGGATTCTGTTGCTTGCCCTTGTTCCAGCCTTGAACATGGGGCAGAAATCAGAGTGTAAAGTAGCTTAGAGATGTATAGAACATCTACGTAAATAATTACAATGTTCATTATCTCCTTTTCTCTCAATCTAGTGGAAGCTGTTGCTGCCCTAGGGAACAAAGTTGTGGAAAGCCTAAGAGCACAGGATCCTTCTGAAGGTTTGAGTGTGTTGCTGAACATGTATTTAGTGGTCATAGCAGCCTGTTTTATAATTAAAAGTACACTTTTAATAAAGTCAGGTCTGGCTAGAAGAAAGAGTGAATGCAGAGTTTTATGTTGAAGTTTTTGCACAGATCTCCAGTGTTCAAAATCCAGTTGATCTCCCTTACTTTTAAAAACTGTACTCTAAATCCTAATTCTGGACTCTTGCTGTTTTTAAAAACGTATCTGTTCCCCCACTCCCACCCCCATCCTGGATTTACCTTTGGTAATCTAATGGAAATGTGAGCATTATAGCTTCTAGTTTTTCTTTTCTTTCAGTTTTGACCATGCTGACCAATGAAACTGGCTTTGAGATCAGTTCTTCTGATGCTACAGTGAAGATTCTCATTACAACAGTGCCACCCAATCTCCGAAAACTGGATCCAGAACTCCACTGTTAGTGTTTTTTTTTCCATTGCTGGGAAGTTTAGGGGAAAGTCAAAACATGGTATAAAGTTACTGTTGCATTTACTTAGCTTATTGCTGTTCCACATGAAACCTCTGGGACCTATGTTTACCTCCAGACTTTGCTGTCTCCCTCTGTAATTTGGAGATAGTTTTACCACCTTGCTAGTGACTGTCAGACAGGATGGCCAGGAAAGCAGTATGAGGGCTTAAGAAAAAGGACTGAGGAAATATTTATGGAGGGGGTATGCTTTGAGAGAAAATCATGGCTCTCGCATGCTTCCAGATTTGGTTTGGGGGAGGAATAGTGATTTGGGGACAAGTGACTAACTGATCTGAGGAACATGGGATAGTTTAAGGAATTACTAAGTTAACCTGTCCTCTTTCCAAGTTCTTGGACTATGGCAATGGGATTGAATTGCTTGCTTACTAATAGGAACGTGTCATCTTGTCCTGTCATGCTTGTCTTCTAGTGGATATCAAGGTGTTGCAGAGTGCCTTAGCAGCCATCCGTCATGCCCGCTGGTTTGAGGAAAATGCTTCTCAGTCCACGTAAGTCCCTCCCTCACTATTTAAGATAACCTAACCCTCTACAGTGAATAGCAGGATACCCCATACTTCGTCTGACAGAACTTTTTCAGCTATGATCTTCTGTCTGGATTTTGATTTTTACCTTAAATAAGCAAATTTGGATTGAGAGAAAGAAGAGGATGTGAAGTTCTGGAAATAGCTTCAGCTCTTTACTTCAAGTGTGAGAGTACATGATCCTTATTACTTTTAATCCCTGAGTCTCTCTTACCTTCAGAGTTAAGGTTCTCATCAGACTGCTGAAGGACCTGAGGATTCGTTTTCCTGGCTTTGAGCCCCTCACACCCTGGATCCTCGACCTACTTGTAAGTAAAGAGGGGCAGTTGGAGTTCCTGTTCATCCCTATTTAATAGTAGTTACTCTGAAACCTACCAGAATCTGTAATTTGGTGCAGCTTAAAAGAAATCTCACTGGTGGACAAGTAATCCAATAAAGATTCAACATTTATTACTTCATTGGGTTTTTGGAGTAAAGTCACGGGTCACTTAACAACGGGGATATGTTCTGAGAAATGTGTCGTTAGGCGATTTTGTAGTTGTGTGAACGTCATACAGTGTACTTAGACAAACCTAGATGGTACAGCCTACTATACACCTAGGCTATATAGTACTAATCTTATGGGACCACTGTCGTATATGCTGTCTGTGGCTGATCAAAATGTCGTTATGTGGCGCATGACTGTATTCAATTAAATTGAGTAGTTATTACTGCTCCTTGGTCTTTTTCATTACTGCTGTAATTTCATTAATGTTATTAATGGAGAGAAATTACTGAATGAGCAGTCATTTCAGGGTTGCTTCTGAACCTGAAGATTTTTGCTAGACCTTAATAACCAGTTTTCCTCATGATGGTTTAAAGTTTTAGTTTGAAGATAGAATTGACACTTTTATGGCACACCCACCAGATTTATTATTTTACAGGGGCACTATGCTGTGATGAACAACCCTACCAGACAGCCTTTGGCCCTAAATGTGGCATACAGGTATAGCTGCTTTTTTGGGTTTGGGGCTGGATGTAAGCTGTCTTGTGTGTTCTTTTAATACCTCCGTGTGTTTCAGGCGTTGCTTGCAGATTCTGGCTGCAGGACTCTTCCTTCCAGGGTCAGTGGGTATCACTGACCCCTGTGAGAGTGGCAACTTCAGAGTACACACAGTCATGACTCTGGAACAGCAGGTATTGGACAGCTCTGGAATGGTCTGTTGTGCCCCACTCTTGAATTCTCCTGGTCAGAAGGCAAAAGGGTCAGGGATTTGAGGGTTCTCACAGACTTTGGTTTTAAAATTAAAAGTTCTCTTCATCTCTGTTTTTATGAGAATGTTAGTCAAATAAGGTACTTTGGTTCTCCTTGCTAATTTACCCTCCCTTTGCTCTCCTTCAGGACATGGTCTGCTACACAGCTCAGACTCTGGTCCGAATCCTCTCACATGGTGGCTTTAGGAAGATCCTTGGCCAGGAGGGTGATGCCAGCTGTGAGTGACCACTGAGGGTCAAGGGTTCTTTATGGTACTCCGTGGTCTACAAAGAATCTCTCTACTACTCAGAAGTCTGAATATTTCTGCCATGTAGATGACTTGTATGCTCGGCTACTTGCCTGAAATCACCTTTTTTTCTCTTCTAGATCTTGCTTCTGAAATATCTACCTGGGATGGAGTGATAGTGACACCTTCAGAAAAGGCATATGAGAAGCCACCAGAGAAGAAGGAAGGAGAGGAAGAGGAGGAAAATACAGAAGAACCACCTCAAGGAGAAGAAGAGGAAAGCATGGAGACTCAGGAGTGACCTTCCCTTCTCTTCACCTCGTTTCTTACCCAAGGGAAAGACTAGAGCCTAAGCTAACTGCTACTGGGCTTTATATGGTGGCATTTCTAAAGGATAGGGGAGACAGGAAGGAAAACAAAGATAAATTCTATAGAAGGAAGTGTCATTCCAGGGGTTCTGATACTGACTCAGTAGCCAGAAGTTTCCCGTTTATGACCTGTGCCATCTATAGTGAAGCAGGATACCAACTTTTCTTCCTAATACTCTAGAATCCCCAGCTCCTAGAAACCTCTCTCAACCAGTACTTTGTTGTTGAAATGTTGTGAACTGTTACTGTCTGTAAATTTTTTTTCTGAGAAAAATGATTAAAGTACTTCCTAGTAGGGCTCTTGGTCTTGTTTTTCCTTGGCACCTGACAACCTTTTTTTGCTTCCTTTTTCTTTCTATACCCTTCATTGAAAATGATACTTGAGTCTTCATTGTAAACACTAGATCACAATTTGAAGCTGTATTTAAATTATTAAAGTACTGGGGTTGGCCCTCGTGGTGTAGCGGTTAAGTGCACATGCTCTGCTGCTGGCAGCCTGGGTTCGGATCCTGGGTGCGCACCGAGGCACCGCTTGTTAGGCCATGCTGTGGCGGCATCCCATATAAAGTGGAGGAAGATAGGCACAGATGTTAGCCCAGGGCCAGTCTTCCCCAGCGAAAAGAGGAGGATTGGCATGGATGTTAGCTTAGGGCTGATCTTCCTCAAAAAATAAAGTACAAAGACTCTTGGAACCTTTCCATATACCAGAGTAAACTAGAATACTGTTTAAGCATTTATTGAATTAAATGGTTCTAGCAACACTGCTACTGTATTCAAGCAAGTGCAATCAACAAGAGGGTAGATGGGTCATTCACCTTGACTTTGCCCTCTCAAATCTTCAGTGTAAACAAAGGGAAACAAGGAGTCACAGGTAGCGGAAGTGCTGCCCAGGCCCTCAACAACCACACATGTAACAGAGCAAACCCCTCCCTGGTTAACTAGGCTTCAAGAAAGTAGAGGAGGTGGGCCTTGAATATGAAGCTTTAAAAAAAAATCAAATGTAGAGGCCTCAGCTCATTCTTGGAAGGAAGCAAGAGCCATAAGAAATCCTTTGAGATCCTGAGTCCTGCTGTACACAGGCTCCTTTGGGGCCCCACATAAATGGGTCAGACTTAAGTGCTTCAAACACAAGCCACAGGGCTGCCTTTTTGATGTCCCAAGGTTTAAGTGAGTCCTGGAGGAAACAAGGCAGCTGGGGAATATTACTTGTGCTATTCTAAGGCCATGGGCCCATCTTCTGGCCTGTTACTTGCTTGGGGAACCAGGGGGGTAAACTCCTGAATCCAGCATCGCCCTCCTGCGGGCTGTTTCCTTGGCAACACTGTGGTTTAGCCGCCTCAGCCGTTCCTACAAGACAAGATTTGGAATCTAATTAAACTGTTCTGTGAAAGGCATTAGAACTCACTGTCAACTAGGTGCTGGGAAATACCTTAGGCTTGCTCCATCTCAAGGTAAGTTTTCTAAGGTATATAAGAATGTAAATGATAGCAACTGGGTAATGAGAATAAGAACAGCGAGTTCTATTACGGCTGACACTAGCTCAGTTGACAACTCTTTCCCTAAAGACTAAAAATTATGGTGACTTTGTGTTGGGGACTTGCGACATCCCTGGAAAATTGGAGAATACCCTGAGGACTTAAAAAGCAGAACAAAGAATCACTGTTGGTAGGAAATTCTTTTACCTGGGCATTCTGTAGAATGTTGTTAACCAAGACAACTCGTCGCCGGGCATTAAGTAGCTTCTTCACATAGGGGTCAAGATCCAGGGCCACTTTCTGATCCTCATTGATACGGCACAGTTCTGGGGGGATGAAAGAAAGGTGCAACTAACACCTAATGGCTCATTTCTTGTCCTTAGGAAAAGCAGACTAGTAAATGGGATGGAAGACACTCTTGGACCCACATGGGCCACAGTCACTAAAAACTTAATAAAGGAGGAGTCTGTTGGCAGCCCTGATGTCCTGAAAGCAAGTGACAGAACCCCAGCCCAGAGGCTGGCAAAACATAAGGTGCTGAAAGTGACTTGGTGGATTCCAGATATTCAGGGTTGTTTACTCACCGGTAGCTAGGTTGTCAATTTGTTCCCGGAGCTCTACCTGGCTCTCTCTGCAAAAATGTACAAGGCCTACAGACAGTTAATGGAACTCAAGAAACCTATTCGCCGACTTTGTGAGAACCAATGGAAAGGAGCCTGAGCTGCTGGAACCCATTCCCTATGAATTCATGGCATGACAGGTGAAAAAAAATAAAAGACCTCTGGACTGTAAAAAAAAAAAAAAAAAAAGTGTTTCCCAAGTCCTGGGAGTAGCCAGCCTCAACCCCCTACCTGCAGCCTTCCGCCGTTCTGCCCTGCCTCCAATCAGTTCCCGCCTGAAGCCGGCTGATCTTGGCCCCGCCCTTTCTTAACCCCGCCCCTACAAAGCCAAATCGAGGAGAGGCCCCGCCCAGGCCTTCCCTCCCCGGCACCTGACGGCGTGGACGTGAGAGTCGAGCTGCTGCACAGCCGGTCGCAGGAACTCGAGGAGCCCCTCGGCGAAGATATCTCGGCCTGCAGGCCCCGCCACCGGGGTCCCTGCCCCCGACACAGCGGCAGAACCAGCCCCCGCCATCGCGAAGCGCCTTTACGCCCGGAACCTGCCGCGAGGGCCGCCGGGAACTGAAGCCCTGCTGAAGCGCGCCGCGAGGGGGCGCCCGGGAAGTGCGGGCTCTGACGCAGGCACTGGGATTTCTGGGAAATGGAGTCGCTGGAGCGGGCAGGGCGGGGAGAAGGTTCGGGCCCTAGAGCTGCCGGGAGTTGTAGTTCTTTATAGTCCTTGAAGCGGCGAATTTTGAAAATCTCCAGACTTCAGGAGCTGAGGAAAGGAACCATTTTGGGGGGTGGGTACTTTTTGTTTTCTCGGAAGGTGAAAAATAAATACTTATATCGCCAGTTGTCCATAGCCTTCCCATGTTAACTTTATGAGAAAACCAGATTATATTCATATAGTTTTATATTTCTAAATTTGAGTGTATTTTTAATGGCACTAAAGTGTGCGTGAAACTGCATATGAATATTATTCAACCTTAAGGAATGAAATTCTGATACATGCTACAATATGGATGCTACAGTATGCGACCCCAAAATGTGTCTCTTTGGCTTGATTATTTTTAAGAACAAAAGACTCAGAAAGAAACTTCTACCTTCCTCATAACTACCTGAAAGAATTTAACATAGAAAGGCTGTCCCGGGGAAGGAGATATCACCATAGATAACTATAGAGATGGTAGACAGGAAGGCACCTTGCAAGACCCATTTTTATCAAAGCAAGGCCCATTTTTATCAAAGTTCTCTCACTCTCTGGTCTCGGTTGTCTATAAAGGCCCAACAAACATTTGTTTACCAAACATTTGCTTTTCCATCCATCTCCATGTGAATTGCTTTCCTCACCTTTGAGGTCTCAAACCACTACCCACAACATCCACCTTTGTCTTTAGCTGAAGATGATATTTAATGTGGGTGCTTCGGCCATTTTGGTGAGTTACTCAGTTTTCTTGGGTTTCTCCCATGTGTACATGTTATTAAATTTGTTTGATTTTTCTCCTGTTACTCTGTCTCATATTGATTTAATTCTTAGACCAGCCAGAAGAACCTGGAGGGTAGAGGAGTATTTCTTCCTCCCATACAAGACATTATGCTAAGTGAAATAAGCCAAACACAAAAGGACAAATATTTTATGATTCCACTCATATGAGGCACCTAGAACAGTCAAATTCATGGAGATAAATGTTCTTTTATCTCTTTATCAGAACAGTGTTGTCAGGAGCAGGGTGGGAGTGGGGGAATGGAGAGGTAGTGTTTAATGGGTACAGAGTTTCAACATGGGATGATAAAAAAGTTCTAGAGATGAATAGTGGTGATGGTTACACAGTAATGTGAATTTACTTAATGCCACTGAACTGTACACTTAAAAATGGTTCAAGTGGGGGCTGGCCCCGTGGCTTAGCGGTTAAATGCACATACTCCCCTACTGGCGGCCCGGGTTCAGATCCCGGGCAAGCACTGATGCACCGCTTCTCTGGCCATGCTGAGGCCGTGTCCCACATACAGCAACTAGAAGGATGTGCAACTATGACATACAACTATCTACTGGGGCTTTGGGGAGAAAAAAAAGAGGAGGATTGGCAATAGATGTTAGCTCAGAGCCGGTCTTCCTCAGCAAAAAGAGGAGGATTAGCACGGATGTTAGCTCAGGGCTAATCTTCCTCACAAAAAAAAAAAAAAAAGTTCAAGTAAATTTTATGTTTATTTTGCCACAGTAAAAAGAATTTTGAAAACCTGTGTGTTTCTGTATTTTCATTTTTTCTTCCCTCAAAAACTTTCCTTAGTTTTGTTTAATTTTTCATGGCTTTCTAGAGTTTACATCTCTTGGTGAATTCTCAACAAGAAGCACAGCCCTTTGTCCCTTAAGCTCGAATGTGTTCTAGTGGCTCACAATTCTGTGGGCCGTGGGGGAAGGTGTGTGTGTGGAAATGCTCCTGGAGGGCCAAGGGTTCATAGAGATGAATGGGCAGCAGAATATTCAATCTTGAGCCTCATCCTCAGGAATTAAGGAGAAGGTGTTTAAATCACTGTGGGAGAGTAGTGGTCAGCAGCTATTAATCTGAGACCCCGACTATAATAACTTTTAAAGCCTTGTACACTTTTTGTTGTTTATTACATTTGTTTCCCTGTATCTTTCCCTCTAGTGGTTAGAGGTAAAATTCTCACGAGAGGCTGGGGGCTTCTTGTGGGAGTAAGAAGCAAGGAAGGGGGTAGACAGGGCAACTGCAGCCTGCTTCACACTCAGGCCTTCGAACGAAGCCCAGGGGACAGCGAGTGGTGACAGCGTTGAAAAGAAAAGGAAAAAGGGCCAAGTCCTTGAAGCCTGTACCGCACTGGGAGAGAGAATGGGGGCTGGCCTGGGCTGGGAAAGGATGCTGATGGCCCACTGTCTAGATAAGAAGCCCCCAAGTTAGGCCACAGTCCTTTCAGGTACCTCTTTGAAGTAGGGTTGCGGGACTTAGAAAACAGAACAAATAAAAAACCCTGGGTCACTAGGTAAATTTGAATTTCAGATAAACAAATAACTTTTTAGTATAAGTATCTTATCTGGTAATCCTACTTCAAAGGCTGGTTCTCTGAGGAAAATCACTCTGTGTTTTGCTTTTATGCTTTCCTTTCCATTCCTCTTCTTATCACCCTGAGTTGGCTCTTATGTCTCATGAGGGCATTGCAACAGCCTCCCGACTGATCTTCTTGCCTCTAGTCTCTCTACCCTCCAGGTCAGTCTGATATGACTCTAAAATACCAGTCCGATTACATAATAACTCTGCTCAGAGAAAATAAGTACAGACAGGGACTTTAGAATCCACCTTTCCTTGGTTTCTTGGACCCCTTTCTGAGGGAGACTGGGCAAAGGTCTTACAGAAACCCTGAAGTTTGATAACAGGTTGAAGGCCAGTGCTGGTTCAATTATTCATTCTCTAAACACTTATCAAATTCCAGGCATCATGGCACAAGGTATTCAGTGTAAAACCCTCCTCCTCCCTGCTTACACCCATATCACATAGCAGTGGTCTCCAGTCCTTGGCTTTTCCACAGAGGCTGAAAAAAGCTTTGCAGGAATAGGCTGCGCTGGTTCAGGCAGTATAGCCACACAGTGCCCTCTGCCTAGCAGGCTACTTGCACCCCTACACGCAATGTGGAGCCTGGGTGGGGCAGCAGGGGTGGTCAGGGTTATCAGAAGGTCCTGGGCCGGCTCCGTGGCTTAGCGGTTAAGTGCGCGCGCTCTGATGCTGGCGGCCCGGGTTCGGATCCCGGGAGCGCCCGGAGGCACCACTTCTCCGTCCAACGTGAGGCCGAGTCCCACGTACAGCAACTAGAAGGATGTGAACCTATGACATACAGCTATCTACTGGGGCTTTGGGGGGAAAAAAACTGAATAAATAAAAAAAATCTTTAAAAAAAAAAAAAAAAAATTATTAAAAAAAAAAAAAAAAAAAAAAAAAAAGAAGGTCCTTCTTGTGGATGGCGGGGGCAGGCACAGAATGGTGTCTGGTGATGGCTTAACTGGGGAGGGGGACCTGAGAGTCAGACTTCTTTGGGCCCCTGTCGGGTCCAAGTAAGGGACAGGGATTTCCTGGTCCACCAGGCTTTCTGGGAGGTCAGAACTTTGGGGAGCCCCACAATGCTTCAGTGGAGGAGCTGAAGGGGGCAACAGTAAGGGTGGGAGTGGGGAATGGGTAGGGCAGGCAGTTAGGAGGCCTGAGATTCCAGCTGTTTTATCAACTGCTGCTCCTGGAGAGCTGCCGTCCCCACATCCACCGTGGGCGAATTTTCTGGTCAGACCAGGATCAGGTCAGACTCTAGGACTCCTGCTTATCACAAAGGGGTCAGAAGATGAGGGTGAGCTCCCGGCTTTGGCAGTGCTGAGGAGTGCGAGGAGGCTGAGGAGGCCTATCCTCTTCTTTAATCTTTCTCATCTAGCTCCTGTCGGGAGAGAGGGAGAATCTCCCTCTGCCCTTTTCCTTAAGGTTCTTATGGCTGGCCAAATAATTAACAAGACAGGTTAGCAGGAGAAAATAATACCAAGTTTAATAACATGTATACATGGGAGAAAGCAGGGACACTGCGTTTCTCAACACAATAGCAGAAATTCTCGTCTTAAATACCATGTTCAGCCAAAGACGAAGGAGGATGTTGGGGGTGGGGGGTGTCAGTTACAGGAGATTACCACTAAAGCACTGTAAACAAGAGTAAGGTTATTATGCAGATTTAAGGCCTCACCTTCCACATTGATAAGTTTCTAGAAATGAGGTCATCCCCCCTCTTCCCAATACAGAGAGGGTGATACCTTTACAAATGGAGATTTCCCTTATAAATGTAAATATTTGTCTGCCAACTCCTTGCAGGGCCATCCAGAGAATGTGGCCAGAGAGACAGAACTTCCGATAAGATGGGCTTGTTGGTGCCTTTCCTATTGTAACATCTATTTTACATTATATTTACAGCTGTCATGATAGTAACTCCTTCCTGAAACAGATCTTTTGTTTTAAATTCTTTAGGCAGTTTGGGAGGGGAAACTCAAATATTCTTCCTGAGTTCTCTGAGTCCTTATTGTCTTCAGCTAGAAATAATCCGCATACCAGAGTGGTGCCTCCTGGGGTAACTTGCCCTGAGCACCATCACTCCCCTCCAGCCAGAAGGAAGAGATGCATAGGCAAGGTAAGGGGAAAGGACGTGGAGCTTCCATACCCCACAGGTGTGCCACTCTCCCAGCACCTCCACGTGTTCACCAACTCGGAAGCTCTGAACTCAGCCCTTTTGGGCTTTTATGGAGACTTCATTACATAGGCATGATTGATTAAATCATTGGCCATTGGTGATTTAACTCAACCTTCAGCCCTTCTTCTCTCCCAGGAGGTTGGTGGGGGGAGGGGCACCAAAAGTTCCAATCCTCAATCACGACATTGGTTCTCCTGGCAACCAGCTCCCATCCTTAGGTGGGGTCCAAAAGCACCTCAATAACATACCTCAATCTCCAACCTCTCTCTCATCCCCAGAGGTCTGAGGGTGGGACTGGAAGTTCCAATCCTCTAATTACATGGTTAGCTCCACTGGCTAACCAGCTAAGCCCCCACCCTTAGATTACCTAAGGGCCTTCCAAATGTAACATCATTAACGTAACAAAAGATACCTTTATCGCTCTTATCACAAGACATTCCAAGGTTTTTAGGAGCTCTGTGCCAGGAACTGAGTTGAAGACCAAATATATACTTCTTATAAATCACAATATCACACTGTGGATGTGTTTAAATCTTCTTTTATTTTTCTGTGAGGAAGATCAGCCCTGAGCTAACATCCATGCCAATCCTCCTCTTGTTTTTGCTGAAGAAGACTGGCCCTGAGGCTAACATCCGTGCCCATCTTCCTCCACTTTATATGGGACACCGCCACAGCATGGCCTGACAAGCAGTCCATCGGTGCGAGGTCGGGATCTGAACCTGGGCCGCCAGCAGCGGAGCGCGCACACTTGAACCGCTATGCCACAGGCCGGACCCTGTGTTTAAATCTTAAGCTGATAATCACCTTACACTTAAAGAGTAAGGAAATTAAATAAATCAAGCCTAAATGGAGAATCAAGTGAATCCTTCAAAGAGGCCTCCTGGGGCCTGAGCTGCCTCAGGCCTACTGGCCTGGCTGCCCTGCAGGGTAAGAGGCCCATGACTAGGGGCTGCTGCCACCATCACATGTCCCAAAGTCGTCCTGGGTCTCAGTCTTCACCCTCCGGGGTCATCCATCCTGCCCTCCTTGCCCCTGGGCCATGTGGTCAGTCAGGGCCCACAGCATGCTTGGTTGGATCACTAGCCGGGGGTTGGGGGTGGGGGTTGGGGTGGGGGGGCAGTGCTGGTTGGAGAGCCCACCCAGGCAGGAGCATAGGGCAGCCAGATGGCACCTGGAACACCTCTCCCACCGGCATGACGGACCAGCTAAAAATTGGAGACAGAAGATCAGGAGTATGAAGATGTGGAGATTCCTAATAAGAGGCTGAAGGTGGTGTCTGGGAAGGTCCGGGGTCAGAAACCAGATGATATGCCCCCACTGGGGCAACTGTGTCTGTGTTAGCATGTCCGTGGGGAGAGAGAGAGCAGTAGGTGAGTCCTTAGAGTAAACTCCTGACGAGATTTTCACATATTGAGGTATATGGGATAACTTCTGGTAAAAAACTGATTCCGCTTGAACTAAAGAAGCCAGATTTATGGCCTATCAAACATACATTGTAGAGCCTCCCTCCTAAGCCTGCCCTACTTACAGTGCTGATCTGGGTGCTGTTTGGCTGCTGGGGGTGGTATTAGCTGGAACTACCTGACAAGGCCCCAGGGAGCCTGGAGGAAGGGAGGAAGGTGCTGCCATTTGGGCTTATGGGAGCTGGACCCCCGTCCTCAGCCAGGCCCTCTTGCCTGAAGGCCTGGATCTTTCCAGGGTATGAGGCCATGGGGAGTAGGTAGCTGTGGTGGAGGCTGGGTTGGATGCTGGGTAGCAGTGCTTCCATTGGTTCCAGATCAGGCATCATGGGGTCACCACACGGGGGCACTAGGGAGACAGAGCAAGAGCAGGCGAGGGAGCAGCACATGCCTATGCTTTCTCTGATATGGTTGCTCAGGTCACCCCTGACTCCTCTCTCTTGCTCTGACAGACATCCAGACATCAGATAGCTAGGAAACTGCTGAGGGTGTGGCCTTCTCCCCACGCACACCACCACTGGCCAGGTTCAGGCCCGCTGTTTTTTCAATAACCCAATAGCCCTCATGGTTTCCCAGCCTCCATGGTTGCTCCCTCTAGCCCATCTTCACCTCCCACCACCATTCTGTGTTAATCACCCCATGGTAATCTCCTGCTTAAAATCCTCAATGACTCCAGACTGCCCAGAGCATAAAGCCTAAACTCTTCAGCAGACAATTACACTCCAGGCTACCCAATTTTATGAGTTGCCTCCCATTCTACCTTGGAGGCCCACTGAACACTCACTTTCCCTGGCATACATGTTCTTTTAGGCTTCTGTACCTTTGTATTTGTTGTTTCCTCTACTTGGAATGTTCTCCTTTCTCTGTTAAACTTTCCCCTGACTTTCAAGATCCAGCTCACCAATCTCTTCTCTGTGCTCCCAACGCCCTCCTAACAAACAATGCCTTGTTTGTGTCGGTATGGCAAGCCCTCCGCAGATGGTGGCTGAATGAGTGAAAGGCTGACCCCAGGAGCCAGGCTGACTCTCCTGGTCCCACTTTACCCAGGACACCCAACAAGGACTGAGGATGGCAGAAGTAGGCACAGGCCTCAGGAGATGCTGGGAACTGCAAGTGAGCAGCAGGTGGAATGTGAGGGCCTGTGACTGGTAGGTGAGTTCCTTGTGCCCACTGTTGGGAATGAATTCCTTCATGAGGTAGGAAGAGGTATATAGAGAAGACAGAAAGGGAAGGGGTGGCCCTGCAGTGTAGCGGCTAACTGTGCACACACCGCTGCTGGTGGCCCGGGTTCAGATCCTGGGCAGGCACCGACACACCGTTTGTCAGGCCATGCTGGACGGTGGCCCACATAAAGTAGAGGAAGACGGGCACGGACGTTAGCTCAGGGCCAGTCTTCCTCAGCAAAAAGAGGATTGGCATGGATGTTAGCTCAGGGCTGATCTTCCACACACACAGAAAAGGGAAGGGGTCCTAGGTTCTGGTGGTCACCTCATTGCTCATCTCCACTGGGACTCTCAACCCCAACCCCCCCCATACCTCAGCGTCCCCTGACCACCAGGTTGGGCCTTGACATTTTCATAGCAGTCAAGATTCACACAGATGCTAGAAATAGTAGCTCCAACCTGGTGTTAGCTGACTACACTGCAAGTTAGGCCAGTGCAAGAAACGGGTGTAGAGCAAGCACATGGGACAAGTCCTTTCGGAAAGTGCACTAAAAAAAGTCTGCAGGATGGGGTGGGATTGGAAGCACCCTGGGCACGGTGAGCCTGAGCTAGAAGAGTTTGCCCTAGGAGAGAGGGTAGCTAAGGCACACTCAGCACCTTGGGAAGCTCTCCTTTCTCAAGCACCCAGGTATTCTGGCCCCAGCTTCTTTTCCTTAGCCCAAGGGGTTGGGGCACACAGCCTATCTGTCCTGAAACGAACCCCTCCAAGGATTCCATCAGGGGACGGAGGGGCGATGGTGGGAGGGAGGCGTCAGTGTCAGACACTTCCATCCAACACTTTGGATTATCTTGGAACCTTGCCACTTCTGGCAAGGTATGGGCACAGACGTATGTGGGCTGAACAGGGTTGCAATGGGGCACTGTGAGAGCTCGATTCCCACTGCTGGAGGTTCCCACTCTAGCCATTCCTCCTCTAGCCCACTAGCTGGGTCTCCTTTTCCTCACATACGTTCCAAAGCCCCTGGTGCCTCTTCCACTCCTTTTCTTAGAGGATCTCAGATTTATTGGGTGGGAGCTCAAAAACCACTAGACTAAATAAGTGCTAGATAAAAATAGGAAGTCACATCTGGAGGCACTTACCTGTTAGCTACAAGTATTTGGGAAGATGGAGAGGGCTAGGGAAAAATTCCCGGGATGGGTAATCCAAGATTGTGTGGTTGAAGAGGGTAAGGAACCCACTCACCTTGCAGCTCCCTCCATTTTTCTTTCCAAAGGTGTCCTGGAGGGCCTGGGAGGTGCCTGATGTGAGGCAGTGGATGTGAAGTTTGCAAACAGCAGCCTGCCCACTGCCAATTAGCACCTCCCTCACAGAAGCCTTGGGGGCTGCCTGGAGTCTGGGGGCTGCCTAAGAAGCTATCCTTACAATCGGCTGTGCCCACACAAAAATAACTTTTTTCCAATTAAAGGTGACGAACACCTGCCTGGGCTAAAAACCTCCAGCCACACAGTCCATTTTAAGAGGAAGTAATTATAGTATAGACACTTAGAAAGCAGGTCAGGTTGGTTGTCTGCACAGTTCCATCCACTAATCCACATGACCTTTTCAACCTCTCCTTTCTACAGGACTAACTAAACCACTTGCTTCACAATTCAGAGGTTAAGAAGTAGCCCAGGTCATACAGAGAAGATTCAAGTTCAGGCTGTCCTGACCAAAATTTCCTTTCCAGCCCACAATACACAAAACTTCCCAACAGTTTAGGGAGGTTTGGATGGAGGTGCTTAGGGTCTTCCTTTCTCTTAAGCAGCACAGGGAAAAAGGGAAACCAATGTGACGGTCCAGGATGCCAGGGAGCATCATGCTTGAGCTTTCTATGGGCAAATGGGTCAGTACACTACTTTATGTGGTTAAGTCGTCTTCCTGCAGGGCTTATTCAAAGGGGGGCAAATTCTTCATTTTTGCCCCAAAGCCACATTGCCCCCAACTCAAATTTTAATACAACTATGAAGAAAAGGACTCTCAACTCTATAGGGGTCTATCAAGATATTGTTGTCATGGCCACAGCATTTCAAAGAGCCCAACAAATAAAGAGAAAATCCTGGCTGGATTTGCGAGAACAATTTCCTGTTATAATGAACCAGAAATACAAGATTCCACGGAAATTGGAACAGTTGACAGAATACAATGGAACTTAATTAAAACTTCAAGGGAAATAAGAAAAGGGTCAAACAAAGCCAATGAATGGAGAAGCCCTAGATTGGTTTTGGATAAACATAAGGATAATTGCATTTCAGCATGGGTATTTTCTGACCCCTCCCAGCAGGTTATCTGCTAACATTCTCCCACCCCTTTCTCCTTCTGAAGCATCTGCCAAACAAAATGGCTTACTCCTCTCTACTGCAGGTGTAAGTCAACCCAACAGTACCCCTTTAGATATGATGCAAAGCCAAAAGGAAAGTTTATAAATCTCATTCCAGAGTAGAAAGTGCACATAACCAACCCAGCACACTGGTTATATGGTGTCAAAGTGCACGGTAGTAACTTGAATCAAATCAGAACTGCTACCATGTGTAACCTGTTATGTGCCCCTGTAGCTATGTCAACGTTTCTAATTTATTACACTAAAATATCAACATGGCAGAATGCATTTCTGAGCTCCAGATTTTCTAAACACTTCTAAGAGGCTATTAAAGATGATGTAGAACAGAACTGTATCTCAAAAACCTAGGCATTAGTGAGGAACACGAACGGGCTCCTTTCTGGGACTTTGTTTCATGGGGGCACAGAGACGAACAGAAATGTTAGAATGTCAGAATACACAACAGGTGATGGGAGGCAGAGGTGGGAAGAGGGTGTCCTAGCCACAAGGCCAACATTCATGTTCAAAGAGAAATCTGGGCAAAGGGAAAAAAAAAACAAAACAAAACCCAAACAACAACATAAAACAAAATCCAAGTCAGAGAAAAAAGCGTTTCATACAACACAGTATCAAAAAAGTAAAAGGAACACACCAAATGCACAAACTGGTGGCAAGTAAATCCACAGCCTATTGCGATAGGTCCTTTCAGCATCAATCAGGTTTCTTCTCATCTGTTATCTGAAGGTTATTTACGGATGTGGTGACTTTAACAAGTCTCTCTCACAGGAGGGTGGGCAGGCTTCAATCATTGGTTTCAGGATCTGTCTGTGCCATGTACGCATCCAACTCAGCATCCAGGTGTCCTTTCGTTTTCGACATGTACGCATCCAACTGGTTGTCCAGCTGCTCCTTGGTCAGTACGGGGCGAGCAAGGGCACCTCTGCCTCGTCCACGGCCTCTGCCTCTGCCTCCAAAGCCCCCTCTTCCCCGACCTATCATACCCCGACCTGGCCCAAGGGGGGAAAAAAAAAAGTTACAAGTAGGTTTAATGGGTGCTATGGTAAATGCCCCTTCGAGCAGTGGGGCCTAGCTGAGAAAGGATGAAGGGGAGGGCAAAGAGGAGAAGTCTGGAAAAACAGGAAACACATTGGGTAGAAAGCAACACATGGAAAGCACACATAATGAATCCCTTATTACATGCTCATCTCTAAATGCTATTTAAAAAACTTATTCTATCGACAAAGGGAAAATAATTGACAGTTAAAAAAAATCGTAATCTCTCCTAAAATGAAGAAATTATCTAAAGTTTGAGACTCACTGTATGTTCATAATTAAAATACAATATTATAGATAACCCCATTTAGTAAGATAGGGAGGAAGTAATAAGGGCACAGAGAAACAGGGATGTGAAGCTAGACAGTTTCAAATTAAGCTTTATTGGAAATCCTTCTGCAAAATTAGCTCATCTTTCTTCCAACTTATCAAACCTAATGAGCTGACCCCATGTCAGGAGACTGAGGAGTTATTTTGACATAGGAACAATGTGGGGAGATGGGGATAAACATTTCGAGTAGTCCTAGCCACCTCTATCTCCAATTCTAGTCACTTTATAACAATTATGGTTATTTGATAGGTGGTTTCAATTCACTTAACAAAACATACCCAGCTTTCTGAAAAGCTACTTTAGACATCCTCCCTGTGATGTCTCTCTCAGAAACCAAGTCAAGATAATTTGGAAACATGCTATTTCATCCTGAAACCCAAACTAGCTTGCACTTCACGCAGTAAGCCAAGCAACATATAATGGGAGAGAAGAAAACAAGCCCTTGGTTATCAAATTTCCTTTCCTAACAGTTATTATTCCTTGGCAACTTCAAGGTCATAAATTATGGAAGACCCACCACACACTTTAAAAGGACCAAAGCAAATATACACAGGGGCTACTAGAATTTTTTTTTTCCTGGACAGGTGTTGTTGGGAGTTTTCCACTAAGCTCTAAGCCAGAAAACTCCCATGAGATTTGGTATTACCACCACCACCATTAAACTCTTTTCCAATCTGGGCCGTGAGGTCATAAAACAAATATCACAAAGTCTTAAAGTTAAGATTATCAACAAGAGTCAGTTAGTTAACTGACATACCATCTTGCCTTCTACCTTGATCAAAAAAAGTCATCTCCGGTTTCCCACAGACATAAACTTTACCTTGAATTTACTTGGTTTCAGAGTCAATACCTAGCTCCAAGTCTCACAATCCTTTTTAACTCTGCTTCATTTTTGTACATCTCCCTCTACTCTATTCTTAGACTCGAAGCGAGGTTTTGAGCTATGGGGTAGGGTGTGTGGTGGTGGGGCAGGGACAGAGAAAGGTAAAATCCCAAACTGACCTTTTTGTCATTTAACAATATATTTAAATTTTCAAGAGAATGGAAGAAGACTGCATATAATCTGGCTCTGTAACATGTACCTGACTGGTTCTTGGAAAACCCATGACAGACTTTCACACTACCAGCATGTGAATTTAGAAAATAAGCCAGTTTCAAAAACAAAACAAGACAAACAAATAAGCCTGCCTATGACTTAAAGCTGTGCAGGAAAGGTGGCTCTGAGTTTTGAAGAGAGAGAAATAAGGGGGAGCTATTCTCTGAAGTTGGTAGCTGACTAACCTCTACCACCGATTCCGCCACGACCCATAGCTCCACGCCCTAGGCCCCCTCTCCCAGGACCTCCACGACCTCGAACACCACCTCTTCTTAAGCCCATTCGGGGAGCTACGGCTCGTCCACCTCGGAGCAGGTTTTGACCTTGGAGAGGAGGCATACAATGTATATGCAGGTAAATCCAAGAGAGACAAAGTAGATTCTAACCAAAGGAAGGTGGTGAGGGTTAAATGCGAGTTAATTCAGTTAATTTTTAGGTTGGGTGGGGCAAGCTGCACACTGCGTGTGAACAGATTAAGCTGCTCTTTATTCAATCAATTCAACAAGTCTGACCACAAATCCGTTTTTGGAAGAAGCTGGGAGTTAAGTTAATTAGTAAGTACATACATTTAATAAATATCTATTGAATAATCAGAGAGGTGCCTAGCATTATGGTAGATTTAAAGACAAATGCTATGGTTCCTGCTCTCAACACATTCTTGAAAGGGATAAGAACTACACAGGGAACAGTATAACAGTGCCCAAAATGTAACATATAGTTAAGTTCTACGGGTCAACTTGTTTTCTCTTTTTTCCAACGTAACAGAGGGTTTCACTAGCATAGGAATAGAGATGGTTAATTAAGATACAGGCCAACAGACCCATAAATTTTTTAGATTTGACTTATTTCTAGAACTTCAATGTGCTTTGATTCAAGCAGCAGCAGGGTGTTTTAAAATGGAATGGAGATGACATGAATTACCTGTTGTTATGCAGGTCATAGCCTCTCACCATTGCACATTATCAGAAAAGGAATGGTATCGATAAAAGACATGCAGCACTATTAAAAATATGTGATTTCAAAAGTTATTAATTATATTAATACAAATTCAGGCTTAAAGATGTTAAACAAATGTGTCCATAAGCAGCCCAAGAGAAAAGGGAAGGGGATAGGGCCCGACAATTATCGGTACATAGCACTGACCTCGGAGCGACATCCCGCCCCTAAGTAGGGTTCTTGTGGCACGTCCCCCACGTAGTCCTCCTCTGGGCAAGCCTCTCTGGATTATGGGCAGGCCTCGTCCTCCGATTGCTCCCCTGGCCAGGGTCCCTATGGGTCGGCCTAACCGTGCCTGGATGTTACTCTTACCCAGGCGCTGCTTTAAGCTCTTCTGGAAGAAAAGGTGTTGGGGGATTGAGATCAAAAAAGCAATCCAGTAGGATTTGGCAACTCAAAGTGCAGAGAAAAAGAAGCAAGTGAGAGGTCTGTGTGGAGGGAGATAAACCTTCTGTGGGTGTCATAAGGATCCCAAACCAGAAGCAAGCCTTTGCCTCAGAACATGGTATAAAACAAGCAGATCCACGGTTTCTAAGAAGCTTGAGTATGGTCCCATGAAGTTGGCATCACCACAAATTACCTCACTAGTTTGCCTAGAGAAGTCATACACCACTACTTGGAACTTAAGTTTTAGTATGAACACTCTGTATTTCAAATCCTGGATTCCGCTGTTTTTGAACCACAGGTTGACAATAATACAACTTGATTCATACCTGCCCAAGGACTACCACTGTCTTCAAAGGCTTACTCAAACACCAAGGAAGTTCATCACACTCTGGGCAAAATTTAAATTACAAGTTCATTTGAGTTCTTGTGATTTAAGAACAAGATTTGATTTCTCAGTCAAAGAGGCCAGTGTGTTCCATTTTTCCACTGAGTATCTATCTCCAGACGGTCCACTTTTTACCTTAAGATGTAAATAAACACAAAAAAGTCAAACCCCTTTCCTTACATTTCTTAAACAGTCATAATGCCACGTCTACCCTTGCAAACAGCTCCAGTAAGCCAGTATAATGACCTTTAATTCAAAATAAACATATAACTCAAATGTATCTCCATAGAAAGCCAGCCAAACTTGCATTAGAATTAAGACAGGTGAGCTATAATCACAAAACTCAGGGCTACATAGTTGACGACAAGGACATACCAGAGATGGAGATTTTCAATAATCTGTCCCTCAAAGAGAAACTATGAAGACCACGTCAGAGAATTAAATTCTTTCAAAGGAAAAGGTGGCTGTGTAGCCTTAAACACAACCAAGGTCCTAGCAAACCTGTTTTCCTATAATGCCATCAGTCAAAATGAATGGAAATAAATTCTACACGTCCTCAGGCTTCACCCACAAGTGACTACCAATGACTTTTTTTTGCAACTATATGCTGAGTTATTATTAGCTTTCTAGCACAAGATATAAACAGCTTCTAACCAGAGGGGCAGGCTCTGAACATTATGCACTTAGCATGGGTAGGTGTAACCAACCATAAGAGCCTGTCACATCACTCCCTTGATAACATACAATTATGAGGTGAGGACTTCATTCCACAAGTCTCTTGTGTTCAGTCATCTAGAGTATATTCTCCTAAGATCTGTGCTTTAAGGGGAGAATGTACAGCGCTTACAAGTTCTTCTCCCTTCTCAATCCTTAGTTGCCACCAATACTGATCTCTAACATTGACAGGAAGCCTGAGGATGTCAACCATACCATCCAGTTTCCACTCTAGAGCTGTGCTGTATGCTAAGGTAGCCCCACTAGCCATGTGTGGCTATTTAAATTACGAATAAAATTAAAAGAAAAATTCAGCTCCTCAATTGTACTAGTCACATTCTGAGTGCTCAATAGTCACATGCAGCTAGTGACTACTGTATTGGAGAGCAGATACAGAACATTTCGATCACAACAGAAAGTCCTATCGGGACAGTGCTGCTCTAGAGGCTGCTTTCTGCACAGCCTCTATTTAAAGTTTCTTGTTGAAAGGTCCTGTGGAGTGATCTGTCAAGGGACTTATCTTCAGCAATTTTTTAATATTTATTCTTGGAAAATGGTGGTGCCTTTTACTGCTTTCCTGAGTCAGGGATGAATGCAGTCACTCCAAGGCTTAAGGTAGCTGAAGCAGAAGGCCTTGTTTATTTTTGGTCAGTGAGCCCAATGGTTCAGGGTGGGGGTGGGAGGGTGTTATATTTAACTGCTGAATTTATAAACAGCCATGCAGTGCTACCAGTTAAAGTCCTTACAGTTGCATGGCACCGCCCTCCAGACGTCCAGCCACAGCTTGGACATATCCTTCCACAGCCACTGTCCGGACTTGCATATAAAGTCTATGAATAATAAAGAGCAGGTTTTATTTCAGGTCTGAATAGGATTATCTCTTACCGGAAATATGAAAGAGAACCCACTAACTTAAACTAATTACTCAGTGCCCTCGCTCTACTTTACTGACAAAACTTTAGGTGCAGTAGGATTCGAGTCATCTTATTCTTTCTATATTTTAGCACTGAAAACCTTTCACTAAGGCCAGACTCCCTGAACTAAGGGAGAAAGGATAAAATTATTTCCCTAATTTGTAAACCATTTAACAGAGAATAGAAGATTTTTTGAAGATCATGTAAAACAGAAAGCAAAATTACTTTGTGTGAAAAGCCAGTGAATCTACTTTAAGGGCAAAGGACCAGAAAACAAGAGAGATTGATATTCGCTGATAACACAGAAACAGGCAAACTCCCTAAAAGAGAAAGACAACAAAAAGTTATTTTTTGGTACCTGCCAAAATGGGAATTCTCTGAACTTCTCTTTCCTCCAGAGAAGTTTCAGCTTTTGCCCTGAGCCACCTCGTAATCATCCATCACGTCCTGACAGCCTCAGTGGACTGCCTGACAGAGATCACCGGCTGCTTCTGGAGCGCTAAGATCCATTCTCTCACCTGCTTAAGTTTTAATGCTGCCTGGACAGAGGGTCTATTCTCCATCTGCTGGGCCAGTCTTCTGTTTCTGGCACTGGCTAGCTGCTGTTGTTGCTGCATCGAAGCCCGAATATTCACTGGCATCGGCTGTTTGTTCTTCAGCATATTAGTAAAGCTTCAAGGTCGAACAAAATGGATGTTTAAATAAAAGCTTTATTACAAAACATTTATTGGCATTTTCATGGCCTGCTAGACCAGGAGCTCCAGATCCCACGAACTTTAAGTAAAGTGGTACACTTAGATCAAGGCTGATGTGGGTTAAAGACTCCTCTGCTTCCACAAACTTGCAAGAATCAGAAACTTAGAAATGCAGCTAAGTGCAGCACATTCAATCAAAAGTGATAACAAGGGCTTAGGTAACTGCTTTTAGAGAGATGGAAGGCATGAAAAACACGCAATAAGCAGATAAGATGACAACAAGAGACAGAAGATGTAGTTTCAAAGACAAAGAAAGAAAGCCAAAACCTTGGGGGACCTGAGGGAGTATTTTAAGGGCAAATATAAGGAAGGACTAGAGCACCTTCAAAGCCCACGGAAATAACACACTCATATATATTATGGGAGTGTATCACATTTTCTTATATATTTGTTCACTTAGTAACATGTGAACAGAGAATTAGTATATCATACCCTAAGAGTTAAGAAGCACATATGCCTCAGAAAAGGCAAAAATAAACACTGGGGAAATCTTTCAGGGGTCTAACATCAACTTAATAAAATCACTGGTCAAAGGTACTGAATGAACAAAGCTCCTGGAGATAGAAACTGCTGTTAAATACCTTAACTTTTCTTAGCCTCAAATGATTACTTTTTCTGACTCCAAATGATTACTTCTGAAAAAGTGTGATTCGTTCAATCATTTAAGAGCTTGTGAAGACATTCTTCTATTATTCCTGTCAAGGTAAGTTTAATGGAATGGAAGAGAAGAACACTTAATTGTGAAAGAATCCAAAACAAAAACAAACTTAAAGCAGAATGGAAAGAAAGTGAAATGGAGCAAAGCAAGTGCCTCTTACAAGGCCCAAGAATGACATTCCAGGGCCTTTGGACATATTCATAGCTTGCTACCTGCCTCTTACAGGCCAGACACAACACTGCTGGCCTTGGACTGGGCAGCAAGCCTACTGCAGCCAGGGTACCATGCTACCGAGCTGCACCACCCCTGTATCAACGTAAAAAAATGTGAAGAAAAGGGAGGGTGTGAGAAGTCTTTTTAAAATACATCCCACCAGATAAATATCTCAGACAGCTTAACATAAAAATCTACTGATGAGGGGTTTTGAAACAACCGCCCAATCTGTTTTGTGTACCACATAAGATGCAACTAAGAACAGAGGTCTGTAGCCTTCTGTTGGTATTTAGTTTAAAACCGGTTTTTGTGCAGTGGACCCCAAGGCCAATTTAAGTAATGTTTTCTTATGAACGAGCTGAAGTTGCTGTTGGCTGCCTCACCGCTCATTTAGAGACATCTTGGTGGTGCTTTTTAGCACAACTTTCGGCGCTGACTGTGCAGCCATCTTCAAATCCCGAGAATCTACAAAAGGACAATCGGCACAAAGAGCAAATCAGAACCACCACCACCTCATTTCTGCTAGGGCCAAAGGCCCACACTCACAATGAATGAAAAGGCTTGTATCAATGACTACTGAAGATCACACTAGAACTCATTTTGGGTGCTTAAATTTATAAGACAGTTACCGCAAACTAACAAACTTCAAGGCCACAGGACAGAAAATATGTGCCAAAGCCTCCAAAATGGCAGCCTTAGACCTAGCTAAAGGAAGTATAAGAGTTTGGCTTTTAATCTAAAGCAGTGCTTCTCAACCCTGCCTACAAGCAGCTTTAAAAAAAAATACAGGGCCACCCGTGGCTTAGCGGTTAAGTGCGTGCGCTCCCCTACCAGCAGCCCGGGGTTCGGATCCCTACGCACCGCTTTTCCTGGTGGCCGTGTCCCACACATACAGCAACTAGAAGGATGTGCAACTATGACATACAACTATGTACTGGGGCTTTGGGGAAAATAAAAGGAGAAGGATTGGCAACAGATGTTAGCTCAGAGCCGGTCTTCCTCAGCAAAAAGAGGAGGATTAGCGCAGATGTTAGCTCAGCTCAGGGCTGATCTTCCACACACACACACACACACACACACACACACACACACACAAAATACAGAAGCCTGGCCTCAAACCAATTAAACCACAGTCTCTGGTGGTGAGGTCTGCGGATCAGCAACTGGAAAGAAAAAAAAAAAGCGGAATTCCTAGGCGCTTCTCACGTGCAGCCAAATTGAGAACCACTCATCTAGAAAGATGATACAGGCATAACTAGTTTCAACCTGGCTTTCGACTCCCAAGTCAAGTAGGGCCTTAGCAAGGGACTAGGGACCCGGGGGAGGGAGTAGGAAAGGTTTCCTAAAGGGGCATTCACCTGGGAGTTAGCTCCCAGAGCGCGCTCTATAAAATGTAACCCTACCGCCCCCATTACTTCCCAACCTTCCCCCGAATCCTGTTGTCCTCATTTCATCTCCCTGCCATCTCAAAGCCCTGTCAACAGGGCCAAGTTTGCTCCATCTTCCTTCCTAGCCCTATCAAACGCCAACCTTTTCCCTCAGCCCCGCCACCAGTCTCCAGCGCGGGCGCTCCCCCACCTCCGCGCAGGGGCTCCGCCCCCTCCCCGGGCCCCCGCACTCCGACACCCTATCTGCTTCCACATGCCGTCGCCTTCCGTGCCGCGTCCGCCGGCCCCTTCCGCTCCCCAAGACTTCTCCCCTCCTTCTCACCACAAACACGTACCGAAGGAAACAGACGCCAGTGCTCCTCCCGGGGCTGCCACCACGGCTGCGGCGGGCGGGCCGGGGGCCGGCCGAACCTGAGCAGACGGTGGAGGGGCTCGGCTTCACTTGTGGGCGGTTGGTCAGGTGTGTAAGCGGTAGACTGCTAAGTTAGTTCGTTGTTGCTGGCTGGCTGTCTGGTCGGCCGGTCCGTCTGCTCGCCCGGCCTGCCCTTGCCTGCCTTTCGTCGGTGCCACCACAGCCGCTGCCGCCAACTCCCGCTCGCTGTCCAAAACAAAATGGCCGCCACGCCCAGTGCGGAGTGGGACCGGCTAAAATGGCGCCGACGCAATTACGTCAGGCGTCCGGTCCACACACGACTAGGGAGCGGGAAGATTTGTGCTACGCCTGCGCAGAGATGGGGGCGGAGCCCTAGTGAGAAGGCGGGGCTTTAGCAAAGGCCCTGTCTGAGGTACACCCCCGTGCCCCGCCCACAAAGGGGCGTGGCCAATGGCCTGCCCTTGGGTCTTGCGAAGGGTTCGCTTTCGAGGCAGGGTTGTTCGAGATCTGGGCGGCTCAGAGCGGATTTGGTCCTGATGAAAAAGGTTTTCGTGTTTCTTCACGCGCTTCCCGGTTCCCCAAGCCAAGGCAGACCGTCTAAAATTCTTTACGCGGGGCTTTCCTCGGTCTCTTCCTTACCACCGGGCCGAGTAATGAGCGCTGGCTCTCCTCTCGTCATCATTCGCCCTGTTCAGAGTTGTGGAGTGTCATAAACGGCCCAGCCACGGCCTGGGGCCGGTGCTGGGAGCACACGTCTACTGGATCCTGTGCCAGTCACCACGCCCTCCGTATTTTCCTCTTCACTTCCCTCCCCAACTTGGCCTGAATGTTGTTAAATCCTTATTTGGGGGGGACCTTTGTGTGCCTGCATCCCCTTGCATGTCCTCCCTCCCTATCTGCCATCCATGCTGAATTTTGATGCAGACCTATACGGGATTTTTCTTATGCCTGGGTGCACAATAAAATGCTCAAATGTTTGAAGAATGAGTAAATCAGCACATCTTCGACCCTTCCTCCCCCCCATACAGGCACTTCAGGATCCTTTCATTTTCTTTCCTAGCATTTTCCTGTGTGTGTTTAATGGTCTAGCATCCTTACACCTTACTTTACCTAGGTGAGGGTAACGGTCGCGTTTTGTTCACTGCTGTATCCCCAGTTCCTACGCAATGTCTAGTACATGGTAGGTCCTCAGGAATATTCTTTCAAGGTTAAAGGGAAATTCTTTCTTTTTCTGGCTTATAGCTGAGAAGCTGACATCTCCTCTACTTCCAGCTGGAACTTTGAACCCCTACCTTCCTGGGCCTTGAGCATTCCTCAAGTAGGAAGGTGTAATGGTCCCTTGATCTCTCTCCAAATAAGACCCCCCCCCCGCCCAATAAGGCAAGCTGGGATTGAGCAGCCTTCACTTCCCCACTCACTTGCAGACCCCATAGGAGACAGACAGCAGCTGGTGAGAGAGGAGCCTTTAATGAAACATGAGTTGCAGGCCTGGCCCACTACTCTTGCGCCCTTGTTGGAGGAGGGGCAAGGGTGGGAGTGTGGGGAGGGGAAAGTGGGGTGAGGGGGAAGCAGGGCAAAGGGGCAGGTATGGCAGGGTGGAGGGGAAGGGCGCTGCCCACTGGGGCTGTCTGCTCAACTGTTCTCCCAGAAGAAGTTGTTACAGGCCACTGTGAGGGCAGCCACCAGCACCACATACTCCTGGAAGTCCACCTCCCCATCTCCATTCTCGTCTAGCTCCTTCATCACCTTGTCCACAGCATCCGTATCCTTCTGGGCCTGTGGAGGGAAGAGATGGAGAGGTAGGTGTATAGGGAGATGAATAGCACTGAGTCAGGGGCAAGGGAGGTGGCTGATTGGGGAGAAGGAGGCAGAGATGAACAAGAGGGACTAATTATGGGACTCTTCTGCTCCCCTCCTCAAAACTAACAAAACACTTGTGGCCTCCTGTTGCCTACAGAATAAGCTCCTTAACAAGGCAGAGTAACAATAACAACGTCAAGTACCGTATGTTGAGTGCCTACAATGCCACAAGCACTACACTAGGAGCTTTACAAGCATTGTCTAATTTAATTCTAACACAAATAGTATGAAGTAGGTTTCATTATTCCCATTCTAGAGAAGAAACAAATTGACAGTTGGTGGTTAAATGATGTGCCCAAAGTCACACAGCTAGAAAGTGGCAGGGCCAGAATTTGAACCCACGTCTAATAAAACCTCAAAGCTGGTACACTTTCTATTGGCTTCTCCTTTACTATATATAGCATGCTCCATATTCTTCTTCTATGCTTTTGTTCATGCAGTTACTTCCTCCTAAAATACCTACATTTACCCTAATAACCTTGCGATGGAAATCCATAGCTCAAGTGCCACCTCTTTGGAGAAGCTGTCCTACTTTAGTCAGGTTAATATTCTCCCATAAGCCTTTCTGGCACTTCTGTTCAGGCTTTGCGTACTTCCTGAGTGGCTGGCCCAAGGCTTCAGAGAGAGGAAGGTCTCACTGCCTCTGAGCTTCCTGTCAGCAGACTGGGGGCCTCTTTTGGTCCTTCAACTCTGTTCTTTCCTAAATATGTCACTTCCTGGTGTTCATGGTTTACTTCCAAGTGTCAGTCTTTCCCTTCTAGACTGTGAGCCTTGTTATCGATGCATCTACATAGAGTCTAGCACTTTTAACAGGTGACCAATAAATCGGCATTTTGACTTAGGGGAGCCTGGAAAAACCCAGGAGAGAAGCCTGGGAGAGGAAGGAGATGGTTGGTCTGAGCTGGGGTGGGGTGGGGAGATGGCAGAGAGGTGCCCACTCTGTTCCCCCACCCCTTGCCCATTCCACCCCATACCCCAACTCTGTGCTCACGTCCAGGAAGCCGGAGAGCTCGGTCTGCAGCAGCTCTTTCAGCTCCTTCTTGCTCAGCTTGTACTTGTCCCCCTCCTTGCCCGAGTGGGCGTGGAACACATTGATGAGAGTCTCCATCGCCGTCTCCAGCTCAGAGCCCATTGCGCAGCTCACCTACCCACCCCCACCATGGAAGTGAGCTGAGGACCAAGCTCAGGGTATCTGTGGTCCAGTAGAGGGGAGCCCTTAGCCATGGCCCTGGTCCCACAGCTCGAATAGCCATGAGATCAGAGCTCCACTGAAATTTATCCTTCACCGAGATTTTACAATGTAGGAGAACCCAACAGACCTAAATTCAGACCTGTATTCTGTGTCCCTCAATCCATACCCCAGCAAGAGGGAGTCAGGGTTTGGGGCATGGAGGTAGAGCAGCTGGAGCTGGGCTGGCTCTGGAGGCCTGCAGAGGAGTCTGCAGTGGCTCTTGGCTGCCTGGGCAGACACTGAGGAGGGTGGGGCAGGCAGGCGGGGGTGGTCACAGGACCTGGCCAGGCTTCCTCTGGCTCTGTTATTATGCTGGACCTTGCCTGCCTAGCACAGCCAAGCTCTGCTGTTGGCAGTGATGGCTGGGCTCCCCTTTATAGCCTTGTCTCTTTTGCCCATCCCTAGCAAGGAGTCAGTCTGGTGCCCTCGGTCAGCCTGACGGAGAGGGTAGCAGCCTGAGTGTCTGGCCCAAGGTTTCATGAGGACGGGGGTGGGGGGGGTCTCACTGCCTCTGAACTTCATGTCAGCAGACTGGGGGCCTCTTTTGGTCCTTCAAGTCTGTTCTCTCCTGAACATGTTACGTTGGCTTCCCTGGGGTTCACCTCTACTACTTCTAGTTTTGTTCCTTTTACTTCTCTGCAGAATCAGCCCTTCCATCGGGTGGTGGTGGGAAGGGAGAGAGGAATGTCTGAGCCTTTTCCCTGGAGTCAGGGCTCCCAGGAAGGGGGAGAGGAATCCTGTGGGACTTGTCCCTGCTGCTGGCCACTCCCACCCCCAGCCTGGCCTAATTGATGTGGGGACAGTGGCAGCAGGGAGAATGGGCTAGAATGTATTGAGGGAGATAAAGGGCTGAGTGCACGGGTCCTCTGAGTTCAAGGGGCTGGGAGAGAAGAGAAAAATGGAGGGGTCTGTTGAGGAGGAGGGACTGCCAAGCAGGGGCCTCTTTGCCTTGGCCTTGGGACAATCAGCCCCTCCATGGTCTCAGGGGGCAGCTCAGGTGTCTCAGATCAGGTGTCCCCATCCTTCCCCAGGCCTGACGGGCTGGACAATGGGCCCTGATCAGATGACATCCCAGCTCTTCAATGGGGCCCTTGTGAGTGTCACCTGAACTCCGGACATGAGAAGCAGTTGTCACAGAGACATGGGGGAGATGGAACCCAAGCTGGGCTGATGGCGGGGATAAGGGGGGTATGTGAAGGAGGGGTGCTGGTGGCTAAGTTATCGGCCCCATCCAGGATGGGCACCTCAAGGTTGCCTGGAGCCCTTGAGCAGCCTGGGATTTTATGTAGGGGCCATTCTGAAAGGACTTGGGCAGGGAGGGGACAGATGGGAAAGCAAAGAGGAAAGAATTGAGGGGAAGAAGAATCTGGAGGTCTGGGCCAAGGAAGAGGAAGAGGAGAAAGGGGACTCACGTGAAGGGAGGGTTGGGGTTGGGTACAGTATCCTAGTGCCCCCTCTTCCTGATATCACACGGTGCATGCTCTGCCCCCGCCCCGCCCCAGACTTCCCTGGAACCTGAGCTCTTGGCAAGGCTGGGTGGGGGTGGCAGAGAGACTGAGGCTGAAGCAGGGGTGGGCAGAAGCAGCTGTTCCATCTGCTTTCTTATTCTTACCCCACTGGAAGTGAGGCGAGGGCTGGGTCCCCTGCCAGCCTCAGGGAGATTGAGGGAACCTTGGGAGGACACTTGAGGGCTCTGTGGTAGAAGGGCCTGGTCTCCTGGAAGCTTGGTGGCTGGGTTCCCCAATGGCTTCCTTATTCACTGAGCTCCCAGATCTCCCTCTGACCTTCACTTGCCTGCCTTCATCACCCTCCAAACCCTGTCTCCCTCAAATCCCAAACCGCAGTCACCAGCATACTTCCCAGTCCCTCAGTGCACCACGATGCCATCGTCCCCAGACTCTTGGAGCCCCGCTGAAGTCCCCTTTCCCCCAAGCTGGCCAGGGCAGGATGGGGCAGAATACTCACTGTCAGCCTGGGCCTGAGGTGGGAGCAGGTTCTGGACAGACAGCTGAAGCTGCAAATGTGGCTCCCGGAGCTGTGTGGGGAGACCTGTCTTCAGCCTGCCTTCCCCCACTGACCCCCCCTCCCCACCGGCTCCACCCCTTCACAGACGGACACCCAGTGGGGCAAGGGGCCAGGAGAGGACAGAGGCGCCCTCTGTCTCCTGGGCTGGAACAGGCTGCCCTGTGTCCTCTTCTTTAGCCTCGGTTGCCTTCCCCCACTGCTGGGCCTCAACAGGCAGGGCCCAGGAGGAAGGGAGGTGGGAAAGGTCCTGGGAGGGACACTGAGAGGCCTGCCTGCCACCCCCTGCAGTACTGGCTGTGGCTGCTAGGCAGGGAACAGGAGGAGCCCGCTGAGGGGTCTCAGTGAGGGGTCCTCTCTGAATAATTTAGTCTTGGGAGTCTCCCTGAGGAGTTTCAGTCTGAGACCCCACTGAGGGATTTCAATCCAAGGTCTCCTCTACTGGGGTCTCAGCATGGATCCCCCTCTGTTTGTGGAGTCAGAGCCTGGGATCCTCTGAGGGGGTCTTGGGCTGCAGGGTCCTTTGCGGGATCTCATTCTGAGGGGTCCTGTGTGGTGTTTCTTGGATTGCTCTCAGTGCTGCGCTCCCTCAGTTGGTTCTTTCCATCTGCAGTCGCCCCCCTCCCGGCAACAGACACACTCCCGATTAGACGCAGGTGTGGTGGGGCAGCAGGCTCCCTGTGGGAGAAGGGATGGGACCCAAGGACACCAGCTGAGTGGGATCTGTCCAGGCAGCTCCAGGCAGCTCCAGGCAGGGCCGCCCCTCCACCAAGTGGGGGCGCGCGTGGGCCGGGTTGGGGGGCCAGGGTTCAAGGCCTGATTGCTGGGGTGGGGTGAGGGGGGTGGTGGTGGCGAGAAGCGTGATTGGGCGGTCTGCTCTCTTCAGAATCAACCACGGAAACGCGACACCTCCGGGCTTGGGAGCGGCTGTCTCCTCCCGCCCGAGGGCCTTATAAACCTCAGCCCTACGGCTCCTGCTCGCGTGCACCCCGGCTCCTTGCCCCGGTGAGTCGCATCCGCCTAACCCTGGAGGGGCCTGCGGAGCCTTTTTCCTCCCTGGTCTCCCGCGTCCCTCCCCCGGAGCCCGCTCAGACTGGGATTCAGGAAGTGGCTTTGGGAGATCAAGTCCGGAGGTGGGGGGGGGGGTGGGAAAGGGAGGGATGAGGGGGCGTGTCCCCTTCCTCCAGCCGTCCCCTCCCCCAGGGCTGTGAGGGGCGGTACCAAGCTCTTACTGGGCGCGGGCAGTCAGCCGAGTCCCATCCAGGACCCTTGTCGCCGGGAAATAGGGGTGGGGAGGGTCTGTGGGGTCCTGGGCTCGGCTCTCTGCCCAGCTGCCCCTGAGGGAGATGGGGGCGGGCAGCAGAGGCCGGGGCTGTCAAGACTGAGCCAACCCTGACCGCAGCTGGGCAGTGGCCAGACCCTGGGCTTCTCTGCTGGGAAGAGCGGCCAGAACGTGTGTGGGCGGGTGGAGTGCCGGCGGGTGGAGACCCAGGACCCTACACAAACAAGCTTTGGAGACAAACAACCTCATGACCTTTTGAGGCTGGGTGAGACTCCAAGAAAGGGCCCTTGGGACTGAACTGCACAGAGGGGCCAGGAGACTGAGAAGACCCCAAAGGGGGACCCTGGCCTCCTGCCAGACAGAGGAGTCTCCACTGAAAGGCCACCACAGAAGGGTCCCTAAGACACAGACACTTCAAAAGGACCCCCAGACAGTGAGACCTAGACAGGAAGGGGTTTCTGGAAGTGAATACCTGGGTACACTGAGGTACTGTTGCCTGGTTCCCTGCCCCAAGCTCCATCCTTGTCCCCTCCCTCCTTCCCCTAATGCCTCCTCCAGGCAGAGGCCTGAGGTGGCAATGCCAGGGCAGGGGCACTCTGGCCTATCCTGACTCTCTCTCTCTCTCCTTTCCCCTCCTTCAGGTCAGCCCTGTGAGGACATCAGCTCCAGCCCCGGGGTCCTAATGGCAGCTGAGCCACTGACTGAGCTGGAGGCGGCCATCGAGACAGTGGTCACCACCTTCTTCACCTTTGCAGGGCGGGAGGGCCGGAAGGGCAGTCTCAGCATCAATGAGTTTAAGGAACTGGTCACTCAGCAGTTGCCTCACCTGCTCAAGGTAAGTGGGGGTCTCTGGGCCTGAGATTTTGGGAGACAGTGGCTGTGGGACACTGTGTATGTGAGGTGGTATTGCTGGGCACGATAATGTGAGCACAGGTGTGTTGTGGAGATGGATGTGAGTGACTATTCGTAAATGGTTCTGGGTGTTTTTGCCGGGGGTGTGTGTGTGTGTAACGAGGTAACACTGTGTTTGTGTGAGTGAGTGTGTTGTTGAGCTTTGTGCTTCCATCAGACAATGCTGTTGGGTTCTTGTGTCTGCTCTGTGCCTCTCTGGTCTCATTTCTGCAACACAGGACTGGACCCAGAGCTGGCTTTCAGGAGATTCATAGAACATCAGAAGGAGGTCAAGAGAAAACATGGTCCAAACTCCTCACTTCTTATATATGGAAACTAAGGCCCAGCTATGGGAAGGGGTTTGTCAAAAATAAAATGCAGCCAAATTCATAGAGTCATAGAATCTCAGGGTATGAGGGAGATGTAAGTAATCTGTGATTACTTCCCACCCCCTCTGGGAATCCCCTCAATAATGCGCCTGACAAGGTCATTCCTTTTCTCCTACTCACAGGATGGAGTAGGGATTTTTTTTTGTGAGGAAGATCAACCCAGAGCTAACCTCTGCCAATCCTCCTCTTTTTCTTGATGAAGACTGGCCCTGGGCTAACATCTGTGCCGGTCTTCCTCTACTTTATATGGGACACCGCCACAGCATGGCTTGACAAGCAGTGCGTCGGTGTGTGCCCAGGATCTGAATCCCGGGCCGCCGCAGGAGAGCGCACAGCACACTTAACCGCTATGCCATCAGGACGGCCCTGGAGTAGGGATTTAAATTGCATTCACTCTGGGTTGGCACATCATCTGAGGCTGTTAACAGTTTCTTTTACATCCTTTCTGAAAATTCACAGGCAAATAAAAATGTGTGAACATGGATTTAAAGAAAAACACAGGGGCCCGCCCCGTGGCCTGTCGGTGAAGTGTGCGTGGTCCGTTGCTGGCAGCTCCGGTTCGGATCCCGGGCGCGCACCGATGCACTGCTTGTCAGGCCATGCTGTGGCGGCGTCCCATATAAAGTGGAGGAAGATGGGCACGGATGTTAGCCCAGGCCCAATCTTCCTCACCAAAAAGAGGAGGATTGGCATGGATGTTAGCTCAGGGCTGATCTTCCTCAAAAAAAAAAAAAAAGAAAAAAAAAGAAAAACACAAATGAATCTCTGAAGCTCATAGTTGATCATCTGAAAAGTCCACTGCATCCTTAGACTTCTCGGACCTTTCCCTTCCTCTTCTCGCTGAAGGTACAGAATTCCCTGTAGCCTTGTCAAATAGTGACTTGTTTTTCTTCCAAATCCAGCTCTCTCTGGGCTTGGAAATTCAGGAAGTAGCCTCTTTGCTTTTCATTGCTGCTCCCAGATCTTAGTTTCTTCTTCCTAACATGCCCAGCTTCTTGGAAGCTAGTATGCCGCCTGCCACCTTTCTTGTTGCATTCCTTATAGCTCTTTAGCTCCTGGCTTGCTGTTTTTTGTTTTTTTTTTTTTGCTGAGGAAGAGTCACCCTGAACTAACATCCACTGCCAATCTTCCTCTTTTTGTATGTGAGCTGCTGCCACAGCATGGCCACTGACAGATGAGTGGTGTAGGTCCGTGCCTGGGGCTGCTGTAGCAGAGTGTGCTGAACTTAACCACTAGGCCATGGGGGCTGGCCCATGGCTTAATGTTTTTCTTCTCATCACTGCTACTGTTGTTTTCGTCAGTATCCACACAGACAACTCATTCAACACCCTGGCCTTTCAATTTCTTGAACTCCTCACTTCCAAAGATTCTATCCACTTGCATCTCAGCATCCTACTCCTCTCTTCATGCTTTAGATCTTGTCATTACCAAAATAATGCACCACCTCCAAAATTGCAATTTCAAGCTTCCCTGTCTGTGTCTACTACCTCCTGTCATTTCAGTTCTATTCCTCTATCTAGTTCCTCCACTTCAGCATTTCCTTGACTCCACTGGGACCGTCAGTCTCTTGACCACTTTTTCATCCTCCATCATCATCCCTCATGTCCTTATTTCCCTTCTTACGCAGCTGGGTTCTTTTTTTTTTTGGGGAGGAAGATCAGCCCTGAGCTAACATCCATGCTAATCCTCCTCTTTTTGCTGAGGAAGACTGGCTCTGCGCTAATATCTATTGCCAATCCTCCTCCTTTTTTTCCCCAAAGCCCCAGTAGATAGTTGATTGTCATAGCTGCACATCCTTCTAGTTGCTGTATGTGGGATGTGGCCGCAGTGTGGCCGGAGAAGTGGTGTGTCGGTGCACGCCCAGGATCCGAACCCGGGCTGCCAGTAGCGGAGCACGTGCACTTAACCGCTAAGCCACGGGGCTAGCCCCTCAGCTGGGTTCTAAGGGTCATCATGTAGTCACACCCTCAGCTTCCTTGATTCTGTTTCTCTCTGTCCTATTTGTTTTTTTTTTTTCAATGTTTTATTTATTTATTTTCTTCCCCCAAAGCCCCAGTAGATAGCTGTATGTCATAGATGCAAATCCTTCTAGTTGCTGTACGTGGGACGCGGCCTCAGCATGGCCTGAGAAGCGGTGTGTCGGTGCGCGCCCGGGATCCGAACCCGGGCCGCCATCAGCGGAGCGCGTGCACTTAACCGCTAAGCCATGGGGCTGGCCCTCTCTGTCCTATTTGTTAGGTGAAATCCCAACCCAGGTTAAATCCAACATTTCACCTCCATGAACTTGCTGGTTAAATCCACCCTTCTGCTTCTGCACTCCTATAGCTGAATCTGGCTGGAGAAAAATGCTGACTTGCCATGTTGACTTGTCTCACTTGTGGTTAAATATATAACCACAAACCCCAAGGGGACGCTTGGCAATGCCTCGCAATTCTGCTGCATTTTCCTAGCTGATTCGGTTGCTAGCTCTTTCAGATGATTATTTCACACCTTTTCCTTTCTCCTCAGACTCCAGTCCCTCTTTCCACTTCTCTGTCTCACTGAGAAATTTTCTCACTGAGAAAATAAGAACAATCAGGAAACTTCTATGTGCTCCCTCCCCCTAAACCTACCAACCAGTCAGCACATACCCTGCCTTCCTTCCCGTCACATGAATGATGTGTCTCTGCTCCTAAGGCCAGCCCCTCCTCTCGTACCCTGGATCCCATTCCTTCTCACCTACTTAAAGACTTTACTCTTTCAGGGCTGGCCTCGTGGCGTAGCAGTTCAGTGCTCGCGCTCTGCTGCTGGCGGCCCTGGCCCTGGCCCGGATCCCGGGTGCGCACCGATGCACCGCTTGTCAGGCCATGCTGTGGCGGCGTCCCATATAATGGTGGAGGAAGATGGGCACAGATGTTAGCCCAGGGCCAGTCTTCCTCAGCAAAAAGAGAAGGATTGGGATGGATGTTAGCTTGGGGCTGATCTTCCTTACAGGTAAAAAAAAAAGACTACTCTTTCAAATCTTTCCTCTCTCTCTTTCATCGTCAAATTTTCCCTCCCTACTAGATTGTTCTGATCAGTTTACAAATATGCTGTAATGTCTTCCATCTTAAAAAAAAAAAAAAGAAAACCTCCCTTTACCCTACAACTCCTTCCAGCTATGCCTTCCATCTCTGCTCCCCTTTATAGCAAAACTCCTCAAAAGCAATGAGAGTTATTTATACTTACTGTCTCCACTTTTCCTGCCCAGGTCCAGAATGCTCATCCCCCAGGTATTTGCTAGGCCTATGCCTCAAGTAACTCACATTTCTGCTCAAATGGCAAATCCACAGCATGGCCTTCCCTCATCACCGAATACAAAGGTCACCTCCCTTGTGTTCTAGTCCTTTACCCTGCCTTATTTTCTTTCAGAACACTTCCATCACAACTTGACCTCCATTATGTACTTGTGTATTACTAAGAATGTAAGTCCCATGGGAAAAGGAACCTGCTCACTGTTTTATCTCCAGCACCTAGAGCAGTGTCTGACTCCTAGTAGATGTTGGGTAAAATATTGAATGAGTGAGTAGATGGTAAAAAAGTAAAAAAGTAAAAAATAAAAATTGTTGAGTGAGTGAGTAAATAATTGCATCTTAGCTACTGTGCTACAAATAGTTTTTTAACAATGTAACAGTGCATATAGGATATTTTCCCATTTTTAAAAAATGATGCACTGTATTCCATTACGTATGTTAACCCAAATTATGTAACCAATCCTCTGTTGATAGACATTTCTCTTGTGTCCATTTTTTTCCCTTTTGCAAACATCCTTCTTTATATATCTTTAAATACTTAAGGGAAAATATCAACATAGGGGAAATGTCTAGCAGTAGAAATATTAGGTCAAAAGGCTTGTTTGTTCTTCTTTTTTTTTTTTTGTGAGGAAGATTAGCCCTGAGCTAACATCCAATGCCAATCCTCCTCTTTTTTTGCTGAGAAAGATTGGCCCTGGGCTAACATTCATGCCCATCTTCCTCTACTCTATATGGGACGCCACCACAGCATGGCTTGACAAGCAGTGCGTTGGTCCACACCCTGGATCCGAACCCGAGACCCGTGGGCCGCTGAAGCGGAGCACGGGAACTCAACCGCTGTGCTTCCGGGCTGGCCCCAGCATGTTTGTTCTTAATTTTTATAGTTATTACCGATTTGCCTCCCAGCAAAATTGTACCAGTTTTCATGGCCACCAACAGTGCATACGAATGCCTGTTTCCCATGTCCTTGCCCAAACTGGTTCTTACCAAGTTTTTAATTTTTGCCAATCTAATATGTGAAAATAGTATCTTATTTGATTTACATTTCTTTACTTCTGAGTGAAATAGAATATTAAAAAAATATATATATTTTTTTGGTGAGGAAGATTAGCCCTGAGCTAACGTCTGTTGCCAATCCCTCTTTTTTTGCTGAGGAAGATTGGCCCCGGGCTAACATCTGTGCCCATCTTCCTCTACTTTATACGTGGGATGCCTGCCACAGCATGGCTTGATAAGCAGTGCATAGGTCCGCGCCTGGCATCCGAACCTGCGAACCCAGGGCCACCAAAGTGGAGCTCATGAACTTAACCACTATGCCACTGGGCTGGCCCCTAAAAAATATTTTTGGTGGACACGTATACTGCTTTTTCTGTGAACTGCTTCTTTATTTCTTTTATCAAAGAGTTTTTCTTTTTCATATTGATTTATTATAGCTCTTCCTAGAGTAAAGAAATTAGCCTTTGTCTATTATGTGTGTTGCAAATATTTTTTCCTAATTTGCCCTTTGTCTCTTGACTTTGTTTTTGGTATTTTTTGCCACACAGAATACAAAAAATTTTTGTGTAGTCAAATCTATTTAGCTTTTCCTGAATGGCTTCTGTGTTTTATGCCATGCTTAGAAAAGTTTTCCCGGGCCGGCCCTGTGGCTTAGCGGTTAAGTGCGTGCCCTCCGATGCTGGCGGCCCGGGTTAGGATCCCGGGCGCGCACCGCTTCTCCGGCCATGCTGAGGCCGCGTCCCACATACAGCAACTAGAAGGATGTGCAGCTGTGACATACAACTATCTACTGGGGCTTTGGGGGGGAAAAATAAGTAAATAAAATCTTTAAAAAAAAAAAAAAGAAAAGTTTTCCCCAATTTAACATATTAAAAAAAACCCCAGACTTTATTTTATTATTAAAATTTTCCCACTGATGTGAAATACCACCTTTATTATTTATTCAATTCCCATGTGTGTTTTGGATCTCTTTCATTCATCAGTTTATTATTTATTTGGTAACAATCTCGTTTTTTTTTTTTTTAAAAGAACATCTTTTTATTTTATTTTTTTTAAAGATTTTATTTATTTATTTATTTTCCTCCCAAAGCCCCAGTAGATAGTTGCATGTCATAGCTGTACATCCTTCTAGTTGCTGTACGTGGGACGTGGCCTCAGCATGGCCGGAGAAGCGGTGCGTCTGCGCGTGCCTGGGATCCGAACCCAGGCCGCCAGCAGCGGAGCGCGCACACTTAACTGCTAAGCCACGGGGCCGGCCCGGTAACAATCTCATTTAATTACTATAGTTTTATAATATGCTTTCATAACTTGTAGAGTTGGTTCTCTTTCATTATTCTTATTTTTCAGAATTTCACTGGTAGATCTTACGTTTATTTTTCAAGAAGAATTTTAGTAACATTTAATCATGTTAAAGAGAATTCTGTAGATATTTTAATTGGGATAGTATAAAATGATATTTTAGGGAAAATTAATATCTTTATACTATTGATTCTTTGTCTCTAAAAAAAATATGTTTTTCTTTCTTTCTTTCTTTATTTTTTTTGTGAGGAAGATCGGCCCTGAGCTAACATCCATGCCAATCCTCTTCTTTTTGCTGAGGAAGACCGGCCCTAAGCTAACATCTATTGCCAATCCTCCTCCTCTTTTTCCCTTTTTCTCCCCAAAGCCCCAGTAGATAGTTGTATGTCATAGTTGCACATCCTTCTAGTTGCTGTATGTGGGATGCTGCCTCAGCATGTCCGGACAAGTGGTGCGTCGGTGCGCGCCCGGGATTCGAACCCGGGCTGCCAGTAGTGGAGTGCACGCACTTAACCGCTAAGCCACAGGGCCGGCCCCTGTATGTTTTTCTATTTATTCAAGTTTTCGTTTATGTCCTTCAGTTTTTTTCTCAAAAGCTTAATAGAGTTCTACATTAATGCGTTAAGTGCTTTATTTATTTATTTTTTATGATTTTAAATGGGATCTTTCTTATTATATTTCTAACTGGTTAACATTCATATACCTCAAAGGTATTGGTTTTTATGTGTTAATATTGTAACCAGACACTTTATCATTTCTAATAGTTTTTTGGGGGCAAGAAATACAGAATAGTGGATAAGAGCATAAGCCGAGACAGACAATCTAGGTTCAAATGCAGGTTTGAGCTTGTCATCCCTGGTTAGTTATGTAGTGTTTCAGAGCCTTAATTTCTCATCTGTGAAATGGACTCATAATAATACCTTCCTTGTTGGATTGGTCTTGTATTTATTCAGTCAATCTTTATTGAGCACCTACTATGTCCTCTCCTGACGCCGTCCTGGGCTTTGGGTTGCAGTGGTGGACAAGCATCTGCCATGTGCCCGACATTCTCCCAGGCACTGGGATCGCAGTGGTGAACACGATGGACAAGGGCCCCTGTGCCCATGGAGGCTTTCACTGTAGCAGACTATGAAGATTAAATGAAGTAAAGCTGTAATGTGTTTAGCATAATGCTTGGAACAGTCAGCACTATTAAGTGCTTACACTTGTTGAAATGTTAGCCGTCACTCTTTTGCTTTTTTCTAGGTATACAATTATATAATTGCTGATATAATAAGAGGTGAATTTGCCTCTTCTTTCCTAATACTTATACCTTTTATTTCTGTCTCTTGACTAATTGTATGTTCTCCCCCCCTGCCAATATGATGTTATACTGGACATCTTTGCCTTCCACTGACAATGCTTACAGTATTTTACTGTTAAGCATGATTGTGGCTTTAAAAAAGTCTTGTTTAGGTCTTCTATGGATTTGCTTTGTGCCATCTCTAGGTTTGGCACGCCTTCTCTGCCTTCATGCAAATGTTGATTATAATGTTTAGCACTGAGCTCTGCCTGAGGCACCCTTCTCTGGTTTGACATCTGTCTGTTGTTCAACAGTCAACTTTTTGGTTGTGGTTGTTTATCTGGCAACAAATCCTTTGATCATGATGGTCCAGCTTACAGTATCCTTTGATTTCACAGGCTTGTCATGAGAGATATTGTCAAGGGCCCCCTAGAAAACTAGATACCCTGTGTCTTTGGCATTCTCCTGATCTACCAGGCTGGTGACCCAGCTGGAAAAATGAGAAGACATTAGGGTTATGCAAATGAGCAGCCAAGTAACTGTGAACTTCTCCAGCTTTCTGTGAAGGAGGGTGGCCTGAGAAGGCTCTCGGGGTGGTTGGAGTGGGTCCATGCCTACAAGGGCTCCCTGAGTGTCCTGGGACAAATCCCAGGGCTGGCGCAGTGGTATGCTGGAGCCCACCCGTACCTGCAGGCGAGGGCCCATTGTGTGCGTCTCTTCCCAGCTCTGCGTTCAGTGACATCATGTTTGTGGTTCATAATCTGCCATGGTGGGAGTATTTACACCACGGCAAACATTACAAATCAGGCCCCACCCCCCACCCCCCCAACTGCCTCTTGGAGTTGGGGGCTAAGGCAGCGCTGTCTTGGAGCTGTAGCCTCATCCTGAAGGTGGGCGGCAGGCCCTAGTACTCTCTGAAGGAAGGAAATGGCAATTCTTTCCTCTCTCCTTGTCTCAAGAACCCTCGTTTCTAACCCCACCCTTCCCTTTGGTGTCTCCTCAGGATGTGGGCTCCTTAGATGAGAAGATGAAGAGCTTGGATGTGAATCAGGACTCAGAGCTCAAGTTCCACGAGTACTGGAGACTGATTGGAGAGCTGGCCAAAGAGATCAGGAAGGAGAAGGCCCAGGAGATCCGGAAGAAGTAAACCCCACTGTCTAGGATGGGGGCTGGTAGGGCAGGGCCAGGCAGAACCCACTTCCCCCAAATAAAGACTTCTCCTTGAAGCACAAATGTTTCTTATTCACACCCCACCCTGATTTCTTCTTTTCAGACTAGGGGGTGGAAAAGCTCTGCTCTGAGGGTGGGTCCAAAAATTATGAGCTCCTTGAGGACCAGGAATGTTATTCATCTTTGAATATTCCGCATCTGGCATCTAATACCAGGTCTTGTACAGGATAGGTGCTCAATAAATAAATGGTTGATGAATGAATAAAAGAAAGGTAGAGACAGATTTCTGGGGCAGGTGAGGTGACTCATATCCTACCAAGTGCCTCCTGGGGCTCAGGGGCATGGTCCTGGCTCTGTTGTCTTCTTCCTGGGGTTTGTGCCATTGGGTGATAATGATGGCAGTGAACATGTGCTGAGGGCTTGCTGTGTGCCAGGCCCAGTGCCAAACATTTTCTTTCATTATCTTGGTTAATTCTCACAGTGCTTTGAGGTAGGTACTATTTTTAAGTCCTGTATTAAAGATGAGGAAACAGATTTTAGAGAGGTTAAGTCACAAAGACAAGAATAGAGGGAACTGGGTTGAAATTCCAGAGCCTCTGTGATGAGCTGAGATCCTCTCTGGATAGGTCCTTGGGAACACCAGGCCTTCCTCCCCTCCCTTCCTCTACAGCACGGGTGAAGCAGAAGGATGGAAAGTTCTGGTTTGAGGACTGTGGAGTGAGGGTGGCGGCGGTGCCGTAGGAAGTGGAATTTTAGGGCGCCCTGGCGCTGCTCTCCCTGTCCTTCTTGGCATGAGGGGCATGTGCTTTGCACTGCTGGCCACCAGAGGGAGCAGGGGCAGGGCATCCCAGTAGGTGCTGCCTTCCAGGGGCTGTTACTGCGTCCATTCAGGTGTCCATTTGGGCGGCTGTTACTCCAGAGGAACATTTAGGCTGAGACAAGCTCCCCACCACACACCACGAAAGGGTTCTAGGTTGAGACCTTCCACCTAAGTGCCCCCAGACTGAGACCTCAGAGGGAACCCCAGGTTGGGACTCTCTGAGGAGCCATTTGGTGGAGACATTCCACAGGGCTCCTACACTGGGGGGCTCCCCCATAGTGAGAGACCCTAGGAGGGACCCCTAGACTGAGACACCTCAGAAGGACCCCAGGCTGAGGCACTCTTGGAGAAACCCTCAGATTGAGAGACCCTCGGGGAGGGATCCCCAGATTGAGACCTCTCAGAGGAACTCTCAGAATGAGACACTCTTGGAAGGGCCCTTTCATTGAGACACTTACAGATGCCCCCTGTTGAGGCCAAAAGTACAGGGGAGCCCTAGAAGGAGACACAGGGAGGGGCACTGGGAGGTATGCTCTGATCTCATAGTTTAGGACAGGAGCCCAGGATCTTGGGCTCTGGGCCCCAACCCATCCTTGCTCTGACCCACACTGACTCCCCTGCCCTTCTCCCTTCCTCTTCCCATCAGGTGAGGAGGGCCACTTGGGTTGTGCTGAGTCCCGGAACTATCTACCATCCAGGCTCCCTGGGAAGTCATCCTGGGTACTGGATTGGGAAGGAGTTTGCTGTGCAGTCACTGGATTAGGGAAGGCATGGGGTTCTGAGGGAGGGAGGAGCAGGCAACCCAACCCGTTTGAGGAAGTCGTTTGTTTGCTGCCAGATAACCCATTTGGGCCTGAGACAACCCACATGTGCACGCTGAGCTGAGGGGAGCTGAAGGGAAGTCAGGACAGCCCTCAGTCTGGCCCCCTCTACCAGGCTGCCCTTCTCTGGCTCCTTCCTCCCCACCAAGGTCTCATTCATCTCTGCCATCAGGACTGGGGAAGGCTGGGGTCTGGGATCCCGGCAGGCTTGAGTGTCACTATCCAAATTGGCCCTGGTGGGAGGAGTGGGTGAAAGTGTGTGTGTGTGTGCATGCACGCACGCGCGTGCGAGACAAAGTACAGAGAGGCCCCTGGGGACCTCTCTCAATTCACATGTCCCTCATTTCCTCTGTGTCTGCCTTTATCAGACTCTGCTTCTCCTCCTTTCCAGGTATTGACTCAGAACCCTTCCACTTCCCTGCTCTACAGTTCCTTGAGGCCCTCCCACCTCCCAGGCTAGACCCCACAATGTTTCCCAGCCCTCCCTCTCTCCCTCCCCAACTCCTCTTCCCTCTCTCTCGCCACTCCACTCTGCCTGCTGTTCTGGCACCAGGGGCATCCCAGACCCGGCCCTCCTTGGTTCCCTCCTGTAGCAAGGGTGGGGGCGGGATCTCAGAGCTCTGGCGAATGGAAGGTGGGGCCCATACAGCTGGCTCACAGCCCAGGCAGCTGCAATAGCGGGGGTGGCTTAGGGATGAGGCCCAGCCCTTTGCCTCCCCTACCTTCCCCCAGGTATAAGAGCCGAGCTCAGGTGAGCTGGCTCCTCCCATCCTGTCTCAGCGGCTCCCAGCAGGTAAGGAGACGCAGGGCTTTTCACCCCAGGGGGCTGCCCCTGTCCAGGGGGCACACTTAGCTTGTCCTGCTCTAGTCTGCCAGGAGAATGGCTGGGGGACCAGGCCCTAGAGGCTGGTGTATGTGTAGGAACAGAGGTGGGGGGCTGGAGGAGGTGGAAGGAGTGAAGCTAAGGTGAGGCCCAAGGGATTCCCTCTAAATGGGTTGGCCTAGGGGCTGTGACCTTAGCTCCTGGAGCCTGGGCAGGGATAGGGCCTTGTGTGGAGTTGGCTCTGATCTCCTGGGTGAGGCACAGAATGTCTGGGGTGGAGCCAAAGGGGGTAGTTGAGAAATGCTGAGCTGTCCCCCCACCTTAGCCTCCCCACTCCTCTAAGCAGATCATGAGCCATCAGCTCCTCTGGGACAGGCTTTAGGACCACAAAACTCTCACCAAAGGACCAAGCACATCGGACACCATGGGACAGTGTCGGTCAGCCAACGCTGAGGTGGGCCCATTTATTCCTGGCCTTTCTGCATCTATACTCCTGTCTTTCACCCTGAGGGTCTATGTCCCTCCTTGACTTCAGCGCCCTCACCTTGGCCTTGCTCTGTACTCCAGACCCCGCGTGTGAGACCTGAGCCCCCTCTCTCGTGCCCACACAGGGTCATGCAGATGGAGCCCTCCCAGGAAGAGGATGCCTGGGCCACTTGCTGGGACCTGCCCTGCCTGGGGGCTGGGGAGTGGTGGAGAGGAAGCCTTGGCCAACTTGTGGCTCAGGGCAGAGGCCAGAGGGGGCGAAGGGGGCTGGATGCTGGGCTCTGGAGTGGGTGGGAGCCTGTGTGCCTTCCAGCTGTCTTCTGCCTTGTTGGCCTTGCTGGGCTCCTGGGGAAGCAGGGTGTTGTAGGGTGGGTGGCCTCTGTGACGTGGGTGATGTCTCCTGCCTTCAGGATGCTCAGGAATTCAGTGACGTGGAGAGAGCCATTGAGACGCTCATCAAGAACTTCCACCAGTACTCAGTGGAGGGTGGGAAGGAGACGCTGACGCCCTCTGAGCTACGGGACCTGGTCACCCAGCAGCTGCCCCACCTCATGCCGGTACTGAGGGAGTGGACCCTGCCCCAGGCAGTACCCTGACTCCTTACCAAAGTGCTCCAGACCCCACCCACTCTGCCAGGCCCCTGGCACTAGCCACTCCCAGCCCCTCCCCCTTGCCAGGGCCAGGTGGACTCGGGCCCTGCTTCCTGCCCCTGGGCAGGGTAGGGTGGGAAGATTGGAAGGTGCTGCCTCATGGAGCTGTGGTGTCTTGTCTTCCTTCCCTTAGAGCAACTGTGGGCTGGAAGAGAAAATTGCCAACTTGGGCAGCTGTAACGACTCTAAACTGGAGTTCGGGAGTTTCTGGGAACTGATTGGAGAAGCAGCCAAGAGCGTGAAGCTGGAGAGCCCCATCCAGGGGAGTTGAGAACCTTCCCCTGGAATCTGTGGGAGGATGTTGGGGAAAGGGGACCTTAGAGACTATGGCCTGGAAATAAAACTCCTCTCTCCAGCACCACCACACTGTTCTCCAGCCCGTACCTGTCTCACCTCTGCAAGGTTCAGATTCATAATGACCCTTCCTGGGGGTCTCTGTGTACTTCATCCCTGGGAGCTCCATGGAGCTAATGGGTCCAGGAGTCCCCACCAGAGGGAGGCTCAGGGGGTGGGTTGGAGCCAGGGGCGGATGTGGAGGGATGCTGGAGGGATAAGGATGGTGTGAGGGCCAAGTAACTTGATAGTAGGGGAAGGGCAGAAAGGAACTGGGCTATGGGAAATGATTGAAGGAGAGAGGTGGGAATAGGGCTGGATATTTGGTACTAAAAAGGGTCTCTATGAACCTACCCCTCCTAATCCCTTCTCCAACCCAAACTATAGCTGTCTGTTCAGTGCTGTCCCTTCTTGCCCCCAGTTCTGCCCAGCCTCCTGCCAAGACTCTGTCCCTGGGCTAGGATAGGGGAAGAGAGAGAGCAGGGTTGGGGAGAAGCTGAGGAGGGTGTGACTTTGGCAATGAGAGGAACAGCTGGGTGCTTGGGCATTTACAGAATGATGGTTGTTTTGTATCATTTGATTAATAAAAAAATGGAAAAAGTGAAAGATGCTGTCTTGATTGGACACACCCCTGGGGACCATGGGTCCATGGGGAGGGGGATTTGGGGTGAATGGCAGAGTAGTCAGGTGGCATGGGACATGTGAGGCTGCAGTGGTTGGCAGTGGAAATGAATGGGGACTCACTTTTCCCCATGGATTTGAGTTGAGGATGGTACCAGGCCCAAAAGGTGGGAGACCTGGACTTCTCTGAGGGACAGACTCCTCTTTGCCAGTGGGCTGGCCCTCTGACAGGAGAAGAGGGCACGTGTGCACACCTGGGGAAAAAGATATGAACCCAGGTGTGCTGGAGCCTTGCTGACTAGTAACAAGGGAAATGTGAGGCTGAGAAACAGGCTGACCAGCCTGGGTTTGAACCCAGCTCTGCCACTTATTATCTTTGGAACTTTGGGCATGCTCTCAGAGTAACAGTTTCCTCATCCGCAAGATGGGGATATTAATAGTACTTCCCTCACAAGATTATTAGGAGGATAATGTGAACATCATATAAAGTACTTAGCAGAGGGCCTGTCACCTAGTGAGAGCCCAGGGAGCTGAAGTCATCACGGTTGGAGTGGGAGAATGGGTCCCCTCCGGTTTCAGCTGCTCCCTCTGTATAGGGAGGTCAAACAAGGCAGTTTCCTTGGATATCTTGGGGAAGGGGTGGAGGGGCATGTCCAGAGGAATCCTCTGCTGCACGTGAGAGGCCCTAGTGATGGGTGTCAGGAGAGCTCCTGATGGGCTGAACTGGAGATGGAAGACCAGGGAGCCAGACTCTGGTCCCTGGTGTCTACCCTCTGACTTGAGCCCACAGAAATCAGGCATTACTCCTGAAATCCCAACAGCAGGGAAGTTTTTGTGGCCAGCCAGGCTGGCCTGGAATGCTAACTGAACTTGTCTGTCGGAGGCCCCTGAAACTGGGCTCCCAGTGACCCAGGTGAGAAGAGCCGGTGACAGTCCTTCCCTTCCTTCCCTTCCCTACCACCTTGTAGGTTCTGCTTAGGCTGTTCAGGGCTAGGAGGGTGGGATTGAGGGAGTTCCAGCTTCTACCACTCCCTCTGGGGTTGGGGTGGAGTGGTGTTAAAAAAGGTGTGTATCCCTTTAACAAGGGCCCAACCCCAGGGCCAAGTCAAGAGGGAGCTCAGTCACTACCTCCCCACCGAGACAGCTCAGCCAGGCAGGGCCTGGAGGGAGTGGGACAGATTCTGGGAGTGCAGCGGGGAGGAGTCCTGGCTGGGCTGAGCGGGGAGCTGCTTGGCAGTGCCAGAGTCCAGGCCCCAGAGCCCTGTTGGAGAGGAGGTGGACTGAGGAGGCAGGTGAGCACCCCAGACCCGTCCTGGGAGGTCTGGGGCTACTGGAGAGCCCCACAGGCTTGGGAGGCGAGGAGAAGGGGCAGGGAAGGGGGCCTGCCAGAGACTGGGCAGGAAGGTTTCGTTAATTGTTAACTTTCAAGGCCGGTATGGGAATGGAGAGTTCTGGTGGGATTGGGGGCTGGAGAGGCCATCAGAGGAGTGGATGGGGTGGTGAGACCCCCTCCCCAGCCCAGCTGCTGACTGGGCGCCTCTCCAGGGTTGCGGCCACGGGGCGGAATGTTTGGAAGCTTTGCCCACAGCTGCTCAGATCCTCCCCTAACAGAAAAAGGGCAAATGAGTGTTGGTGGGGGTTAGGGGGTGGTGAGACCCTGGACACAGGCCTCACCCGGGTCTGGGAGCTGTGTCCTGGGGGAGATGAGGGGGTCCAGGAGGAGCCAGGGAGGGCCCAGGGAGACCGAGAGACTGAGGAGAGGAGGCAGGTGCTGAGGTGGCCTTTCCCCACCTCAGGACTCAGGCAGGTCCCTGGCCGCAGGCCCCGTTGTGAGAACAGCTCTGGGAGCTGTTCCTTGGGAGGGACAATGGGAGCTGGGAGGAGCCTGGGTGAGGCCCCTGGGGATCCTGGGAGCACTGGGAGAGGGGCCTGGAACCCGGGCAGCTTCTCCTCCACCTCAGGACCCAGGCAGGTTCTGGCTTGACTTGCTTTGCTTGGTGGAGCCACCTGTACTCTAGGAGCACTCCCCTGCCGAGCCCTGTGGGGTGGGGGTGAGGGCAGGGGTGCCGGGAGAGGGAGCACTGGAGGTGCCGGTGAGCAAGGCTCAGCTTTTCCCCATGGACCACGTAAAGAGCTCTCTGGGTGTTGACGAGGCCAGGTGCAGCAGTGTCTGAGTGTGTCCACAACAAACTCTTCCAACTTCACTTGTCTGGAAAAATTTCAGAGGAGCAGGCTTTTTCCTGGGGCTACGTGCTCCAAAAGCGGAAGTGGGTGGAAGGTAGATGGGTCATCCAAGCAGAGGGGGTCAGGAGTGACAGAATTCCTTTCTCTGTGTGTATGCATATGCGAATTAGATGCAGTGAGTCCTGTAAGGGTGGGGAGGGGTGAGGCAGGGGCGCTTGTGTGAGATACTGGACTCTGGCACAGGGAAAAGAGCCTGAGAAAAGGGAGCAGAGAACTGCGCTGTTGAGGCTGGAGGGATGAATTTGAAACAACCTTGCAGACAGAGTAAAGTGTTAGCTGAACAGTTCAGATTGCACCTTCCTTGTGCATCGAAGGTGGTTGCCACAAAGGAGTGAATTAAGAAGGAAATGAACGAATGAGTGAGTAAGAGAGCGAGTGAGTGAATGAATGAGAGTGAGTAAATTAGCGAATGAATGAATAAGCAAATGAAAAATGAGTGAACCAATTCAAGATAGATGGAGGGGACACAGAGAATGCCAAATTTAGGCTTGAAAGTGGGCTAGGCTCTATAGAGGATGGTGACTAGGAGGCATAGGACTCCAGGGACCTAAGCCAACACTTGGAAACAATTTAAGACTCAAGAACTGTGTGCAGAGGCGGGGGCGGGGGGGAGTGGCCCACCTGGTGGCTTAGTGGTTACGTTTCCACGCTCCGCTTCGGCAGCCTGGGTTCATGGGTTGGGACCTCTGGCGAGCACCTACACCACTCATCAAGCCACGCTGTGGCAGCGACCCACATATAAAATAGAGGAAGATGGGCACAGATGTTAGCTCAAGGACAATCTTCCTCAAGCAAAAAAAAAAAAAAAAAGTGGAGGTGGGAAGAGAAGGTGAATTTTGGAGGGTGTGGTGGATGTTCAGAGCTCCATATTGAAGGGGACTGGGGAGTTGAAGGGATGGAGGGCGGTTAGGAGGCACTTGGAGGGGTGGGGCCCACAACCTGGGGTGGGAGGGTGGGGCTTGAGTGGCTGAGACCTGAGTGGCAAGGTGTCAGAGCTATTTGGGCTTTTAGAGGACTCAGCAAGCTGGGCTGAGGTGGGCGGAGTGGGGGTGGGGGCCTCTTGGTTGCTCACTGATGAATCAGCCAAGGAGAAGACAATGAGAACTTTGGGGAAGGGCTGGGGGCCCCAGGGAATAGGGCCCTTTGGAGCACAAGTTGTCCCTCATTCCCATTTTTTTGGAATGCTCCAAGGTACATGTCCACCTCCCCCCTCTCGAGATCAGGTCAGGATCTACCTGTGGCAAAGTCAATGCAGGATGTGTCTTCTGCCCTACCCTTCTGAGGCAGGGGCTGATGGCACAGCACACCCCAGCCCCATGCCTGGGGAGCCTCCAGCCTGGTTGGTGGGAGGCGGACGGGGCAGGCAGGAGGAGCAGGTGACTGTCCAATGGGTGGGGTAGCAGAGCCTGTCTCCTGGCCCCCAGGGGAGGGAGGAAGTAAGAGGTAACGACAACTGACTATCCCATTCTGATACCCTTCCTTCAGAAAACACTTATCCAGGTGGTTATTGCCAGTGTTGTCCATTTGACTAGAAGAAGGTAGGGGGCGGACTATTGGGGGGCCTGGGAACTAAAGCCCAGAGATGCTGAAGCTACCTCTCTGGGGTGACTGCATACCTGACAGCAGATGGCTGAACTGTCTTCTGGGTGCTCACCTGTGTCTTGCCGGGTAGGGGCTGGGGCATGGTATGGAGGAAGGGCAGGAAGAAGCTCCCTTGGTTACAGAAACAAGACTCCAAGAAGGCAGTTGGTGGGAGGGATGAGCAGGCCAGGGAGGAGAGGGGCAGAGGCACACTACCCCCAAAACTGATTTCTTTCTCTTTCCTCTCCCTGACTATTTCCCACAGGATTCCTCACTTAGGGAACAAAGTCTGGGATGGTTAAGGTTGGAGGTTCTCTGAACTCTGTCTCCACTCCCAAGGCTGGTTGGGAGTAGGCTTGGCACAATTCTTGCTGAAGTGGGTACTTCTTTCAGAATCCCCAGGAATGCTGGTCATGGCCCTGGGCTACTCCTCACTCAAGGGCAGCAGAGCAGACAGTTCATGGATTGCAAAATTATTTCCCTCCTCATTTGTGAATGTTAGAGTGTTTGTATGGAAGTCTTAACAAAGATATAAACATTGAACCACACAGTTACATAGTTAGTAAAGAGCATGGAAAAAGAATGTTTCCTGCAGTCCTGGTTCCTTACTTCATCCTTCTGGTCACAGACCAGAGTGGTCAGATGGACAAGACAGGGGAGAGAAGGGCAGGATTCCTGGTCAGAGACGCCCCAGCCTGACCCCTCTCTCTCCTTCCTGCATCCCAGCTTAGTCCCTCTGGGAACCACCCTTCCTTTAGAAAAAGCTTCATCAAAGAAAAATCTTAGAAGGATGGTCATGGGCTTTGGATACCTAGTATCAGGGCTGGAAGGAGGTGTAATATTTATAGAATGTCTACTTTGAGTGAGGAGTGGGCCTGGCAGTGTGGGAGAGGAGATGCAGAGATTCAAAGCAGGGAGGTTGTATACCCAGGATTTAAAAAAATGGTCCCAAAGTCTACAAGTTCTGTTGTTTGGTTCAGAAAACAGTGGCTGCATGTAAGAAACCCTGTCTTTGCGTCAAGGAATGTCTGGTGTCTGGGGAGACAAGATCCAGGAAGAGACTGGGGCCACACCAGTTTGTGGGCTCCAGCCAACACCGGCTGAGAGTCTGTGGGAGCAAGGGGAGGAGGGCACTGAGGCCAGGGGTCAGGACAGGCTTCCCGTGGGAGGCATGATTTGGATGGGCTTCAGCTAGGTGCAGAGGGCAAGGCATTGGGCACCAGAGGAGGAACAGCCACGAGGGGGATTAGAAAGCAGGTGGCAGGGGCAGGGGCTGCGGTGGGGCCTGGCAAAGCCGACCTCCCTTCCAAATTGGACTGTAGGATGCCCAGGCTCTGACGGTGGGTGTGTCCACCTTCCCCTGCCAGGACCCAATGGACAGGGCAGCTGCAGCTCATTCCTGGGCTTAGGGGCGGGAGGGGAGGCTCGGCTCATTTGTCCTGGTTCACTTGGGGGGGCTCTGGGCATGGGCGGCGACTCACAGAGTAGACCCGCCTGCTCCCTTCATATCCTGTTATTCAGTAGGCTGTATCCGCTCGGGGATGTGAGTGCCTTTTGTCCTGGGGCCAGGGGGTGACGTGTGTCGCCTCTGGCTGGCTGCGGCTCCATCTCCATCTGGGGCAGAACCAGGCCTGGCTCCCCCTTAGGTAATGGCATGGGGGGGGTCTTTGCGTCCTGCTGTATATTTCGGGTGGTTATGAGGGAGCACAGGCCAGCAGGGTGTGGCTGGGGGCCTGCACAAAATCTGACTCAATGGATCAGCACATTGTCCTTCCCCGGAGAGGGGCAGCCATAGCCTGAGACCCTGTACTCACTGTCTTGGAGCTTGGCTGAAGGGATTGGGGAGCGCCTAGGTCCCTACCTCTTGCTTTGTTGCCTGGGACTGGGGTCTCAGCCAATTGTGGGGCGGGGGACGATGGCTCCTGACACTTCAGCCCCCTTGGCTCATGCTAGCAGTTCCTAGCTGTGCTTGACCCCAGGGCAGGAGCCCTGGGTAGGCCAGGTGTGGAGAGGGCAGAGGGATGGGCACTGACTCTCCTCCTCTTCCCACGGGAGCCTCTTGCTCTCACTGGGGCTCTGACAAACCCAGTGCCTGGGGCTGGGGAAGGGCCTAAAGAACCTGTTGAGGCGGTTGAGCTGGAGAGCACCTGGATTAGAGGAGCCACATAGTTCTCATTCCAGGCCCACTCTGTAACCCCCGCTCCCTGCCTGCTGCCTCCTCCCGAGGACCAGCCAGCCTGGGGGGGCCAAGGGCCTAGGGTGAGGGGGCATGCAGGAGGAGGACAAGGGCAGGGAGATGGGAAGAGGTTTGGCCCGTGGAGTCTCTTCTCATCTCCTCCTTTCATGGTGCCCAGGCCCCACGAGGAGTGAGGCAGTGAGATGGCGGACAGCTACACAGAGCTGGAGAAGGCGGTCGTCGTCTTGGTGGAAAACTTCTACAAATACGTGTCTAAGCACAGCCTGGTCAAGAACAAGATCAGCAAGAGCAGCTTCCGGAAGATGCTTCAGAAAGAGCTCAACCATATGCTGACGGTGAGGTCCCCTCCACCCAAGGGCCTGGCCTTCCTCCAAGCCCCCGAAGCTCTTATCCTCTCAGGGTGTCCTTCACCACAGTGGCCTCTGTCCTTTCAGAGTTACCCGCCCAAAGCAGGGTCTCAACCCCACCCAGGTCTCTGTCCTCTTGTAGTGCCCAGGCCTGAGCCAGTGAGGGCTCTGTTCCCATTTTCCAAGGGTAGCAGCTGCCCAGGCCAGATCCTGGGACTCTGCCTAGGGTTCAGCCCCTGTGGGGCTGCCACTCTCAGCGTTGCTGATCCAGGTTCCTCCCCAGGACACAGGAAACCGAAAAGCTGCTGACAAGCTCATCCAGAACCTGGACGCCAACCACGATGGGCGCATCAGCTTTGATGAGTACTGGACCTTGATAGGTGGCATCACTGGCCCCATTGCCAACCTTATCCGCCAGCAGGAGCAGCAGAGCAGCAGCTAGAGGACCCCTCCCTCCGTCCCCTCATGGCATTGCCCTGATGCCTGGCCCCAGATGTTCTTCCCAGGCCCGCTCCTCAGCCTCCTGCCCACCCAGTCCCCTGTCCTCACTTCTCCCTCCAGACCTTCTCCCGACCCTTGATGAACAGGGAAGGGGGGATGTCAGGGCCCCTTTGTGAGTGTTTCAGTCTGAGGGTGCCTCCCTGAGGGTCTCAGTCCTTGGAGCCAGCAGGCCTGGGAGGCCCCTCTGTGAGATCTCAATGCTGTTTGGGGACCCCAAGAGTTTCCTCGTCTGCTCGGTCCATCTATTCTTCCGACGTCTGATGTTCCTGCCTGATTCTGAGTCTCTCCTGACCTCTGGAGGTCAGCTTGCTGCTGGAGGTCTCCTTGCTCCTGGCTGCAGCAGCAGAGACCTCTCCCCTTCTCCTCAGCCCCTCTGCTGGGTGGAGAAGACTTCCAGGGTCTCCTCTCTAGCTGCCTCTGGGTCTGGGAATAGCTAAGCAGGGTTGAGCACCCTCCCTCCTACTCAGCCACTGAATTGATGGCAATAAAGGCTGGATTTAAAGTTTGTATCCCCCTCACCTAGTCCCTTTGTGATGCTCATTAAAACCTTTCCACTACTTGGAACCTTCTCATGCCTTGGTGATCTTTGCCTGGGCCCCCAGGTAAGAGGGAATCTCACTGAGAAACCCCAAGGGTGGAGCAAAAAAGAAGCCAGAACTCCTAGATCCCAAAATGTGCTGTCAGCCCTGAGGCAGCGGCAACTTTCCTCCGGCTCCGTGAAGGGCCAAAGGCCACATGTCCCTGTCTCTGGGCCCTCATAGCCCAGACTCAGACTCATATTCAACGTCCAGGCACACGGTGTGTCCCATTTAGTCCTCACTACAATTCCATGAAAGAGAGGCCGCCACCCTGTCTTGAGTCAGAGTAGCGCTGAGACCTTGAATCCTCATCAACAGATTACTCTAATACCCAGGGAAGTTTGTGGGGTGGGAAAGGAGGGGTGCAAGAAAAGATGCGTGTGGGAGACCAGAGTGGAATTGGGCGGGGGGGTGGGGGAAGGAAACCACAACTTGTAGCTGCTGGATGGAACGATGTCAGCTTCTTTGTTTCTCCCTTACTCTTGCCCTGAGGGGGCCCCTGCCATGGAGAGACCCTGCCCTGTGGCAAGGCAGAGAAACATGCAGGAAGTCCAGCCTGCGGGGCTCTGGGTCAGTGGGTTTCAACCTGGGGTGGTATACCCCAAAGTTTAAAATTTTTCCTTTTTTTTTTTTGTGAGGAAGACCAGCCCTGAGCTAACATCAGATGCCAATCCTCCTCTTTTTTGCTGAGGAAGACTGGCCCTGGGTTAACATCCGTGCCCATCTTCCTCTACTTTATATGGGACGCAGCCACAGCATGGCTTCACAAGCAATGCCTTGGTATGCGCCCAGGATCCGAACTGGTGACCTCCGGGCTGCGGCAGCGGAGTGCGTGCACTTAACTGCTTGTGCCACTGGCCGGCCCCAACATTTTTCTAAAGATGCATATATGGAATCCACTTACAGATCCTCAACCTTCTAAAACTGACCCGCTTCAGAACAGACCTGCAGTCCAGGTAGCACGCTCGTCTCCCACCTCTCCTTCACAGCATCCCTTCCCCAGTTAAAAATGGAAGCCTTACCCTTTCCCTGTCCCCGGGCTTGCTCTGCTTTCCCAACTGAATGGCGAGGAAGAACTCGTTCACATTTTTTTAAGGAGGGATGTCTTGACATATATATTTTATTGTGGTAAAAAACACATAACATATGGGCTGGCCCCATGGCTTAGCGGTTAAGTGTGCGCGCTCCGCTGCTGACTGCCCGGGTTCGGATCCCAGGCGCGCACCAAGGCACCACTTCTCCGCCCATGCTGAGGCCGAGTCCCACACGCAGCAGCTGGAAGGATGTGCAACTATGGCATACAACTATCTACTGGGGCTTAGGGGGAAAAATAAATTAAAAAAAAAAAAACAAAAAAAAACACATAACATAAATGTACGCTCAACAAATTTTAAGTGTACATTAAGTATTGTTAACTATATGCACATTGTACAGCAGATCTCTAGAAGTTTTTCATCTTGCATGATGGAAACTCTGTACCCCTTGAACAACAACTCCTCATTTCCCCCTCCCTTCAACCCCTGGCAACTACCATCTTACTTTCTGTTTCTATGAGTTTGACTACTTTAGATACCTCACATAAGTGGAATCACACAGTATTTGTCTTTTTGTGATTGGCTTATATCACTTAGCATAATGTCCTCGAGGTTCATCCATGTTGTCCCATATGACAGGATTTCCTTCTTTTTTTTTTTATGAAATATTTTTTTAATTGATGTTTTAATAGTTTATAACATTGTGAAATTTTGGGTTGTACATTGGGGAGACATGTATATGTCTCCCTTCACCCCTTGTGCCCACCCCCTACCACCATTGCCCCTGGTAACCTTTTCTCTGTCCATGTGTTAGTTTGTATTCCACATATGAGTGAGATCATACAGTGTTTGCCTTCTCTTTCTGGCTTACTTCACTTAACATAATATCCTCCAGGTCCATCCATGTTGTTGCAAATGGGACGATTTTGTCTTTTTTTGTGGCTGAGTGGTATTCCATTGTATATATATATACCACATCTTCTTGATCCAATCATCAGTCGAGGGACACAGGTTGCTTCCACTTCTTGGCTATAGTGAATAATGCTGCAATGAACATAGGGGTGCATAAGCCTCTTTGGATTGTTGATTTCGGGTTCGTTGGGTAGATTCCCAGTAATGGGATAGCTGGATCATAGGGTATTTCTATTTTTAATTCTTTGAGGAATCTCCATACCATTTTCCATAGAGGCTGCACCAGTTTGCATTCCCACCAGCTGCGTATGAGGGTTCCTGTTTCTCCATATCCTCCCCAACATTTGTTGTTTTTTGTCTTGGTGATTATAGCCATTCTCACGGGCATGAGGTGATATCTTAGTGTTGTTTTGATTTGCATTTCCCTGATGATTAGTGATGTTGAACATCTTTTCATGTGCCTATTGGCCATCTGTATATCTTCTTTGGAGAAGTGTCTGTTCATTTCCTCTGCCCATTTTTTGATCGGGTTGTTTGTTTTTTTGTTGTTCAGTTGTGTGAGTTCTTTATATATTATGGAGGTTAACCCCTTGTCAGATATATGTTTTGCAAATATTTTCTTCCAGCTGGTGGGAGGATTTCCCTCTTTTTAAAGGCTGAATAATATCCCATATTATCAGTAATATTTATTGACTTTAAGTGTCTTAGCAGTAACATTTGACCAGAACAGTTTGCTTTACATAAAATATTATATCATCAAGCACATCATATGCCCCTTTCTTAGAGGCACATTAGCCTGAAAAGCCTCTGAAAAATTAAATGTGCATTTAAAAGTATTATAATTCCCTCTTAAGATACCTTTTCTTCTGTTTCATTTTTTTAAAAAAATTATTTTATTGAGGTCATATTGTCTTATAACGTGTAAATTTCAGGTGTACATTATTATATTCCAGTTTCTGTATAGACTGCATTGTGTTCACCACCAGTAGTCTAGTTTTTATCTGTCACCATAGACATGTGCCCCTTTACCCCTTCCACCCTCCCCCCATTCCCTTCCCCTCTGGTAACCACTAATTTGTTCTCCTTATCTGCGTGTTTGTTTATCTTCCACATATGAATGAAATCATATGGTATTTGTCTTTCTCTGTCTGACTTATTTCACTTAGCATGGTACCCTCAAGGTCCATCCATGTTGTTGCAGATGGCACAGATTTTGTCTTTATGGCTGAGTAGTATTCCATTGTATATATATATATACCACATCTTCTTTATCCATTCATCTGTTGATAGGCACTTGGGTTGCTTCCACGTCTTGGCTATCGTATACCACATTTTCTTTATCATTCATCTGTTGATGGACATTTAGGTGGCTTCTACATCTTGGCTATCATGAAAAATGCTGCAACAAACATGGGAGTGCCAATATCTCTTCAAGACCTTGTTTTCAATTTTTTTGGATATGTACTTGGAAGTGGAATTGCTGGATCCTGTGGTGGCTCTATTTTTAAAATTTTGAGGAAACTCCATACTGTTTTCCATAGTGTTTGCACCATTTTATATTCCCACCAACAAGGCACAAGTGTTCCAATTTCTCCACATTCTTGCCAACACTTATTATTTTTTGTTTTTTTGGTAGTGGCCATCCTAATGAGTGTGAGATGGTATCTTGTGGTTTTGATTTGCATTTCCCTGATGATTAGTGATATTGAGCATCTTTTCATCTACTTGTTGATCATTTGTATATCTGCTTTGGAGAAATGTCTATTCAAGTCTTTTGCCCATTTTTTAACTGAGTTATTTGTGTTTTTGTTGTTGCTGTTATTGAGCTGCAGGAGTTCTTTATATGTATTCTGGATATTAACCCCTTATCTGATATATATTTTCTCCCATTCTGTAGGTTGCCTTTTCACTCTGTTGATTGTTTCCTTTGCTCTGCAGAAGTTTTTAGGTTTGATGTAGTCTCATTTGTCTATTTTTGCTTTTGTTACCTGCTTTTGGTCTCATATCCAAGAAATCATTGCCCATTACAATGTCACGGAGATTTCCCCTTATGTTCTCTTCTAGGAGTTTTATAGTTTCAGGTCTTATGTTTAGGTTTTTAATCCATTTTGAGTTAATTTTTGTATATGGTAAGGTAAGGGTCCAAATTCATTCTTTTGCACATGGATATCCAGTTTTCCCAACACCATTTGTTGAAGAGACTATTCTTTCCCTATTGTGTAGTCTTGGCACCCTTGTTGAAAATCATTTGGCCATATATGTGAGGGTTTATTTCTGGGCTCTCTATTCTTTCCATTGGTCTACACGTCTGTCTTTATTCCAGTTCCATACTGCTTTGATTACTGTAGTTTTGTAATATGTTTTGAAATCAGGAAGTGTGAGGCCTCCAGCTTTGTTCTTTCTCAAGATTGTTTTGGCTAGTTGGGGTCCTTTGAGATTCCATATGAATTTTAGGATAGTTTTTTCTATTTCTGCAAAAGTCTCCATTGGGATTTTGATAGAGATTGCATTTAATCTATAGATCACTTTGGGTAGAATGGACATTTTAACAATATTACAGCTTCTAATCCATAAACACTGGATGTCTTTCTGTTTATTTGTGTCTTCTTTAATTTCTTTCAGCAATCTTTTGTAGTTTTCAGTGTACAAGTCTTTTGCCTCCTTGGTTAAGGTAATTCCTAAGTATATTATTCTTTTTGATGCTGCTGTGAGTGAGATTGTTTTCTTAATTTCCTTTTTGGATTGTTCATTGTTAGCATTTCTATAAACACAACTGAATTTGGAATCCTGATTTTGTATCCTGCACTTTGCTGAATTTGTTTATTAGTTCTAACAGTTTCTTTGTGGAATCTTAGGGTTTTGTACATATAAGATCATGTGATCTGGGAACGGAGAGTTTTACTTCTTCCTTTCCCATTTGGATGCCTTTTCTTTCTTTTCATTGCCTAATTGCTTTGGCTAGGACTTCCAGTACTATGTTGAATAGAAATGGTGAGAGTGGGCATCCTTGCCTTATTACTGATCTTAGAGAAAAAGTTTTCAGTTTTTCACTGTTGACTATGATGTTAGCTGTGGATTTTTCATATATGACCTTTATTATGTTGAGGTAGTTTCCTTCTATTCTTAGTTTGTTGAGTGTTTTTATCATGAAAGAGTATTGAATTTTGTTAAATATTTTTTTTTCTGCATCAGTTGAGACAATCAAGAGTTTTTTTCCCTTCATTCTGTTAATGTGGTGTACTATATTTATTAATTTTTGTATGTTGAACTATCCTTGCAACCCAGGGATAAATCCCACTTGGTCATGGCATATAACCCTTTTAATGTGCTGTTGAATTCAGGTTGCTAGTATTTTGTTGAGGATTACTGCATCAATATTCATCAGGGATATTGGTATGTAGCTTTCTTTTCTTGTAGTGTCTTTGTCTGGCTTTGGTATCAGAGTAATGTTGGCCTTATAAAATGAGTTTGAAAGTATTCTTTTCTCTTCAACTTTTTGGAGGAGTTTGAGAAGGAATGGCATTAATTTTCTTTAAATGTTTAGTAGAATTCTCCAGTGAAGCCATCTGGTCTTGCGTGTATCTTTGTTGGGAGGTTTTTGATTACCTGGTTCAATTTCCTTACTAGTTATAGGTCAGTTCAGATTTTCTAATTCTTCATGAATCAGTCTTGGTATGTTGTATGTTTCTGGGAATTTATTCATTTCTTCTAGGTTATCTAATTTGTTGGCATATGATTGTTCACAGCAGTGTCTTATGATCCTTTGTATTTCCGTGGCATCAGTTGTAATGTCTCCTCTTTCATTTCTTTTCTTTTTTTTTTTTAAATGTTATTTAAATTTTATTTATTTATTTATTTTTCCCCCAAAGCCCCAGTAGATAGTTGTATGTCATAGCAGCACATCCTTCTAGTTGCTGTATGTGGGACGTGGCCTCAGCATGGCCGGAGAAGCGGTGCGTCGGTGCGCTCCTGAGATCTGAATCCCGGCCGCCAGCAGCAGAGCACGCGCACTTAACCGCTAAGCCGCGGGGCTGGCCCTCCTCTTTCATTTCTGATTTTAGAAATTTGAGTCCTTTCTTTTTTCTTAGTTAATATAAATAAGGATTTGTTAATTCTGTTGACCTTTTAAATTCTTAGTTTTGATGATTTTTTCTATTGTTTTAATTCTTATTTAATTTATTTCTGCTCTAATATTTATTATCTCCTTCCTTCTGCTAACTTTGGGTTTAGTTTGTTCTTCTTTTTCTAGTTCCTTGAGGAGTAAATTTAGGTTAAGATTCTTTCTTCTTCTTTTTATTATATATATTTTTAGAGCAGTTTAAGGTTCACAGCAAAATTGAGGGGAAGGTACAAAGATTTTTCCACATACTCCCTGCCCCTACACGTGCATAGTCTCCTTTTTATAAACATCTCCCACCAGAGGTACATGTGTTACAACTGATGAACCTACATTGACACATCATAGTCACCCAAAGTCCATAGTTTACATTACAGTTATCTCTTGCTATTGTACATTCTATGGGTTTGGACTAACGTGTAATGACATGTATCCATCATTATAATATGATACAGGGTATTTTCACTGCCCTAAAAATTCTCTTTCTTCTTTTTTAACGTAGTTATTGTAGCTCTACACTTCCCTCTTGGTACTGCTTTTGCTGCAACCCATAGATTTGGTATGTTGTGTTTTTGTTTTCATTTGTTTTGAGATATTTTCTAATTCCCCTTGTGATTTCTTCTTTGACCCATTGGTTGTTCAAGAGTGTGCTGTTTAGGGCCAGCCCAGTGGCCTAGTGGTTAAGTTTGCCACACTCTGCTTCAGCAGCCCGGGTTCAGTTCCTGAGAGTGGACCTACACCACTCATCAGTGGTCATGCTGTGGCATTGGTGGCCCACATACAAAATGGAGGAAGAGTGGCAACAGATGTTAGCTCAGGGTGACTCTTCCTCAGCAAAAAAGAGGAAGATTGACAACAGATGTTAGCTCAGAGCAAATCTTCCTCAGCAAAAAAAAAATAAAAAAAAAATAAAAAAAAGAGTGTGTTGTTTAATTCCACATATTTATGAATTTTCCAGTTTTCCTACTGCTATTGATTTCTAGTTTCATTCCATTGTGATTGGAAAAGACACTTGGTATGATTCCAATCTTCTCAAATTTGTTAAGACTCATATATATACATATTTTTTAAATGATTGATGGAGGGTATGAAAACTTTGTGATGTTTAGAGTACATCAAACACACATTTAATTCGGGTCGTAATGGTTTTATTTAAAAATGTCACCTGGAGGGTATTATGTTAAGCGAAATAAGGCAGAAAGAGAAAGACAAACACAGCATGATTTCACTCATAAGTGGAAGATAAACTAACACACGGACAGAGAGAACTGTTTGGTGGTTACCAGAGGTAAGGGGGATAGGGGGGTGGGCACAAGGGGTGAAGGGATGCATTTATATGGTGACTGACGAACAATAATGGACAACAAAAATTTCACAATAAAGAAAAAAAAGTCACTATATCTAAAACATTTCAGAAATTATACCCTTTGCAAGGATTTAAATTTATGACGAAAAATCTTATCTGTCAATTTAAAATACATGCAAGGCAGTACATAGCTTTTTTCAAAATTCCTTTAGGAAGCAAAGAAGCAAACCCTATGAAGACAGACCATTGCTTTAGAGAGCCAGGGTCACCGGGGGTGTAGGGTAGGAGCCACCTGGGAAAGCTTCAGAGGAAAGATGAGCTGAACTAGAAAGGAAGCAGGAGAGGGGCAGACCTAGGGGGGAGGAAAAGGGGCAAAGAGCCTCTGGGAGAATGGAGCAGGGATGACAGTCAGGTGCCAAGGCCTTGACATGGTGGTTCCTGGAAGCTCAAGGTGTGGGGGATGCCATGAGAAATCCAGACAATTCAGAATGGAGCTGCCCTTCCTGCCTCCTCTCTCCCAATGACGGGCTCCTCAGTCATTTTCCACTCTCCACACTGTGCCTGTTCCCTCTTGCCCCACTCTGCATTCCCATCCCTCTTTCCAAAGGGAGAGGAAAACTGGAGAGAGAGGGAAATGTTATCTTCCTATCAGAGATCAGAGAGAGCCTCTCCTAGGAGGGATCAGGGGGGAGGTGGGGGTCAGGTGGGTCAACCCCAGCCCTATTCCCCAGCACCCTGCTCCTTTTTCTTTGAGAGAAGGGGCTATGCTCCCTTCACTGCCCCTGGTATGTGTCTGGAGACCAGCACTTCTACCCCTCCAAGACTCTAGAACAGCTGGTGGGAAAGAGCAGGTGTGTGACCCCAGATAGAGGCCTGTTTCTTGGGTGTCTAAGCTTAGGCCTAGAGCCCTGAGGAGGACGCTGAGCTTCCGCGGAGGTCAGAGAAACTTAACGACAGTCAGGGCTTGGGCTTCAGGGCTGCAGCCAGAGAAGCCCCAGAGGGGCAAAAGCAGCCACTGCAGGGTCAGGCAGCTCAGCCAGAGGTCTCCCTGGGGAGTGTTGGGGCCAGAGAAGGATAGGCCTTTCTCCCTTTCCCAGGGTCCAGGAACCAGACAGTCTGAGCAGTGCTTGAGCAGAACGGGGGAGAGGGGCCAGACACAGGTTCCTGAGGGGTCCCATAATGGGGCCGAGAAGGGTCCCTCTGTGTGAGGTCTCACACTGGCCTGGGCTAGTGCCTAAATCACTTGGGCCTGAGGTGGTGGGTGCTCAATAAATTGTGCCCATCAACCCCACTGGTAGCCAGACTTGTCATTCTACAAGGTGAGAACTTGGCTGGTCTCGTCACATTAGGGTAAGGCACCTAAAACCACCTGTGTCAGCTTTTGTACTTCCTGTGCATTTGGTTTTTCTTTACATTTAGATTCCTAGTAAAGTTCTTTTTGAAAAATTAAACAATCCTTTCTGCTTCTCCAATGTGAAAAGTTTTAAAAAACACTTTCTCATCCAAGGCTCACTTGGTTCTCTGACAACCCTGTGAGATAGGAATCAGGATCCACATTTTACAGAAAAAGATATCAAGGCTCAGAGAGGTGATGTAACTTAGCCAAGGACACACTGCTGGTGACCAGCAGACCTGTGACTCAGACTCCTTCTTTTACTAACTCTGTGTGGACTTCCCAAAAGGCAGAGGCTCTTGTTTGTGTCTTGGTCCCAATAACTATGGAGGGCCAACAGTGCCCCCTTAAGGGCCCTATATGGTGGCTGTGGTTGCTTCTGCTACAGACCATTCATTCATTCATTCATTCATCCATTCATTCAGAATATAGTACCTTGTATGTACCAGACACAGTAGATGCTGCAACAAAAAGAGTAGGAACAGATATTTTCCTGATTTTACGAGGCTTTCAGTTTAGAGTGGAAGACAGCAAATAACCACATGATCACACAAACAGGTGGATAATTACAAACTGAGGTAATTTCTGAAGCATCACATTGTAGTAATTTTTAACAAAGAAGCCTGACAGCCTGGGAGTGGGAAGTATCCTTGTAGAAGCAACGCTTGAGCTGAGATCTCCAAGATAAGCAGAAGTTGTCTAGGCAAAGGGTGGAGGTGAGAGTGGAATTGAGGGAGAGAGGGCTTCCCAGAAAGAGGGACCATCGTATGCAAAGGCCCTGTGGCAGAAGGAACATGATGAGTTTAAGTTACTGAGGGAAAGTGAGTGTGGCTAAAGCCTAAGAGCAAGGTGGAGAGAGATACAAGGCAAGGCTGGAGTGGTGGGCAGGACCTTGAGGGGCATGTTAAGGATTGGTAGCCACTAAATGATTTTTTTCAGCATTGTGAGTATGTGTATGTGTGCACTTGTGTGTGTGCCATGATCAGATTTGCATTTTGAAAAAAGCGCACTTATTCTGCAATATGGAAAAGATTAAGAGAGAGAGGCAGAGCAGATGCAGGGAGACCATTGAGGAGGTAATTTTCAACAAATAATAGCAAATACTAGCTAATTTTTACAGAGTACTTATTCTGTACCAGGTGCTGGTCTGTATTTTGCATGTATGAACTCCCTAATCCCTGAAACCCAATGAAGTAAGTACTTCATTATCTCCATTTTGCAGATGAGGAAACCAAGGCACAGAGAAGTTACATAACTTGCTGGAGATCCTAGAACTGATAAGTGGTGGAACCCAGGCAGCCTGATTTCAGAGCTGCTGCTCTTAACTACAGCAGTCCCCTGAACCAGGATGGTGACAGTGGAGACATTCATCCAGTCAACATGTACATACTTAGTGCTCACTCTGTGCCAGGCACTGTTCTGTCTCTGCCCTCATGGAGCCTACAGTCCACTCAGGTGGAGATACATGATCAGCAAACAAGGAAATCATATGGTGTATAAAGAAAAATAAAGCAGAGAAGAGCGGGGCTGGCCTGGTGGTGTAGCGGTTCAGTTTGCGCATTCTGCTTTGGCGGCCTGGGGTTCGCCGGTTCGGATCCTGGGTGTGGACATACTCATGGCTCACCAAGCAATGCTGAGGCAGCATCCCATATAAAAGAACTAGAAGGACCTACAACTAGGATATACAACTATGTGCTGGGGCTTTGGGGAGGAAAAAGAAAAAGAGGAAGATTGGCAACAGATGTTATCTCAGGGCATCTTCCTCAAAAAAAAAAACAAACCCCAGAGAAGAGGAACAGTGAGTTCTGGGAGTGGGATGGTAGGGAGATGTAAGAAGGGAATAGATTTTTGAGAGACTTAAGGGGTAAAAAAAAGGCCTTGATGGACTGGATATGATGGGCCCGGCAGGGGGAAGGTGTCCAGATGACCCCTGTATTTCTGTTTTGTGCAACCAGATGGATGGTGGTGCTGTCATTGACACAGGGAACACTGGAAAGGGCCCAGATTTTTTGGTGGTAGGAATGTGGATACTGTAAGTTTAGTTTTAGACATTCTTTTGAGATAGTCATGTGGTAATGTCGAAGAAGAAGTCGGATATACACATCTAGAGTTCAGAGGAGAGGGCTGGACTGGCAGTTTGGGAATCAGAAACATATAGATGGAAACATAGGCACTGGGCATGGTTGAGCTTGCCAAGGGATAGAGCATGGAGTGAGAAGAGAAGAGGTTCTGTCTAAAAAGCATCTCCAATTCTGACACCAATTTCAATTCTGATGTATGGGTTTTTCCCCCATACCAAGCTGAGTGTCCTTCAATTCAACTCAATTCTGACTCTATCTACCTGGAGATAACATCAGATCCCACCCACAGGTTAAGGGCTCAGTCCTACCAGACTGTCCTCTCGACTCCAACTTCAGATGTCAATCGCAAGTCCAGGTTGTAACCTGTGCTTCTGATGGACTGGCTATAAACCAGAGGTTCCCATGACCCACTTTTTGAGTTAAATTAATTTGCTAGAGTGGCTCACAGAACTCCGAGAAACATTTTCCTTACTTGATTATCAGATATTATAGAAGGATATATCTCAGGAACAGCCAGATGGAAGAGTTGCACAGGGCAAGGTATGTGGGAAGGGGTGTGGAGCTTCCATGCCCTCTCAAGGCTCGCCACTCTCCCAAATCCCCACATATTCACCAACCTGGAAGCTCTCGGAACACTGTACTTTTTTGTTTTTTATGGAGGCTTCATTACACAGGCATGATTGATTAAGTCATTGGCCATTGTAGATTGATTCAACCTCTAGCCCCTCTCCTCTCCCTAGAGGTCAGGGGAGTGAGACTGAAAGTTCTAACCCTCTAATCATATACATGGTTGGTTCCTGTGGCAATCAGCTTCCGTCCATAGGCACTTTCCAAAAGTCACCTCATTAATGTGACCTCAGGTATGGTTGAAAGAATTTGTTATGAATATCAAGACACCTTTATTGCTCTTATCACTTAGGAAATTCCAAGGATTTTAGGAGCTCTATGCCAGAAATGGGCCAATACCAAATGTATATTTCTTATGACAAATCACAATATCACAGCATCTCAAGCTTCATATGTCCAAATGCACACCCCTGACCTCCTCCCTCTGCCCTCAACCTGCCCCTCCCGTGCTCTCTCATCTAGTTCATTGGCAACTCCATTCTCCTGGCTTCTCAAGAGGGAAACCTGAAGCCATCTTTGGTTCCTTTCTATGTTTCACATCCCACATATGGTCAGCAAATCCTACCAGTTCCACCTTCTAAATGCATCCAGAAGCAATTGCTTCTCTCTATTTCCACTGCTACCACATTGGCCTGAGTCATGGTCATCTCTCACTTGGACTTTTGCAATAGTTTTCTAATTATTTCCCAGCTTCTCCTCTTGTCCCTTTATAGGGACTATATACTACGTTCTTATCTTATGTACTCATACAGCAACGAAAGTGATTCTTTGAAAATGTAAATCAGGTCATGTCCCTCTGCTCAAAATCTCCCAGTGGCTCCCCATTTCCCTCAGAGTGAAAGCCAAAATCCTTCCAATGGCTCCAAGTCCCCTGTTAGTGCTCTGACCTGCCCCCCACACCTCTCCGTCCCTCACTCCTCCCTCGCCATCCCGGCCTCTTTGAAGGGCACTTCCACACATGCTCTCTCCTGCAGCCCTCTTCCCCAGATAGTCACCTGGCCCCTCCCTCACCTATTTCAGGTCTTTGCTTGAATGTTGTTCTCGGTGGAACCTTCCTTGATCACTTTACTTACAATTGAACCTCCCCGCAGGCTCATGCACGCTACCTCTGTCCTGCTTTATTTTTCTATGTAGCATTTATATTATATTATATATTATATAATATATAATATTATTATATGATATAATATTATAATTATATATGATATATATAATTATATATGATATAATATTATAATTATATATGATATATATAATTATATATGATATCATATATAATATATTATATATTATATCAAATACTATGTGTTTTTTAATTGTTTTTCCTCACTACAATGTAAGCTCCATTGTCGGTCTTGTTCTCTGTAGTGTCCCCAGTGTCTTGCACATAGTAAGCGCTCAATATTTGTTGAAGAAATGAACTTCCACATGGATATCTCACAGTATCTGAAACTGACCAGGTCCAAAAACGACCTCTTGTTTTTTCCCTCCGTTATCAAACCAAAGGGGGTCTACTTCTTGGCGAGTTGAAATCAAAGCCTTCTTCAGAAGTAATTGTCACACAAAGTAAGATTTGTTTGCAGCAAATAAGGAGCCCACGGGGAATTATTTCCCAAGCTGTGGGTCCTGAGCAAGGGACAGCAGGGCCTTTTATTTCAGGTGGGGAAGGAATACTCAAAAGGAAGAGGTGGGTATTCGCTTGCGCAGGCACAGTTGGAAGACATGCTTCCACACACATCTTGTGTTATGGTAGCAAGGCCTAAACTCCTCCTGGGGCAGAGATCTTAACATTGAAATGAAGCAAACGTAATCTCTTGGGTGCTTCTCGGCCCATCTGCACAGGCATTGCTGTTGCAGTGGGGTTTGGACGGGTTAAGGGCGGTTGGTGATCGCATCTCCTAACAAAACTAAGAAAACAGTTCGGAGAAACAGTTAAGTGCTTCTGCAACCTCCTTTGAGTTACGTGGGAGCAATTACTCGATGACACATCCAAATCCACATCCCCACCCCCTATATTAGTGGTGTTATCATCTACTCAGTTGTTCAAGTCAAATCCAGAAGTCTTGGGTTCTTCCTTATCCCTTGTTCCCCATATCCAATTAATCATCAAGTTCTATTCGTTCTACCTTAAAAATAAATTTCAAATCTTTCCACTTCTTTCCCCCTCTAATGCTCCTCCCATTATTTCAAATCCACCACCATCTCCCCACACTGTAAGAGGCAGTCTTCTGTTTTCCACAAGTCCTGCTTCAATCTGTTCTTTGAAATAACTGCCAAGATCATCTTTTCTGCTTCCTTTTTAGAATGCCCATGACCCATATCCATTAGCAGCAGCAGCAACAACAACAACAACAAATTAAGCAATGCAGCAAAGTACAGAAAAGAAAGAAAAAAATTTAATCACTATCTCGCCATCCAGAAATAAACATTGGCATTTGACGAGCATCATTTGGATCTCTCTATCAGTATATACAGCTGGAAAGACAGAGAGACTTATAGAAGAAAAAGTTACAAAAATGGGACCATAATATATGTTATTTATAACAAAAAGTACTACTTAAGTTTTACTCATAGATAACAAAAGGAAAAAATATCAAAGGAAAAGTGAACAAATGACTGATCTTCAGGTAAATTTTTTTCATCACAGAAATCTTAATTTGTAAAAGAGTCTAGAGATAAAAAACAACTCCTCACCATGTGTTTTCATTTTAGAAAGTCTCTTTGGTCTCTGCCAGAAGGATGAGGAAAATAGTACCTTTTACTTCCATTTCCCCTGCCCCAATCTACCAATTTCTGATAGTTATATTGGTTAATTTAAAAATGTCAATGTATACAGTATTTACGTTCTGTTTTGTAACCATGATTTCCAATGCAAGTTTAGTCTTAGTTCTATGAATCAGTGGTCACAAGCAGACGGTTTAGCTTGGCTTCTTTGTTTCTGTATCCTTTATTTGATTCATCATTTGGTTGGTTGGATTTCAAAGGGCTCTTGGCTTATGTATTCCCTGAGTCCTTTCAGCTTGAGACTGTTGCTGCTTGGCAGGGCATAAAGTTCTCAGGTCATACATTCTTTCTCTCTGAGCCTTGTAGACACGGTGCGACCATTTGTGAGTTCCATGGGAAAATCTCAGGCTAACTGGGTTTTCCTACCTTGTATGTGGCTTGCTTTCTCTTCATAGATGCTGTCTCTTCTTTTTTTTCTTTTTCTTTTCCTATTATTTTAATGATGAAATATTTCAAGAGTACAGAAAGGTATAGAAAATAGCACAATATCTAACCATAAGCTTTTTTGAACTTCAGCATTTTAAAAATATTTGCTTTATTTCACTTTAAAATAAAACAAATAAAACTTACAGATCTAGTTACAGGCCTCCGTGTGCAATCTGATATTGCACTGACCCTCTCCATAGCTGTGGCCACCATCCTGAATTACGTTTATAATTCCCTTGATTTAAAAAAAAATAACTCTGATCATATATGTACATATTCCCAAGCAATATATTATTTAGCATTGCATGTTTTTGCACTTTACATAAATAGTATCATTATACAGAGATTCTTCTGCAACTTCCTCTCTTGTTTAAAATAAGAGATTTATCCATATTGATGGAGTTCATTCATTTTCACTATTGTATCATATTTCATTGTTTGAATATGCTCTAATTTATTTATCCATACTCCTATTGATGGACATTAGGGCTATTTTCAGGTTTTTCTTGTGCTATTTCTTTTAAAACTATTTTATTATCTATTAATTTAAAATTTTTATTGTATTATAGTAAGAAAACATAATTTTAATTACAATCTGTATAATAATGATTCTTTGGAATTTATCGAGACTTCTTCTGTGTCCTAAAACATATTCAATATTACACGATCCACATGTACTAGAAAAGAATGTGTATTTTCTCTTGTTGGGTGTAGAATTCTATACATAACAATAGCTTTGAGTTTACCAATAATATCATTCAGCTTTTTTATATCTCTGCTTATTTTTGTCTCCTTGATGAATCAGTTTCTCAGAAGAGTGTTAAAAATCTCTAACCATAATTTATTTATTTCTTCCAGAAGTTTTATTAATTGTTGCTTTATATACTTTGAGGCTATATTATTGGTGCTTTTATGTTCATGATGTGTTTTCTTGTATTATGTTCCTTTTTGTGTCTTACATTGTTCATCTTGAGTTCTCTTTTGTCAGACATCAAAATTACTTCCTTGATATTTCTTATGCTTTATATTTGCCTGGTATATTTTCTCCTATTCTTTTATTTTAAATATTTTAAAAACTTTTTTTTTTTTATGTATTTCTTTTATATGGACCATATTGCCAAAAAAAAGTTTTAAATCCAATCTGGGAACCTTTGTCTTTTAAGAAGTATGTTTACCTTGCTCATCTTTATTACAAATACTATTATATTAGGACTTACTCTGCCATTTAATTTTAATTTTCCATATACTGTGCCTTTTTTGTTGTTTGTTTCTTTTTTTTCTTTCTTGCTTTCCATTGCATAGATGCAATTTTTTTCTTATATTTCAAAAGTTATACATTCCATATTTTAATTTTTATTTTTTGTGAGGAAGACTGGCCCTGAGCTAACATCTCTTGCCAATCCTCCTCTTTTTGGCTGAGGAAGATTGGCCCTGAGCTAACATCTGTGCCCATCTTCCTCCATTTTGTACATGAGATGCTGCCACAGCATGGCTTGAGCAGTGCATCAGTCCACACCCAGGATTTGAACCTGTGAACCCCGGGCCACCAAAGCGGAGTGTGCAAACTTAACCACTATGCCACTGGGCTGACCCGCATTCTATATTTTTAAAGTGGTGTGGTTGCTTTAATTTAACCCCATGTTACCCCTTTGAATAGTTTCTAAGTGTATCATTCGTTTTACATTTCCCTTAACAAGAAAAGTACTTTTTCACACCCCCTTCAGTCTTGTTCTTTCCTCTCTCTCATATTCCCATCTTGACAGTTCCTAAAATTCAGGCTGATTCTTCTTTTGTGTAAGTCCCCAACCATAGGCCAGCTGTCTTGTTCTTCAAGTGCTTTTCCTCAGGCTAATAACAAAATTCTGTGCCAAGTCCTTTTTGCTTTCAGCTCATCTACTGATAGTGTCCAGCTGCAAATACATTCTGCAGCAGCTGGAGACTCTGCTTTCCAACCAATCATTCCATTCTCTCTCCCTCCCTCCCCTTTTGGCCTTTTAATTTTTTATTTTATTTTATTTTTTTAGATTTTTAATTTTTTTTTGGTGAGGAAGATTAGCCCTGAGCTAACATCTGTGCCAATCTTCCTCTATTTTGTGTATGGGATGCCTCCACAGCATGGCTGATGAGTGGAGTATGTCTGCGTGGGGATCCGAACCCGCGCACCCGGGCTACCAAAGTGGAGCACGTGGAACTTGAACCACTTGGCCATGGGGCCAGCCCCTGCTTTGGCCTTTTTAAATAATCAGGTTTATCATATTATTTAACCAGTTTTACTCCCCATATCTCAGGCATCATCCTGGTTTATTTCTCTTCTTATTTGAGTAGTTTCTCTAAGAGTATTTTTAATGTAGTTCTTTCTGTAGCAAACTTGCTGAGGCCTACTGTGTCCGGGAGTATTTTTATCATACATTAACATTTGGATGATTATTTGGCTATATGCAAGATTTCCTTCAGTACTTAAAAACACTGCTACTTTGTCTTCTTGTATCTAGTGTTTCTTTTGAGAAGTCTGATGTCAATTTTTTTTTTTAAAGATTTTATTTATTTATTTTTTCCCCCCAAAGCCCCAGTAGATAGTTGTATGTCATAGCTGCACATCCTTCCAGTTGCTGTATGTGGGACGCGGCCTCAGCATGGCCGGAGAAGTGGTGTGTCGGTGCGCGCCCGGGATCCGAACCCGGGCCGCCAGCAGCGGAGTGCGCACACTTAACCGCTAAGCCACAGGGCTGGCCCTCTGATGTCAATTTGATTCTATTTCCTTTGTATTGCTTTTGGAGATGTTTAGAAATTTTTTTTTTTTTGGTGAGGAAGATTGGCTCTGAGCTAACATCTGTTGCCAATCCCCCTCCTTTTTTTTTTGCTGAGGAAGATTAGCCTTGAGCTAACATCCGTGCCCATCTTCCTCTGTTTTTATATATGGGACACTGCCACACATGGCTTGATGAGTGGTGTGTAGGTCTGTGCCTGGGATTCAAACCCAAGAACCCCGGGCTGCCAAAGCGGAGCATGCGAACTTAACCACTATGCCACTGGGCCGGCCCCCGGTGTTTAGAATTTTATCCGACTTTTTTTTTTTTTAAAGATTTTATTTATTTTTTGCCCCCAAAGCCCCAGTAGATAGTTGTATGTCACAGCTGCACACCCTTCTAGTTGCTGTATGTGGGACTCGGCCTCAGGATGGACAGAGAAGTGGTGCCTCGATGCGCACCCGGGATCCGAACCCGGGCCGCCAGCATCGCAGCGCGCGCACTTAACCACCAAGCCACAGGGCCGGCCCTATCCGACTTTGATATTCTTGAATTTTATTATGAGACTGGATGTGTTTTTTCCCACTTAGTTATTCTATTGAGCATTCTGTGAGCCCTTTCAATCTGAGATCTTTCACTTTTCTCTGATTCTCAGAAATTTGTCACCATTATTTCTTCAACTATTTTCTCCTCTCTCTCTCTTTGGGGAATGCTATTATCCTGATATGACACTTCTATTCTGTATATCATTTAGCTCCTTTTAAAATATTCTATCTCCTTAATCTTTTCTTCTGCCCTCTGAGAGATTTTCTCAATCTGATCTCCTAGCTCACCCATTTTTTCTCCAGCTGTATCCATCCTTTATTTTCCCCAAATGTTATTCTCTTTATGTCAACTAACTCATTTTTATATTCAGTATGTCTACTTGGTTCTTTTTGTATGGCTTCTTGTTCTTATTTCTATCACTAATCTTCTCTCTGATCTTTTTGAGAATATTTATTTCTTATTTTAACTCCTTGGTCCATCAATTTTAATAATTCTGCTTCAAATGGTTTATGTTGCTTTTTTGGAATGTCATTATAATAGCAATACACCTCAGCTTCTGATTATTTTGGCTGTGAGTACATGTTTCCTGGGCTGGGGTGTGGGTTGTTCTCAGTTACTGTGTCTGGTAATGGGTATTGGGGATAACCCTCAGTGTGGACAAAGATGTCAGAGAACTAGTGTCACCATTCTCTCTGCTGCCACTCTACTGGGCAGGGATTTACCTTTAAATTTTAATTTAAAATGCAGCTCTGGGAAGAGGCAATCTCTTTAGGTTGTAATCCTCCAGCTCTGGAGATGTGCAGGAGAAGAAGGCCTGGCTGCCCCAGGTCAGCCTGCACCTATTTCATCAGCTTCTTATCCCAACAGGACTTTCCTGCTGTCCTGTTTACAGTCAGCTGTCAGCGTTCTTGTCTTTTCTATGGAGGCGATCATATCATCTTGCTATTTTTTTCCAATCCTTAGACCTTAAGAAAAATGTTTTTCTTACTGAAATGGCCATAATCTTCAATTTAATGTTGAGTAAAGTGATAACGAGAATCCTTTCCTTGTTCTTGACTTTAGTAAGAATATACTTTAAAGCATTTACTGTTCATTCATTTACTGTTAAGAATGAAATTGCAATAGGTTTTTGGTAGATGTTCTTTGTTGGTCAAGATATTTCTTTCTATTCTGAGACTACTAAGAGTTTTTATTATGAATGAGTATTGAATTTATTCTGGCATCTGTTGAGATAATCATATGGTTTTAATTTTTAGTCTGTTAATGGGATGATTTACGTTAATATATTTTCTAATGTTAAAACCATCCCCGCATTCATGGCATAAACCCAACTTAGTCAAGATTTTTTTTTTCGAATATAGTGCTGGATTCCATTTGCTAATGGTTTATTTAGGATTTGTATCTTTAAGCATAATTGAGATTGGCTTCCAATTTTCCTTTCTCACATAGTTAATTTCTGGTGTTAGTATCTAGGGTGATCTACTTAGTACACAGATTTGGCTGTGTGTAACAGATACCAAAAATAGCAGTGGCTTGAAGGAAGGAGATGTACTATCTGGAGGTTTGTGGTCTAGGCCTGGTTTGGTGGTTCTGCTCAGCTATCCCTAGTTTGTATAATTCAACTGGCTCGTCTATTTTCTAAGCAGCGGTGTGAAGGAATGTCATGTTCTTTGCCTTTAACGGCATGAATCAAAAGTTGCATACATCACTTCTGTCTACTTCTCTTGTCCAGAACTTAGTCATGTGGCTACACCTAGCTGCAAGGAAGGCAGTGTGGACTTTATTTGAAGTTAAAAGTAAGTGTTCTTTTGCTATGAGACCCACAAGGGGAGAACAGGTAATGGGGCAACCAGCAGTCTTTACCACAAAGGTTATTTCATACCTGCCACATAAAGTAAGTTGGGCAGTATTTCCTTTTTCTGTTTTCTGGAAATACAAGTTTCTACAGTCACGCACTGCATAATGACATTTCGGTCAATGATGGACCGCGTGTATGACGGTGGCCCCATAAGCTTAGTACCATATAGCCTACATGTGTAGTAGGTTGTACCATCCAGGTTTGTGTAAGTACACTCTGTGATGTTTGCACAATGACTACCTCTCCTAATGACGCATTTCTCAGAACGTATCCCCATTGTTAAGCGATGCATGACTGTATGAGATTGTTTTTTCTTGACTATTTGATAAACTTGCCCATAAAAACCATCTGGGTCTGTTTTATTTTTCATTTTTATCTTTGTTGTATAGATTTATACTACTGATCAGTTTCTTTAATGGCTGCAGGCCTTCTGATGTCTCTCTCTTAGTCACTGTTGGTAAATTATATGTTCTGCAAAGCTGCCTATTTTTTGTAATTTTTCAAATTTCAATCTCAGCTTTATCTGGGGGAATCCTGGTTAACCTGGTTTAAGGGTGTGGGCCTTCAGCCTATCTCAACAAACAAGAAAAATCTCAGATAAACAATCTAACAATGCACCTAAAGGAACTGGAAAAAGAAGAAGAAACAAAGCCCCAAATCAGTAGAAGAAGGGAAAAAATAAAAATCAGAGCAGAAATAAATGAAATAGAGACCAAAAAAACACTAGAAAAAATTAATAAAACCAAGAGCTGGTTCTTTGAAAAGATAAACAAAATTGACAAACCTTTAGCTAGACTCACCAAGAAAAAAAGAGAGAAGGCTCAAATAAGTAAAATCAGAAATGAAAGAGGAGAAATTACAACAGACACCTCAGAAATACAAAAGATTATAAGAGAATACTATGAAAAGCAATATGCCAACCAATTCGACAATCTGGAAGAAATGGATAAATTCTTAGAATCATACAACCTTCCAAAACTGGATCAAGAAGAAGTAGAGAATTTGAATAGACCAATCACCAGTAAGGTGATCGAAACAGTAATCACAAACCTCCCCAAAAATAAAAGTCCAGGACCAGACAGCTTCCCTGGTGAATTCTACCAAACATTCAAAGAAGACTTAATACCTATCCTTCTCAAACTCTTCCAAAAAATTGAGGAGAGGGGGAAGCTCCCTAACTCATTGTATGAAGCCGACATTAACCTGATACTAAAACCAGACAAAGACAACACAAAAAAAGAAAATTACAGGCCAATATAGCTGATGAACATCGATGCAAAAATCCTCAACAAAATACTAGCAAATCGCATACAACAATATGTTAAAAAGATTATACACCATGATCAAGTGGGATTTATTCCAGGTATGCAGGGATGGTTTAACATTCGCAAATCAATGTGATACACCGTATTAATAAAATGAAGAATAAAAATCACATGATCATCTCAATAGATGCAGAGAAAGCATTTGACAAGATACAGCATCCATTTATGATAAAAACTCTGAATAAAGTGGGTATAGAAGGAAAGTACCTCAACATAATAAAGACCATATATGAGAAACCCACAGCTAATTTCATCCTCAATGGTGAAAAACTGAAAGCTATCCCTCTAAGTACAGGAACCAGACAAGGATGCCCACTGTCACCACTCCTATTTAACATAGTACTGGAAGTCCTAGCCAGAGCAATCAGGCAAGAGAAAGAAATAAAAGGGATCCAAATTGGAAAGGAAGAAGTGAAACTGTCACTATTTGCAGATGACATGATTTTATATATAGAAAACCCTAAAGAATCCACCAGAAAACTTTTAGAAGTAATAAACGAATATGGTAAAGTTGCAGGATACAAAATCAACATACAAAAATCAGTTGCATTTCTATACACTAACAACGAAGTAGCAGAAAGAGAAATTAAGAATACAATCCCATTTACAATTGCAACAAAAAGAATAAAATACCTAGGAATAAACTTAACCAAAGAGGTGAAAGAGCTGTACACGGAAAACTATAAAACATTGCTGAAAGAAATTGAAGAAGACACAAAGAAATGGAAAGATATTCCGTGCTCTTGGATTGGAAGAATTAACATAGTTAAGATGTCCATACTTCCTAAAGCCATCTATAGATTCAATGCAATCCCTATCAAAGTTCCAACAACATTTTTCACAGAAATAGAACAAAGAATCCCAAAATTTATATGGAACAACAAAAGACCCCGAATAGCTAAAGGAATCCTGAGAAAAAAGAAGAAAGCTGGAGGTATCACACTCCCTGATTTCAAAATATACTGCAAAGCTATAGTAACCAAAACAGCATGGTACTGGCACAAAAACAGACACACAGATCAATGGAATAGAATCGAAAGCCCAGAAATAAACCCACACATCTATGGACAGCTAATCTTTGACAAAGGAGCCAAGAACATACAATGGAGAAAAGAAAGTCTCTTCAACAAATGGTGCTGGGAAAATTGGATAGCCACATGCAAAAAAGTGAAAGTAGACCCTTACCTTACACCATACACAAAAATTAACTCCAAATGGATTAAAGACTTGAATGTAAGACCTGAAACTATGAAACTTCTAGAAGAAAACATAGGCAGTACACTCCTCGACATCGGTCTTAGCAACACATTTTCAAGCACCATGTCTGACCGGGCAAGAGAAACAACAGAAAAAATAAACAAATGGGACTACATTAAACTAAAAAGCTTCTGTACAGCAAAGGAAACCATCAACAAAATGAAAAGACAACCTAACAATTGGGAGAAGATATTTGCAAACCATACATCTGATAAGGGCTTAATCTCCAAAATATATAAAGAACTCAAGCATCTCAACAACAAAAAAACTACCACCCCAATTAAAAAATGGGCAAAAGACCTGAACAGACATTTCTCCAAAGAAGATATACAGATGGCCAACAGACACATGAAAAGATGTTCAACATCATTAACTATCAGGGAAATGCAAATCAAAACTACAATGAGATATCACGTCATGCCCGTCAGAATGGCTATAATTAACAAGACAGGAAACAACATGTGTTGGAGAGGATGTGGAGAGAAGGGAACTCTCATACACTGCTGGTGGGAGTGCAAACTGGTGCAGCCACTATGGAAAACAGTATGGAGATTCCTCAAAAAGTCAAGGATAGAATTACCATATGATCCAGCTATTCCACTGCTGGGTGTTTATCCAAAGAACTTGAAAACACCAATGTGTAAAGATACATGCACCACTGTGTTCATTGCAGCGTTATTCACAATAGCCAAGACTTGGAAGCAACCTAAGTGCCCATCAAGGGACGAATGGATAAAGAAGATGTGGTATATATACACAATGGAATACTACTCAGCCATAAGAAACGATGAAATCCAGCCATTTGTGACAACATGGATGGACATTGAGGGTACTATCCAAAGTGAAATAAGTCAGAGGGAGAAGGTCAAATACCATATGATTTCCTTCATTAAGTAGTAGATAATAACAACAATAAACAAACACATAGAGACAGAGATTGGATTGGTGGTTACCCGAGGGGAACGGGGGAGGGAGGAGGGCGAAAGGGATAATTTGGCACATGTGTGTGGTGATGGGTTGTAATTAGTATTTGGGTGGTGAACATGATGTAATGTATGCAGAAATAGAAGTATAATGATGTACACCTGAAATTTATACAATGTTATAAACCAATGTTACTGCCATAAACAAAAAAAAAAAAAAAAAAAAGGATGTGGGCCTTCAAAGTCATTTTGCTTATCCCAAGTGCTCCAAGGCCATTACAAGTTTAGCATCATTTTTTGTGTTAATTTCTTATTCTGGGATTTTCTGAACCATGCCAGCCATGTAAACTAAAATTCCAAATCTGCACTAAGGCAGGCCTATGGTTAAAATTTCTCTAGGAAAACTATTTTTCACCATCTAGAGCCTAGGTCAAGATAGACAAGCTTCCTTGTAATCTTATTTTGCTGGTTGGAGATTTTTCTTTTAGGCCATTCTTTCACTAAAGGAGTAGTTTTTTGAGGTCTTTGTTTCACGTAGGGGGCTTTCCAATTCAGCTACTTGCAGATATAAAGACTCATCTCTTCTCAAGTGGTCCTTAAAAACTGAAGCCCTTTGTTTCCTGAGATTAGAAACCATCTCTTGCCAAGGATAGCTGTAGCATTAACCCATGCTTACTTGGTTTTTAGTTCCTCCTTTCCTTTGGGCCCCTGAGAATTTCCTTTACTTTCTTCTGAGCTTAGCTATGAATTTAAAAAAGTATTATTATTTTAACCAGATGGAAATGGAAATCTAATTCCTTTTTTTTTTTTGTGAGGAAGATCAGCCCTGAACTAACATCCATACTAATCCTCCTCTTTTTTTTCGCTGAGGAAGACTGGCTCTGAGCTAACCTCTATTGCCAATCTTCCTCCTTTTTTTCCCCAAAGCCCCAGTAGATAGTTGTATGTCATAGCTGCACATCCCTCTAGTTGCTGTATGTCGGACATATGGCCGGAGAAGCGGTGCATCAGTGTGCGCCCGGGATCCGAACCCGGGCCGCCAGTAGCAGAGTGCGCACACTTAACTGCTAAGCCACGGGGCTGGCCCTCTAATTCCTTTTTCTTAACATAGTAACTTCACCAGAAGATGTCTTGGTTTTGATAAACGCTGGATCATTTTTTCCTTGGAATATGGTGTGCCCGTTAGATCTGAAGAGTCAAGTATTTATTTTAGATTATTTTATTCTATTTGCTTTGGTCTCTTCTTCAGGAATACCAATTGTATGTTGGGTGGATTCTTCTGTTTTCCACATTTCTCATTCTTTCCATAATGATATTTTCTTTGTTGTGCTTTTCCACTTCATTTTTATGATTTTCTTAAACCTATCTGTTATGTTTCTGATTTGTTTTCCATTGTATTTATTCTATTTTAAAATATGGCCTTCATCTATGTAATGTTTTAATTTTTCCCTTTAATGTCTTTTCTGGTCGTCTTTTTTTTTTTTTTTTAATTTTTTGTTTATTGCAGTAACATTGGTTTACAACATTGTAAAAATTTCAGGTGTACATCATTATACTTCTATTTCTGCATAGATTACATTTTCTGGTCTTCTTCTCTCTTCTTCACCTTCTTTGGCTACGTGATCTTGTCTTTGAAACTTTGTCATGTTATATGAATTTTTAAAAGATCATCCTTTCTGACTATTATTTACTTTGAATGGAGCTAGTTATGGCCTAAAGAATGGTATGCTGTAGGGTGGGGTGGGAGTGTAGTGGGCTCGGGTGGTCCTGGGGGTGTGTGGAGGGGCATATCTCCTTTCAATTTTTGGCCTTTGGGAGATAGGGTTGCATCACAGTAAACTTGGTGGCACGTGGTCTGGCATTCTCTGCCTCCTCTCCTGCTTCACCCGAGTTTGCTTCAGGTGGCATCTTTGACTAGGAGGGCCTGTCACAAGGCAATTGGAATGTCAAGCCAGCATGGTTTGTTCTTAAGCTACCCCTTCCCTGCTGTCCTGAAGTGTCAAATTGGGTCTCTACAGGGAGACCTCTCCTCAGCCATTTCTCAACCTCAAATATTATTGCTTCAAACAAAAGGACATTGGAAATCCCTTCAAGGGGGTGTTCTACCCAAAGGTTTGGGTAGCATGTTTCTGCTTTCATGAAATACCCTTTCTTAGATACACACATGACTGCATTTGGCAGGAGCTCTTGATGATTGTTGGCTTGGAGTTATATCAGTTTCATTAAACATGGTCTTCCCCCCTCTACATTTTGTTTTGTTTGATTATTCTTAGTGAGGTTCCAAAGTGGAGAGACAAAACATACCTCTACTCTGCGATCTTTCATTGAGAGTTCCCCAGTCATCTTTAAGACTTACATTAGTTTATGTCATTCTATTACTTAAAATCCTCCAATGGCTTCCTGTTATGCTTAGAATAAAACCCAAAAGCCTTACACTGGTTTACAAGGATCTGCATGATTTGACCTCTCCTCACCTCTCCAATGCCATCTTATGCTATTCTCTCCCTCACCATCCATGCTCCACCCGCACTGGTCTCCTTTTGCTTCTTTCACACTCCAAACTCCTTCCCATCTCTGGGCCACTGCCTGGAGTGCTCATCTTCCACTCCCTGTGTGGGTAACTCCACATCCTTCAGGTCTCAGATGAAAGGTTTCCTCCCCAGCCAGCCCTTTCCTGACCAGCCTCCCTGGGCAATGATTCTCAATCATTGCATCCACTTGTTTTTATTTATAGCACTTACTACAACTTGTAATTATATGTTTATTTCTTGTCTTTCCTTGATTACATGCTCCACCAGGGCAAGGAATATGTCTGTTTTATTCACCAATGTATCCCCAGGGCCTAGTGCAGTGTCACTACCTAATAAACATTTGTTGAATGTATGAATGAAGAATGAATTGGAGAGTGTATCCTTGAGAGCTGCGCTGAAGAGTTTAAATGATATGGTGGTCAGTAGAGAGACCCAGAAGTTTTTTGAGCAAGTGAGAGGCAGGATGGACAGCTATGATGAGAATGGATACAAAAGGGAGACGAGTCCAGGAGGAAACCAGTCAGGAGGTTGCTGTCTTAGGACAGCTGGGGTGAGGCAGCAGCTACAGGCACAGAGAGGAAGGGTCAACTAGGTGAGGGTCCAAGGAAAACCCAGCAGCACTTGGTGCATGCTCAGTAAGGACTTGTGGCTGGCAAGGCTGCCTGGCCAGATCTGGGGTTCTGTAGAGCAGGGCGGAGATTATGCCCATGGTGAGCTTGGATGATTGGAGCAGTGAGAGCTTGGGGCTGAGAGGGTGGAGCTGCCTGACTGCAGATTCAATTCCTTTCATTTTAGGAGTTGTCTAAATGGAGGGGGTGATGATGCTGTGAGAAAGAGAAAGAGAGAGAAAGGAGACAGAGGGAAGCAAGCAAGAGAGAGAAGGGTGGAAGGCTAGGGATAGCCTCAGCAGCAGGGGTAGGGAGAGGAAGAACCAGGGAAATGGCCAGAGAAGAAACTTCTGGGGAAGGAGTGACAGTCAGGGTGATTGTGGAGTGGTGCTCTGCAGCCAGGCCAACCAGAGTTCAAATCGTGGCTCCACACATAATCCCCTGAGCTTCTGTTTCCTGATCTATTAATCACAGACATTACCCATATTATTGGGTGGTTGGGAGAAGTAAATTAGATAATGTATGTGTAGTACTTAAAGCCATGTCTACACAGAGTAAGCACTCAAAAAATTTAGTTTCTTCCCTCCTCCCTGTCTGGTGCCCTCTTTCCTTCTTAGGAGGAGATGTTTATCTAGCCAAAAGCTGGGCAGGTTCAGAAAGTCATTTTTTATCACTTCACTTCTGGATGATCTTGTTCATTGGACATAAGAGACTAATTCTTGTTCATTCTTATGATTGCATGGTAAACCCAAACATTCCAGAAATCAGCTCAATTTCTTCCCAGAAGGAAAGTCCCTTTGAGAATCCAAATGCAAACCAGAGGCTGGTTGGTGAAGACAGAGCCAGGATAACTGAAAGTGGATGATCTTAATAGGCTGCACAAGTAAGCTGGGATGATGATGTGCATATCTACCCCCATGGAGGGAATCAATTTCCTTATCCATAAAATGGGGAACGTGGAGGCATTGCTCTAGATCAGGCTAGGTTGTCACTAAACCGCTATTTTTGAGGCTGGACATAGGTGTTTTGCCAATTATAATGGGAAAAATACGATCATTTCCATGCTAGGTGGAAGAATGAAGCAAAGGAACAGATTTTTCACAATTTTAAGATTTTCTTTGTTATTTTTTCTTAAACTGTTAACACCTGATACTAGCAGATGACAAAATCAGGCCTCAAAGGACTAATAAATATTGACAGGGAAATTAGGAGTAGATGATTGTCCTTGTGTTTTAGTGGATACATGGGGTTTGATTGTGGTTTTACGTTGCTGACGTGTCAGATGACCCCATCTAGGCAATGACGTTTGTTCTGTGAGTCACGGTTTCTTCTTCTACTGCTGTATCTAATAACACTCATTGAGTGCTCACTACGTAATTTACATGCATTATCTCATTTGATCTGTGAGGTGGGTGATAGTATCCTCATGTTACAGAAGAGGAAACTGATGCTTACAGGGAGGTTAAGTACCTTTGTAAGGTCATATGGCTAGTGTAGTGAGTAGGGTAACTTGATTCCTTGTTTTGGTAAGAGACACTTGACCATAGGGCTATCTGACCCACACTGGCCAATCATAGCACTGTGTTTCCCTGGAAACAGGGATTGGTCTACAGCTGAGTCTATGAACCAAGCAGGGCCAGTCAGGGCTGTTCCTGGGATAGATGGACACTGGATTTACAAAGCTAGAACAGTCTGTTGCCATGTTCCTCCTTATATGGAGAGGCCCTGCTGCAGTAAGAGTGAAGCCAACATGCAAAAAGAGACAAACGGTGAGGAGAGAAGGATGGATGGATGGTGCTGAGTTCCCTGTTCTAGCCCCCAAGGCTGTGGTTCACTGATCTTGTGAATTATCCCAGTGATCCTACCAGTTATAACAAAGTACATCCCTTTTTTTCCTTCAGTAAGTTTGCACTGAACTTCTGTCTCTGATAGCTGAAAGATCTTGATTAATAGAACTAGAACATGGTGGAGACAAGATTCAAACTCAGAATCCAACGTCTTAACTTCTCTGCTATAACCATTTCCTGGTGTTATGCACTGATCTCTTAAAACGTCTCTCTTTAAACCACTTCCTCTTGAGCAATACCCTATAATTTTTAAAATCACTGCTCACCTTCCTGAGTCACCTTTCTTTTTCTGAAGCTGCCGTTAGTCCCTTTCTGAGATGTGGGAAGTTCCCTGGAATTATTGGAACACATCAGAACACATCTCTCAAGTTGAGTGTTTCTGGGAAAACTGTAAATCACTCTGCTTTACCTTGATTCCTGTTAGCACCAGTTTCACCAAGTCACATTTTCCATCCTTGGCCCTCCATTCTGGCAAACGTCAGAGTCCTGCTTCAGACCCACATCTGCCTGACACCCAGACCTTTGTGCTTGCCGGGACAGTAGCCGGCCTCCAGGCTGTGGGAGGCTGTGAGGAATCTGCAGGCCGGGGTGGAAGTGTCCTGGGCTTCTGAGTCAGGCATCAGGTCTCAGGATCTACGAGCCTCTGTACACTGACTCTCTGTAAGGAGTTGTGGGTCAGAGAGGCAAGGCCCCAAACCTGAGGTCAGTTTGTTTGACCAAACTTCAGCAGTGCGGGGGGATGGCCCAGAGTGGCTGTGCTCCTGCTAGCCTGCTTTCACAAGGACACAAATGGTGGTGGGGGCGGACAGAGGTTGGGGGCACAAGGAGTGGTTTGTTCCTGACAGGAACCCCGGAGGAATGACCCTAGTTAATGGTGTAGATGACAGCAGAAGGCCCAAGAAAGAGGAGGCCTGAGTATTGGGTTTCTGAGGGTGCTAATTGTTCACATCCCTCTCCCTTTTGAGTTCTGAGAAAACCTGTAAATCTCAGATGTGGACCAGAGAATGTAATTTGGAGCTGAAGCCAAAAGGTCCTTATAATCCAATCTTGCTGTTTCCCAAACTGACTTCCTCCACCTCATCACAGAGAGCAGCTGCCCTACTACGCCCTGCCCTGAGGGGTGGGGAGAGCAACAGGAGGGGGAGGGGCTGGCTGGTTGAGAAAGAGCCTTAGCCTTTTCCTTTGGAGGAGGGAGGGAGTGGAGGAAAGAAGAGTGGAATGGCTCCTCCCTCTGAAGAGCCCTTCTGAGGAGTGGGTGTTAAATTGCCCCCTCCCCAAAACACTGGCACTGGCAAGAAGGAAGCTTCTGGTGACATTGGAGAGAGCTGGGTCTATAGACTGATAGCAAGTCAGCTTTTAGAAGGTTCAGGGTGTGAGCAGAAGATTTAGAGCCTGTGTCTGGAAATGTGTTGAAGGGAAGAGAGAGGATGGTGGCCGTGGGGGACAGCACTCGTGCCTCCATCTGGCCATTCACCAAGCGCTTGCTCTGTGTCAGGCACCAGGGATACCGGGAATTAACAATACTCAGTGTCTATTTCCTAGCAGCCCAGTCTAGTGGGGGACACACATAAATAAACACTCACAGATAAACATGAAATGTGCTGTCATAGGGCGATGGGCAAAGGGCCGCAGAAGTACATGGGGGAACACCTAACTCTCTGTGTGTGTGCGTGTATGCACACTCTTGCTGTGTAGTATGTGCAGAGGCTGGGAAGTAGATTCAGGGATGCTGCACAGAGGACATGATCTTTGAGCTGAATTTAAATGTTGATTAGGAGATTGACAGGGGGCCAAACCGAGAAAGGACTTTCCAAGGGAATGAATGGCTTAGGCAAGGGCTCGGAAGCGTGGAAGGGCATGGCATGTGCATCAGGAAAGTTGGGTGCCTAGGAAGGTGTGCCATGCTCGGTAGCCTTCTCCTGAAAGTTATGGGAATTCCTTCAGCGTTTCACCTGGGGAGTGACATGCTGGGATTTGAATTTGAGGAAGATCAACCTGGTGGCAGAGCTGAGGAGGTGTCAGAGTGGGGGACAAGTTTAGAGGTGAGAGAAGAGTCCAGATGTGTTTACGGTAGTCCAGGAGCAAGGTGATGCGGCGGGATCTCAGGCAGTGTGGACAGAGCTGAGCCCCACGTAGTAGGGAAACAATAGGTCGCCTGACTGGACACCTGGAGGGCAGTGAGGAGGAAGCAGGAGGCTAGGAGGACAGCCAAGTTTCTGCTTTGGGTCATTGGGTGGCTGGTGGCATTATTTTTGGCAAAGAGGAGGGTTAAGGGAGGTAGGAGATCTGAGGTACAATCATTTTAAGCTTATTTTAAATCCAGGCCAGAGTGCAATTGGAGGCCAGAGGAAAGGGGATCACTGAGGACACCAGACCAGAGCAGGTGGAGGAGATGGGATCCTGGGCACTGAGTGAGTTGAAGAAATGAGAGGTTGGGTGTGGGAGTGGGGAGAGGATGGGCAGAGAGACCAAGGCTGGTCTGAGTAGGAATCGAAAGGTTAGGGCTCTCGGTGAGATTCTTGATGATTGGGGTTTATAGAGGAGGTTTACCATGGTGACTACCTGTGTTTAAGTCATGCCTCATTAACTGTGTCAACTTGGGCAAGCTTCCCTGAGCTCAGTTGCCTCCTCTGTAAAGAGGGGTAAGATTGTACCAATTTCCTGGGATTGTTGTGTTTAATGTAAATTAAATGGGATAATATATGGCAATTACCCAGCACACAGTAGGTGCTCCACAATGTCAGTCAGACCCCTTCAGCAAAGGAAATGCACAGACCCATTTCAACATGGCAAATCCAGAATGACCCAAACCCAGTGTGATACCACGGGTTCTCTCATGCTAACCATGCTATCGGGGAATAGTTAGATAAATTATTTAAAGCAGTTTGTTAAGAGAAAATATTTCAAAGCATATTTTGGGCGGCAGAGAAATAGTAAAAGGGATCCTTGTGGGAAAAAGTTTAAGCTCAGAGGTGTGGTGCAGCTCACCCAGGTTGCACGGTGAGTCAGAGTGAACGGCGGGGCTTAAACCCCGGGCCCCGACAGTGAGGCCATTTCCCTTTCCTCTGAACTACCTTCGGGGAAAGGGGGTGGGTGTTCAGAGCTTGGCAGTGTTCAGCTCTCACTTCTGCCCCCGAGTTCCCTCCTGCCCATCCTTAAGGCTTTTAAACAGCTTCTAGGCATCTGGCCTCCATCTGAGAAGTCTACCTGGCTCCTCAGCAGGGACTGTCCAGGAAATACCTTATATGTTAGGCAGGTGTGAGGGGTGTGGGTGTGGGAAGGCTCCCTGGAGATGAATCAGCACTGCCTCCTCCTGTGTGAGTCAGCAGAAGGGCACCGCAAGGGCCGCTGGAGGGGACAGGAGGGAGGGAAAGAGGGAGAGCAGGGAGAGACAGGCCTGCAATGACAGGTCTCAACCACCAGGGGGCACGAACCAGGCGGGCAAAACCCAGCAGCCGCTGGCGGGAAACTTCTGGCACCCGGAGCCGGGGCGAGGTAGGGATGGAAAGCAAAGACTCAGCTTCTCAGGCTGGACACCAGCAGAGTCACTGCCAGGGATGTGCCCACTGCTTGCCTGTGTCCCGGCTTCTCTGCCTTCACGGAGAAGTGGAGGATGTAGAGCGGGATTGGACTCTAGGGGTCATTCTATCCAACCCTCCTGTTCTGCCAAGGGACGGGGCGGGGGGGGGGGGGGGGGGGGGGGGGGTTGCTCAAGATCGCACAGCGAGTTATTGACAAATTAATGTGACTTTCACCAGTCTCAGGAATATGGCCACTTGGTGGGCACCATCCTTTTCCTTCACAGTCCCTTTGTTTCTGTGACTGTTTTTCTCTGACCTTTTCTCCCAGTTTCCATCTGACTGCCTCTTTGTCTCTCTCTGTCTGCCTGTCTCCGTCCCTGCCTGCTGGGGAGTTTGCTCAGCTCCCTCTCTCCCTGGGTCCCTGGAGCAAGATGTTTCCTGCAGGCACTCCTCAGGGATTTGTAGCTCTCAGAAGCTGTGTTTTCCAACCCAGAGTCTCAGTTCCACTCCTGGGATCTGGAGGAAGAGTTATGATTTGGTACATAATCAGTGGTGTGATTTGGAGAGGAAGGTCCCCTGGCTCCTATATACTACCCCCAGCTACCCTCTACCCCTTGCCATTCAGTAACCATAAACACTGATTGGCACCTGGCACCCTTTGCTTATGCAGAAATGAATAAGGCCCAGTCCCTGCCCAGTGAGCTCACCATGTGGGGGTGAGGGCGAGAGAAGACAAGTACACAAGTGATTCAGTCTAGAGCAGAATGCTCCCAAGTATGCAAGGACAAAAGGAGTGCTTTGTATGGGACACAGCAGGTAGAGATGGAATCGGGTTGGGCCTGGGGAAGTTCTCCATGAAGTAGGTGGCATTTAACTGGCCTTTGAAGGATAGGTGGGATTTCAACAGGAAGAGATGTGGTGAGTGGGCCATTCTGAGCAGAGGGATGAGGATAAGCAGTGGGTCTTAGCCACACCAGGTGTGCATATTGGTGTGCTCAAGGCACAATAAGCAAGGCAGTTAGGGTGCATGCAGGGGAGGTTGGAAAGCAGGTGGGGGCCACAGTCGGAGCACCTCACTGCCAGGCTTTGTGGAAGAGCCATGGGGGCCCCATTGTGGCTTCTGAGCGGAAGCGGCATCCGCTGGAGGCCTCAGTTACAATGGGAGAAGTACTGTGAAGAGCCATGCATGGCACCATGGTCCTCACCCTCAAGGCGAAAGATTTTTATTCTGAGCTCTACCTGAAATAGGTTTTGAAGGGGAGGAGCTGTAGCATGAGGGATCCAAGTGCCTTGGGGATGAGGGGATACTGGGTGGCTGTACAACGATGTAGGAGAGGACACTGGGGGCCCCAAGGCCTGACTTCATCTACGCTGCTCAGGCTGCCCCCAAGTCTCATGGTGACTCCAGGAAGAGAGTAGCCTGGCTTCCCGGCTGATCCTCTGTCAGTTCTCAGTCTGAGCTTCTCTGTGGTGTCCTAATCCAAAGCTCCCGGGGTGGGCCCGAGCAAAGGTCTCGTGCCAGCACTCTCTCTTTCTGGCTGGGCTGGGCTTTTCGCCTGCTGCCCTGGGACCACGCTGCCCTGGCCCTGGGGTAGGAGGGCGGTGATGCTGAGTCACTGCCTGTGCCTCTGGGCCTGGAACCTCTGGTGAGTCACCTACCACTGGGAGTGCTGGGGGAGGGGAAAGAAGCTGCCGGACATCTGGAGCAGAGAGGGGAGCCCGCCCACAGGAAGGGCGGTGCCCAGACTGGGTTGTGGATACACAGAGCAGTAGGCAAGGGGGTCTGAGAGGGGGCGCGTGAAGCCTGATGTGCCCAGCAAACACCTCCCCGGGGCTGGGTCCTGAATGGCCACAGTTTTTGCCTTTCTGTGGGTCTGGGGAGGGGCCTGTGGAGGCGGGTGAGGGAGGGCCGTGGCTGTAGCCTCCCCTCAGGCCTGGCTTCCTGGCTTGGGAAGCTGTCCAGTCCTCACTCACCTCCCCCCTAAGCTGGACTTCTCAAGGCCCGAGTTTCTCTTCTCCCTTTCAAACTTCCTCCAGGCTTCCTTACACTCCACACAGATGTTGCTCACCGTTGCTCACCCCAATTGTGATTGAAGCAGAGCCATCTCCATCTCTTGCTGCTTCCCTGTCTCCTTCCAGACCCCTTCCCACCCAAAGGGAGACTTCCAAGGTATTTTCAAGCACACCCACTTTCCTTATTACCATAAAGAGGTATTCCTGTGCCAGCTATTAAAAGTAGCTTTGTTTCCCCCACTGCCTGAAGTCAGCCCTGCCCTCCTCTTCCTGATGCCCCCCAGCTGCCTTCTCTGGCCACCAGCTTTCTAAAGGTGGCCCCAGACGCATGTGTGCGCACACACATGCACACACATACACATACACACACATGCACGCATATAGACAGCCCTGTGGAGTCCCGGTGTGCACTTGCAGCCTCTGACACACCAGTGAGCTGTGACTCACAGGCATGCATCATGAGAGCAAGGTCTGGCCTGTATCTCCAGGCCCCACGAACAAGGGCTGCCTCCCCTCCCACTGGGCCCAGGCTGCCCCTTCCCATGACACCTCCCACACCCCTCTGTGGCCTGGGTGGGCCCAGGGGCCGGCCTGGGTGGGCCTAGCGCTCCCCTCCAGCTGGTGGTGGAGCTGGCAGTCTCTGGGAGAGAGGGGGCTGGGAGGGAGTGGGTGGGGGTGGCAGAAGGCCAGGCTTTGGCAGGATCAGGTTAGGGCAGGTTCGGTTTCCTTAAAATGCCAAGTTGGGGGCCAGTGGCGCTGGCATATAAATCCCCACTCTGGGCACCTGGCCCTTCGCTTCTCTTCCTGAGTCTCTCTCTGCCATCTGGTCTGGTGAGTACCTCTCTCCTGCTGAGGGCTGGGTGGGGAGGACCCCCACGGGTCTCTGCCTTTGTCCCTGTGTCTTGATCTTTGTTTCCATAGTTTTCTCATTCTGGCTTCCTTGGTGGATCAGCCTGGGGCCTCTTGGGTCTCTCTCATTTGGGGGGAGCTTCTGTGAAGTGTCAGAGAGGATTTTTCCAGGTTCCTCTGTGAGGTCTCAGTTTAGGGGTTACTCTGAGGCACCATCTCTTGGGTCTCTCAGTCTAGAGGCCCTTCTTGGGAGTCTAGGCCTGGGAGTATGAGGTGTGTGTGGGGTGCTTTAATGAGAATCCTGAATTTGTTTGTTTTTTTTTCTTGTTTTTTTTTTGCCAAGTCCCGGATTCTAGCAGGACTAAGGAACAAGAGCCAGAGATCTCAAGTGTGTGGGCCCTCCTGGGTCCCTGCCCTGAGTAGTGGCATAGCTCTGCCCACTGTGGCTTCCTGTCTTCCCCCACCTCTTGAAGGCGGGGCTGGCAGGAGAGGCCCAGGGCTTTCCCTGCCTCTGGCACCAGCTCCTGTGGCCTCACCCTGGGACCTGCCTAACGCTTCTGGGCTGGTCTGAGCATTCTCAGAGGCAGGGCCTTGGAAAAGATGACCTCTGAGGTCTGTCCTTGTGTTCCCAGATTCCTCCCAGATCCCAGGGCACTGGACATTTAATTTCATCTAATTTCTTTAACTCCAATCCCAATCAGATCCTTCCTGTTGGGGAGGGTGTTCAGTTACCTCCACCTACCCATGCCCTGTCTGCATTGAGACAGCACCCCTCGGCTCAGCGGCTTCCAGTGTGAGGGGAGACACACTCCTTACCCTCTTAGAGCCCCTAGTCTGAGGGAGGAAACATACCTGCCCAAGGGAGCTTCCAGTTAGATGGGAGAGTGACACCCTATGGTCTTGGGAACCCCTGGTTTGAGGAGGGAAACAACTCCTCAGGGAACCTCATACCCCTAGGCTATAGCCATGGCTACTGCCAGACCCCAGCGAGCCCCCCTAACTAGCCCACGGAGAAGCCCATCTCCCCAGTGCTGACTCAGAGCCCACTGGCCTGGGAAGGAGCTGTGTAGAGAGGGTTCCAAATGGGACTCTGGCCACCCTGCCATTTCCCTTTCCACAGACACTCAAAGCGGGGAGCCTTGCCCTTGGGGTGTGCCCCAAGTGCAATCAAAGGAGACATGAGGCCCTGCCCTTGGTGACTTCCAACACAGGGGAAGGTTTAGCATCTGCCCTCAGAGTGAGGTGGAAGTATGGGCCCTGCCCAGGAAGCCAGTCTGAGGAGGAGACACAGCCCCTGCCTTCCCATTCAGAGAGCAGTTTGGAGAGGTGGTTGGGGGCACAAGTGCAGAAGTGGGTCCTGCAGACTGGGCTGAGGTGTCTCCATCATCTGCCACCCACGTGCCCTCAGATCCAAGATGTCCAGTCCCCTGGAGCAGGCGCTGGCTGTGATGGTCGCCACCTTCCACAAGTACTCTGGCCAAGAGGGCGACAAGTTCAAGCTGAGTAAGGGGGAGATGAAGGAGCTTCTGCACAAGGAGCTGCCCAGCTTTGTGGGGGTGAGTGAGGCTGTCCTGGGATGGGAGGGTCTTGGTGTGTGAGTGTGGGGGCGCAGGTTCAGTCTCTTCTCCCCTCCTCTGGGGTGCCTGCTGATGCAGCTTTGCAGAGAATAGATGTGCTGTCAGGGCCCTCAGAGTCCATCTGTCCAAACCCCTCATTGGAGAGTTGAGCAAACCAGAGCCCAGAGAGGGGAAGTGACTGGCCCAAGGTCACACAACTCTCTCTCTTTTATTTTTCATAATTTATGCCAACCTAAGAAGGTGTGTAGGGAGAGAAAAGCCCAGCTAAGATGTGTACCCTGGGACATTTTGCAGAGAAATGCAGTCAACTCTCAATTTACCCTTTGCTCTCCCGGTATCCTCCAGATTAACTGCTGAATCTCAAATAATCCCAAAGTCAGATTTTAGACTTTGAATATATGAAGCATGTCCATCTTTTCTTTAAAAAGTTTTTTGGTCAAATTTTTCTAATTTGGTTTCATTTTGGCTGATATTAAAAAGAGTTTGCCTTTTCTGAGTTTAACTTGCTGGTGATGGGGCATGGCTGTGGCTCCAGAAGGCTTCCATTTCCTCATCAGCAAAATGGGGGTAATGATGCCCACCTTGCTGAGCTCCTGTGGGGAGCAGAGCTGATCCTGTGCCTAGGGAGTGCCTGGCATGCTCCCCATTTCCAGCAGGGAGAGCTGGAGACTCTGTCCTCACTCACGGGGCCTCTTAGTAACTCCCAGGGGCTCCCTGCCCACCGCTTACCCAGCTGTCCAGTGTGGAGGGAGAGCTGGGCTCTGACCAGCGAGTGTATGTTTGGTGTGGAAATGGGGTGGAGAGCGGCCTGGTGATGACCCCACTCTCTCTCGCTTTCAGGAGAAGGTGGATGAGGAGGGTCTGAAGAAGCTGATGGGCAACCTGGATGAGAACAGCGATCAGCAGGTGGACTTCCAGGAGTACGCTGTTTTTCTGGCCCTCGTCACTGTCATGTGCAACGACTTCTTCCAGGGCTCGCCAGACCGGCCCTGAAGCAGAGCTCCTGGCTCCCTGCTGTGGGTCTCTTGGGCCCAGGAGGACTCTCTATCCCTTTTAGTTTTGTACTCAATAAACTTTTTTGCTTGTTGATATTGTTTTAATAGCTCAGTGATGCTCTGTAACCTGGCTGGCTTAGTTGGAGTGCTGGAAACTGAGGGCTTGTTAGATCCCACCCCCTTCTGGAACCTAACTCTCCTTCTAGAATTCTCTCTGAGGCTAGAGCTGTGCCTCAGATCCCAGACTTTGGGATTTCAAATACCAGTAAAAATTTGGAAATTGAGGTAGTCTGCTAATATTTTTTTATGCTAAATAAAGACATTAAAAAAGGTAAACAGCATCTATCATCACTATCATTTCATAAAAAGAGAAAAATTCCAACAAAGAAGGAAGGATACAATCTCAGAATGAAGGACAGACCTTCACATTCAATACTGTGAGCAACCAGTTGTACTGCGATCTGCTCAAGAGACATAAGTTAGTCTAACCAACCCGTCAAAGCTTCATAATCTGACTTCTTGTCAGATTGCAGATCATAGGCAATGTCCCTCTTTTTAGCAAAGCTGTATTTCTTAAGATATCTGCTTTCAGATTGGCTAGCTCTAGTTTGAATTTATTCCTCTCCTATTGGTCTCTGATGAAAGCTACTAGGAGCTAGTTCATATCAACATTCTGATTTTTTTCTACCATTTTCCCTAAAATTGTAGCCTAGGTTTCCATATATTACGCATCCTATGGTACATCAGATAACAGTTTGACCAAATGCTTTGCCATCTCATAGCAAAGTCACCAACCTTCCAGCCTGCAAAGGTTAGGTTCTCATATTTTATTCTTTCTACATTAGATGGCTCCCACTTCCAGTTACCAAATTCTCTACCAGTTAGGAATGTATTCAGTTGTAAATTACGGGAAACCTGACTAACAGTGGCTTAAAGAAGTTGGCATAAATGCCTCACACAGTAAGAAGCCTGAGGTATGTAATTATACAGCTCAGGTTTGGTTCAGTGACTCAGAGATGCTGTTCTGGTTACCTCTTGCTGCATAATGAGCCACCTTGACACTTGGTGAATTAAAATGCAAATTTATGATCTCTCAAGGTTCTATGAGTAGGCTGGTATCAGTTGATGGGTTTCTTACTTGGGATCTCTCATGTGTTGCAGATGAAAGTTGGGGCTGGAGTCATCTGAAAGTTCAAATGAACTCAACATCTAATGTAGCTTCCTCAATATGCCTGGCAATTGATACTGGTTGTCAGCTGGGAGCTCAGCTGGGGCTGCCATCTGGAATGCCTACCCATGACTTTCCTATGTGGCTTGGGCTTCCCAGACCACGGCAGCTAGGTTCTGAGAGGGACTGTCCCAAAAGTAAGCATCCCAAGAGCCCAAATGGGAGCTGTGAGGCTTCGTAAGATTTATCTCAGAAATCCCACAACATCACTTCTGCTGCATTCTATTGGTTAAGCAAGTCATTATGGCTGACCCAGATTCAAGAGGAGGAGACTTAGGTTCCATCTTTTAATATGAGGAGCAGCATGCATGCAATTGACAGTGACCATCTTTGGAGACTGTATACCATAGTCTGTCTTCTAGCAACCACAATTCACATTCCTTCCATATGCAAAATGTACTCACTTCCTTCCTAAGACCCACAAAGTCTCTTCCCATTAAGACATCACTTTGAAGTCCAGGACTTTGTTATCTACGTCAGGTCCAGATATCGACTTGGCTTCTCAGGTGCAGTTCCTCCAGTACAGCTCCTCAAGAACAACTCCCTTTGACCTGAAAATCTGTGAACAACAAATTCAATGTACAAAAGTGAGACAGAGATAGAGAATTGCAATAAACACTCCTATTCAAAAGGGGGTGGTGGGAGATTGAAGGTACAAAGTGGTCATTGGTCCATAGCAGTTCTGAAATTGTCAGATATATGCCATGAGGCTCTTGATTAGGGCCCAGTTCTGTTCCCTATAAATGGTTCTTCTTGGCTCCACTCTTTAGGCTCTTGGTTTCATTTTCTGAGTTAACTTTCTTTACTATAAGAAATGGCTGTGTTTGTAGCTAAGTGGCTTTCTCAGCAGCTTCCTGCCTATAGGAAGTTGAAGACCCAAAGCTTCTTTTTGTTTTTAGCTATCTTTTTCTCTCTCAGTCCAAGATGATATAATTCCCTTAAAAATGTTGTGGGCTTCCTGTGTTTTAACTCATAATTCATTTAATTAGACAAAAGCCACTCCTACACATCTCTTTGAGACTGGCCCCTCTCTAACTTAGACTGAGAGTCAGGGTGCTGTGAGAAAATGCCCTTATGATTTTTAAAGGCCTTCTTGTCTGAAAGCATCTAAGATGCACACTTCTAAAATTTTAGAAGCCATATGGTTTATCAAGAAGATCTATGAGACTTGCCCTTAAATCTTTTTGACATCTCCATAAAGGGTCTTACTTTTGACTTCATCTTTACCCTGAGGCCCTTTTTATCAGCAGGGCCCTGGATTTGATCTTTGCCCTGAGATCATTTATTACTTTGAGACCCATTTGCTGGCTGGAAAGACTGCCGTGGGCCCTCTATATTTTCTCTAAATTTTGCTCAAAAACAGAACAGTTCCTTCTTTAGCTCATCTCTTTGTTCTCGTGTTTTACCATAGGTAGCCTGGAGAAGCCAATTGGCACTTTCAGTATTCTGTCTAAAAATCTCCTTAGCCAGACCCATGAGGTCATTAGGTACTCCTTCTATTTTCCGTGTTACCACAGACAACAGCGTTTCCAGACATTCCACCACTACATAATAGGGGTCGCCTTTTCTTCAGTCTCAGATAACAATTGCTCACTGTCCTTCAAATTATTACTAGCAACCTCCTTGAGGTCTTTGTAGCTTTCGTCCATCACCTAGTCCCAAAGCCAATGACATCTGCTTTAGGCTTTTGTAATAGCAGCATCCTACTCTTGCAGGTCTTTGAAGAAAGATTTAAGGAGCCAGTTCATGATAACTTTCTAAACTTTTCTTGCATTGGCCCTGGTGGACTAGTGGTTAAGTTTGGCACACTCTGTTTCAGCGGCCTGAGTTCGGTTCTTGGGCACAGACCTACACCACTCATCTATCAGTGGCCATGCTGAGGCAGCAGCTCACATACAAAATGGAGGAAGATTGGCAACAGATGTTAGCTCAGGGCGAAAATTCCTCAGCAAAAAAAAAAACCCAAAAAACAAAAAAACTTTTCCTACCACTTCCTCTGTCACTACTTCTAGGTTACCATTTGGTCTACATCCTGAGATACATCAGGGGACAATTTGACCAAATATTTTGTCATTTCATAACAAGAGTCCCCAACTTTCCAGCCTGCACATATTAGGTTCTCATATCTTAGTGTCTTCCCTCCTCCACTAAGCCAACTCCACATTTTAGATTCTTTTACTTGAGGACTCCACTGTCAAATATAAAATTCTTTACCAGTTAGGAATTTATTCAGCTTTGAGTTGCAGATAACCTGACTAATAATAGTGGCTTTAATTGCCTAACATAACAAGAAGTCTGGGGCAGGCAGTTCAGGGTTGGTTCAGGGGCCCAGGGATGCTATGTGACTCTCAGCATCTTTTCATTTTTTGCCCTGTAATCTACAGCATGTATGCTTTTACCCTCATGTATGTTGCTTCATGATCACAAGATGGCTGCTGTACCTCCAGGTCTCACTGTCCATGTTTCAATCTGGAAGACAGAGGAAGAGTAAGGTGCAAAAAGGTTTCCCTCAAGAGACTTTGCCTTTTTATTATGCAAGAAGTATTCTCTCCAGGGATTTCCACTTATATCTCTTTGGTCTTAACGATGTAATATGGCTAGTCCTAACTGCAACCAAGTATTTTTAGCTAGGAATGTTGACACTTTGAAAGAAAAAAATGTATTTTAATAATAAGGAAATAGGAGATGGATAGTAGATAAGCAGTGGACGATATTTTCCTGAATTGTTTCCTTACTTTTCTTACTTCCCTGGGAAACTCTGATGCTTGGGAACTGCTTACAGAGTAGCTCAGACTCGAGCTCCCAAGAGATGGAAAGGAGTCGAGTGAGAAGGTGCTGGGACAACCTGCTTGTTCTCACTTACTGTTCTGCCTTAACTGTGCATCTGGGGCTGGTGAGGCCAGGCCAGGCAGAGCCTAGTGATAAAAAGAGAGAAACCTACCTTCCCAATATCCTGTAGGAAAGGGAGCCAGTGAATATAGGTCAGGGAATCAGGAGAGTGGTAATCACCATTTCCACAGCAGCTCTCTAAGCTCTGTTTGTGCACACTGTCATTTCAACCTCATGGTAACCCAGAGAGGAGCTATCATTAGGCTCTTTTTATAGATGAGGAAACCGAGAGGGAGCAGCATCTGCCATTCTTGGAGCACTCCCTCCAGCCAGCATCTCTGCTTGGTCTGTTTGGGCATCATCTCATTGAATCCTCACAGCAGTTGGATGAGGGATGTGCTATTGGTTTCTATGCTTCACAGAGGAGGAAATGGAGGCTGGGAGAGATTAAATAAAGAGAAATGTTGGGACTTGACCCAGGTCTGTAAGAAAGAGCCTCACCCACATGGGACACGGGGTGGCAGTCTGGCCTTCCTCTGCTTTCCCCAGCCATCTCCAAAGACTTGGCTTTGTGGGAGGTGAAGCGGACCCGGGTGAGCAGATTCCAGACGCTCTTCGTCTCTTGATCCTGAATCAAGGGGGACCTGGGCCCCCTTGGGCCCAGTTGCATTATTTAGTGGTTGCATTATTCTAGTCTGATTGCTCACAATAAATTCTGGCTTCTGTCGCAGCTCAGTTCCAGGTTCTGGGTCTGTTTGGGCTGGTGGAGACCGGCCTCAGCTGGCTGCCTCTGGAGCTGCCCCTAGCAGGCTGGGCACTCCATGGGGCTAATTTCTTTTCCTTCTGCATATTTGACAAACAAACACCAGACGTTCCTAGCTGGTCTCAACAATCTTCCCTCATCCTGCCCCTCCCCCCAAACCTCTGTGCTGAGGGAGAGAGCAGGCAGGCCCAGCAAATGGCACTGTTCAAAGGACTGCCGGCCAGGTTCTCTCTCACTTTCTCCTGGGATGGCGGCTGGGAGGAAAGCCTCAGGAATATCTAGCTCACCTCTCATCATGGCCTACTGTCACTTTGGCCTTTGTTCTTTTGGGTCCATCCCTGGCAGCCTATTGACCCTCTAAGAAAATAGAGACTGCAGACAAAGGTGGGTTCTGAGACAAAGGAGTGACTGAAATAGGGCTCCCCACCCTCCTGTCTTTAGGTCACTCCATCTCCCCACCAACTCACTGCTCCTATCTGGGAAACGGGCACAATCAGGCATAGGTCTCAGGCTCTCCTTGATCCCAGTTCAGATCCTCTCCCCACCCCATCCTCAGTTCTGTAGCGAAGGCCTCCCTGCTTCAGCCCCAATAATCAAATACCCCTTCCCAAGCCTTCCCCATACTTGGCTCAGATGATGAGAAAAGGAGGTGAATCAGTTTGACAAGGTTCATTGGCCCCAGGGGGCTACGGGCTTGGAGGTGAGGTCACCTTGTCCTTCGGGCCCAGGCCCTTTGTCACAAGCACATGGAATGTCCAGGTGTCTAGAACACTTCATCTTATTTACCCCTGAGGTGCACAACCAGACACCAACCTGCAGAGGCAAGGCAGTTTCCCAGGGGCTCCATGAGGCGGTGGTGGCAATAGCAGGGGACAGAGGCAGGGAGAGGGTCAGTGCTGTAGGAAGTGCTGCCAGGCCAGGCAGCATCTGCTCTCACCTCTCGCACCCTCAAGCTGCTTCTGCAGGGAGAGGCCCTCACCCTCCAGATGTAGCACACCTCTCAGGAGTCAGCTCCACATCTGCAGTGGGGGAGCTCTGGTGAGGGGCTAAGGGTATTGGGCTGCACCCAAGGGTAGATACTCTAGTGTGTGGAGAGTGGAACGTGGGAAAGGAGGAGGATAGTCAGTCTTGCTGGGGCCCTGAGGGACAGTTAGTGTGGAATGCATTTGGAACCACAGTAGAGAGATCCAGGGTAGACCCAGGGGAAGAGCTTCCAGCAGGGCAGGAAGATTCCAATCTCTGAAAGAAGAACTTGGAAAGGCCAGGGAGGAGAGATTACAGCTCTACCCCCACCCGTGTGGAGGCAGAAGGCTGGACAAAATGAGCTGGTGAGGAGGACCTGGTTCTCACCCTCCACCTCCCCCTCCCTGCTGCCTCCATAGAGGGACTCAGCGCGTGATTGCTCAGTTAGACTCAGAGACCCCCACCCTGACTCGTCCACAATAACAGCAGGTGATGCAAAGCACTTTCACTTCAGAGTCTTTGGGTAGGAATCTTCCAAACCCATTTTGGAAGCAAGGAAATTAAGGTCCAAAGAAGGCAAAGGATGTGCTCAAGGTCAGGTGGCCAGGGGGTGGTGGAGCTTGGAGTGAGGGTCCTCCAACCCCAAAGTGTCTCCCTCCCTGTCCTCCCTCACTTCCCAGCTGTCGCTTCCTAGAGTGAGCTCTGGCCCCTCCGCAGGCAGCCTCGCCCAGTGGGCAAACAAAGGTGCAGCATCCCTGAGGCGCGGCCTTGCTGAGAAACACGAAAGGCGGGGGACAAGGACACGGGGCCTTCCCTGACCCCCCGTATAGAGTGCCTGGCCCCTCACCATTTTCTTTGCCTTAGCCCTCCATTATTGTTCTTCCCGGCATTCACGTCACCAGCCTATCACACATTTATTTGTAATCGTCTGTTTCTCCCACCAGCTTGGCATCTCCATAGAGTGAGGACTAATCTGTTTTGTTTATGGCTGTACCCCCCATGCCTAGGACAGGTGCCTCTAAATTTTATATGAATAATGAATGGCTCTTAGCCCTGCCACTTATTAGTTACACGACCTTGGGCAAGTTACCCACCTCTCAGTTAACATAACACCCTTACCATGTGCCTGGCACTATTTATCTGTGAGCTTTGTAGGTATTACCTCATTTAAGCCCCACAGCACTCCTGTGAAGTGGTTACCATGATTATCCTCCATCATTGATGGATGAGGAAAATGAGGCCCAGAGAGGTGGGGTGCCCTGCCTAAGGGAGGCAGCTGGTGGCAGAGCTGGGATATCATAGGCCGGAATAAGTGCTTGACCTAGAACTGAGTTAATTGCTGGTCCACTCTGGCCCCCACTTGTGTCCCCTACTCCCCATAATTCCTTGCCTATAAAACAGGGTTAATCACAGCTTTCTCTTCCCTTCCCTCCCCTCTGTTCGCTCCCCTCACCCACAGGGGCTGAGTCTTCAAGATGATGGTACAAGCAAGGTCTTGGTGCTGGGCCCTGGGCGAGGTCAAGGTATCATTGGCTCTCTGGCTGCCTCCCGAGCATTAGGGCTTCTCAGAGGTCTGGGCGCTGACCTCCTCTTCCCCCTCCCACACTCTTCTGGGTCTTGAGTTCTCCTTCTGTGAAATGGGGAGGGGTCTCTCAGGCTCAGGGGTGAGGGAGGGAAGAGAGTGACATGAGGGGATTTCCATGTCTGGTCATATGGTGGCCTGTGCCTGCTCCAGCTAAAAACAACAAAAAATGCTAGATAGAAGGAAAAAAAATCTTTTTCAAAGCATTAAAGAGCTGACAAGGCAGTAAGGAATGAGGAGATCAAAATCTAAGTGAAAGCCAACTCCAGGAACGGAGCAGAGCGCTAGGGTCCCCCATGCCCCCAGAGCATTGGCCAAACCTAGCCAAAATGACTTTTGGCTTTGATGATTTGTGGAGCGAGAAAGACAGAAGCTAAAGTCCAGGGCTTACTTGAGGAGGGGAGACAAGGGCGACACCCCCCTTCATGCTGGGACTCCAAAGGGCTACACATTTAAGCTAAAAGCCAGAAGAATCCCACCCTCACCCCCATGGGACTGCAAGGAATGTGGTCTTGGTGCTGAACGGAGCCTGGAGGACTGGAAACAGGCATAATGGGCTCCAGGCAGCCCTTGCCCCAGTCTGCAGCCCAAATCCAGTCTCAGCACCTGGAGAGGGGGCAAGAATGCAGCCTAGACTGCTGGAAGTGTCCCTAGGGGGAATGCACCTTTCTCCTATGCCTCGAAGACGCCCTGCAGATGATCTCCCCAGGGAAGCAAGCAGTGCACAGCCCAAAGTGACCAAATACCTTTCTTCTAGAGATCAGGCAGGGAGAGTATCTCCTGGCCTCAGTCTTTTCACCTGTAAATGAGGGGGCTTAACCAGAAGCTCCCCAAGATCTCCTCTGGCACAGGGATTCTCTGGGAGTGAGGCTGAAGTGTGTCCCCACTTTTGTTCTTCTGGGATGTCTCTTCAGAGTGAAGAGACGGGGGTGGATGTGATGGCCTAGCCCAGCCTGTCTCCTCCAACAACCCTGGAAGGAGATGGGCAGCAGGCTGTCCCCAGTTTCCAGCTCCGGGGGAGGGCAGAGAGGGGGATGAGGGGGTTAGTGTCTGAGGCCCAGGCTGGGCCTTTGATGTGTGCATGGAGAGGTGGGCGGATGGGGCTTGTAATGGGGGCTGCCAGGGAAGGATGGAAAGGGAGCCCCTGGAGGCATCCTCAGCTTGACCTACTTGGGCCCCCCATAATTGCTCCCTTCCTTCCTTGGGAGGCTACAAATAGGGATGTCTTGTCTCTAGGCTCCCACAGCTGAAACACCAGCACAGTGGTGAGTGCCAGCTGGGTCTTGCCCTGGACTGGGTGTTGGGCAGCTTAGGGTTGTCTCCTGGCCCAGAGTCTGGGCATGGGGGCAGAGGGAAGACCACAGCAGGGACTGATGAGGTGAGGTGTTCCCTTGTACAGTGAGGGGCTATCGGGAAGTTTGGGTTAGGGGGTGTGCAGAGCTGAAGTCTGGCCCTGGGGTGGGGCCGTGGGCTAAAAGCGCTGGTGTTAGCCTCGGTTAGCTCCCTCTCCCTCCCCTCTGCCTCCTTCCTTCATTCCTGCCAACGGGTTGAGACAGCCCAGGGCTGCGTGGGGAAGAGAGGATTCCCTCCAGTCTCCAGGCAGCAAGCTTCTGAAAAAGCAACAATGATGGCGCCAGGCAGGCTGGCAGGAGCCCAGAAGGGCAGCTGGGCACCTCTGAGGTTCCCTATTCCCTGGGATCATGGCCCTTTCCTCTCCTGGGACCCCAGACACCCAGTTCCAACCCTGGGCTGTCACAGTTAGATCTCAGACAGTGCTTGGCTCCATCACCCCCTTCCTCCTATCTCCCCACCCCCTAGACACAACCAGGCTGGCCATTTGCTCCATAGGTCCCAGCAGAGGGGGAAGCGTTAGGGAGAGAGCCATGGCCCTGGCAGCCTTACACTGCAGGACTCCTAACCCTGGGGGAATAAGGAGTGAGTCACTGGGCTCACATGGAAACCACACTTGCTTTCCTGGCTGCCTTAGGGTTTTCCCAAGCTGGAGGCATCCTTCCAAAAGGGCAAAGGGGGGTGCCAGTGGAATTGGGGGGTTGGCAATTTCAAGAAGGGCTTCCCCTCTAACAGAACAGGGTACATCTTTGCAGTGCCTGCTGTCCCAAGACCCCCAAGAGTCAGGGGGATGGCCTCAGGTGGGGCAGATCACAGATTGGTAAATACCAGAGCCGGCTGTCTCTCTGAGGTCCCTGATGAGGCCTATGAGGTGGGATTAGCCCCATTTTACAGATAAGGCACCTGAGACCCAGAGAGGGTAAATGGCTTATCTGGGGTTGCACAGCTGGTGAGAGGCAGAGAGGACCCCAGAAGTTTCTCTTTTGGATGCAGCTTCCCTGAGTTTGGGGAAGGAGGGACCATGAGGGGGTGGTGGTGAGGTGACGGGGGTTCCTCTCCTACTGATGCTCCCTGAGAATGCCCAGCTTCTCCATGCACCTGAGGACAGGGACGGACCAGGGTTCTCCTCGAACAAATTCTTACAGAAGGAGCTCCGCGGTCCTAAAGGGGAGGAGGCTTCTAGGACCAGGGTGCTGTATCTTACGGGGGGTTGCAAAGTGGGACTGAGCCCTCCTGGGTGTCAGGGATGAGAAAAGGTGGAGGGAATCAGGGAGTCCTGAGGGAGCCCCGGTGTGGGGGGTGCAGGTTGTGGGGGGAGCACTCTTCCTGAGGGCTTTGTAGTGATGTTGGGGAAATGTCCAGGAAAATCATAACGGGCGACAGTAGAGAAATAAATTAGGAGAGGTGGGGGTGGTCAGGGAGGGCTGCTCAGAGGAGGAGAGCTTGTGGGACTAGAAGCCTGGCAGAGACTGAGACAGGTCTGGAGCAGTCCTGGGAAACACAGAGGGCAGAGGTGAGCAGAGGGGTGGCTGGGGCCTCTGCTGTGAGTCGCACCCTTGTTCTGTGACAGTGAGGATGGCCAGGCCTCTGGAGCAGGCAGTGGCTGCCATCGTGTGCACCTTCCAGGAGTATGTGGGGCGCTGCGGGGACAAACACAAGCTCTGCCAGGCGGAGCTCAAGGAGCTGATACAGAAGGAGCTGCCCACCTGGACCCCGGTGAGCACTGGGGTGCCCACCCTGCGGGGAAGCACTGCTTGGACTCCACAAAGAGAGACCTGGGGACGAACTCTGCGCACAGGGCAGCAAGAGGGGTGGAGGCTGGACTGTGGGGCGGGGACTCTGGGAGAGAGCTGTCACAGCAGGCATCTCAGTTTCCTCACCTGTAAAATGGGATGACAGTCATCACCCTGTTGCCTTGCAGGGTTGTCGGGAGGATGAGTGAGATCGAGGTGAAGAATGTCTAGCACATAGTAGGCACTCAGGAGCAAATAGTAGGTGCTCAATAAATGATCTGAGAAGGAGGATTGGGGAGTAGGATTGACATGGGTGAGTTATCAGAATAGGTAGGCTAAGGTTGGCCCCCAGAAGGGGCGTGGGTTGGGATGGGTGAGACTAACCAGGAGGGTAGAGGGTGGGAGGGAAGCAGTGCACCTATGCGTGCACGAGGTTGTTGTGCCCTCCTCAACCTGCCTCCTCACACCCCTCTCCCTGCTCCCTGCACAGACGGAGTTTCGGGAGTGTGACTACAATAAATTCATGAGTGTTCTGGACACCAACAAGGACTGTGAGGTGGACTTTGAGGAATACGTGCGCTCACTTGCCTGCCTCTGCACCTACTGCCATGACTACTTCAAGGACTGCCCCCCAGAGCCTCCCTGCTCTTAGTAGCCTCTGCTCCAGTGGGCAGGGCTGGCCAGCAGGCAGGCATCTGCTGGGGCCTGCTCCATCTCTGCCCTGAGGTGGTCCTGGGCATGTCATCCACTCCCCACCCCACTCCTGTTCCCTCTCCACTTGGAATCTCCCAGGTTTGCCCCTAATATGTTAACCCATTTTACCCAGGAAGCCAGGAGACGTGAGGGGACCTTCCCCAGGATCACAGCTAGTGACGGGTAGAGCAGCCAGCTGCTGCCTCCCTCCCGTGGCCTGTGATGGGTTTGAGGCTGTTAAGGACCAGCAGAGTGTGCGCATGAATGAGACCACGCCAGAAAAGGGTCTATTGAACTCCTAATAAAGAACTGGTGGCACTTGGCTTGGTTTGGTTCTTCTGCGATAACAGCTGGGGCCTTGAGTCAGAGTCCTGCTGAAGTCTTCATTCCTCTCTGGCCTTTTCCACGGGAGGACAGGAGGCTGAGGGCAGTTTCAGACCACGCAGAAATGAAATGGTCTCAATCGGCCAGCAAAAGGGGGTGGGGTCAACACAAGGACAACATCCAGGGGAGGCTGGGGGGTCTCTCTCTCTCTCTCTGGGGTTTTTGAAGAAGAAGCTCCCTTGGGCTGTCAAGGAGGGCGAGAGGCAGCCTGAGGTTCCCTGGGGTGGAGCTCAGTCCTCGTGACAGGATGTTCTGAGCAGGAGGGTGGGGCCGTGGGTGTGGGGTGGGTTTGTTCCTGCCCAGGGCTGAGGGAGCCCAGAGTGCAGCACTAATAGGATTAGGATGTCTGAGGTCTGATCAGGGTGTTGCTCCCACCCAGGGAGGGGGAAGGAGAAAACTTGAGGCAGACCCCATCCCTGAAGCCACAGCCACCTGAGGGCCTTCACCTCCCACTTCTGACCCTCACTCAATCCCTGAGTTCATACCCCACCCTGAGAGGTTAACCCTGATCCCTGCCTCCCCCATTTTGTGTGATTTCACCTCTAACTTTCCACACCAACCTGCATTCTTCATTCCTGACACCCATCCCAGCTCCAAGCTCCCCCTCCTGATGCTCTACCCCTCCCACCTCTCTCGGTACCTTCAGCCAGCCCTTCCCTGAGCCTCCCCCCAGGACTCCCACTCTCCACTCCATCACTCCCTCATCCAGGACCTTTCTCCACTGACATGCCTGGCTGGTCCCAGCGTCTCCTTTGGGTGTTAGCCTGATCCCTCTCCCAGAGCCCCCAGGCCCCCCCTGGGCTTCACTCAGCACAGCAGAGAGGACTCTGGGGAGGGGAGAAGGGCAGAGTGAGCCGTCCCACAGCACTGAGCCTGAGGTCCCCTCCCTTAGTTTCTGGGCAGCCACATTTCCAGGGCAATGTCCCACCTGTCACTCACGACCCCTGGATCCCCTTTCCAAGCTGCCGGCTGGGACCACTCCCTCCCTGTCCCCCACCCCAGGCACAGACCGCCCCTTCCTCCAGCTCCCTAAAACTCAGGCTGAGCTGTGCTCACTGGGGGGTTGCCCACTCCACTGAGGCCCCCACCTGTGCCCACTGGGGCTCTCCCATTGTCCATCTGTATCTGTGCCACCCTGAGGCAGGAAGCTGGGTTTCCAGGCTGGGCTGGTGGAGGGGGCCGTGGCGCCTAAACCACATCAGCCCACAGCAGGAGGGCTGTCTTTCACTCTCCCCCATCCTCTATCATGGGCAGGGCCTGGCTGGGGTATAAATAGGTCAGACAGCTGGGCTTTCCCCACTCTTCCTCTGTCCCCAACCCTCTGTCCTCAGTGCTTCCTCTCTCTTGGCCTGGTGAGTTGTGGTTGCCTGACTGGCACGCAAGGGGGGTCAGGCTGAGGCTCAGGGCAGAAGTGGGGGCTGGTGGGGGGCAGATGTGCTAAATGGGTCCAGATGTGAGATTCTGATGTGGAGGCTCTAGGGTGGGATGTGTGTGTGTGCATGTGTGCGTGTGTTTGCATGTGCACACGTATGTGCACGTGCAAGACAGAAAAAACAGAAAAGTGTGCAGGTGGCTGGATTTGAGCTGTCCGAGTGGCACTGAGATGCTGGGGTTTGCACGTGCTGTTGTTGTAGCATGTTGTGGTGTGCGTGTGACCTGTGGGTATGCACACTGGTTTGTGTTTGCTGGGTTGCACAAGCCGGTGTGCACCCTTGGGTGTGGGAGGCAAAATGAAGGCAGAAGGTGACTGTGGGCTTTTGTCTGGTGGTGTCCTGTGAGCCTCTGCCCTGCACCCAGCAGCCCAGCCCAAGGGAGCTTGGCCATCCCACCCCTTCCCTGTATCCCTGCCTCTGCCACCTCACCCTGCCCCTCCCTACGCTAGGCTAGGCGCTAGGCTGCTGTTTTTTTCCGCTGCAGGCCCCTGGGCAGGCCTCCAGCAGCCTTGCCCAGTGCTGGGAGGGAGAAGGATTGGCCTGGGTGGGGCTGCTGTGGGCTGAGCTGTGGGAGTGAATGGACTGAATAAGGGATGGAAAAAGCCATGTCGTGGAGGCATGGTCTGGGGGAGGCACCGGGAGCTTGCTGCCTGAAACCCAGAGCCTGCGCAGTGGCCCTGCAAATGTTCACTGCCCGAAGCTCGCATTTCCCACTGTGCATACTCTCCCAGCCAGGAGCTGAGCCCCACCTTTCTGGGCTCCCCCTGTGGTGGAAGCAGGGTCTCACCAAGTGTTCCTGGAGGGATGGGAGTGGGGTGAGGCATTCTGAATACATGGCTGGGGGTGGGGGTCGGGAAGATAAGGGTGTCTCTGTGACTCTGCCCCCAGATCCCGACTGCCACCATGGCATACCCCCTGGAGAAGGCCCTGGATGTGATGGTGTCCACCTTCCACAAGTACTCGGGCAAGGAGGGTGACAAGTTCAAGCTCAACAAGTCAGAGCTAAAGGAGCTGCTGACCCGGGAGCTGCCCAGTTTCTTGGGGGTGAGTGGCTACTGCCTGGGACCATGCCCCATGTAGAGCATTCCCCACAGAGGAGGGCCAGGCCCTGGGAGGCACCAGCCTTTTTGCAGAGCGGTAGCTGTAGTTGACATCTGTCACTGAGATGGGGAAGTGGGAGCAGAGCTTGCTATGGCTCCCTGGGGTGGAAGCATGGCAAGCACCCACCACTCACTTCCTGGCCCTCAGCGGAGAGAGGGCTGAGAATGAACAGGTAGGTTACGGGCCAGACACTCTGCCGAGTGCTTTGCACAACTTAACTGAAGGGAATTTAAGGCTCAGAGAGGTTAAGTAATTTCCCAGGGTAGTCAGTGTGCAAAGCTGAGACCCGCAAACCAGGACGGTCCGCCTCTTGCCGTCACCGCAGCCACGAACAATTTTTGAGTTTCTATTTGGCTTGTGGATGTGAAGACGCAGTTATGGAGACACTCACATGTCTACAGACTTCCCCAGAGCAATCACAGCTTCCATCTGTATCAAACTTTATGCAGTTTATATATTGCTTTCATGACCATAGTCTAATTGGATTCTTAATTTAACCCTGAGGGAAGACATTGTGGTCTCCTTCTCCAGCTGCACCCAGGCACTCAGACTTCCTCATCTGAGGGGTAACCCTCCTCCCACCCTAGTTTAGCCCTGAGGGCTGGACTTCCAAAACTGCCCCCGAGGAGTGGCTGCTCTTTCCTGAGCTCTGATCTGGAGATGGAAACCTTGTCTAGTCTTGGCTCCACTCCCAGGCTTCTAGTGTCCACCTGTATCCTCTTCCCCCTCCAGAAAAGGACGGATGAAGCTGCATTCCAGAAGCTGATGAGCAACTTGGACAGCAACAAGGACAACGAGGTGGACTTCCAGGAGTACTGTGTCTTCCTGTCCTGCATCGCCATGATGTGCAACGAGTTCTTTGAAGGCTTCCCTGATAAGCAGCCCCGGAAGAAATGAAGGCTCCTCCAGACGGGTTTATGATGCAGAGCAAGTTCAATAAAGATTCTTGGAAGCTTTGAGGCTGATGGTCTGAGAGATTCTGGGGTCGTGTGGTGGGGGCTGAGAAATATGTCAGGGTGGAAGTGGGGAGCATTGGGAGTTGAGCTGCAGTTTTGTGGACAGCAGACTGGTGAAGGTGGGAGAGGGATGTGGGGGTGACTGAGGGGGTGTGTGCGCACGTGTGTGTGCATGTGTGTGTTTGTGTGTGATAGAGTTGACTCTGATGGGGCTGAAGGCAGGGAGAAAGGGACCCCCAGAGGCTTGGAATCCCCCAGATGCGAGATCTTAGCAAGCCCACTCCCCACTCCCCACTCTCCGACTTTGCCTCTGGCGAGACCTATAACTGAAGCTGGAATGCAATTGAAGGTCACATCTACTCCTTGTTGGGGTCTGGAATGGAGTCTAGGCACCCTGGGGGAGAGACGGGGCGGGGGGCGATGGGGGTGGGGTGGGGTGGGGAGGGGGGGATGCAGGGGGTGCGGGGGCGCGGGGAGGGCTGAGTCATAGGGAGGGAGTAGTGACGCCAGAGTGGAATGGGGAGGAGGGCTCAGTAATGAAATGTACAGCCCGGGCCCTGTCCTGTCACCACTTTCCAGAGCCCTGGCTTCAAACCCCAGGGACGGATGAATCCTTCCTGTCCAGGGAGGCTGCGTGCAGGAAGACCAGGCCATTGGCAGCAGCATGAAAATATTGTCCTTATCTAACCCCCATCTCTGCCCTGAAGGTCCTGGGATGAGATCTGTTGTCAGTTCAGAATAGTGCTCCTACAAAGAAGGACAAAGGACCTCAGAAGAGGAGGACAGTGGCTGGAGTGGGAGTGAGGGAGACCGTGAGAGATGACCATAATTTTGGAGACAGAATTCCAGACATATGAACTGATAAATGAAATCCAGATTTTTTCCCCCCCAGAAAATACCAGATATGATGTTGCTTTCCCTTAAACGCCAGTGGCTCCAGCGTGCAGTGGGTGGGATTGAGGTTAGACTTCCAGGCCATGCCTGGGTGATATGGGGACCTTTAAGAAGGAGGTGAGTAGAGGGCAGGTCCAGAGGCAGGGAGGGTTTTGTCCCCCTGAACTTTCAAGCATTCCCCTTTTCTTTTCATCACATTGTGTTTTTCTCTAGTTTCAGAGGAGTGGGGTGGGTGACTCAGATGTTCCTCCAGAGTGTGACTGCAGAGACTTGGGTAGAATTTTGGTCCAGGAAAAAGTTTGCCTCCCCGCCCCCCAGCGCCCTACTCTGCCCATCTTCCATGGGAGTGCCCTCCCCTGAGCCTCCTCCTGCATCACTCTCTACTTTGGAAACTCCTGTTGCTTAGTGACCAGTCCCTGCTGCCTCTCTAGCCTTGCCAACTGCTGGTGGGAGTGGAATGGGGGCTAGGGGGAGGACCCAGGCAGGCAAGGCGGGGTTGCAGCAGTGATAGATGCTAAGCCTCTAACTTGCTTCAGTTCTCATACGTGGACTGGTTGGTGGTAGAACAAAGTCTGAGTCTCTCCTGGGATACAGGCAACTCTCCCTGACCCTACCCCATTCATCACTGCACCCTGGACCTGCTCCCTGCAATCCACAACCTCTACCCCATCACCAGCCCTACCCTTCCCTGGATCCCCTCTCCAATCCCTAATTCTCACTCCTCTGTTTCAAGAGTCTCTGACAATTGTCTCCCATGAAGATGAGTGAGGTTTAGAAAAAATTGCTCATTTAAAAGCCCTTTAAAACCCTTAGGCTCCGGGGTCGGCCCCGTGGCTTAGTGGTTAAGTGCACGTGCTCCGCTACTGGCGACCAGGGTTTGGATCCCGGCTCTGCACCAACACACCGCTTGTCCTGCCATGCTGAGGCAGCGTCCCACATACGGCAACTAGAATAATGTGCAACTATGACATACAACTATCTACTGGGGCTTTGGGGAGAAAAAAGGAAAAAAAGGAGGAGGATTGGCAATAGATGTTAGCTCAGGGCCAGTCTTCCTCAGCAAAAAGAGGAGGATTGGCATTTATGTTAGCTCAGGGCTGATCTTCCTCAAAAGAAAAAACAAAAACCTTAGGCTCCATTCTAGCTAATGACCCTGACAACGCCCTTGGCAGGAAACGTTTTCCCCCATTGATTCTCATCTCGAGGTGTGTGTGCTCCGCTCCTGCTGTGAGTGGGAGGGCTCCAGTGTGGAGAGCGGCCCAGGGCATGGGGAGCTACCCTGCATTTGGCCCACACTTCCCGGGTCTTCTTCCAGGACAGCCTACAGTCTCCTTCTCTAGCCTGCGCTCTCCTCCTCACTCATACTGTGAGCTCTGATTTTTGGTTGGGAAGACAAAGTTTCTGGGACCGAAGACGTGTGTGCCGTGGTGAACTCAGTGTGCCCCCATCCTTGCATTTGGAAACAAGGAAGGTGAGATTGGTGGAGGGGGTTTCTCCCCAGCTGCGTCCCAAGAGGCTCTGACTTGGGCCTCCTCATGTCCCTGGCCCCTTCTCATTGGCCCTTTCCCTGCCCTGGTTTCCTGGGGACAGGAGCAACGGAACAAAGACAGAGAGCAGTGGGAGGGAGCCTGTTTCCGCTGCGTGGTTCTCCGGCTTACTCTTTCCTTGGTGAGTCCGTCCTTCTGATCTCCCTGCTCATCCATATGGTGGGGCAAGTTGGGTGATGAGACCAGAGGGTGACAAGCTGTGGTGACCTCCACCAAGGAAGGCCTAGTCCGATGAACAGGCATGTACTCAGGGAGGAGAGGGCAAGTATTTGGAATTGTGGCTATCAAAATTTCCTGAGAAGTGGATCTGGGGGTGGAGGTGGGCATCAGAACCAGCCAGGATGCTCTTGCAGCTACCTAGAGGTGCTTGCCTTCAACTGTGGTCCTGGCTGAGCCTCCTGGAGATGGGGAGAAGCCGAGGTTTGTGGGTGGTGGGAGATGAATGACAAGTCCAGTTCGAGAATTGTGAGGTGGGCTTTTGGCTGAAGGGAAGAGCCAGCAGCTTCTTCCTCCTTGCCCAAGACTCTACAGAGATTTACCTGCAGCCCCCAAGTCCCCTGGGTGTTGCCTCTTTCCTTCCTAAGGGGGAAGTGGTTTTCAAGTCTGAGTCACAGGAGCTCCAGCTGCTTCTTCCCTTCCGTGGGTGCAGCTGTGCTGATGGCCTGGAGGGCTCCATTCAAACCCAACCTCTAGATCCAGCTCTCAGAATGATCCTGGAGATTTCAACAGGCCCACCCTACTTGCTGCCTTGTGGCCAGTCTGAATGTGCAGTTCTCTGGGCTGGAGACTGAAGACCAGCTGGACAAGTCCAAACACTTCTCCCCAGTTTCCTGTCGAGACCCTATCTCCCAGTTCTAGCCCCAGCCCCCTCCCACCCCTGGACTCTCCCTGTGCCCTGTCCCCTACTTCTATAATGGGACACTTCCCAATATCAGATGATTCAGGCACCCGGGCCAAGGAGGGTGACTATGGTGAGGACTGTCTCTGGAAAACGAATGCCCAAGCTGGATGGGGCAGGGAGAAATCCTTACCCTTTATCTGCTCCACATCCGCCACCAGTTCTTCTTTTGGGGAGGTCATCCTATCATCCCTCTGCCCCTAGACCCCTTTTTCAATGTCTCCTAAGCAGGAGAGTGTGCAGTCTCCTGCGGGGCTGGTCACTCTCACTGCTCTGGCTGTTCCAAGTTTGCCTTGAGTCTCATTCCAACCCATGCTGACACATTTGAGTCCACTCGTTGGTGGATTTTGGTCTTGTTATGGGTTCCAGTCTCTGGTCCTTGAGGGAAGGGCTTGGAGGTGGGCTAGTGATGGGGGGAGGAGAAGGTCTGTCTTTGCCGGGCCATGCGATTGTTTCCTTTCACTTCACCCTTCAGAGCCACATACCGTGATGGAGACTCCTCTTGAGAAGGCCCTGACCACTATGGTAACCACTTTCCACAAATATTCTGGGAGAGAGGGCAGCAAACTGACACTTAGTAGGAAGGAACTAAAGGAGCTGATCAAGAAGGAGCTGTGTCTTGGTGAGGTAGGTGACTGTCCCCCCCTTCCAAAGTCCAAGTGCTCCCTGTGGGTACCACGGAGGGTAGAACACCATGGACAGGGGCTCCCTAGTGTGAGGTGGGAGGCCCAGCTCTGCCTCCATAGACATCCAGCGTGAGGTGACACACACCTGCCCTCAATGTGCCCTAATCTCAGCCAGGAGCAGGTTGGCCAAAAGGTACAGACAGAGACCGAAGGAAGAGGGTGAGCATCTTGGGCCAACAGAGCTCTAGACCTCTGTGCTGGGGGTGAGTCAGGTTTCACTGCAAGGAGTAAGGGTGGCGTCTGGAGGGTGGACTACAGGCTGGGTGAGAGCTTAGAGAAGGAGATCAAGGAAGCTTCTATGTTGAGGCTAGGCCTGTGCAGCCATGGTGGAACCTGTGGGAGGGATCGTGGGGGATGAGGGCACCCAGGTGGTCCAGGTCAAGCTGTGCACAGCTCAAGGGCAGGGCCCCCACCTGATTCCCCTCTGTGCGCCTAGCACATCCGGGGCTCTCAGCTGGTGCTGACACAGAACCAAAAGGATCGTTCTGCTAGTTCGTGAGCACAAGGTTGGAAGGAGACCGAATTGATTCTTACCAGATGGAGACGGTGGGAGGGAGGTGACCGACAGAGGGGAAGGCCTATGAAGTAGTCATGATATTATTTTTACAATTAAAAAACAATCGAGGCTTAGATACATTATATAACTTGTCCAAAGATACCAGCTACTGCCAGGCTGAGCTGGAATCCCAGGCCAGGCCTGCGTTCACCTTCCCTTTTTCCTTTAAAATTCAGCATGGGGGGGCCTCTTCTGTCACATCCTGAACTCTGGTGGGCCTCCCCACAGAGAAGCTCCCTTGAGTTGCCCCTGTGGGCAGGGGAGAAGCAGGCATGGGTGTCACCAGGCTTGCCCTCTGGCATTCCTGCCAGGCTCTCTTCATCCTGGAGTTAATGAGGGCAGAAGGAGGAGCCATGGGCTGGCAGGGGTTAATTACAGGGGAACAGAGGCCCCGGGGAGGGCCTGGCTATAATAGGAGCCCAGACTGGGGACAAAGATCACGTCACAGAGAGGCTGTTTCCATCTCTGTATGTCCCAATGTCCTGTCTCCTGTGGAAAAGCTGGAGCTGAGGGCCCTGAAGAGGGGAGGGCAGGACGTGTCTGTATTTTCTTCCTGTTCCACCCGAAGGCCCTGTCCCCATCCTCCTGGTGGAGCTGGGCTGGGAGGGCAGGGGACCAGATGGCGAGTAAGACTGGGTGCCAGGCACTCCTTTCCATTCCCCTGTCCTGTGAGCTCTCCTAGTGAGGGAGGACACGGTGGTTTCTCAGCTCCAGGACACTGCTCTCCTAGAGAGACATGTTGTCTGGGTCAGTTCTCAACTCTCCCCTACAGGGACAGAAGGACTCGGAGATGTGGGTCATGCTTAGTGCCACATAACCACCAACCCGTGGCTGTTAGGTGTTGTATAAAATCTAGATTATTATTTCTTTGGATGGTGCAAAGTGTTGAGAGGAAGGGAGGCTGGACTAGCCTTCCTGTTGTAATTTATTTACATTCAGAATCAGGTCGCTGAGCCTGTGCTTGGTGCCAGGCTCTGCGCTGGGCGTGGGCTGAGGGCAGACTCAGGGGGTCGAGATGCTCAGAGTGTTGCTGATTCAGCTGGGGACCACCCTGAGACTGCCTTTCCAGGGGACGGGTGGCACCACGCGGTGGTGGGGCAGGGCCAGGAGGGGTGGCTGACCTGTCCCTCTACCTGGGGCCTCGAAGAAGATGAAGGAGAGCAGCATTGATGACCTGATGAAGAGCCTGGACAAAAACAGTGACCAGGAAATCGACTTCAAGGAGTATTCAGTGTTCCTGACCACACTGTGGATGGCCTATAATGACTTCTTCCTGGAGGACAACGAATGACCGGGCTCAGCTCCTTGCCCCAGCCTCTGCGGCTCCTCTCACAGACCCTCTGTGGCCCCTTGCCCTCCTCTCCCTTCCAGATGCAACCTGCTTCAGCCTTCCCTTCCAGCAGAGGAAATAAAGATTTTCCATTCCAGGTGTCTGGAGGCTGGTTTTGAAGACGTCTTGTCCACCTTGACTGGGAGGTAGGGTGGGGCAAGGCAGAGCTTCTCCTTGAGTGGGTTGAGAGCCTCTGGGTGTTAGGGTCCTGGGCTTTCACTCCACTTCGTGTCCTTCAGTGTGGACATCACTAAGCTTATCTAGGCTTAGTTTTGCCATTCTGGAAAACGGGGAGATTGGGCCAAGCTTTTGCTTGCCTCCCAGGAATGTTGCAAAGATGCAGAGAAAGCTAAGGGGGAAAGTGCTTTGAGAGAGAGGACACTGAGGGCAGTGTGGACAAGCCAGTCTGACTTGTCACCGGCTTACAGAAGGTCACATGCACCACTGGTATGAAGGGAAGTCTGGCGTTTGGTTACAGGCCAGTCTCCCTTCCGTCTCCTCCACCCCACCCCAACCCACCCCAGTCATCTCTGGGGTCCAGTGATTTTTGCTCTCCCCACCTCTCCCTATCAGAATCCTTTCTCAGGAGAGGACCTGAAAAACCTTTTCATTAGAGGGTAAATAATGAATGATGCTAACAGGGCTTGGCTCAGGTGTGTGTGCACATTAGTGGGCAAGAGGCTCCGGGTGGAATTCCAGGCAGGGGGGGAAGGGAGTGGGGGTGGTGGTAGGAATTTATTTTTGCTGGGCGATGGGTGTCCTAGATGTCCTTTAAATCATATCCTGTAGACCACTGGCTGCTCCCCTCCTTCATCTAGGGTTGACCCTGAACACCCTCTGGGGGCACCCTTCTCCATTCCCACCCCCCCCAATAACCCCCCTTCTCCCCAGCCGCTCTGGCCATCTACCTTCTCCCCACGCCGTGTCACGTGTCACGATGGTGGGCAAACCGAGCTATGGAGATTAAGGGGAGCTCCAGGTCACTGGGCTTGCAGTGGTCTCCGCTAGGGTCCCCCACCCCCTGGAATGTGGAACAGCCCCCGGGGCAGGAGGCGTGGAAAGTTGAGAGGGGCCGGGGGGGGGGGGGGGGGGGGTGTTGTGTAAATCACGGGCGCGGGGTGGGGCGCGGGGCGGGCCCTGGGCGGGTTGGGTGGACGCACGGCCGCTATAAGGCGGGCGGGCCGGCTACAGAGTTCGTCACCGCGGACCGCTCCCTTCACGCTTCCTTGCAGCCCCGCGGTGAGTTCTCGCCGGCGCAGCGCCGGCGTCCTCGGCCTAGTCTGGCCTAGTCTGGCCTAGTCTGGCCTAGTCTAGCCGCCGTCCGCCCCAGTCGGGCCGTTGCGGACTCCGCGGGCGGGACCGGCGCCCGGATCCCGAGTGCGGCCGTCTGTGGAGCTCCTGGGCCGGCGGGGAGGGTCAGAAGCGGCGGGCTGGCCCCGGGCTAGGCATGCGGTGGGGCGGCTCCCCGCGCTCTTCTGGGGTGCGGGAGGGTGTGTCCTGGGACTGTCAGCGCCGCAGTGTGGCCTTGTGAGGCTGTGTGTGTAGGGCTGGGTGTGCTGCCCCCACCTCCCCGCCCTCCATGCTCCCCAACTTCTTCTGGAACCCCTGGGGTTCTCAGCTGTGGCCCTGTTTGCTCTTTAGAATCCTTATCTCCTCTGGCCCCCCCTCGGGCTGCTGATCTCGAACCTAGAGTCTGTCCTCTCCCTCCCCTTCAAGCCCTGGGCTATCTCCTGAGGCCACCTGTATGTGCCTGAGGCTGGGTGGTTCAGGCAGGGTACTCAAAGGGAGTGGGGGGAGTGGGGGACAGAACTCTTGGGGGTTGGGTGAGTGAGAAGGCCCTGCTGCCCAGGGCCCTGACGAGCCCCTCTGCCCCCAGCTCTGAGTCCAGCCCTCAGCCATGGCGTGCCCCCTGGATCAGGCCATTAGCCTCCTCGTTGCCATCTTCCACAAGTACTCCAGCAGGGATGGTGACAAGAACACCCTGAGCAAGAGTGAGCTGAAGGAGCTGATCCAGAAGGAGCTCACCATTGGCCCTGTGAGTGAGCCTCCCCAAGCCCTTCTTCCCTTCTCTGGCCCTGCAGAAGCAGGATTAGGAGAGGGGGACGTGCCAGGGGCATCTGACTCACATTTATCTAACTTCTGGGGCCCTTCTCCACATGCCTCACTGAGCCCATTGGTCCACTCCCTTGAGGGGGTGGGGGATACTCTCAGCCTGGTATTCACTCCCCCTGAGCAAGGAGCAGGAGCAGAGGGGAAGTGAAGCCAAGTGAACCCAAGGTGGGCAAGTGAGCACAGGGCCACTTGTCTGAGAGAGGGCTGCCTGAGAGGGGGAAGGGAGAGGACCCAGGGTTCTCATCACCACTCAGTCTGGATTTCCCATTCTAACGCGTTAGGAGCTGCAGGATGCGGAAGTTGCAAAGCTGTTGGACGACCTGGACCAGAACAAGGACCAGGTGGTGAACTTCCAGGAATATGTCACCTTCCTGGGGGCTTTGGCGATGATATACAATGAAGTCCTTAAGGGCTGAAAATAAATTGGGAAGGTGGAGACACACTCTCGAGGGCCTGTCTGAGTCAAATCCAGTGGTTGTTAATTGTACAATAAATATTTTCTTTTGGTCAAATCTACGCCTGTGTCCTGGCTTCCCGGTGATTTCTGTTTTCTCCTTCTTGCACTAGCACCACCCTGCACCAGGGTTTGTTCACAGTCACCTCTGGGAGTGACTCAGCGACTCACCAGGCCGGGGCGGGGGGGTGTGGGGGGGTGGGGTGTGTGGTGCGGGGTGGGGAGCCGTGGGAAGAGTGTGTTGAGAAGCTAGAGCTGGTGTATTGATTTAAGAATATGCAGATTATGATCTGCTGACTGAGGAGGCACAAGCCACCCACAAGGGAGCAGCAGGTAGCTCCCTCAGCATCCTAAGTCTCACTTTGGGGAGGTGAAACCCACAGGGGTCGTTTTGATTGAAGGCACAGTTTCAATACATCTACACAAAGGAAGTGGAGTCTACTACTACTTACAGATGCCAGAAGCGAGGGGGTGCCATGAGCCGGGGGAAGGGCAGCCCTCTGTCCCAGGTCACAAGCCAGCCTGAGATAGAGAGCAGGGTAGCAAGCACCTATTATGTATAACGTGAATAATGGGGCAGAGGTCACTAACTTTTTGAGGGCTTCACTCTAAGTGGTTATTTTAAAAGGTGCTCTGGGGGCTGGGCCGGTGGTGTAGTGGTTAAGTTCGCGCGCTCTGCTTCAGCGGCCCGGGTCCACAGGTTTGGATCCTGGGCCCAGATTTACACATTGCTCATCAAGCCATGCTGTGGTGGCATCCCTTATACAAAATAGAGGAAGATGGGCACAGATGTTAGCTCAGGGCCAATCTTCCTCACCAAAAAAAAAAGGTGCTCTGGGAAAAGTAAAGCAAGAACTTACGGCAGGAATCCTAAGCTCAAGTCCTTATCTAAACGTCCAGACTCTGGATGGATGTGAGCAGGGTTATCTTACTGTGAAATGCTGAGGCAGCATCTCTGGAAAACAAAGTTGTTTTTCTCCTCACAGAGGGTCCACACAATGGTGGACTCACCCTGACAAGGTCTCTGCTGGCTCATAAGGTGCCTTAGAAAAGATGGCCCCTCCGGACAAAGTCGTCTTAAGGGAAGGCTCGAGTGGTGCCCGGTAGAGAGGGTTCTGGGATGGACTTGGAGAAGAAAATCGTGCCTGAGCCAAGCTGTGATGGGTCCAGAGTGGGGCGGAGATAGTCCTAGGGGGGTTCCTGAAGATGAAGACATGTTTTAACTTTGGGTGTGATGGGAGGGGAAGGATGGAAGGGCCATGGGGCGAGGCTGCTCCACTTTCTCATCACAGTAAAGTGTGGGCAGAGAGGGCACAGCCGGCATGCCCAAAGCCTGGGGGGGGAGCATTCTGTCTGAGACCACCGAGGATGCTGTGTGGCTGGTTCACTGTGCTGCCTGGGCCCCAGTTGAAGGCAGGAGGCACGCTTTAGGAGTCTGTCCCTGCATTCAGGGACAGGGTCCTTTGTGTTGAGGGACGTGGTCTGAAGAGCTGGCAGCTGCACGAACACATGAATCATGGGGTGCTCATGAATGGGGCCGGGTGGGGGTCCCTGGGGCTGGGCCCACCACAGCTTCAAGCCTTTCAGTCAATATTGAACCAACCCATCCCTGCATCCTTAGCAGAATGAATCACCCCAGTTATCCCATTAGAGCCAAGACTGGCTCTCAGTCCCCATTCGGGAAGATGACTAATTGTCTGAATTATTGTCTGAGTCCATTGTTTGCATTAATGTTTTCAGACAGGGAGGGTGGGCGGCAAGGGGGTAAACTGTGTCTCAGGGTGATGGGGCATCTGTCCCAGTTCTCTCCCCTCCAGGCCTAGTCTGAGCCAGGCAGGTTCTTCTGTAGGGACCTCAGAGGGAGATCATATCCTCTTTCCCCTCTTACTCACCTCCCCTCTTCCCTGAGGGCCCAACTGTGCGGAATTAAGTCATCTTCTTCCTCCATGGGGTGGGGATGACTGAACAGTCCCCAGGGGGCTGGAAGCATCACCTTTGGAGTTCCTCCTTCTCTAGTTGCCTCCCCTGCCCCACAGGGCATAGGAACTGGCACTGTCGTGAAGCAGGAAGGGACCCAGGGCCTAAGCTCCCGGCCTGCACAGCCATGTCCAAGCCTTGGCTTCATTCAACTCCCGCGGGAAATGTACCTTCCCGGCCTGCAGTGGCCGGCAGTTTGGGGTGTGGAGTGAGCCGGTGTGTGGGCAGAGAGCAGGAAGCTGTGGGGAGAGCCTGGGTTGGTTTTCTCGAATCCCAGGGAAGAAGCCAATGGTGGTGGTACCAGAGCCCTGGCCATCAGGGAGCCCTTCCTCTGAAGAGGGAGACAGGACTTGGATGCCCAGGGAATGTCAGCAGGGGGACCTTTTGGCTCTGAGCAATCAACCCCCCAAAAACGAACTCAACTTCATCTAAGACACACCTACCGTGAGCAAGTCAATGAAGGGAAGGGGTTTGCAAAGACAAATAGAATCTGAACCCTGCCTCTCCCCTCCCCCACCTTCAGGGGCGAGAAGACCTTGGTACAAAAGAGGGAGGAGGAGTCGTTTCAGTGGGTGAAGACCGGCTGCCGCTGGGAGGGGCTGCTCAGGCAAGGCAGTCAACCCAACGCTTCCCGGGAGCTCTGGTGGGTGCGCAGGCCAGGATGTTGAAGAGGATCAACAAACGTTCTCAGTCCACCTGCTAAGTAAACAGGTGTGTCTTTCAGCTTCTGTTTCTCCACAGCAGTGGAGGGGAACAGGAACATGGATTTAAAAAACAAAACAAAAACGGGGCGGGCCCGGTGGCTTAGCGGTTAAGTTCGGGCACTCCGGTTTGACGGCCCCCGGTTCCCAGGTTCCGATCAGGGGCGTGGACTTGCGCACCGCTCATTAAGCCATGCTGTGGCAGGTGTCCCACATAAAATACAGGGAGATGGGCACGGATGTTAGCTTAGGGCCAATCTTCCTCAGCAAAAAGAGGAAGATTGGCAACAGATGTTAGCTCAGGGCTAATCCTCCTCACCAAAAAAAACCCCAAATAGCAAATCATTTGTTTACTTTGAGGGTATGATTTTTAAGGCTTTTTTTAGGGGGGAGCAGTGGAAGGAAGCAGCATTTGCAATGGAATCTGGTGGGTGCAGCAGTCAAAGTGTGGTATTGGGTGTGGAGAGGTGCGCAGACTGGTCGTTTTTATTGCGTTTGCCTCCAACGGACATAAAGTCTGAAGTGAGCCCTTTGGGCTGATGCTGTGGAGCAGTGGTTTGGGCTTAGAGGAGAGAGAGAGGTTCAGATGTGAGCTGGCTGCCTCACATCCTGTCCCTTTGCTGAGGCTGATAGGGGAAGTCCAATTCACCTGCAGGCCAGACTGGGAATTGCACTGCCTTCCCACATTCTCCCAGCTGAGGCTCCTTTTCCCCTCTGTGTGCGTAATTGACATTAATCCTCCAACCTAGTCACCCTGACACCTGTGAAGCTGAAACAGCAGCACCACAGCCCATTTCTGTAGCTGGGGTGGCCCCAGTAAGATGAGTTTAGGGCTGAGTCACAGGTGTAGCTGTTTGTTCTTTGCCAAGCAAATGTGCAGTTGTCAGGAACAATGCCACTTTCCATTTATATAGCACTTTCATTTTCACAAGGCACTTTCACATCTGTTGTCTTTGTGATCCTCAGAAGATTTACGTGTAGTACGTGTTATTAACCCCATTCAACAAGTGAAGACTAAGTTACAGAGAACCAAGTGCCTCTACTCAGGGCAAACTGTAAGTTAAGAAGGAGCTGGGACCACGACTGGGCACCCACATCCCCTGGCCAGTTCACTAGTGCTTATCTTATCACACATACTGTGGCCCTTTCTTCTTCATCTTTTTCTCTTACATGTTTTAATTACATATTGAGAGTATACAAAATGATTTATAGAACACATCTAAGATGAAGAATAATGACACAAGACCCATTGAGTCTAAGAAATGAACATTATCGTTACCCCTCAACCCCCTGGGCTGTCTTCCCCATCCCATCTCCTTCCCTCTTAGTGGAACCACTGTCTGATCATTGTGTTTTCTCATTTCTTCTTTCCTTAATAATTTTTACTACATATATTTTCACCTGTAAACAATATATGGTTTTGCTTTGTTGTGAGTTTTATTTTTATTTTTTATTTTATTTATTTATTTTTTTAAAGATTTTATTTATTTTATTTTGTCCCCCCAAAGCCCCAGTGGATAGTTGTATGTCGTAGCTGCACATCCTTCTAGTTGCTGTATGCAGGACTCGGCCTCAGGATGAACGGAGAAGTGGTGCCTCGGTGCGCACCCGGGATCCGAACCCGGGCCACCAGCATCGCAGCGCGCGCACTTAACCACCAAGCCACAGGGCCGGCCCGTGAGTTTTATATAGTTGGAATAATACCATGTATTTGTATATAGTGTGATGGAGTCAAATCTGTTTTCCGCATAGATAAACAATTGTTCCAGAAAAATGTATTAAAAATTCCATCCTGGGCCGGCCCGGTGGCACAGCGGTTAAGAGCTTGAACTCTGCTGCGGGGGCACCGGGTTTGCAGGTTTGGATCCAGGCACACACCAACGCACCGCTAGTCAAGCCATGCTGTGGTGGTGTCCCATATAAAGTGGAGGAGGATGGGCGTGGATGTGAACCCAGGGCCAATCTTCCTCAGCAAAAAGAGGAGGATTGGCATGGATGTTAGCTCAGGGCTGATCTTCCTCACACACAAAAAAATTCCATCCTTTCTCCACCACTCTGCAATGCGGTGGAGGGTCTGTTTCTGAGCTGTCTTTTATGTTCTATTGATTGACTGATATATTTCTATGCCAAAACAATGCCATCTAAATTGTTATATTTTTATAATAATCCTTGGTATCTGGTAAGGAAAATCTCCCACCTTGCTCTTCATTTTCAGGGATATCTTGGCTATTCTTGGCCCTCTATTTTAAAATGTACACTTTAGGGCCGGCCCTGTGGCTTAGCGGTTAAGTGCCCACGCTCTGCTACTGGCGGCCCGGGTTCGGAACCCCGGGCGCGCACCGACGCACCGCTTCTCCGGCCATGCTGAGGCCGCGTCCCACATACAGCAACTAGAAGGATGTGCAACTATGACATACAACTGTCAACTGGGGCTTTGGGGAGAAAAAGGAGGAGGATTGGCAATAGATGTTAGCTCAGGGCCGGTCTTCCTCAGCAAAAAGAGGAGGATTAGCACGGATGTTAGCTCAGGGCTGATCTTCCTCAACAACAACAACAACAACAACAACAACAACAACAACAACAAATAAAACGTTTTGGGATTTTGATTGACATTGCATTGATTCTATAGATCAACTTGAGGAGAATATTGAATCTTCCAGTCCATGAATGTAGTTTATTTTTCCATTTATTTAGGTTTTCTTTAAAGTCTTTGAATAACATGTTATTATTTTCACCATATAGGCACTTAATTGTACAATTTGTTGATGTTGTTGCAAATGGCGTATTTAAAAAATATATATACATTCTGTTATTGATATAGAAATGTAATTGAGTTTTAAAATACTTAATATGTTTTTTTTGCTGGGAAAGATTCACCCTGAGCTAATATCTGTTGCTGATCTTCCTCTCTTTTTTTCGTCCCCAAAGCCCCAGTACATAGTTGTATATTCTAGTTGTACGTCCTTCTAGTTCTTCTGTGTGAGCTGCCACCACAGCATGGCTACTGACAGATGAGTGGTCTGGTTCTGGATCCGGGAACCAAACCTGGGCTGCCGAAGCAGAGCACGCTGAACTTTAACCACTAGGCCGTCAGGGCTGGCTCTAAAATTTTTAATTGTGATGAAAAATATAACATAATACTTACCATCTTAACCATTTTTAAGTGTACAGTTCAGTAGTGCTAAGTATATTCACATTGTTGGACAACAGATCTCCAGAACTTTTTTGTTTTGTTTTGTTTTGTTTATTGCGGTAACATTGGTTTCCAGAACTTTTTCATTTTGCAAAACTGAAAATCTATACCTATTAAACAAGAACTTCCCATTTCCTCCTCCTCCTAGTTTTTGGTGACCATTATTCTACTTTCTGTTTCTATGAATTTGACTGCTTTAGATCTCTCATATAAGTGGAACCATACAGTATTGTCTTTTGTAACTGGCTTATTTCACTTAGTGTAATGTCCTCAAGGTGAACATGTGACATATTGTAGCATGTGACAGGATTTCTTTCCTTTTTGTAATTGAGTTCTGTATTGATTTTATATCTAGAAACGTTCCTAAACTCTCCTATTATTTCTAATAATTTAGATTCTCTTGGATTTTCTTCAGAGCCAATTATTTAAATCTGCAAATCAAAGTTTTGCTTTTTCCTTTATTTTTATTTTTAAGTTTTTTTTTTTTTTTTGTGAGGAAGATCAGCCCTGAGCTAACATCCATGCCAATCCTCCTCTTTTTGCTGAGGAGGACCAGCCCTGAGCTAACATCTATTGCCAATCCTCCTCCTTTTTTCCCTTTTTCTCCCCAAAGCCCCAGTAGATAGTTGTATGTCGTAGTTGCACATCCTGCTAGTTGCTGTATGTGGGACGCTGCCTCAGCAGGGCTGGACAAGCGGTGCGTTGGTGTGTGCCCGGGATCCAAACCTGGGCCGCCAGTAGCGGAGACCATGCACTTAACCACTAACCCACGGGGCCAGCCCCGCTTTTTCCTTTTTAATCCTTATGACTTTTATTTATTTTTCTTGTCTATGGCACTGGTAAAGACCTCAAGTACCTTGTTAAATAGAAATGATAGTGGTACTCCTGTTTTGTTTCTGATCCTAAAAGGAATACTTTCAAATGTTTCACCATTAAATATAATATTTTCTGTAAGGTTTTTTTTTTTTTAGAAACTTTAATCAGAAATCAAAAATGAAGAAGTTCTCTTTATTCTCAAGTTTTCTGAGTTTTCATTTAAAATCATGAAATGATATTGAATTTTTTCAAATGCTTTTTCTGCATTTATTAAAATGATTGTTGAATTTTCTACTTTTATCTGTTAATGAAAAGAGTTACATAACTTTATTTTCTATTATTACACCAAACTTATATTCCTGTGATAAACCCATCTTGGTCATGATATCTGTAAGATTTTATACATTGCTGGATTTTGTGTGCTGGCATTGTAGTTTGGATTTTTACAACTATATTCTTGAGTAAGATTGGTTTGTAATTTTCCTTTCTTGTATTGTCCTTGTCAGGTTTGGATGTAAAGGTTATGCTGGCTTCAGAAAATGAGTAGGGGAGGATATTTTTCCCCTCGTTTATAAACTTTGGCATGTTTTTAGAAAGCTGAAATTTGTTCCTTGAATATTTTTCATAAATCTCATTGGTAAAATTTGGAAAGAGTTTTCTTTGTTGTAAGACTTTAAACTACTGATTCAATTTTTTAAATAGTTATTGAACTATTTAGTCTTTCTATTTCTTCTTGTGTCGGTTTTGGAGAGTTTTTTTTTCCTAGGAATTATTTCATTGTTGTTTTAAAATTTACTGATAGAAGGTTATTTGTTATATACTCTTATTATTTATATATTTGAAGAATTTCTAGTATGTTCCCCACTTTTTTGGTTCCCAGTGTTAATTTGTGCCTTTCCTTTCTTTTAATTTTCTGTGAATAATATTGTCAGAGGATTGGGTTTTTTCCTTCTAGTTTTTCTGAGAAACCAAATTTGGCTTTATTAATTTTTTCTATCATATGTTTGTTTTCTAGTTCATTAAGTTCTGCTCTTGCTTATATTTTCTTCCTTCAACATTGTTTGGGTTTATTTTGAGATGACATTTATTTTTTAACTTCTGTCTTTTCTAATATATGACATTAAGGCTATACACTTTCCTCTAAGTACTGTTTTAGCCACACCCCACAAGTATTTATATTGTTATATCAATGTATATAAATATATAATTTAATTTTTCAGTTCTCAACATTTTCTAATTTCCATTATGATTTCCTATTTTCCCATGAGTAATTTTTAGAAGTCTATATTATAATTTTCAAACATATGTATTTTTTCTAGATATCCATTTGTTATTGATTTTTAACTTACTTGCATTGTGGTCAGATAACAGAGGATTTGTGATATCAATCCTATGAAATATGTTGAGACGTCTTCTCTGCTTTGCTCTAGCATGTGGTTAATTTCATAAAAGTTGTGTAGATGCTTCAGAAGGATGTGTGTTCTGTAGTTTTCTCTTTCCTCTCTCCTTTCTTCTTCTTCTGGAACTGTAAATGTTAGAGCATTTCATTCTCTCCTCTCTGTCTCTTAACCTTTCTTTCATGTTTTCCATCTCTTTGCCTTTCTATACTACATTCTGGTCATTTCTTTCATAGTTCACTAATTGTCTCTTCAGCTGTGTCTAGTTTGTGGTTAAACTCATTCATCAGGGGCCGGCTGGTGGTGCAGCAGTTGAGTGTGCACGCTCCGCTTCGGTGGCCCAGGGGTGCGGGTTCAGATCCCGGGCACGCACTGACATACCGCTTGTCAAGCCGTGCTGTGGCAGCGTCCCACATAAAGTAGAGGAAGATAGGCACAGATGTTAGCCCAGGGCCAATCTTCCTCAGCAAAAAAGAGGAGGATTGGCATTGGATGTTAGCTCAGGGCTGACCTTCCTTGCAAAAAACAAAACAAAACAAAACTCATCACTGAGTTTTAAATTTTAATTATTGTATTTTATTTTAATTTCTATTATATTTCATGTCTACATTTGGTTCTTCTTCAAATATACTTGGTGTTTTTAATAGTCTGTTGCTCTTTGCTAATATATCGACTATTTTAATGTTAAACATATTACACATAGTTACTTTTTGTTCTGCAGCCAATGTTTCAATATTGGAGTCTTTTAGGTGCTAATTCTGATCTCTGTTTCTTCTGGCTCTTGTTCATGGTGCCAGATTTCCTTGTGTGTTTTGTGATTTTTCACTGTGAGCTCACGTTTCTGGAAATTTTATCTGTGGAAATTTTTTGAGGCATCTAAGTTGAGGATGGGTTCCTCTAGAGCAGATTTGCATTTGTTTCCACCAGGTGTGTAGGGTACTCCCTACTGGGGCCTTTCATACAAAATTATTACTTTGAAGGTTTTTTTGACCACCCTGTGGTGTGAATTCTGGATGCAGACCTGAGAGATGATTGGTTTGTTGTTCAATTGTTGGGGAGTATTTTTTCTCTCCCGCTCTGTACCCGGATTCAAAAAAAGCAAATTTCCTTGTCTCTAGATGTATAGATTTATCTCTATTTCACCTTCACTCTACAGGTGAGGCTTTTAAAAGCTCAGCTACTGAGAGAAGATCTTGGGCTTTGTCTTCTGCTTTCTCACCCTGGGAGCCCATGAAAATAGAGGCTCAATTTCATCAAATTTGGCAAATGCTCTTAAGGCAAAAACCAGCTTCAAAGCTCCTCTCATTTCTCTGGATGCCTATTTTTATTTAGACTTAGCCTCTGAATATTTCTTACTAAATTGTTTGTTCACTGATAAACTTTAAAAAGGAGTGTCAAATTTTATGCAGCATTTCGGTTGTTTCTGGTTGGCCAGAGTACCTATTCTGCCATAATTTTTTCTTTCATTCAGCAAGTATGTGCTAAGAGAGGGCCTGTGTGCCAGGAACTGTTTTCGTTGTCTTGACTGTCCTGGAGGGAATCCACTCTCTGCCCTGAGGGGTTTCCCTATCCACATCGATTCAGAGGAAGTCATTTCAGTTTACTTAGATACTTGGCTTTAATAGATTACGTAAGATATTCATTCATTCATTCATAAGAGGTCTCACAGAAATACAAAGCCCAACTCCCTAGTCTGGGAGTGAGGCTGTAGATGTGAAGAAGTGTAGTGCACCAGTGTTAGATGGGATATTAGAGACGCTCTAGTACAGTGTGTTAAAGCTGTGTTCCCTGGAGGTGCCCTAGGCAGGGCTGCGGAGGACAGTCATATAATTTGTGTCCTGCAAAAAGGCCCTGGCAGGGGAGCCAGTGGGGGCTGAAATTCAGCCTGTGCTGAGCTTTCCCAGCTGCCACCTTGGTGCCTGGCTGCATCTGTCTGGAAGATCAGACACTTTTCTCATTGGCACAGAGGCAGCATATAGGGATGTTATGTAGTCTAGGGGAGGAAGAACTATTCCTCTATCCTCTAGGTCCTTCTGGCTGATCTAAGAATTAAATTGACATGAGATAGAACAACAGGAGAAAATCAAACTAAGTTTAATAATATGTGTACATGAGAAAAACCCAGGAAAACTGAGTCACTTACCGAAATGTCCAAAGCCACCACCTTAAATACTATCTTTAGCTAAAGACAACGGAGGATGTCGGGGTAGCGGTTTGGGACTTCAAAGACGAAGAAGACAATTCACATGGAGATGGAAAAGCAAATATTTGGTAAACAAATGTTGACCATGCCTTGTAAAGACAATGAGAGATGGAGAGGACTTTGATCAAATGGCCCTTGCTAAGTTCCTCTGCTTCTATCACACTTAGTTTATATTACACTATAGTTATCTTATGGTATTAGGTCCTTCCTGGAACAGGCCTTCTACCTTGAATTCTTTTAGGCAGCTGGGGGGAAGGTCAAAGTTTCTTCCTGAGTCTTTTGTTCTTAAAAATAATCAAGCCAAAGAGACACATTTTGGGGTGGCAAAATCTGATCCCCCACAGTAGCCAAGGGAATAAGGGACAGGTGGACAGGTCTCTGGGACTTTTTCCTAGTTTCTGGCTAGGATACTCTCACTTTTACCTATTATATGAATGATTTCTTCCTAAAAATTCATTTAAAAAAACCAACATAAGGTTTTTGATGCTTTTATTTTTGAAAATCAATAATATGACCCCCCCCCCACACCACCCCCTACTCCCCTTAGTTCTGCAGAGGAAGTGCTAGAATTTCAAAGAGAGAAAGTTATTTGGTGGCTTAATTTGGCCAGGATCACATATTCAGACAGAGGCCACTGGATATAGGACACTATGCAAACTGGCCTGTTCAGCCTCAGGAGCACAGGCTGGCTGTGGGTCAGAGATGGTCAGTAGAACAGTCCGGCCTGGCAGGGAGCAGGGGAGGCATAGGTATTCACGCTGTAGGTGCAGCTTGGGGCAGTGTGGAGGGGCAGGGAAATGGGGGGCTCCAAACATTGTCCTGTAGGCTAGTAGTTTTCTTCCTAACATGTCAATTGAATGCTTCTTTTCGTGTAATTATTTTTCACAATGACAATACTTTTTTTCCCCTAGATTATATCAATAAACATAGTCATTGTAAAAAAAAAAAAAAAAAGGAAAAATATTTTAAAATGTAAAGGAAAAAAAGTCACCTGAAATCCCATCTTCATGAAATAACCATTGGTGTGATTATATCCTTTTATGCACCTCTTTTTAGATATATAATTTTACATATATGGGATCATATAATAGACACTGATTTATTGGTGGTACACCAAGAAATTTGGTTTTATTGTGGTAAAAAATGCATAACATAAAATTTATCATCTTGATCATTTTTACGTGCATAGTTCAGTTGTGTTAAGTACATTCACATTGTTGTGCGACCAATTTCCAGAACTCTTTTCCTCTTGCAAAACAGAAACTCTATACCCAATAGACAACAACTTCCCATTTGCCCTCCCCTGAGCCCCTGGCAACCACCATTCTACTTTCCGTCTCTACGGATTTGACTACTGTAGGTACCTCATCTAAGTAGAATCATACATTATCTGTCTTTTTGTGATTTGCTTATTTCACTTAACATAATGTCCTCAAGGTTCATCCATGTAGTAGCATGTGCTAGAATTTCTTTCCTTTTTAAGGCAGTATGATTTTTTAAAGAATTACTTTTTATTTATTTATTTTGTTTTTTTGTGAGGAAGACCAGCCCTGAGCTAACATCCGATGTCAATCCTCCTCTTTTTTGCTGAGGAAGATTGGCCCTGGGCTAACATTTGTGCCCCTCTTCCTCTACTTTATATGGGACGTTGCCACAGCATGGCTTGACAAGCAATGTGTTGGTGCGCGCCTGGGATCCGAACTTTCGAACCCCAGGTTCGCACACTTAACTGCTGTGCCACTGGACCGGCCCCTTTAAAGTATTACTTTTTAAAGTTTTTTCTTTTTACTTACTTTCTTCTCTCTCTCTCTTGTTTTTTCCCTATAACTACACCCTTAAAAAAGGTTCTCATACCAATTCTAGTATGTGGAGTGGGGAGGTTTCCCCACACTACCAAGCACTTCTTGGACATCTGCCCGATGGCTTACAATTCAACTCAATTCTGACACTACCTACCCGGAGACAGCATCAGATCCTGCAGGTTAAGGGCTCAGTACCACGAGACTGCCCTCTCCTGACTTCAGACGCCAGTCACAGGCCCTGTGTCACCTGTGCTTCTGACCAACTGTCTATAGATCAGAGCTTCCAGTGACCCCCTCCAATTCAACTGCAAGTCTACGTTGTCCTTTGTGCTTCTGAGCAACTGGCTATAAATCAGAGGTTCCCAAAGCCCCCTTCTTGGTTTCCATTAATTTGCTAGAGCAGCTCATAGAACTCAGGAAACCCATTTACTCACTAGATTACCGATTTATTACAAAGGATGTTAAAGGATACGAATCAACAGCCAGATAAAGAGATACCTACAGCCAGCTCCTGAACAAAGAGCTTCTGTCCTCGTGGAGTTTGGGGCCAGGCATGGTGGCACGTGGGAACATTCTGGTTCACCAACCTGGAAGCTCTCTGAACCCCCTCCTTTGGGTTTTTATGGAGACTTTATTACGTAGGCATGATTGATTAAATCATCGGCCATTGGTGATTGATTCAACCTCTAGCTGTTTGCCTCCCTGGAAATCTTCTGTCCCATCCTTCTATTCATGGTTAGTTCTCCTGGCAACCAGCGCCCATCCTGAGGTGCTTTCCAAAAGTCACTTCATTAACATAAACTCAGTTGTGGTGGAAAGGGCCTTGTTATTATGAATCATAAGACACCCATTTCACCTTTACGGCCTGAAACATTATTCAGGAACTCAGGACGAGAGACCAAATATCACAACAAAAGATGCTCCCATTGCTCTTCTCTGAGGAAATTCCAGGGATTTTGGGAGCTCCGAGCCAGGAACCACGGACAAAGACCAAGGATATGTGAAAAACATATTTTGTTCATCTGAATGACCAAATATATATATTTCTTATAAATCACAGTATCGTGCTCCTCTTCTCGTCTCTTACAGTGTTGGGTTTTTAATATTTGTCTTTGTTAATTTTATCCTGAATGCACACATGAGGTGTTCTGGACAGAGACAGGTTTCTTATTAATTACCTTACGGTAAAAGATCAGTGCATCAGGGCTGCCTTGGGCCAGGTCCTGTTCAAGGACCAAACATCCAAAGGCAGGAACAAGGAAGAATGACTTTCTCCCACTTATAAAGGGGTAGAGGGTCTCCTTTTGAAAGGGTCTGTCCTCCTGAAAGCTGTCCTCTTCTCCTTCTGATAGGGTTTCCTTGGAAATGTCCTGGGCCGGAATCCTGACACCACCCTTTAGAATGTAAATAAAATTTATCCGGGAACCAGACAGCCCCAGGAATCTCCAGCTTTTAGGTCCTAGAGATGTCTCTAAATTCAGAGTTTTCATCCCTTTTAAAGTGTAAATACTTAGGGATTTGATACACGTATATGTTGCAAAATGTTTACCACAATAAGGCAGTTCTTTTTAAAGTTTAGTAAGCATCTTGAAGTTATACAATGTTATTTGTTAATTGTATCTCAATAAAGCTGGGGGTAAAAAATGAAAAAAAAAAAAAAAAAAACTTAGGGAGATAGACTTCTAGCCTCCCAGGCACCTCTGGGCTTAACCTAGGGACCTACTCCAGGTGGTAAGCATTTCACCTCCTCTCTGGGAGAGGAGAGAAGTTTTATCATCCTCTTAGATCAGAGCACTAACTGCACAAATGACTACAAATCTAATTCTCAGGGTTTGTGAAGAGTCTTAGGAGGCTCAGGCTTCTACTGCAGCACTGAGAAATTCACCACAGTTTTATTTCCCCATGTTCAAACCAACGTTAATATACTAGAATGCATTCTTCCATAGCTCTCTTTATGCTCATGTCACTACATATAAATACTGTTCCAAATAAGGTGGAACATAAGAAATGTTTGTGTACAATGTAATTTGGATTATAAAAACGGGATCATGATACATATTTCTCTCATTTTATTTTTTCTCCATTTAACAATATATCATAGGGGGCCAGCCCCATGTCATAGTGGTTAAGTTCAGTGCACTCCGCCTCGGCAGCCCGAGGTTTGCAGGTTCAGATCCGGGGCAAAGACACTTGTCAGCCATGCTGTGGAGGCGACCCACATACACAATAGAGGAAGACTGGCACAGATGTTAGCTCAGGGTGACTCTTCCTCACCAAAAAACAAAACAAAACAAAACAAAAACCCCAAACCAACCAAAAAACCCCCAATATATCATGAAAACTCCTTCAAGTCAACTCATAGAGATCTAAATCCTTTTTAATGACTGTGTATTATTCCAAGGTATGGAAGCACCACAATTTATCTGACCATTTCCTATTTCCCTAGCAATGGGTATTTACTACTTTTTTCACTACAAGCAATAATAATATTGATGAATAAACATTTTTGTATACAGAGTCTTAAGGACTGATGTGTTTATTTCTACAGTACAGAATCTCAGGAGTAAAACTGCTGGGTTGAAGGGCATATGCATATTTAATTTAAATAGCTATTGCTATATTACTTTTCAATACAACAATGACCATTCACACTTCCCATTAGTAGTAAATGAGAGCAGCCTTTCCCAGCATCCTGGACAGCCTCAGGAATTATCATTTTGAAAAATTTTGGCTAGTCTGATAGGATCCAGTGGATTTTGAACTACAAGAGCTCTAGTGGATCCTCAGAGGTGGCTTAGGGGCTTTCTCATGGTGGGGTGGTGGCTCAGACGAGGGGTCTCTTGGTTCCTTACCCTGTTTCAGCCTGAGGTCTATATTTTTCATATATTAGGCTCCTCCGTAAGGCTTTGGGGAAGGGTTCTAGGGATAAAGGAATGTTTGAAAGCCCTGTCTCTGAGCTACATGGTGTGGGGTGTGTATTGAAGATTTTGACTCTATGAAAGCCTGGATTTCAAAGAGATCTAGAACCTGGGGAAAGGGGACTTGGAGGGGAGGCAGAATGTCCCACTGGGAAGGTGGTGCCCCATGCAGGTGGCATAATGAGGATCTGACCTGGAGTGCAGCAGGGTGGCAGGAAGAGGGCAGGCACGTGCTCAAAGATGAACATGTAGGATTTGTTGGATGTGGGGGGGTGGGTGGAAGTGTAGAGAGTCTAGGATGCACCAGGTTGGCACCCCAGTGGCCAAGAGACCTGTGATGGTACTCCTGGAGAGAGCACTCCTGTCTTACTGGCACCTTAGGACTTAACCTAGGGACCTAGTCCAGGTGGTGAGCAGGGACAGATCCAGAGGAGCCCGAAGAGGGGAGATGTTTTGCCCCCACCTGCTGTAGGCAGTGCCTGGGGGGCAGTGAGTCAGGCAGGGGGCTGACTGCAGCTCTTCTTGCTTCAGAGGAAAAGGGCGTGGCAGGGGAGCAGCGAGCAGATCAAGAGAAACCTCAGTGAACCTCTGGCCATTGCTCAATGGAATGTTCAAGCAGATCCTTTTTCCCTGTCCCCTGAGTGCCCAGCTTCCTGGCCTGTGTCTTCCCAGTGGCCAGGGGAGAGCAACCCAGCCCTCTGTCCAGAGGAAGGAGGAAAGGTGGGGAGGGTCCTGAGGCACCCCCTTTCCACCTCTCCTCAGGAAAATCGGAGTCAGAGCATTAGCCTTCCTCTTGCCTCCAGGCTCAATTTCCCTCAATCCACATCTCTTAAATTTCCTCCTCCCACAGTTCTTCAAGGCTCCAAACTTCTAAATTGCCACATTCCTCACTTGGGACACTCCACTGCTCTCCTTATATGAGTAATATATTAGCCTTTAGTCCCTTGGCACTTTGAATGCTAATGGAGTTTTCCCATATCAGGCTTTGCCAGCTCTGGAGGGTTGCCAGGGTGGGGGTCGAGTCTAGATCAAGGAGTGGGGATGCTGATGAGGGCTCCAATCCTGGTTCTTTCTCTTCAGTACGTGAAGGCTGTGACTGATTTCCTCACGAATTACCTAGAAGCAGGGCCACTTAGGACTTCTACAGGCCTGAGAAGCTTTTGCCTCTGCGGGCCCTTTTCTACATAGAAAAATATTAAAAAAAATATTTTATGACTGTGTTGGTATAAAGACAAATGTCAACCAAGATGGATTCATTATTATATGTTACATTTCCTCATTATAGTATTCAAATTTCTTGTGCTTTTATTTATTTATTTATTTTTTGTGAGGAAGATCAGCCCTGAGCTAACATCCATGCCAATCCTCCTCTTTTTCTGAGGAAGACTGGCCCTGAGCTAACATCTGTGCTGATCTTCCTGTACTTTATGTGGGATGCTGCCACAGCATGGCCTGACAAGCCATGTGTCTGTGCACGCCCGGGGTCTGAACCCGGGCAGCCAACAGCCGGGCACGCGCACTTAACTGCTATGCCATGGGGCTGGCCCTCTTGTGCTTTTAAAAGAAATGAAAATGAAAACATTTCCGGGCCTTCAGCACGGAGCCTCCTGTGCCTTATGGGTGCCACCACCTAGAGGCCAGCACCTCACCCAGGGAGTATTTTCTTCTCAAGAAAAAATAGCTGAGGGGGCCGGCCCGTGGCGTAGCGGTTAAGTGCACGCACTCTGCTGCTGGCGGCGCGGGTTCGGATCCCGGGCGCGCACCGATGCACCGCTTGTCAGGCCATGCTGTGGCGGCGTCCCACACAAAGTGGAGGAAGATGGGCATAGGTGTTAGCCCAGGGCCAGTCTTCCTCAGCAAAAAGAGGATTGGCATGGATGTTAGTTCAGGGCTGGTCTTCCTCACACACACACAAAAAAGCCTAGTCTGTCTTTTTTTTTTAATACAGCTTCATTGAGGCATTGAAATCAGGATCTCCTAGAGATATCTGCACCCCCATGTGCATTGCAGTATTACTCACAATAGCCAAGATATGGAAACAACCAAAGTGTCTGTCAATGGATGAATGGATAAAGAAGATGTGGTATAAATATACAGTGGAATACTATTCAGTCATAAGAAAGAAGGGAATCCTGCCATTTGTGACAACTTGGATGAAACTTGAGGGGATTATGCTAAGTGAAATAAGTCAGCCAGAGAAAGACAAATACTGTATGATACTCATATGTGTAATCTAAAAAAGCCAAATTTGGAGAAACAGAGAGTAGAGTGGTGGTTACCAGGGGTTGAGGGGTGGGGGAAATGGGGAGATATTGGTCAAAGAGTACAAACTTCCATTTATAAGATTAACAAGTTTGGGAATCTAATATATAGCGTGGAGATTATAGTTAATAATACCCTACTATATACTTGAATGTTACTAAGAGAGTAGATCTTAAATATTCTCACCACAAAAAAGAAATGGTGACTATGTGATGGGGTGGATGTAGTAGCTAATATTATGGTGGCAATCATTCTGCAACATACAAATGTATCAAATCAACATGTTGTGCACCTTGAACTTACACAATGTGTATCAATTATATCTCAATAAAGCTGGGGAAAAAACAAAACAAAACAAAAAAATGAAACAAAAACAAACAAAAGCTTTATTGAGATATAATTCAGATACCATAAAATTGACCCTTTTAAATTATACAATCCAGTGGGATTTCTTGGGGGACTTAAAACAACAGAGATTTATTCTTTCACGGTTCTGTAGGCCAGAAGTCTGAAATCCAGGTGTTGGCTGGGCCACACTCCCTCCAAAGGCTTTAGGGGAGAATCAGTTCTTTGTCTCTTTCAGTGTCTGGTGGCTACTGGTATTGCTTGACTCGTGGCTACACCACTCCAATCTCTGCCTCCGTGGTGACACTGCCTCCTCTTCTGTCTGTGTCAAATCTCTTCCTGCCTCACTCTTTTTTTCTCCACTTTTAAAAATTGTAGTAAAATACACATAACATAAAATTAACAATGTTAACCATTTTTAAGTGTACAGTTCAGTGGTATTAAATACATTTACATTGTGCAGCCATCACTACCATCCATCTCTATAGCTCTTTTCATCTTGTAAAATCGAAACTCTGTGCCTGTTAAACAATAACTCCCCATTCCCCTAATTCCCCAGCCCCTGGCAATCACTATTCTACTTTCTGTCTCTATGAATTTGACTATGCTAAGTGTTTCCTATAAGTGGAATCATGCAGTATTTGTCTTTATGAGTGGCTTATTTCACTTAGTATAGTGTCCTTAAGTTTCATCCATGTGGTAGCATTTGTCAGAATTTCTTTTAAGGCTGAATAGAATTCCATTGTATGAATATACCACATTTTGCTAATCCACTCCTCTGTTGATGGACACTTGGGTTGCTTCCACATTTTAGCTGTTGTGAATACTGCTGCTATGAACATGGATGTGCAAATACCTCTTTGAGACCCTGCTTTCAATTCTTTATTCTCCTAGGTGCAGCAGAGGGAGCTCTTCTCTACCACCTCACTAGGTGTCTAATGGTGCCCTTTGGTTGTACAGTTTAGGGGTGCTATGGAAAGCTGTTCTCCTGGTGTGTGTTTGTGTGTGTGTATGGTTGTCTGTGTTAGGGTGACAACTGTCACTGGCCAGGCATTGCTCACTGGGTGGTCAGCTGGTGGGTTGCTTGGGGCAGAGAAGGAAGTTCCCTCTCACAGGAAGGCTTGAACAAGGACCAGTTGGGACCTTGGGTGCTGATGGTGTGAAGATTGAAGGGTCAGCTGGCAAGGGCTAAGTTCCACCCCATCTCCTGGGCACTTGCCAAGGCCCTTTGCATGGTTCCTTCTCTCAGGCCTGTCACCCAGCACCCCTGGACAATGAATGGCTGACTCTCTGACAATTCCTCCAGTTCTGCTCCCCATTTCCTCCCCACTTCAGACTCCCCTTTCCTTCTCTGTCCTTTCCTGGCTCTCCCAGGGTCCCTCCCACCACCTCCATCCCACCACAACAGAAGCCCTGTTCTAATTGTAGCTTAAATTCATAGTTACAGGAAAACCAGTTGAGTTGGGAGGGCTCATTCTCAGTGATTGCTATAGGGGAGCAAAATGTTGATAGCTGTATTTTGGTGTTTGTCTCACGCATTATTAAAATATGGAGGTGAATACTTCTATCCGATATAAAAGTTTTCAGAATTTATAACATTAAAAATACTAGAATTATGTACTAAATGTATTTAAAAAAATTAGAAACACGCTACAAAACATCAAATAAAATGTAAATACTTCAAATATAAACATTAAAAATGTATTATTATTCTAATCTAAATTAGTAGATAAAATTAATAAAATACCATTCAAAAAGTAGATCAAACACTATATAAAAATAAAGAAAATTTAATTCACTTTGAAAAAATGAAGATGAACTGATATCTTTGTGGAAGAAGAACTGATATCTTTGTGGAAGAAGAAGAAATTTTCCTGTACCCTTCTAGGTTCTTCTGGCTGGTCCAAGAATTAAATTGATATGAGACAGATTAATAGGAGAAAATCAAGTTTAATTGGGTACGTATGGGAACCCTATATAATATGAGAAGGTCAGAGACAAAAAGGAAAATGAGGTTTTTTTTCTTTCTTTTTTTTTTTTTTTTTTGTGTGAGGAAGATTCGCCCTTAGCTAACATCCGTTGCTAATCTTCCTCTTTTTCGCCTGAGGAAGACCAGCCCTGAGCTAACATCCATTCCCGTCTTCCTCTATTTTGTATGTGGGATGCCTCCACAGCATGGCTGATGAGTGGAGCAGGTTGGTGCCCGGGATCCGGGCCCACGAACCGGGGCCGGTGAAGCGGAGCGTGCAGAACTTTAACCACTTGGCCACAGGGCAAGCCCCTTAAAATGAAGTTTATATGCTGTCTTGAGCTAAGGAATGGGATAGGGGCCTGAGACTTCAGAGGGAAGGAAGGTAATTCACAGGACCATAGAAAAGCAGATGTTCAGTAATTAGAGGTTTCCCTGACATACAGATAAGCCATAAAAATGTATTTCTGGTAATAACTTTTGTTATAGGCAAGGCACCTAATGTAAATTCTTTAAAGGAGAGGTAAAAGTTTCTCAAGTCTACAGGGTCTTGATAACCTTTAGCTCAAAATATCCCACCTGCCAAAGTGACACATCCTGGGGAGGCCTGTTCTGAATCCCTTCAGTCCCACCTTTGAAACTTCATGAGAAGTTTCGCATTCCAGAAGTTTGGTTGGTTGATTGCTCCATCTTATTGAACCAGTCTCTCAGTTTAGAGACTAGGTCAGTCCGACTAAACAGTTGTGTCCAATTTCAGGATACAGTGATGCAGGTGGGCTCCCAACATTAGGCCTGGGGTGCAAACAATCAAGTATTTAATAAGAGGCATTTTTAAGGAAATAAAAGAAAAACAATAGTTAATGATTAGAGCAGACTATAATCCCAGTTTCTGAGTTCTTTTTTTTTTTTTTTAATTTTTTGTTTATTGCAGTAACATTGGTTTATAACATTGTATAAATTTCAGGTGTACATCATTGTACTTCTATTTCTGCATAGATTACATCATGTTCACCACCAAAATACTAATTACAACCCATCACCACACACATGTACCCAATTATCCCTTTCACCCTCCTCCCTCCTCCCTTCCCCTCTGGTAACCACCAATCCAATCTCTGTCCCTATGTGTTTGTTTATTGTTGTTATTATCTACTACTTAATGAAGGAAATCATACGGTATTTGACCTTCTCCCTCTGACTTATTTCACTTTGCATTATACCCTCAATGTCCATCCATGTTGTCACAAATGGCTGGATTTCATCATTTCTTATGGCTGAGTAGTATTCCATTGTGTACATATACCACAGCTTCTTTATCCATTCGTCCCTTGATGGGCACTTAGGTTGCTTCCAAGTCTTGGCTATTGTGAATAATGCTGCAATGAACACATGGGTGCATGTACCTTTACAAATTGGTGTTTTCAAGTTCTTTGGGTAAATACCCAGCAGTGGGATGGCTGGATCATATGGTAGTTCTATCCTTGATTTTTTGAGGAATCTCCATACTGTTTTCCATAGTGGCTGCACCAGTTTGCACTCCCACCAGCAGTGTATGAGAGTTCCCTTCCCTCCACATCCTCTCCAACACATGTTGTTTCCTGTCTTGTTAATTATAGCCATTCTGACGGGCGTCAGGTGATATCTCATTGTAGTTTTGATTTGCATTTCCCTGATAGTTAATGATTTTGAACATCTTTTCATGTGTCTGTTGGCCATCTGTATATCTTCTTTGGAGAAATGTCTGTTCAGGTCTTTTGCCCATTTTTTAATTGGGTTGGTAGTTTTTTTGTTGGTGAGATGCATGAGTTCTTTATATATTTTGGAGATTAAGCCCTTATCAGAAGTATGGTTTGCAAATATCTTCTCCCAATTGTTAGGTTGTCTTTTCGTTTTGTTGATGGTTTCCTTTGCTGTGCAGAAGTTTTTAGTTTGATGTAGTCCCATTTGTTTATTTTTTCTATTGTTTCTCTTGCCCGGTCAGACGTGGTGTTTGAGAAGATGTTGCTAAGACTGCTGTCGAAGAGCGTACTGCCTATGTTTTCTTCTAGAAGTTTCACAGTTTCAGGTCTTACATTCAAGTCTTTAATCCATTTGGAGTTAATTTTTGTATATGGTGTAAGGTAAGGGTCTACTTTCATTTTTTTGCATATGGCTATCCAGTTTTCCCAACACCATTTGTTGAAGAGACTTTCTTTTCCCCATTGTATGTGCTTGGCTCCTTTGTCAAAGATTAGCTGTCCATAGATGTGTGGGTTTATTTCTGGGCTTTCGATTCTATTCCATTGATCTGTGTGTCTGTTTTTGTGCCAGTACCATGCTGTTTTGGTTACTATAGCTTTGTAGTATATTTTGAAATCAGGGAGTGTGATACCTCCAGCTTTGTTCTTTTTTCTTAGGATTCCTTTAGCTATTCGAGGTCTTTTGTTGTTCCATATAAATTTTAGGATTCTTTGTTCTATTTCTGTGAAAAATGTTGTTGGAACTTTGATAGGGATTGCATTGAATCTATAGATGGCTTTAGGAAGTATGGACATCTTAACTATGTTAATTCTTCCAATCCAAGTGCACGGAATATCTTTCCATTTCTTTGTGTCTTCTTCAATTTCTTTCAGCAATGTTTTATAGTTTTCGGTGTACAGATCTTTCACCTCTTTGGTTAAGTTTATTCCTAGGTATTTTATTCTTTTTGTTGCAATTGTAAATGGGATGGTATTCTTAATTTCTCTTTCTGCTACTTCGTTGTTAGTGTACAGAAATGCAACTGATTTTTGTATGTTGATTTTGTATCCTGCAACTTTACCATACTCGTTTATTACTTCTAAAAGTTTTCTGGTGGATTCTTTGGGGTTTTCTATATATAAAATCATGTCATCTGCAAATAGTGACAGTTTCACTTCTTCCTTTCCAATTTGGATCCCTTTTATTTCTTTCTCTTGCCTGATTGCTCTGGCTAGGACTTCCAGTACTATGTTAAATAGGAGTGGTGACAGTGGGCATCCTTGTCTGGTTCCTGTTCTTAGAGGGATGGCTTTCAGTTTTTCACCATTGAGGATGATATTAGCTGTGGGTTTCTCATATATGGTCTTTATTATGTTGAGGTACTTTCCTTCTATACCCATTTTATTCAGAGTTTTTATCATAAATGGATGCTGTATCTTGTCAAATGCTTTCTCTGCATCTATTGAGATGATCATGTGATTTTTATTCTTCATTTTATTAATGTGGTGTATTACGTTGATTGATTTGCGAATGTTAAACCATCCCTGCATCCCTGGAATAAATCCCACTTGATCATGGTGTATAATCTTTTTAACGTATTGTTGTATGCGATTTGCTAGTATTTTATTGAGGATTTTTGCATCAATGTTCATCAGTGATATTGGCCTGTAATTTTCTTTTTTTGTGTTGTCCTTGTCTGGTTAATCCCAGTTTCTGAGTTCTGAAGGCAGTCAGTGGAGGAGATTTCTAGATGTCCAGCTCAAAGCATTTTCAGATGGAGTGAGGGAAGGCAGAGGCAATCTGACAGATTTTCCTAGTTTGCAGTTTGAATGTCTCTGATGATCCTTCTGAGTGGCTCATACAGCAACAGGTATAAAGATTATCCATACATAAGCCATTGTAGCGATTTCTCTGAAATTTATATCAAGTTGTTCAGCTTCAGTTTGCAGGGCTTCAGGAAAAAGGGCAGTCATAGTTCTCAATGATTCCAAGTCAAAAGGTGGGAGAAAATTGGATATGTTAGTTTGGAGGGTTGTAGCCAAGTACTGGAGGAAACTAGAAGCATTCAGGATCCAGTTCAATTTACAGAGAGTAAAAAAAAACCTTAAAAGACAGTGGATCCACAAAGGTGCATTATAGTTTCTAATGCTACATAATTTTTCTGTCTAAAATCACCCCCATTTCTATCAAAGATAATCACAGTAAAACTAATTTGTTTGTAAAATAAGTCTAGTTTCAAGAAACTTGGTCTGTTATTTTCGTAAGTGCAGCAAGAATAGCGATTGATCATATAGGCTCTTTAAATTTGCTTCGCTAGAACATTTTGTAAGGAATCTCTAGATTGTACTTTTAAACCCTACAAGCAAGACCCCAGGCCTATATTTCCAAGGGAATTGCTCAGAGATTATAAGAATTATTCTTGCAGTGGGGACTTGGTTGATTGGCATTTTCTTTCTCCTTTTGCAGGCTATGGAGGGGTAGAAGAATGCTTTCTGATAGAGTAAACCTTAGTTTGATTTGAAATTTTAATGTAACCTATAATTCTTAGGTACATCTCAATATATAAATGATTAAGATTTCAGATTTTAAAAAATATTGAAGTAATGTTGCTATACTAACAAAAATACTGATATTTTGGTACCTAATACTTACACAACATACCAGAATACCGAAATATAGCAAAGAGGCATTGTAATTGCTTATTCTTTAAAATAAGCAAGCAAATGATCAAATTGTGCCTGCTCTGGTCTTTCAGGGGAGGGAGGACGAACGATGTTCTCAGTCTGCCCTGGAGAAACTGCTTCCAGAAATGGGTCAAAACTGTTTTTAATGCACATCATCCCCTCCCAAAAAAAGAGCCAAGTGTTTCTGTTTTCTTACCAAATCTTCCTACAAGTGCATAATTACCATTTTAATGACAACACATAACTCCTTCCTGCTGATGTTCAACATCTGCTAATGTCCTTTAATTTTGGACATTTAGATTGTTTCTAGATGTCTTCCTCCTCTCAGTTACAGATTATCTGTGGTAAATACCTTCATAAATATAGTGTTTAGCTTGGGATTTATTCTCAACAGTGTGAATTGCTACCAGATCAGTCAGTTCTGTGACCCACGCACAGCTCTGGATGTTATGTTCTGAAAAGTGTCCTTGTTCACAGCTCAGAGCCACAGTGTTAGTTTAGGAACACACAAATTTATGATCCAAAGTTTGATCAGGAAATTATTGAGTTTGGTAAGTAAAAACTCCAAGAAACTGGAAAGAGCCTTAAAAAAATAAATCTAGGGGCTGGCCCCGTGGCGTAGTGGTTAAGTGCACGTGCTCTGCTCCTGGCCGCTTGGGTTCGGATCCTGGGCGTGCACAGACACACCACTTGTCAGGCCATGCTGTGGCGGCGTCCCACATAAAGTGGAGGAAGATGGGCATAGATGTTAGCCCAGGGCCAGTCTTCTTCAGCGAAAAGAGGAGGATTGGCATGGATGTTAGCTCAGGGCTGATCTTCCTCACCAAAAAAAAAAAAAAAAAAAAAAAAAATCCGGGGCCGGCTCGCTGGCGAAGTGGTTCAGTTTGCACACTAGCTCCGGCAGCCTGGGGTTTGCAGGTTCAGATCCTGGGCGTGGACTGTCCCACCACTTGTCAAGCCATGCTGTGGTGGCGGCATCCCATATAAAGTAGAGGAAGATGGGCATGGATGTTAGCCCAGGGCCAATCTTCCTCAGCAAAAAGAGGAGGATTGTCAATGACTGTTAGCTCAGGGCTAATCTTCCTCACACACACACACACACACACACACACAAAATCCGTGCATGTGTGCATGTATTTGTGTGTCTGAGTGTGTGTGTGTTTCCCCATCCCTTGCCCCCAATTTGGGAAAAAAAATATGCCGCCTTTCTTTTTTGTCCTTTCGTTTGAAAGAGCACTGGGCTGGGAATGATGGAGTCCACGGGATCAGGCTGTGCCAGGGCCTGGAACCTGGATGGCTTCCCTCTCCACCACATGCAGGGGAGAATCTGACCAGCCTTGTGACTGTCCGATCAGCAGTCTTTTGGCTCCCCCTGGTGACCATTAACTCCCCACTCACCATGGCCTTGCCTATGGGAGTTGCCATTGCCTGGGAGAACCTGATGGCCTATTTGGACAACAGCTGGCTGGAGCAGAAGCCAGATCCCTCTGCTCCTTTTTAGGATCAAGTCACACAGCCTTAGTGAGGAGCAGCCGCCCAACGTAAGGAAAAAGTTGAGTTAGATTTCTTGGCCCCAGTTCATCTTCCACATTGCTGCCAAATTTGTCTTTCTGGCAAATAAAGCAGGTTCCATAGCTTAAAATCCTCTATTGGCTTCTGCTATGGATTGAAAGCTGTTCTCCCCAAAATTCATACTGGGGCCTTTGGATGTAATCAGGTTTGGATGAGGTCATGGGAGTGGAGTGCTCCTGATGGGATTTGTACCCTTATAAGGACACCCTCTGCTGGTAGGAAGAAGGAGTGCTACCCAAATGCCAGACGTGCCCTGGTCTCCTGATCTTGCCACGTCCATTCCACGATTTGTTCATGCAGTTTCTTCCATCTCCTGGCAAACCCATCCCGAGTTCAACTGTCACCTCCTTTGTGATGTCTCAGGTCCCAGGCACAGGTAAGAGCTCCATGCTCTTATCTGCCATAGCACCACCCCCCACACTAATCCTTATTACACCATAGTCTAACAATCTGTTTACAAGCCTGTCCCTCTCCACTTCCCCTTCCTTCCACTCCCTCTCCTGATATTGACCGTGAGCCACTCAGAGCGAGGGACCACGTCATCCTCATCTTTATTTAGCACAGGGCCTGCCACATAAAAGGTGTTCAATAAATCTTTGTTGAATGGATGAACACACTTCTACATTATGGAGGGTTGTGGGATAAAGGGCTGGGGGTGGGTACCCGTGGAAGGGGTTGTGTGTAGGCCTCTAGTCGATGCAAATCCTGGAGCTGGAGGACAAGCAGAGCCACCCTCTCAGAATATAGTGAAGACTCAGTCTTGCTGCCAAGGGGCTGGTGGGGAGACTGCTCTGGGCAGGTACAGACCTGGAATTCCACTCTAATGTAAGCTCCGTCAGGGCACGAGGAACCTGGATGCTGCATTCACTGCTGTGTCTCATGCCCAGCACTGTGCTTGGCGTGAAGCAGATGCTTCCTAATCATAACCAGCTGATGGAGTGCACTGGACTTGACAGAGTGCAAACGGAAACAAAGCTCTGTTCTCCAAATGTTCTCCGATAAACCCACTTCCGGCTATCATTCTTCTCTATCCCTGGATGAAATCTTGCAGGTCCCATCGTCTTTCTAGTCACTCGCGTCTCAGTTTTCAGGTAGTGAAAATCCAGTCCAAGCTCAATCTCTCGTCCCAGTCAAAGTTCCTCGGCTGCCTGGCTGCTGCCTGCCTCAGGCCTGGGGGAGCCGTGGTGGGCAGGGACGTAGGGCAACCTCTGCCCTGTTCCCACCCTGTCCTTTCGCTCTCCTTCCCTGCTCACTGTGTCTCCTCTGGCCCTTTTAAGGGGGTAAAGGCAAGAGAGACAAGGGGTCACAAAAGTGTCACTTACCAGTGCGTTTCTAATATGGCCTTGGAGTCCTCACTGGGGGGTGGGTGTTCAAATGCCTACTCACTCGGGGTGGGGGGTAACTCTCGTGGGTTCCTCAGAGCTCACCCTGCCTCCCTGAGTTGATCACATCCTCACCCCTTGCACCTCTTCACCCTTGCCCCTGCCTGCAGCAGAAGTCTCCACACAGACTCTTTATTGGGGTTGCCCTGTCCTGTAAGCAGGCCTCCTTTTGTGGGGGTCCACATGTGGCCATGGACCCACGCAGTGTCCCGCCATCAGCGGGAGGGCAGCCTCACCCCTTTGCAGACATCTCTCCTCCTCTGCTGTTGGGGCAGCTGGCCTCTTGCCTTTAGAATTTAGGTGTGAGTTAGGAACAATTTCTTGCATCCCGCAGTTCCTGGGACACAGCCCAGGCTCTCTGAGTGGTTCTCACTTGGGTTAAGGTGAAGGAGAAGCACCTTGCCCTCTAGGTCCCTGGGGGCTGGGGTGGGGGACAAATGATGTCCCTGCCCACACCCTGGCTCACTTCTCTCTGAGCAACTGCAGCCTTTCCTTCCCTTGAGATGAGGGAGAAAGTCACCTGACTGTGTTTGTTTCACCTCTTTCCTAGAAAATTCTCCACAGCTGGTCAAGAGCCTCTCTTTAGAATGTGTAGAGGGGCTGGCCACGTGGCTTAGCAGTTAAGTGTGCGTGCTCCGCTGCTGGCGGCCCGGGTTTGGATCCCGGGCGCGCAGCAATGCACTGCTTGTCAGGCCATGCTGTGGCGGCGTCCCACATAACGTGGAGGAAGATGGCCCCGGATGTTAGCTCAGGGCCAGTCTTCCTCAGCAAAAAGAGGAGGATTGGCATGGATGTTAGCTCAGGGCTGATCTTCCTCACCAAAAAAAAAAAATAAATAAAAGAATGTGTAGAAACATAACACCCTTTGTCCTCAGCTTTGGGGCCACAGTGAACAAGTTCTCTTTTAGCATCCTGTTATGTTGGGGTTTGTGGAATGAATAAACGAATGGTTGGATTTAGAATACTGAGTGAACAGGCCCAAGGGTGTGGTTTGTAGCTAGGAGGCTTCCTGGGGGAGTTATGAGGCCATGTGGGTGGACGGCCGGGCCGGATAGCTGAATGGGGGGCCGGTTCTGGATCCCCAGGACAGACCTGGACTTGAACCCTGGTGGTGTGATTTTGGGAAAGTTAGGTACTCTCTCTCACAATTGTCTCGAGACATCTCTGAAATAGGGATAATTACAGAACTCACCGTACAGGGTTAGGGTTAACGAGACGATGAGATGGGCGTTCACCCGCAGGAGGTCCTTCGCTCTGGTAATATTATCCTGATTGGTGTTGTTCCTCAGAGGCGAGGGGAGCTGTACCAGCAGGGTGGGGGTGGGGTCGGGGCTCTGGCTTCTTGGCTTGGCTGGAAGCCTCAGGAGAAGCATGAGTGGGAGGTGGAGACACGGGGTGAGGAATTCAGTGCAGAGAGGAAGTCAGTTTCCAGCCCCTGTTTGAGTGGCTGTTGGAGGAGAAAGCCAGAGCTGAGCACTATCCAGTTTCCACTGGGCATGCTCCCACCTCGTCCGTGAGGACACATGCTCAGCCTGATTGGGGGCAACCTGCACTGTCAGCCTTCTCACTGGCGTGTGCAAGGGGATCAACTCAGCCCTGGGCCTGGCCGTTGGAGAGTGGCCCTGGTGGGTGGGTCCTGTGCCCTCTGAGCCCTAGTCTGGGTTCTTCCCTCCTTCTCCCTCCCTACAGGGCCAGCCCCTCCCCTCCTGCCAACCTGGGCGTTGGCCCCAGCAGCTGACTCATGTGATCTCTGGGTTCTCTGGCAAAAAATTCCACAACCTCCCCAGCCCTGGCCTTGGAAATGGAAACTCTTCTTCATGGAGCTGGTGAAGGAAGTTAGCTGCACAAAGCTGGTGAGTCAAACTGGACCAGATGACTATTGCGAAAGGGCTCAGTAGGTTCAGAGTGCCCTGTGAAGGGCCGTGGAGGCCAGTTGGTCCTTGAGGTCATTGCTACATTTGTTTTCATCCACACTGGTCTGACCACTATCTCTTCCCCTTCTGATGATTTTTTTTTTTTTGTGAGGAAGATTGGCCCTGAGCTAATATCTGTTGCCAATCTTCTCCTTTTGGCTGGAGGAAGATTGTCGCTGAGCTAACATCTGTGCCAGTCTTCCTCTATTTTGTACGTGGCACGCCACCACAGCATGGCTTGATGAGCGGTGTGTAGATCCGCGCCTGGGATCCAAACCTGTGAACCCTGAGCTGCCGAAATGGAGTGCGTGAACTTAACCACTATGCCACAGGCCAGCCCTCCTTCTGATGATCTTGTCCCTCATTCCTTGGGGAAATATCCTTCCCCATTTCTACTTCGTTCTGGTGGTGCTCCCAATTCTACTGCCTCACTCTTACTTGCCCCAGTGTGGGCATATGATGGGAGGCCTGGCTGATCTGACAGCCCTGTCCCCTGATGCCCTGGGCCCTGGCCAGCCTGCTGTGCTCCTGGTCCTGTAACAGAGGAAGCACCTGACAGATGGTGGTCAGCTGGCCATCCTGACCTGGTTGCAGTGTGGCTCTGCATACATGAGTGATACAGCAAGATGGTGCTTGCTCGTAGCAGGGAAGAAAGCGTACTTGCAACCTGGAGGTTAGATCCAGGTGATGTGGTTTTGAAACCAGGTACCTGAGGGTTACTGTAAATATTCAATATTGGGCCGGCCTGGTGGTGTAGTAGTTAAGTGCGTGTGCTCCGCTTTAGCCTGGGCATGCACCGATGCACCACTTGTCAAACCATGCTATGGTGGTGTCCCATATAAAATAGAGGAAGATGGGCACAGTTGTTAGCCCAGGACCAATTTTCCTTAACAAAAAGAGGAGGATTGGCATTGGATGTTAGCTCAGGGCTGGTCTTCCTCATACACACACACACAAAAATTACCTTTTGACCTTGTTATGAAAAGAAGTTAATCTTGTCAATTTGCTGTTTTCTTGTTTGACCTGAGGGGTGACTCATGGGTCACAAGGAATTATGAGCTTGTTTTACAAAAGAAAGAGAATGCCTTCAAGGGAGTCATGATCACCAGAGAACCAGCCCCCAGAAGTCAGATTGCCCATCGGTTTATTGGGCGTGAAAGAAACAGGGATTACCCCTTTGTTTCTCCAAAACTCCTCCTGCCAAACCTCTTAGCTCTATAAAACCCCTCGCTTTCTTCCCTTGTTAAGGCAGATTTGAGAGAACCTATCCTCCCACCTTCTTGTTTTGGCCAATTTGAATAAACCTTTCTCCATCTCCAAGCACCAATGTCTCAGTGATTGGCTTACTGTGCATCAGGTGCACAAACTTGAGATAAAGAGGTTCGGTATTTCCCAAAGACAGTTTTTGAATCCATGTCAGGTAATTGTGCTGGAGTTTCAGTATGACAAGATTGAGAGCATGAGGGGAAACTGGGGCAAGTGTTTAGAGAACATCTTCTAGCTTGACATCCTCTGGAATGTTCTGTGGAAATGGAGTTCTCTGGGTCTTTTGTAATAGATACAAACTTTACATAAAAGAAGTGTCAGAATGCTCTTTTCTCCAAGCTTCAAATCCAGCTCTTGGGGATGATGTCACAATGGCTGCAATGATTGTTGAATGGGTGGTCATGTGACCTAAATTGGGCCATCAAGGTCCTTTCCTGGGGATAGCTCTCTTTCCCCTGGGATTGCCACAGGTAGACGATGAAAGCTGGGAGCCACCCGTCTCCTCACGGAGGAAGCCTTCCTGAGGTAGGAGAGAAGGAGATCTTCCAAGAAAAAGAGACAGAGCATCAGTAGATCCATCCGTCTAGAAACTGGGTTGCATCATTCATGTCTTGGCTTTTACCCCTGTGTCCTCCAGTGATGTGGGCTCTTTTTTTGCTGAAGTTACTCTTAGTTAAATTTTGTTCTTTTCAACCCAAAGAGTCCTGCCTAAGACACCCCTTCAGGAGCCCCCACATTTGCATTCTGTCATAGCAACTTACATTCTTGGTGACTCCCCTCTTCCCACACCTTCAGTCACTGTCCTCTGCCCATCTCCCCTCCTCCACATACACATACAGCTGGGGACAATTGGGAGATTACTACTGTATTAATGTCCCCTTCTCCCATTTGGCTCTCTAAATGACTCTGTGACGGAGGTGGGCTGAGCAGGTCTGGTGTACTCCTACTTTACAAGTGAGGAGAAGTGAAGTCCTGTGCCCAGGCTCAGGGCAGGTGGCAGGGCTGAGACACAAACCCAGGCGTTCAGCGGCTGGGCCTGGGCTGGGATGGCATCGCAGAAGGGAGGGTGTTGGACTTAGACTTAGAAAAAGCAGCTAACCTCTTTGAGACTTAGTTTCTTCCGCTGAGAAATGGGGATAACATGACCCATCCCACAAAGCTGCTGTGAGAATGAAAAGAGAGCTTCCAGTTGAAAAGGTGTCTGGCTTGCAGCCCCAACGCCACTGTATTCTCATGAATGGCTCATGAAGGTGGAGAGAAAGACAAAATCTCTACATTACCCAGCCCAACAGACGCCAAATACAAGGAAGTACAACAACTGAGGAAATCCGGTAGCCCTCTGTCTTCTGTCTGCTCTTAGAATAGTTTCTTCAGCCTGTGAAAATGTGGGAAGATATTTGGTAGCTGAGCAACGGTTCCCAAACTTGAGCATGCATCAGAATCACCTGAGGGCAGGACCATCTGAGTTTCTAACACAGCAGGTCAGGTGGGGTTGAGAATTTGTATTTCCAGCAAGTTCCCAGGTGCTGTTGATGCTGCTATTCTGGGGACTGTGCCTTGAGAACCGCTGTCCTCGAGGGTCTGCTTGTATAAGGGTCCAGAGATGGGGTTGGGTGTCCTTCTGTGTTCTTCCTGCCTTTGGCCTCACTAAGTGGTCCCTGAGCCCTCCCACCACCCAGGCTGCTGGACCAGAGTCACTGGTGGCTTTGTGGATGTGGTTAGTGCAGAACTAGAAAAAATAAAGTTTTCACATTTTTGGTGATTGTATTTTAAAAAGCTGGAGTAGAGATGCAAGATAATAAAGATTTGGAAGTGTATGTAATCCTTCCAGAAGCACACTGCCCTCTCCCCCTACCCAAGGAGCCCAGACAGGGCGATGGGGGGTGTGCAGGAGCAGAGAGCACTGAGCTCACAGAACAAGCTGTAGCCCCGAGATGGCTGGTCTCAGAGCTCATCAGGGCCAGTGCTTCCTGGTCCAGCAGGACTGGGTCCACCCGCTTCATGTGGAAGTTCTACCTTCCAATAACCCGCAGGGCTGGTGGGGGCCTGGACACCTAGATGGTGGTGGTGCTTAGAATGGGTTGTTCCCCTACACATGGGCAAAGAGGGAGGCTCCTGGTTACACAGGGTTATCATCAACCAGACAGGTCTCCTGCAGGGTTTACTTTATTTTATGTGTTTGTAATCCTATCTTTCTCTCTGTCTACCTGAGGCAGCCAGGGCCCTGAATTCCTCCCTGCTCTTCCCAATCTTTCAATATCTCATAAGAGAATGCAACTCCCAAAGAACCATAGAGCAGGAAGAAAGTGTAGGAGAGAAGGAAGAGGAGACTGGAAGTAGTCCTTGGCATTATTATCATAACAATAATAGTAGCTGCTAAGAGTTCATTGGATTGCAGGATGTCACTCGTAGACAGCCTGGGCTATCAGCACAGGTGAGGTAGGTACAGGCAGATATGAAAAACAACAAATAAACAACGACAACAAATCCCAAACTTTCTCTAGAGCTCTAGCATCCACCACGTGGGTGAGCATTTTATATTATTAAACATAACAATGAACGTTAATACCTGAATATCTTCATTGCACACAGATAAAGGGTGAAATTATCCACATTTAAAAAATAATTATTGGGTTTTATAAAAGAGTCATAACATCTTAACATCATCCTTAACAAAGGGAAAAATTAAAAACACAATCATTCCAAGCATTGTGGATTAAACGTCAAGTACAAGTTAAGAGGAAGCAAATCTGAAGTTGGAATCATAACAAGTGACCTTGCACTTCCTTTTTTTGTCCCACTTGATTTTGAACAGGAAGATAAGACTCCAGGTACCTCCCAACCTGATACTTCTCAGGTACCAGTCATTATGCTAATCCGTTTATAAACATCATATTTAATCCTTGCAAAGTGTTATTATCCTCTTTTTACACAAGAGGGAACAGGCTTAGGAAGGTTAACAAACATGCCCAACATCACAGGGCTTGTTGGATGGGAGCATGTGACCCGGAGGCCTGACTCCACACCTGGACTCTTAATCTCAGCACCGTCCTGCTGTGGTTCTGGTTGTTCCTCAGGAAGGGACCAGAACAAATAGAGCAAAAGCAATTATCTATAACACAAAGAAAGGAAATCTTCCTGAGCTGAAAAAGATGCAAGAATGTGTAGGTAAGACAAAGGGTTTGCTGTGATCCAGGCAAAATTTGTAAAAACGAAGATATGTCTAGACACACTCTGGCAAAAGTATTGAATCATAAGGAGAAAAAAAAGGTTAAAGGAACAGTTCGATAAAGGAACAGAATCTATAAAGGAACAGTTCAAGTGTCTCATATTTCTTAGAATTTACTCACAAGGATCAGAAGACAAGTGAGCAAAATCTCTAGTTTTGTGGGGAAAAAAGGCTGTGACAGAATTTAGCTAAGTTGTTAGTCATCTGTGAAGGCATCAGAAAAATATATTCATATACGCAAAGGTCCACAAAATGTACCAATTATATTCTCTTCTTGAAGTAAATTACTTGAAGAAGTACTGCTCCTGAACAAAAAATAAATCAAAATGAAGAACTTGAGAATGATGACTTAGTATTCTTGATAGCAAACCAATAAAACCACTTAAATTATACAGTTAGGTTGAAATTATCAAAATAGAATAATAAAATATACTGTAAGTTTAAAAAATAGCTTTTTCAAGAAAAAGGCAATGTAAATATGACAATTTATTAGCAACAATTGGAGTTTAAATCACAAATCATTTTAACAGATACCAGTAAGTAGTAAGTGGGTTGGGAAAGAATAAAAGTATGTTGATTTCCTTATTTCACATGAGGAGAACGAAAGGATGTGGTTTTATTCTTCATTTTCAAAGTTAGAATACAATTTGTAAAAAGGTTTTTGAAAATCTTTAAAGTATTTGCAGGAAAAATGGAGAGAAAAATATATGTTTTCCAAATAACTGCAGAGAATATGATGAAATAAAACAATCTATATAACTTTCAAAGGAAAGAGCAAGGAAGTATAAAAAAGGAAAACAGAAACAAGGAAAGCACATTAATTATGCCCTGTTAACTTAGACACTAAGTTAATATATTGTTACACATTAATGATACAAAATTATATGTGTAATATGGTTCCAATTTTGCATAATAATGATATTACTCTAAATATATGTAACAGCATTTCCCATATTGCTTTCTGTGGAACACTACTTTCTGAGAGATGTTAATAGTTATTCTAGAAAAAGGGCTCTGTGGTAAAATAAGTTTGGGGAAACCTAAGTGAAACCATATCAGACAGAATTTATTCTTGCGTGTCTTCTCAGAGCCTTGTGGGGTATGGGTAGTGGATATTTTTTGATGTTGGCTGCCCAGCTCCTGGACCCCCATCCTATATGTGGGGAATATCTCATCTCATGAAGCAGAATCCATATGCTATTGCAGAAGCTGAAAATTCAAGTTACTTACTGTCTCTATTCCTTGGCAGCAATCAGACAGATGCACCTTCCTGGGAGTTTGGGTCTAGGCCAGTTATTCCAAGAAGCAAGGGTGGTGGAGAATCCTTCCTGGCAGTGGGGAGCAGCTTTTGCCAGTGCCCAAGCTGGCCATGCCATCCAGTGCTCAGGGTGACCATGCAGGGTCCTCACCAGACTGCTTCAGTGGCATGGTTTTGGCTGTTTCTGTTTGTGTAACTTTTGTTTATTCTTGCCCATTTTCTAAGCCCTCATTCTCTAGTCTTCCTGGTGAATCTATGAGCTATCTAATATCATTTAAATAAAATCTTTTCCTGCTCAAATCAGTTTGAGGCACATTCTGTTGCTTGCATTCCTGAATATTGACTGATACAGTGTACTGTAAATTTCTAAGAGGGAGAAACTTTCCAAAGTTATTTGCCTGCACTTTTTTTCTCTTCAGAAAATTTATTAATCTCCTGTGAAATTAATATGCTGTGGAACATAAACTGGAAATTTATGGGCAGAAAAAGGCCTGGAAGGAAATATAGCAAATGATTCATAATGGATATTTGGTTCCAAATACTAATGGGTTGAGGACTTGTGTTTGTGTCTCTCTCCAGAGATCCTATTAAAAAGGGGATAGAGGGGCCGGCCCGGTGGCATAGCGGTTAAGTTTGCGTGGTCCGCTTTGGCAGCCCAGGGTTTGCGGGCCCGGATCCTGGGCACAGACAGATGCACTGCTTGTCAAGCCATGCTGTGGCAGCATCCCATATAAAGTAGAGGAAGATGGGCACGGATGTTAGCCCAGGGCCAATCTTCCTCAGCAAAAAGAGGAGGATTGGCAATAGATGTTAGCTCAGGGCTACTCTTCCTCACCAAAAAAAAAAAAAAGGAGGGGGGATAGAAACACATAGCAGCAAAGATGATGTGAGATGGATCAGAGAGTGAGTAAGAGATTTAAACATTTACAGAAGATGGAAAAATTGAAGGAGGTGTGTTGGTAGATGAAGCAGAGAGGAGGGAGCCTCAGACAGAATATGATGCCTAGAAAGGACTGGAGTGAAGGCGGGACCTGATGTACATTTTGGAACCCCAGAGAGACTTGGGGATGAATTGGCAGTAGAGGATGGGAATGAAAAGGGGGCTGGCAATGCTAGGGTTAACTAAAAGTCTGCCTATGGACCAGTGAGGCCAACCACACCCCTCTCTTCTCTTCCTTTACTTGCTTGCAGAGCAATAGCTGCCTGGGCCCACCCAGCTTTTCTTGAAAGAAAATGAACAAACACTCTGGAACTTCTTTCTCGGCATTCCAGAACAAAGCCTTCCTACTTCTGGCAAAAATAGCTGGTTCCCTGTCAAGTTACTCAAGTGCAGTTTGCCAAATACACATAAATGGTACTTCTCAGCAACCTTCCTATGCAAGTGAGAAACCAGTTGGGAAAATAAATATATGTTCATACTAGCAAGGAAAGTCTGCATCAGCTATAAGAGCTACTTAGAATAACTAATTTAATCTTTCATTCCTAAGGATATAAAATCGCCAAAATGTGAAGAATACTGGCAGCATGAAAGAGAAAGGATAAAATAACCAGGAGAATAACCAATGGCCCTAGAAGAAAATGCAGGAGCCAGAAGAAAACTGTGTCTTCAAAGAGATTCAATAAGTGGCTTTCCAGAAAAATGACTTTAGCTGAAAAAATTTCATGTAGTACAATTAGAAGCAAGGAGACATTAGTGATATAATGTAAAAAGCATAGGTTCCTTTTCTTAACAAGAGAGAAAAAGAACACAAACAACCCCAAAGCAATTAGACACTTCAGATAAAACAAAAAACAATGAGAGCCATGGTCCAGAAACAAAGCACACTAACATATGGCATGATTTTGAGCAACTGATAGAGTAAAAGAAAGGAAGAATTTATTTGACTTTGATGCTAGGTCTCTCCTGTAAGAAACCAGAGTGTGACTCTGGACCATTAAATAAAGCACTGTCATCTTAGCAACAAGGTCTGGCTGTGGAGTAAACAATAATTATGTTGCCATAATAATGCTAACCCTGTTTTTTTGTTACTGATTATTTATAATAAACCTATAAACAAAGCCTGAAGATTTAATTATGATTCCAGAACCGTATGTCGGTGTTTTACAAGGTGTAACTGACAGAAGGTGGGAGGAGGAGGGTGGGGAAGCAGTTAGAGGGCACATCTTCATCTTACAGAATGGGGAGGTGAGAGGCCCTGGCTGAAACGAAACCAAGAGAGGTTTAGATTTCTTATGAGAAGTTGTAGTCAAGAGAAGAGCTAAAATAATAATATAACTATCAGAACTCAGGAGGAAGATAGGGAGAGTTGGGAAACAGTACAAAGGCGAGTTAAATATTTATCTTTCATGGTAGGAAGTCAGCAGATAATGTCTCAAGTCATAGAAGCATAAGCCACACTATGAGAATGACGGTGGTAGAGAGATTGAGCACAGAATAAGTGAAAGAGAAATTGTTACCACCCAAGGGGGGGTCTCCTGCCTACCGCAAGACATGCCAATAGTCAAGAGGCAAGGTGGTAGGAGAAAAAGGACTTTTTATTACAGCTTGCTAGCAAGAGGGAAGATGGCCGACTAGTGTCCGAAAAAACCATCTTGCAGAACAAAGATTACAGGCCATTTATATAGGGAGCTGGTCTCTGGGTGGAGTCATCCATCTGATCTCCAGGTGGGGGCAGACATCTGGTCTTAGTTCCTGAAGTCTTTGGTTTTACTGGATATGCATCAGAGACCAGAGCAATGCCCTATACCCTGATCTCTCAGTTGTCCTTGATGATGGCTATCAGCATGGACTCTCTGTTCAGGGGTCATCACATTCCTAAGGAACTCAAGAGAACAACGTTATCAACTTATAGCAGCTGGGAGGGGCCATAAAATCCACAGAGCATGTCTGGGCTAGTTAATCAGAGGTCATTCTAAGTTACAATAGGGTTTCTTTTCTACAATATGGCTTCCCTTATGTCAACTTTGTGTTGAGCTGGTATCAAAATCATTAAAATGATTGCATTTGAGGAGAAGGACTGCAGGCAGGGCAGCTTATGCTTATTTTTTATTATGAGCTTTTCTGAAGTATTGAACTTTTTTTTTTTTTTTTTTGGTGAGGAATATCAGCCCTGTGCTAACATCTGCCAATCCTTCTCTCTCTCTTTTTTTTTTTTGCTGAGGAAGACTGGCCCTGGGATAACATCCGTGCCCATCTTCCTCCACTTTATATGGGACGCTGCCACAGCATGGCTTAACAAGCGGTGTATCGGTACACGCCTGGGATCCGAACCGGCAAACCCCGGGCTGCCACAGCGGAGCATGTGCACTTCACTGCTTGCGCCACCTGGCCTGCCCCATGAACTATTGAACTTTTAAAAAGCTAGGTGGATGAGTTAGTTCCATGAACATATAAAAAATAAAGGAAGAAGAACTACAAAATAAAAAAGTAAAAATAATTTGTAATATGAGTGCTTCTTATTTTCTATTTTATGTGCTTTTGCATTTTCCAAATTTTCTGTAATGAAGATGGGTTACTTTTATAATTAATAAAAGAAAAGAAGATAGAAAAAAAGAAAAATTAAAAAATGACTTAATTCTCAGACTGCAAACTCTGGCAGGGCAAGAATCGTGTCTGTTATCTTTGTCTCTCAAGTGCCCAGGGCAGCCTGCCCCCAGCAGGGGGCTGAGTGAATTGAATGAGGGAAGACAGACTCTGGGGGAGGAGGGAGGCAGTGATGGGCCTCAACTCTGATCTGAATTGGCTAGAGACTTGGGCCCTCCCCTACGGACCTCTGAGAACTTAACCACCTCAGACTGCTCAGAGGTCTCTGGATCCTCCAAGCTGGATTTGGGGCATTGGCTCTTGCTAAGGACCCTCAAAGATCCCTAGAATCTGTGCCTGCCATGGCCTGTGTGGCTGGTCCATGATGATGTCTGGGAAGCCCAGGAGGATAGAGGAGCTGTGATGGAATTGGGGTGGGGGTGAGGCACAGGCTACTGGGGTAATAAAGGCCCTGGGCCCTGGAGAGAGATGAGGTCATTGCTTGCTTTCGTGGGAGGTGGGTGGGGAAGTGACACCAGCCCTCAGGGAGAAGCTTATGTGTTCTGCATTTTAATAATGGGATTAATCTCTGAGAAAAATCTGCCACACCTTGGGAGTGGATCCTCTGTCTCAGCACAGTTCAGGGCAGGTGTGACCCCAGCCTGTCCCCTGGGAGCAGCCTTTCCTCACCAGCTGGGAGTTCACCTACCATATTCACCCTTCCTTGCTGCTGGGGAGTTGGCCTACAGTTGCTCTGTTCCACTAGCTTTCCCTCAGCTGGCCCGAGGAACCCAGGAGAAGGAGGGGCTGTGGCCCTAACCACAGAGTGACTTACAGGAGGGAGAGGCCCTAGTCCTGCTCTAGGGGGAGACAGCCCCAGCCCACCGAGGCTGCTGGTCTAATGTAAGGGTAGGGCTTCTCTGGGGTGGGGAGAGGGTCAGAGGGAGCCTAACATTGATCCCTCCCTTGCCCCTCCAGTCTGAGGCCAAGAAGGTAAATGATGTGTCCTCGGCCTCCTGGGAGAACTAGCTGTGGGTGGGGTATGTGTGAGGGGTCCGGGCATCAGCCTTCTCAATTCAGAAAAGCAGGCAGGAAAAGGGGAGCTGCCTGCAGAGCAGCCCAGGGCCATTGCCAAGATAGGCCAGGAGGGGGCAGCAGTATCCAGCAGGAGAGAGGGCCGGTGGAACATGCCAACATGTGACTCATGGAATAGGACAGCTGTTTCATGCATGAAAACAGGCTCCAGAGGCAGAGATGAGCAAAAGAATACAAAGTCTCTCATAATTTGTAGGAATCTTGGGGAGGGCTTTGGACACATGTGGGGTGAGGGGGATGGAATCGGGATGAGGGGTGGTGGTAGCAACCAACAGGGAGACTCCTCTTGCCATTTAGGTAACAAAAGCAATCTAGAAATTTTAATGTATAGAGTCTGGTTGAGAAAAATGCGTCAAGACTTAAAATATTTTGGAGGTGGTTGCTGGAAAAGTTTGAAATGGCTGGAGATGGTGTTTGTGCTGTTATGCATGATACTCTAAGACCTGAGGACAGCAGATGCCAGAAGCTGCCCCCTGTTTGTTATAGACATTAGCTGCTGTTTATGGGATGCGCTTCTTTGGATGATGGCAGATCGGGCCTGCATCTTGACGGTGCTGAAGAACGTATTGTTCACAAATAAAATTGTGGTGAATCTGTCCTTCTTTGAGTCAGAACTGAAACAGGCAGAGCCTGCTCCTATGGGGCAGGAGAATCTTCAGCTGGGGTGGCCTTTATGTCCAGTGTCCTCTGGGGCCATGCCAGGTGGTAGGTCCTGGCTTTTGTGACAGGCAATAAACGTTCACGGCAGTTAAGTGATGATGACTGTGTAATCACAGACTGAATGATGCGGTGGAGGATGTAAAATCTCAAGCCTTTGTGGAAGGAAGAGGTCAGCGGAGATGCTGTGGTTAGGAAGGTTTGCAGAGCAAGTGGGACTTGATCTGAGTTGGAAGGTGGAGGCCCATGGCGGGGTGACAGAAGGACGGAGGGCCTTCTCTTGGGGACACAGCCTGAAGGAGGGCGTGGGATGGGACTGTGAGACCTGTCACACCAGATCAGAGTGTGCTGGGGTGTGCTGTGGAAGGCCCTGAATGCAAGGGTGGGAGGGGGTTAGAACTGATATGGTGAGAGGCAGTGACCTAATAAGGAGGAAGTTACAGAAGGAGGAGTCACATTTAGAAGATAGTAGAAATATATTTATATAATTTAGAAAATAGTAGAAATATCACACCAAGTGCATTAGTGGAAAAGCCAGACTGGATAACTTGGCACTCTCTCTCTCTACCTTATCAACCCCGACCTCCCTTTGGGATCTGATGATCTCATGCAAGGCTAAGGTTTCCATGTATTGACTCAATCTCTTCCATCCTCCATGACATAAGCAGGAGGCAGGAGTTCAGCCCAAGTGGGTCTGGTGGCCAGAGAGTATCTGGTTAGGACTTGTGGATGATGTCTGATTTCTGGGCAGCTACAAGGAGGGCAGCTGGAGACTGAGCGTCCCTCTATAATTAGTTTTGGGAAGAGGAACTTTGTACCAGTTGGGATCCTTTTGATTGCAAAAACACAGAATAACTGATCTAAAGTGAATTATAAATAGAGGCTCATTAGCTCATATAACAAGAAATATAGAGGTCAGAGGTTTCTGGTTTGGTTAATTCTGCCACTCAACCATGCCAATTTCTCTGCAATTTTTTTTGCTCCTCTCAAGAAAGATGATCTAACAGCAATAAGCATAGCTTTTCCAATGACGACAGCTAAAGTAAGAAAGGAGGGCAGGGGACATTTTCTTCCAAGATCTTTTTCTTATCAAGGCAGAATATCTTTCTCATGAACATTTTCTTCCAACATCTTTTTCTTACCAAGGCAGAATATCATTCTTATAAGCTCTCCAGAAGACTTCTCCTTCATATCACTGGCCGGAACCAGGTCCCATCGGCCGCTTCTAGATGCTAAGTTAGCTTTGAAATATCTGTGGCATTTTCAGCCTTTGTTATGGAAGAGGCAGTCTGAAGAGAAGGAAGGAGGGAGAGGGGGCTGGTGGATGGTTGGCAACGAATGGTGACAGTTGCCAACCCAAAGGATGAAGGGATGGTGGAATTGCTGCAGAGGAGGAAAAAGACCAAGTCCTGGGGCTTGTAGGAGGAAGAGGAGGAGAGCTCTTGGGGTTAAGAATGGCCTGTGTGTCGGGGTCCAAAGCACAACCATGGATTGTGTGTTTGGTTTGAGGGATGCTCCACCTACGCTGGTGCTGGGGTTGACTTAAATCGTGAGATCAGAGCCGCCTCAGTCTCTGTTTTTCCTCCTGCCAGTTTCAACCACGAGGACTCACCTTAAACCCACAGGGTGGAGGCTGGCATTGTATTATTGGCAATAGAATCCTTTCCTCGTCTATAAGGAAAACCTCCTGGAGGCCAGGCACTCCTGGAGGTGGGTGGAAATGAAGAACTGGGACCAGAACACATGTCTTTCTCCTGAATTTCCAGATTGAACATCTTGCCCATAGCAGTAGGAGGAGAGCAGCGCAGATGGTGCAAAGAGCAGATGCCTATCTGCTGGGGAAGAAACAGCTTGGCCTGGGAAGTCCCCATCTTTGTGAGGGGAGACAGGACCCAGTGCTCTGATAAGGCCTAGGCTGGAGGTCAGGGAGCCTCTGTGGGGAGCCTTTGAGGGGGACATGTAAATCTGAAAGGGGGTGCTAGACGGAGGAGTGGGATCATGACAGCTTAGAAGGGGAAAGGCCTAGGAGGGGGATTCGAGGAAGGGGCCCAAAGGACAAGGGCGAGAGTTAGGCAGCAAAATAGCAGGGCACCTAATGTCAGCCCACTGTGCCACCTCAGGAGTTCCCAGAGACCTTGTGGGGCCAGCAAGGTGAGTGAAGACCTTACCCTCACGCTGCACCCAGAACACTGTCCGAGTCAGGCTATGCCCCAGAGCCGGGGCTGAGCACAGAGTTGGATGGAGGTGAGGTGACTCTCCCTAGGCTTGAGATGGGGTTCTTCAAACATGCTTGGGGGTGAGGTAGACTTTCCTCCAGAGTCCAACCTCCTTCACTGAGACCTCCCACCCCAAGAACACTGAGGAGGCCTCAGGGCCGCTCTCTCCGCTCTTGGGTGTCATCCTCCTTGGCCTGCCAACTCAGTGGTCAGAAAACTGCACAGGCATTGCCTCCCTCAGGAGTAAACAGAGTCCCTATTCTCCCACAGAAGGCGTGAGTGCCTGGATTAGGGTTCAGGAGCTCTGAGCTAACACTTGGTTCTGTCCCTCACCACAGCGTGGCCTTGGGCGAGTCACTGGATCTCTCCCAGCCTTGGTCTCATCCTCTGTCAGCCAGCCGCACTGTCCAGGGCTGTGGGGTGGACTGACTCCACTTGAAACCACGGCTCAGCCTCTGGGAGCTGCCAGTCTCCAGATGGATTAACCTCCTTCCATCTGTGGTTTCCTCACCCAGGAATGGGCATCGTATTGTCTAGAGAGTTCAAACGGTGCCTGGCACCCAGTTGGCACTTGGTGAATGTTAACTTTCCCCCTTTTCTTGCTGAGTTTTTGTTCAGTTTTCAGCCATTCACTTCCATGTGTGTATTGTGCTAACTTTTGCCAAGTGCAGAGTCAACAGCAGCAGCAGCAGCAGCAGCAAAATCCAAAACAAAATGGGTCCCATCTCACTTAGTCATTAAGAGGGATTAACGTTAGACTGTGGGGCTGGCTGGGAACCAGGGTCAGGTCACCATCCTGACTATCATCGTGAGAAATAAATGGGATAAAGAGGGTTTTATAATCTGTGAAGGGCTACCAGGACAGGTGTAAGGAATTGATCCCCAGGAAGGAAGCCCAAATGGTGGGGTTTCAGACATGGTGACAGTCTGGTGAGGGGCCTCCCACCATGGCTCCCAGCCCTCAGGGTGGGGCTCTTGGCCAGGCCTGTCCAGGGCCAGGACTAGGGAGACCTGAAGTGGGGAAGGAATTTGCCTTTCTCCGGAGTTCCTACAAGTGGCAGAGACAGGCTCAGGGTTTGATTTGCTACTCTTCCTGGTTGAGATGTGAGAACAGTGTCCGTGGGTGGGAAAATAGGGGACTCAGCTTTCCACCCCTCCTTTAGCAGAGCTCTCAACCCACTGCGCTTGTCCTGGAGGGTTCTGTACCTCCTCTCCTCTGTGCCCTGAAGGAAAAGGACAACTCTACCTTTAGGATCAAGGCAGAACTTTAATGAATTTCAAGGTTCACTTTTAGAACCCTCAGATTCTACAGCTTCAGTCTAGCGGTTGAATGTCCCCATTCATGTCCTTGAACCCTGATTATGATTTACACTATTGCCCACACCACGCCACTGCTGCTACCACTGCCACCCACTGCCACTTCTGCTACTGTAGAGTCACGGCTCACAAAGTGGGCAGCATAAGACATAAAAATAAGTGTATTTAAAATAGGTAGGAGAGTCCAGCAATTAAGATCATGGACTCTAGAGCTATACTGCCTGAGCTGAATTCCAGGTTCTGCCATTTACTACCTGTGTGATCTTGGGTGAATTACTTAACCCCACTGTGCCACATTTATAAAGTGGGGTGACACTAATAGTTCCTACCTCTTAAATTTGTGGTGTAGATTAAATGAATTCATTTAATCCAGAACAGTACCTAGAACAAAGTAAAGCCTACATAAGCATTAGCTATTTGTATCCCTGAAAATCCTCCAGGATGCTGTTCCACTGGAGACGGATGTACTATTTCTCAACAAGTCTAACACAGCCAAGGTTTTCAATTGCTGGGAAGGGTGGCTGTTTCCTCAGGTGAGCTCCGGATAAGGCACTTGGCTTGGGTTGAGGTGCCGTTTTGTGTGACAGAGATGTTTCTTTATCATTAATGTTATCCTGAGTTCACCAAGATGATCCCCCATGGGAACCAAGATGGCCCAAGAAACTGTGGTTTCCCATCTCCCATTTCACACCTGGACAGCATCTCTAACACTGTTCTGATTGTCTCTTTCCCTCTGCTGATTAGATGTAGATGAAGTTGAACATAAGCCTGATGCCTTCACACTGTTCTGCTGCTGCTGTTGCTGCTACCACTTCCACCACACATCAAACCATTTGTTGAGGGCTCCCTCTGTGCCATGCATCATTCTAACCACTTTATAAGTGTTGTCTTATTTAATCCTTAACAATTCTGTGAAGTGAATATTATCATCCCCATTTTACAGGTGAGGAACCCAAAGTTCAGAGAAGTAACTTGGCAAGGTCATAGAGCTAGGAAGAGAAGAAACTAGAATTCAAATCTGTGTTTTGCTCCCAAGGCTAGTATTGTTCACCATGGGGTTACACACATCAGCATCCTCAACTATGCTGAGTTTCTTCAGTACAGGGACAGGGTTGCCCATGTCTTTCCATTACACAAAGACCTTTCATCATGAGGCTGGCACTTGGTACATGTGATTTTAATACAATAAAAACACTGGCACATCTGTGCTTCCTTCTAGGGTGTGCCTGCTTTCTAGAACTCTCTAATTACGATTTCCATACTATATTCAAGTCCTTGCATGAGGACACCCAGCTATGTCTGGATATCTTCTTTCCTGGTGACTCTAGGGCAAGTAGTAGTGAGGGACACTCAGGGGAGGAGAGTGCTGGAGGGGAATGTCATTCTACCTATACAGATGTCTGGTTGGTCTGTCTTACTCCCAGTAATTTGGGAGAGGTTTCTACCTCAGTGCTTTGGTGTTCTGGGTGGTTAGCACCTAGCTAGGGCAAATATACCCATTCTTTAGATGAGATTTGCTTGCTAATTGCTTTTACCTCAGAGACAGAGAAGAAGGCATCAGCTTCAATAAGACATATACAAGGTGATTTCTAGGTAGCAGCACCAGAGACCATGGCAAGGAGAGCTTGACCAGACCTCATCTCTTACGGTCCTAGAAAACAGGCAGAGCAAAAGAGGATCTACACACACACACACATACACAAACCATACAATATAACAAAGAGCACAAGGAATGCCCAATTACCCACCAGCTTAAGATATAAACCACTACCAAAGACTTAAATGTAAGAGCTGAAACTATAAAACTCATAAGAAAATGTAGGGAGAAAGCCTTGTGACATTGGATTTGGCAATGATTTCTTGGATATGACGCCAAAAGCTCAGGCAACAAAAGAAAAAAATAAAGAATTTGGGCTACATCAAAATAAAACTTCTGTGCATCAAAGGACACAATCAAGAGAGTGAAAGGCAACCCACAAAATGGGAGAAAATATTTGCACATCATATATCTGATAAGGGGTTAATATTCAGAATATATAAAGAACTCCTATAATTCAACAACAGCAAAATAAACAACCCAAGTAAAAAATGGGCAAAAGACTTGAATAGACTTTCTCCAAAGAAGATATACAAATAGTCAATCAGCACATGAAAAGATGCTCCACATCACTAATCATTAGGAAAATACAAATGCAAATCAAAACCACAATGAGATACCACTTCAATCATTAAGATGGCTAATATTAAAAAAAAAAAACCCAGAAAAAATCAAGTGTTGATAAGGATATGGAGAAATTGGAAACTTTGTGCTCTTTTGGTAGGAATGGAAAATGGTGTAGCCACTGTGAAAAACAGTGTGGCAGTTCCTCAAAAAATTAAACAGAGTTACCATAGAATGATCCAATAATTCCATTTCTGGGTATATATCAAAATTAATTGTAAGCAGATTCTCAAAGAGGTATTTGTATACCCATGTTCATAGCAGTGTTGTTCACAATAGAAGCAACCCAAGTGTCCATCAACAGAGGAATAGATAAACAAAGGGGGGTATATACATAAATGGAATAGTATTCAGCCTTAAAATGGAAGGAAATTCTGACATATGCTTCAACGTGGATGAACCTTGAGCACATTATGCTAAGTGAAATAAGCCAGTTGCAAAGACAAATGCTGTATGATTCCACTTATATGAAGTACCCAGAGTAGTCAAAGTCATAGAGACAGAAGCAGAAGGGGGTGGTGGGAGGGGAGAACAGGGAGTTAGTCTTTAATCGGTATAGAGTTTCAGTTTTTTGTTTTTTTTTTAAAGATTTATTTATTTATTTCCCCCCCAAAGCCCCAGTAGATAGTTGTGTGTCATAGCTGCACATCCTTCTAGTTGCTGTATGTGGGATGCGGCCTCAGCATGGCGGGAGAAGCGGTGCGTCGGTGCGCGCCCGGGATCCGAACCCCGGGCCGCCAGCAGCGGAGCGCACGCACTTAACCGCTAAGCCATGGGGCCGGCCCTAGAGTTTCAGTTTTGCAAGATGAAAAGAGTTCTGGAGATGGATGGTGGTGATGGTTGCACAACAATGTAAATGCACTTAATACCACTGAATTGTACGTGTAAAAATGGGAAATTTTACATTATGTGTATTTTACTACAACTAAAAAAAACACATATAAACCCTTACAAATACAGCTGAATCCCCCCCCCCCCCGCTTTTTTTTTTGTGAGGAAGATCAGCCTGAGCTAACATCCATGCTAATCCTTCTCTTTTTGCTGAGGAAGACCGGCTCTGAGCTAACGTCTAATTGCCAATCCTCCTCCGTTTTTTTTTTCCCCCAAAGCCCCAGTAGATAGTTGTCTGTCATAGTTGCACATCCTTCTAGTTGCTGTATGTGGGATGCGGCCTCAGCATGGCTGGAGAAGCAGTGCGTTTGTGCGCTCCGGGGATCCAAACCCGGGCTGCCAGTAGCGGAGCACGCGCATTTAACCACTAAGCCACGGGGCCGGCCCTGGCTTGTATTCTTTTAATGGTGGGTTTTTTTTTTTTTTTTATTTAAATTTTTTATTTATTTATTTTTCCCCTAAAGCCCCAGGCGATAGTTGTATGTCATAGTTGCACATCCTTCTAGTTGCTGTATGTGGGACGCGGCCTCGGCATGGCCGGAGAAGCAGTGCGTCGGTGCGCGCCCGGGATCCGAACCCGGGCCGCCTGCATCGGAGCGCACGCACTTAACCGCTAAGCCACGGGGCCGGCCCTAATGGTGGGTTTTGATGAACATAAATTTTAAATTTAAATGTAGTGAAGTCTTTTCTTTTCTGGATTATGTTCTTTTTCTCTTTGCTTAGGGAAACCTTCACTACCCCAATGTCATAAAGATCTTTTCCTACATTTTCTTCTGAAAGTTTTGAAGTTTTGTTTTTTACATTAAAATTTTTAACCCAGCTGGAATTTATTTTTTGTATATTATGTGATGTAGAATGGAATCCAGTTCCATTTTTTCTCCACAAGGAAAATTAATTACCCCAGAACTACTTATTGATGAAGCTGTCACTTCCCATCGATTTGCAATCTCCCACTCAATGCCCCTCTCTCACAGATCACATTTCCATTTATGTGTGGGTCCGTTTCTGGGATCCCTGTTTTGTTCTGCTTTTCTCTGTGCCATTACTTCAATGTCTTAATGACCATTGATTTATAATGAGTCTTCTATTCTCTAGGGAAGCCCACTGTCTTGTTCAACTTCTTCAAAATTATCTAGGCTCTTCCATATACATTTCAGAATTGGCGTATTTTATTAGGTTGATTCCTAGATATTTACATTTTTTGTTCTATAACAAATGGCATTATTAATTTTTTTTCTAACTGTTGCTAGTATTTAGGAAGACAATTGACTTTTGTATAGAACTACACCTTGCAGGGTGTGCCACCCTTGTATCTGTAGAGTGTGGGAGGCAGGTCATGGACTTGCTAGGTACCTCTGCTCTCCAGCAGGACCTGGCAATGGCTGGAGGAATGGAAGTCCTAGTGGCTACTTTTGGCTAGGAATGGTGATGTAGAGAAGGACAAAGGGGCAGGGAGAGTGATATGGCAGTGAAGGAACTGGATGAGAGAGCTGGAGAGATTTTTATATTGAGACAGTAGGGTTGAGGGGAGAGGAAATAGCTTCTGGTAAAAATTTCTAGAAGGATTTCTGGATGGTGCTTTGGTTGAGCCCTTTAGGAAAACCCATAGCTGCCACTGTAGTCACATTTGTGCCTCCTTTGACTGTGACTAATTGTAAATCGAGTCAAGTTGGTGAGGTGAGGTGGCAAGGAAGAGTCAGTATTAACTGGATTAGACCTGGTGCCAAGTAGCTTACCAACAATTGCTGATTGAGTGATCACATCCACATCAACTCCTGGGTGGGTGCCAGAGTCAAAGCCCTGAAGGGAGTTGCACTTAGTGGTTGGGGTTTGATAGAGCTTCACTGGGAAAATGGGGAGGTGGCATGTCTCTTTCTTTCTGGAACCACTTCATAGTATTCAGAAATAGCCCCTAATACTGGGGTAATGTGAGGCAGAGTATTGCCAGGCCAGCACTTAGTAAGCCCTGAGTAAATAATACCTTGCCTCCCCCTTGTGCTCCCTTGAGAGCCACTGTGGATAAAACCACGTGAATGGGCTTAAATGAGGCTTGTTGTGATGGGCATAATGGCCCTGGACACCAGATCTCACTGAGGTCACAGTCACTGTTGGTCCCACTAGAGCCTCGGGAGTTGGAACTCAAGTCAAACCTCGTATCAGGAGCCAAATGAGAACTTCTCTGAATTTCTAGCTTGGCAGCACTTTAAAGCCGGCCCTGCTCATCTCCTTTCTTTGCTGGCTTAACGGAATCCCCTTACCCCCTCCCTCCCCAACCATTGATCTCTGAGGAGCTAGGAAGAGGGCACACTGTCCCCTCTATTCTGCATGCTGTGGCTAAACATCTGAACCAGGGTCTGGAGAGACAGTCAGAGGCAGGAGGCCCTCAGGGAGCCCCCAGTCTGCATGGGGAGACTGAGCCCCTGATCTGCATAAGTTGCCAGGTGAGGAGGGACACAGTCTTGCTCCTGAGGACCACCCAGGGTGAGGGAAGAAAACTCTCACCCTTGGAGGTGATCTAGTCTGAGGGAGGAAGACACAGCCTCTGCTGATAAGGCAGGAGATGAAACAATCTGGGCAGCAGATGTAGGGTGATGTTCTGGATGACAGAGCTCAGTGATGAAGGTGGTGTGGGGCTTGACGTCAGGGGTAGAGATCCTGGAGGGGGCAGAATTTGGGGTGGAGGAAGGCTTGAGGAAGGCCTGGGTGGAAGATGGAACGTGGAGGAAGGAAGAGGATGAGACTGGGTTGCACAGTGGCAGATTGTGCCAAGGCAAATTTAGGCAGTAGGATCATAGAACTCACCCTGCATTTGTGACAGCATCTAAGTGCTCACCCTTCATGGGGCCCTTCCCAAGTAGTCCAGTGCCCATGGAAGGCAGGTGTAGCCAAGACCCTGGGCTAAGAGCAGGGGTGTGGAAGGCGAGGTTCTTAATTCCCAGGGTGAGGAGGGGTTTTAAGAAATACTTAGGGTTGGCAGTGGTTTCTGTGGAGTCCTCCTTCCTATAGCAGAGCTGAGGAGGAGGCGAAGTAGTTCCTTGGGCCCCTCCCATCTCTCCTTTCAGGTCCTCCATCCACTCCTCTCCAAATCTAGTGCGTCTTTCCCGGGGCCTTGCTCTCAGCTGACTGCTAATTAAGCACCACCAAGTGTCAGCAGATAATAAAGGTGTGTTTACATTTTAATGATTTAGTTAATTCAGCAGAGAACTACTTTGATCTTTCTTCAGGGCAGGCCCTGTGCTGGCTGCTGGTGATGCAGCTGTGGGAGATCAAAATTGGCCACCTCAAAATGTGTCTCTTTACCATGATTATTTTCTCTGAAGAAACTTTGACCTTCCCCCAAACTTATGCCCAAAAAACGATAGACTGGGAGGGTCCTTGCTAAGCCCATTCTTATCAAAGTTCTGTTTACCAAACATTTACATTTGTAAGGGAAATCTCCATTTGTAAAGGTTTCTCTTTCTCTGTACTGGGAAGAGGGGGGATGACCTCTCTCTAGAAATTCTTATCAGTACGGAAGGAGAGGACTTAAATCTGCATACTCTTGATTACTGTACTTTCTGACTCCCCCACCCCCAACAGCCTCCTTTGTCTTTACTGAAATCTATTTAAGAAGAGAACCTCTGCCATTTTCTCAGAGTTTCCCTGGTTTCTCCCATGTATACATGCTATAAAACTTTGTTTGATTTTCTCCTGCTATTTGGTCTCATGTCAATTTAATTTGTAGCCCAGCCAGAAAGGACCCAGAGGGGGTAGAGGATAGTCTTCCTTCCCTTCACAGCCATGAATAAACAAGGGAGACTCTTTTCCTATAGACATCCTGTTCCCCCAGGAGTCCTTACTACAGGGCATGTGATGCTATCTGGGGGTTCATGGAAGGTCTTCCTGACAGATACCTAAAGCAGAAGTTAACCAGGTAGGATGAAGGATGGGAGAGTATTCTGGGCATGTGCAATAGCTTGGAGGAAGCCTCTGTAGTGGGAAGGAACATGGTCGGTGATGGAGGAGCTGGAAGGATGCCAGAGCAGATGGAGTGCAGTGTAGGGGGAGGAGAGAGGCTCGAGCCTGGAGGGCAGGGGCCAGGTCACCCAGGGCTTTGAATGGCAGGGAGTTTGTACTTGACTCAAAGAAAAATGGAAAGCTTGTACATCCTTTTGTCTTTGGGAGTGACTTAGGGTGACCAACATGTCCTGGTTTGTCAGGGATGTTCAGGTTTTAGCAATGAAAGTCCTGTGTCTGGGAATCCCCAGTCCCAAGCAAACCAAGATGGACTTGATTGATTGGATTTAAGTTTTAAAAAGGTCACACTGCCTGAAGAATGAATAACTGGATTAGAAAGGGCAAGAGAGGATGAGGGAGAGCATTTAAAATGCTGGGGAAGAGCAATGGTTAAAAAAAAGCATCTAATATTTATTGGAGGTCTACTATGTGTCAGCCACTTTTTCAAGCTCTTTATGTTCATTATACTATTTAATCTTCAAAACAACGCTCTAAGCCAGATGCTATTTTCATTTTTATAGTTGAGGAAAAAGGCTTAGAGAGGTTAGGTAATTTGTCCAAGGTCAAACATATTGTGAGCAATGAATTGGGATTTGAACCAGAAAAGCTGACTTCATGCCTGACACTGTTGTCATGTATGTGTTGCATCTGTCCTGATGAAGAGAAGACTAAAAGTTTGTATGTCCCAAGATGGCTCTTCCAATGTGTGTGTTTTTTCCACCCTGCCAAGAAATTCTCCAGTGTGAGTCCTACAATTCAATTCAATTCTGACACTATTTACCTGGAGATAGCATCAGATCCCACAGGGTAAGAGCTCAGTGCTACAAGACTGTCCCTTTCCTCCACCAATCCCAAGTCTAGGTTGTCACCTGTGCTTCTGACCAACTGGCTATTGATCGGAGGTTGCTATGACCCCCTCTTTGAGTTCAATTAATTTTCTAGAGCAGCTCATAGAACTCAGAGAAACATTTTACTTACTAGATTGCCAGATATTATAAAAGAATATAACTCAGGAACAGCCAGATGGAAGAGATGCATAGGACGAGGTATGTGAGATGGAGCGCAGAGCTTCCGTGTTCTCTCTGGGAAAGCCAATCTCCTTGAATCTCTATGTGCTCACCAACGTGGAAGCTCTCTGAACCCCATTCTTTTGGGTTTTTATGGAGGCTTCATTACATAGGCATGATTGGTTAAGTTATTGGCCATTGGTCATCGATTCAACCTCCAGTCCCTTTTCTCTCCCTCAGAGGTCAGGGGGTGGGGCTGAAAGTTCCAACCCTTCAACCACCTGGCTGGTTTCTCTGGCAACCAGTCCCCATCCTCAGGTGCTTTCCAAAAGTTACCTCATTAACATAAACTCAGGTGTTGTTGAAAGGGGTTTGTTATGAATATCAAGACACCTTTATCACTCTTCTCACTTAGGAAATTCCAAGGGTTTTAGGAACTCTGTGCCAGGAACTTGGAAGAAGACCAAATATATATTTCTTATTATAAATCACAATATCACAGCTCTCCATAAAACAACTCATTCAGGTCATACTATAATGAAGATTACTGATTGACAGATCCCACTGTTTTAGACAGAGCTCCTCAATAGTTTTTAGTGCCTCATTCTTAAACAGGAGCAGATGGCCAAGGCTCACCAGACAGTTAAGGAAATCCTTATATACGAAAGACTAAAAAGTAAAAACAACCTTCAGATAAATAGATAAACAGATAAAAAGGAACTTAGAAAAAAAAGTTAATGCATGTAATAGAAAAAACTTTAAAAGACTAATATCTTCAGAGAATTAAGAGAAGATGTTGAATCTGTGACACGGGAACAAGCAGAAATTAAAAAAAGACATTTAGAGAATAAAAAGATCATGGAAATTACAAAATGGGCTTGCTTCTGGGTTTCCACCATTGTTGGCAGAAGTGAAAATTCAATATAAGTGTTAGAAGGTAAAGCTGAACAGAAACTAGAATTAAAAAACAAGAATATAGAAAGTAAGAAAAGAAATGAATATGAGAAAATCAGTTCTGGAAGTTCAAGAGTAGAGAGTGGATCAAGACAATGGAGGGAAGGAAATGATCAAAGACATGATAAAAGAAAATTGTTGAATCTGGAAGATATGTGTTTTCATATTAAAAGAACCCCTTGATGATTGCCCAGCACAGGGGATTAAAAAAAAAAAAGATTCTCAGCAAGGCATATCATCATGAAATTTTAGAACACTGTGACAAAGAAAAGATTCTTAAATTTTCCAGTGGAATGAAACTGAATATAATTCTGGAAAATAGAAGAAAATCATGCAATGTCTCCAAACTTCTGAAGGAAAGTCATTTACAGTCTAGATTTCTATACCCAGACAAACTATCAATCAATTATAAATGCAGAAAAAATATTTTCAGATATTCAAGGTCTTAATGTTACCTCCTAAGAATCCTTTCTCAATAAGTTAATGGAGGATGTGCTCTTCCAAAACAAGGGAATAAACCAAGTAAGACAAAGGCATAGATCCGGGAAATAGGTGACATCATACAGGAGAAAGGCAAGAGGAAATCCCAGGATGAAGGTGTAGGTAAGACCCAAGAAGATGACCTTGCAGCAGATCTAGAAGAAATCAGTCCAGATGGGAGTAGGATTGTAGGGGACTCCAGGAGAGTCGCCTCTAAGTAATAAAAACAAAGTTATAGACCATCTAATGTATTTAACTGAATTGAGAGGAGATTTACAATTTGGTGAAGAGTTCTGGAAGGGTTAGTGATAGGAAAAGAGAAAACCAAGCAAATGAAAAAAATAAGTCAGCTATTAACTCCTATGAAAACAAAATGTTGTACAAGAAAGAAAATCAAAGCAGATGTCGTTGTTTATCTGTAAACAGTAGTTACATAGTCATTATACTACATACCGTGAATTCTGTTTTAACCAAAAGCTATGATATAACTATGCTGGAGAAATTGTGGGGGAGGGGAAGTATGTGTGTATTTGTGTGTGTGTGTGTGTGTATGTTGTAAAAGAATGAAACCCTCATTTTCTAGTATAGGAAGTCATTAGCTAGTACGAAAACCCGAAAAGTCATCAAATAGAAATAGAAGTCTATTATTTAGAAATATAGAAGTAAATACAAAAAGAAATGGCTAAAAGGATTGAAAGCAGTTGCCTCAGGGATGGGAACTTGAGAGTGGGGAGTGTTGACATTAGCCTTGTAGAACAGTGTGACTTTAAAATTATGTACGTAAAAACTTGATTTAAAAGAAAAACAACTCGGGAGGGACATCCAGGTCTGGGAAAAACTGAGGAGAAGGATTTTAGGCAGAAGGTACAGTAATTATGTCAGAGGGCTGAGCAGGAGGTGGGAGTGGGGTGGGGAGCCGGTTTATGCTGTCCCTAGTGGAGGTCTGTGAGATGGGCAACGCTGGGGGTGGGGAGGCTAATGAAGTGGTCTGGTACCCAGGAGAAAGAGCAAGGTCTTGGTTTTCTGGGTAAGAGGGCAGTATTTAGAGGTCTACAGAGCTCGGCTATGGCCTCTTACTTTAAAGGAGGAGCTGGCTCAGTGGTAGGAGGCAGCATCAGAGAAGATAGAGAAGAAGCAGTTTTTTAGGAGGAGGCAGGAGAAGGGCCCAAATCAAGGAGGTTCTATGCTTTGACCTGAGGAAGGACCTCAGACCCATGCGGTGAGATGGCATGGAGGGCTGGAGGCTGAGAACGAGTCAAGTGCAGTTTCGGGTTAGACCAGAGGCCCTTGTCTCCTCTACCTGAATAAACATTGCCTAAAGAGGAGATCCATTCAATAAATTTTATTTATTTAAAAGTTACTATGTTTCAGGAGCCATTCTTGTGATCGGAGATACAGCAATGAACAGAACAGATAGAAATCCCTACTGGCGTGGCGTCATGGTTTGGAGGAAGTAGCTAACGATCATGGGGCACAGAACACATATTCAGCATGTTCCAAGCACTTTATAGTATTAACTCACTTAATCTTCACAACATTACAGAAGAGATACTACTAATTCTCCTGTTTTACAGATGATGAAACTAAGGCAAAGAGAGGTTAGGTAACTTGCTCAAGATCACACAGCTGATACACACACGGCTGGGCTTTGAACCTGGACGTTTGGGCTCCCGGGCTGGGGCTCTCCTGACACCATGCTATACCGCCTTTGCAGTCTCACTCTCCTTCGCAAACGGGGGAAGGGAGGGGACTTTCTAAAGACAAACCAGCCATAGACTCTGCCCTGCAGTGCCTTGCAGGGAGGAGAAGGCCTGTCCACTTGTCAGTGGAATGGGGTGAGAAGGGCTGGGCGGGAGCGGGAATTGCTGGACCCATCAGCTGGTCACTCCAGAGTCTCAGGGAGCAGAGTTGTGCATAATCCTCTTACTACTAATCAGACCCTGACTTGACCCCTGCTTCTCCAGCGCTGGGGGAAATGGGCACATGCATTAAAAAAAACAGCAAATTTTGCGCATGGTATGTAGAGATAGAATTTGAGCGAGAGGAGACTTCAGTGGGCAGATGTTCGTGCTGACAGTATTCTAAGGGCGGAATGCGGTGTGGAGAGAAGCACAGTCTATCATTTTCATTGTGTTTGCCTCCAGCTGATTTATGTAAATGCTTAATCTTGGCCTGGGCTAGGGCAGCAGAAGGGGCTCCGTGACACCTTTTCGGAGAATGCTCCAGGAAGTCAAGTTCACCTGAGGGCTGGGCTCTGGCTTCAGGAACAGGTGGAGGGCTGGGCTCCTCCCCTGTAGTTGGCATTAATCTTTTGATCTAGCTACTGTTACGCCCTGTTGGAAGCTGAAATTGCAGCGCCATCACTCACTTCTGTACACTGGGGGGTACCCGGTGAGGGGAGATTTGGGATTCTAAGTCACAGGATTTCACTGTGTCTCCTCTAAGCAAACCTGAGTCTACTGACGCTATTAATACAACCCTCTATATCCATATGGCACTTTCTTTCTAGCTGCTTTCACATCCATTATCTCTGTGAAGCTGGTAACTCATTCGTTTCCCCCTTTGACAGATGAGAAGACAAAGACTTCTCAAAGGAAAAGGAAATATGAGTTTTGCCCAGTGTCACATAGAGTTATAACCCTGCACTCTTGGTTGTGTTAGCACCAGTCCCATCCCTCCGTTGCCTGGCCAGCCTTGACTGCACCCCACCAAGATGCTTTCTGTGATCTCCTGTTGTGAGGTGGAACATGCTATCAGCATGGCTAAGACCCAGTGCCTGTCCCTGGGAGCTTGCTGCCACACCGGGGAGAGGCTCCTGTACAGAGGTAGTTCCAGTGCCACGAGAGAGTGCCACAGAGAAGTAGGAAAGTGCTGAGGGTCCTGGAGTCAGGAGGGAGAACTCTTATTTTCTTGAGATAGTTAGGGAAGTCTTCACAGAGGAGGTGACTTTTGATTGGGCCTTGCAGGAAGGTTAAGAATTTTCTAGAAGTGGAGAGGATGCCTGGCAGAAACTGGTATAGGCAAAGTCATGAATGAAATGGGTAAGAGTGTCAGGACTGGATACAGATTATTCTGGGCCCTGAAACTTTTTGGGGGGACCTTCCTCTCAGAAAAAGAATACAAAAATTACAAACGCATAATTAAACATGAAAGCAAATTTTTATTTAGAATGAGAAAAGAATACAGCAAATCACAAATTTCAAAAAGTTGACAAATACCACAAACATTACACGTCAGAAAAATGACAATATTTTAATTAACTGGATGACTCAACTGTATACTTAATTATTTTTCTGTGTTTTCTTGGCTGTATGATCTTTGATTGCTTCATATGACAACCATTTTGTAAAATCATTTTCTATGTAAAGACTAGAATGATAATTCAGTCTTTCCTCTGATACTGTTAATTAAATTAGTTTTTGCTATTGATAGTTTGAAGTTTTTGTTTTCAGCTTTACAACTTGTTACTGGTAATGTCATGTAAATTCTTAGGATTATTGCCAAATTGAGAAAACCTCTATCAAATTTCTTTCACATATTTCAGGGCATCTCAAGTTTTCATAAAATGTAATCTTAAGTAGTTTTTAAATGGAAGACATTTATTATTGGTTTATTGTCTATGGTCTTCTGGCAGTGGCTTCTTACATTATCCAAGAGCTTCACAATGACTTCTATTGAAGATTTACTCTTTTTCTTACTGAATTATTGTTTTTGGTATGATCTGAAATTGTTTATTTTACAATATGAGTCTCATTATCAGAACACGGTATACTGATTCCTTTTCTCTTCTTTATTGCTTTTGTTTCAATATTTTATTAATTTTTAATCTGAATTTTATTGAGCTTTTGAGTAAATAAATCTATGGCCTTTACATATATCTAAATCTGTAATTTATCACTTACTTCCTTGACATGTTCTAAAATGTTTTCCGAGATTACAGTTAAAATGGCACATTCAACCTTTCTTGACTTTTTGGATCTCATTCCTGCTTCTTTTCTAAGTCTTCAAAAATATATTTGAGTCCTTGAAATGTCCTGTATCCCTGTCCCCAGGCTTGGACAGCTTTATGATGGGAAGACCATCTCATCACATTTGAGACTTTTAAAAGTAAAATCCAAGCTGAGATGTGTTTAAAATCCACCATCCAGAAGATCACCCAAAAAACAAATCATGTACCTATTGCCAAATACAAAAGTCGCCAACAGCCTTAGACAGTGTGGGGACAGCTTTTCTCCAAAGAGACTCGGGGAATGAGCTCTGCAGACCGCACCCTCCGTGTACTGTGAGCCTTTCCACAGAGGCTGGGGGCCCTTTCGCACCTTTCAGAACAGCTGTAGTCGTGGGACAGACGAGAGACAATGTTGTTTGCGGCAGGTAACAAACATCAGGTACTTGTGTCACTTTTGAATAAAGTCACAGATTCATGGTTTCCTGATGGAGAAAAAGTAAAATTGCTCCTGAGGTTTTCCATTGTAACGGTTGTGCACAATGACCCTCAACTACTCAGCATTTTCCGTGCAGTTGTGGAGTGATATTTGGTGTTTGGTTTATTTATTTGATCTACCATCTCTTTTTTCTATATGTTTTGTCATTGGTTTGATTAATTTTTTGTCGGCTGTTTTGGAAAAATAAGTCATTTTTTCCCCATTTTTGACATTTCCTCAACTGATCTTGCAAAAATGAACCCAATTCAGCAATTAGTTTAATGACTTTAATCAAATTTCTATTATACCACTTTTCAGTGTCACCTTTAAAGGGAAAATCTCTTTCACTTAAAAATGCAATAATTGAAATTACTCTTTTTTTTTAGCACTGTGTAGTAATACTGAATATTTGTCCTTATCTGTTCTTCAAGTTATTGATCTAGTCAGTGTATAATTTATTTGACTTACATGTAATACAAGTAAACATGGCCTTATTGTACTCTGTGGAGTCTTCCTGACTTGCAACGGTTCCCCATACATTCCTCTAGTCTGAAAACCTGTCTGATCTAGATCGTGTTTGTCCTGTTGAAAATAGTACACGAGTAAAATGATATGTGCAATCTGTATCAGTTATCAATTTGTTGCCTCTCAGCTCTGAATTCATCCTGCATCGCCTGCTGTGTGAAATGGACTGGGCCCTTAAAATATTTTTCCTGTGTCAGCTGGCACCATACTAAGCTTTGTCAGTTCAGGGCACTGGAGAGACACTGCGGGAGGAGGGCTTTTCCTTCCTGGGACCCGTGCACCTGTTTGGTTAGCTCCCACAGTGCAGAGAGCTTGCTTAGCACCAGGCTGTGAGCGCACACAGCTTCTCCAGTGCTTGGCTGTGTAGCGCACACAGCTTCTCCAGTGCTTGGCTGTGTAGCGCACACAGCTTCTCCAGGGTCTGGCTCTGCAGAATGCTCAGCTTCCTCAGAACCCAACCCCTGCAGCACGAGCAGTGTCTCCAGCATCTAGCTCTTGCAGCACATGTGGCTTCTCCAGTGCCCAGCTCTTGCCCTCCACAATATAAGTGGGCTACGTCCAATCAGTTGATGGCCTGAATGGAACAAAAGACTGACCTCCTCCGAGGAAGAGGGAATTCTGACCACAGACAGCCTTTAGACTTGAATCTCAACATTGGCTCTTCCCTAGTTTCCAGCCTGCTGGCCCACCCTGTAGATTTTGGACTTGCCAAGCCTCCACAATCATGTGAACAAACTCCTTAAAATAAATCTCTTTCTCTCTCTCTATCCTATTGGTTCTGATTCTCTGGAGAACGCTGACCAATACACATGGGCAATTTCTCAAGTACAAGACCCCTGCAGGGCCAGAGGCTTCTCTAGTGCCAGGCTCCTGTTTCTCCAATGCCCAGCTCCTGCAGTGCATGGTGGCAGCAGCTCCTCTAGCACTCTCACCCCTCAGACAGTTTTGTAGCAGAATGTCTCAGTGAGACACCACTGCATGCTTCCTCTGGCATCCTAGAGGGTGGATTTCCACTAAGTCCCACAGGTGTGAACCACAGCCATTTCTCGCCATCCAGTAAGTCATGGCTGTGTCCTTTCCAGGTCTCAGCCCGGGGGTGGGTGGAGCTCTTCCTTGGGAGCTCTCTCTCAGCCCAGGAGTAGTAGCTGCTCCTTATGGCTGCTATCCCTATATGTTTAGAGTCCTCTTTACTTCTTACCAGCTGATCCCTTGTTACTCCAATCCTTTGTTTAATTAATAATTCTTTATATTAAACTCTCCCTGTTCAAGTTGCTGTGTGGTTTCTTTCTGTTGATTGTACTCCAATGGATACTGAATCTTTAGTTTTGGAATAGGCCAGCCAGGATCTGATAGCAGTCTGATTGTTAAATCTTATTTCAAAATATCTGAGAAGCATCTCTTCTGTCCATTGTTTGTTTTGTTTGATTCTCTGCAAATATAATCAGGATAACAATTTAGAACAAAAACTATTTTTTATTAAACAATGTTGAATGAGATTATTGTTCATTGTAACAGGCTATAATGAAAGATCATGGTCCTTATTGAAGTCAATAAATTTATTAAAATTAAGATGGCAGTAGATAATAACAACAATAAACAAACACATAGGGACAGAAAAAAAAAAAAAAAAAAGATGGTACATCCTTTGTTGATCATATAAGTTGTGTTTTCCTTTTCTATTACTTTCATCTTCCTCTGCTTTTTCATTTCCTGTCTATGTGCGTCCCAAACCTCAAAATTGTCTTTATCTCTTCTGTTGTCATTTTAGTGGTCTAAATTTATTTGGCTATTTTGATTCTTTTCCTTACACTCATAATTTTGATCATCAGAGTTTTTGGTTTCTTTTTGGCATTTTGAAGCTTCCATCAGTCTTCTTTCTTTGCAGGATACATGTTGGACTTGCACTAGGACACTTCCCAGCATATTTCAGCTGTGATATGGATAAATAACTGAAAAAATAGGCAAAATTAATCTTAAATTAAGGCTTACATAAGAGACATTCAGCTGCATATAAAGTTGTCACTATGTTATATTGAACTAAACAATTGTTTAATTAAATTACTTATGCTACATGCATTAAGCTATTGGTAAATATGAGTAGCAGGTTGTCTCTGGAATACTTGTTTCTTCAGTTGATTGTGCTTCATTGGTGGCAATTTTGTGTGCTATTTCATTGGAATGAGATGTTTCAGATTTGCTAAGTTGGTAGCCAATATGCTGGGTGAATAAAACATGCAATTTCACGTAGATATATATTCACTATTTGTAGCCATTTGTTACACGTATGTGCCTTTCAAACACAAGAAACTTGATAATTTGCTTTTGCTTGATCTTCATAAAAAGCCCTACAGTACGTTTACAAATGTATATGATTCATTATTGAGTGTGTTGCTGACATGAGAGAACTTCTGTTTAACTAAGTGCCAACGAGAACCGAATACTTTGCTTATAATTTTATTCCTCGGCTGATTGGAAGAATTTTCATAGACAGGCTTCCGGTTCCTACATTTCAAATCTTGTTTCTCCTACACTGTCCATGTACTTCTGGTATTGGGCACTGTTGAGCACTCTGATATCATGATACCACCTCTGGCCCTGCACTTCCTTTCGTGATACGGAGTGAGTCAACACAGTGGGTGGCAGAAGCCCTTCCCATGCTGCTGGCTAGCAATTACTTAACTATCCATGGAAGTGGCTTGCTGACATATTCGTTTTCAATTGCCGCATAACAAATTACCACAACATCCATTAGTTGCTGAAAACAACATCCATTTATCATCTCACAGTTCTCTATGTCAGAAGTCTGGGTGGACTTGGATGGGTTCTGTGCTTGGAGTCTCACAAGGCCAAAATCAAGGCCCATTAGTCAGCTCAAGCTGCTATAACAAAATACCAACGACTGGGTGGCTTCAACAACAGAAATTTACTTCTCACTGTCTTGGAGGCTGAAAGTCCAAGGTGGAGGTACCATCAGCATTTGTGTCTGATGAGGCCTCTCTTCCTAGCTTGCAGATGGCCACTTCTCGCTGTGTCTTCACACAGCCTCTTCTCTGTCCATGTGCAGAGAGAGAGACCTTTGGTTTCTCTTCCTCTTTTGATAAGGACACCAGTTTTATCAGATTAGGGCCCCACCCCAATGATCGCACTTAACCTTTATTATCTCCTTAAAGGCCCTATCTCCAAATGCAGTCACATTGGGGGTTAGGGCTTCAACAAATGAATTTTGGGAGGACACAATTCAGTCCATAACACAAGATGTGAGCCTGCTGAGCTCTTATGTGGAGACTGAGAATTAATCTGCTTCCCAGCTCATTCAGGTGTGGCAGAATTCAGTTCCTTGTGGTTGTAGGGATGAGGTTTCTGTTTCTTTGTTGGCTGTCAGCTGGGAGACAATCTCTGCTCCTAGAGACTGTTCTTAGGTCCTTTCCACAAGGCCTCCTTCACCTTCAAGCCAGCAACAGGATCTTGAATCCTCCTTGTCCTTCAAGGCTCTGACTTCCTCTTCTGCTCATGTGATTAGATTAAGCTCACCGAACAGTCTCCCTTTTGATTAACTCAACTCAACTAACTAGTAACCTTAATTACATCTACAAAATCCCTTTTGCTATGTAAAGTATGTAATCATGGGTATGATATCTGTTGTGGACTAAGTGTTTTTGTCCCCTCCCATTCATATATTGAACTTCTTCCCCACAGTGTGATGGTATTTGGAGGTGGGGTCTTTGGGAGATAATTAGGTTTAGATGAGGTCATGAATGTAGGGCCCTCCCCTGATAGGATTAGTATCCTTATATGAAGAGACACCAGAGAGCTCCTTCTCTCTTTCTCTGAGGGCATAGTGAGAAGGCAGCTGTCTGCAAGCCAGGAAGAGAGTCTACACCAGGAACCGAATCTGCTAGCACCTTGATCTTGGATTTCCCAGCTTCCAGAATGGTGAGAAATAAATGCTGCTGTTTAAACCACCCAGTCTGGTATTTTGTTATGGCAGCCTGAGCTGACTAAGACAGCATCTCATCATATTTACAGTCCTGGGCATTAAGGGCACCATATCTTGGGAGACCATGTCTAAATTCTCCCTACCACAGCCAACAGCATGTATATACACATTTAAACGGAAACTATACGTGTCTCCAACTCAACTTTCCATTAACCAGATCTCCAGAATGCCTGCAGCCACTCCAACACCAGCCAACATAAGGGTAAGTGAAACAGAAAGTTGGAGTGGAAAGAGACATGAGTTAAACCAATCACAGTTAAAATATCTTAGTGTGAAAAGGAGTCCACTCTGTGTGATGTTAGGATAATGGTTTCCTTTTTCCGCTAGAAGAAGGTACAGGAGGAGGGAAGCTGACACTGATAGGTCCCTGTTTGCCAGGCTCTGTGCTAGGCATGGAGGCTGCAGAAATGACACAACACGGAGGCTGCCTTAACAAGCTCAGGAGGACCCCAAGAACACCAAGACTCTGTGGCTTCTCATTACCCCCAGCCTCAGGCCTGAGGGGCCAGGACGAAGGGTCAGCATTTGTCTTTGTCCACAATGCCAGTTCCAGACCTTATTTTTCCCGCTAATGTTCTAGAATTATACCACTTGAGGCCTAAGTCATCTGACCAATTCACTCTCTACCATTCTTAATGGAGACTCTCATCAACCTCCTGGTCACTATCTGTGATAGATTGTATCATTGTTTCCAAATATTGACTCCTTTCTACCCCATGGGAAGAGTATACTTCCCAGCCTCACTGTGTTGGGCTTGTCATGTGACTTAAATATGTGACTTATTTAACCAATGGACCATGAGTGAGTGTGATGTGTGTCATGTCTAAGGAGAAGTTTTTTTTTTTTTTGTGAGGAAGATCAGCCCTGTGCTAACATCCTCCTCCTTGTTTTTGTTGAGGAAGACTGGCCCTGGGCTAACATATGTGCCATCTTCCTCCACTTTATATGGGAGGCTGCCACAGCATGGCTTGCCAAGTGGTGCATTGGTGCGCGCCCAGGATCCAAACCAGCAAACCCCGGGCCGCCGCAGCAGAGTGCACGCACTTAACCGCTTGCGCCACCGGGCCGGCCCCTAAGGAGAAGCTTTAAATGTGCTTGCATGGTTTGGTTCAACCTCTTGTTCCTTCAGCCTGGGTCCCAGAATGAGAAAACGTGGGGAGTAGGTCCCAGTGGACTCATAGCTGGGAGCAGAGCCCAGCAGAGCTCAGCAGAATCTGTGCTGATGCACAGCCCTCATGTAATGTGAAAAAGAAATAAATGTTTGTGGATGTAAGCTTCTGAAATATTGAGACTTTTGTTACCACAGCAAAGCCCATTAATACATTCCCTCCACCCCCCACACACACACATCTGAGGAAGAGTTCAGCACCTGGCTCTCCATTTTCTTCTCCTTTCAACCAACAGCAAACCTATGGGGTGAGTTAACTGCACGTACCTGTTTCATCCAGTTTCCTACTTGCATGGTGCCTTGAGAATCTCAGCTCCATGGCTTTCTTCTTCCCTCTACTTCTCTTCCATTTCATCACCCCTTACGCTGGCTGATGTTGGAGTGGCTGCAGGCATTCTGAGGATCTGGTTAGCGGAAAGTTGAGTTGGAGACACGTTTGGCACTTCAGGAACACCTTCCCCTAGGACACTCTAAACCCTGTCATGATGCAGGACTGTGCTTCTCCTGAAGTCTTCCACTCTAATCCCATTCTTTGAACAGTAACCTAGCTTTCCTGCTGTCTCTCATCCCTCATTCCTATTTTTTCTGTTCTTTAAATCACCAGAACCTCCAGTCTCTAGTTTTCATCAGGCTCTTTCTTTCTACCAGGCTCTGATGGCTTTACTTCCTCTCTATACGTTCGATCCTCCCAGCAGGACAGGTGGAAGGCCTCTCAGATATCCATAAATTGACATTCTCCATGGCTCCCTCAGGGGTCACAGTGGCCAGGGATGGCCTCAGGGGGTGCTGTATCTCCTTTAATTCTCTAGCTTATGTGTGAATCTATAATTCTTCCTGCAGTTTCACAATTCCCTCAAATACCAGGTTGGAATAGTTAGACAAGCCTTTGCAAGAGGCTCCAGTTATCAGATCTCTACCTTCCCTGTTCCTTCACTTCACAGACTCTTACTCATCATTTTAGTCTCATTTTAGATCTTTCTTCCTGTAAGATGCCTTATCTAATTTCCCACAGTTGGGTCACACTCTCATCCCACCTTGAGTTTATACACAGTATATTTCACACCACACCCTATTTTTCTGTTTATCTATCACCACTGAAGTGACCTCCTTGAGAGCAGGCACCCTGTGCTTGGTTAATTCAAGACATCTGGAAGAATCTAGCCTATATCACAGTAGGGGCATCTGCCAGACTCATCAGGGCAGCTTAATCTGTAGGAGAACCTGGCAGGTGGGGCAGTGAGCTCAGCCACCATCTGGAGCTCAAACCTGAAAACGTAGCTGTGCTTTAGTTTTTAAGTAATTCCCAGGAATTAGATGAAGGCTCAATATAAAGTTGTTAAATGAGATATTTTATATTCTTTCTTTCTTACTAAGTTTTTGAAATTCTGTATGCTCTTTACACATATAGCTCATCTGAATTTGGACGCTAAATTTTCAATAGTTAAAGCGAAATGTGGTCTTACCAAAATAATAACGTTTGTCTAATTGAAAAATATTTTACACTACTTCAATTTTCAAATTTAAGTTAATTAAAAATTCAGCTTCTCAGATGCACTAGCCACATTTCAAGTGCTCCATAGCCACATGTGGCTAGTGGCTGCAGTGTTGGACGGTGCAATCCTGGAACATCAAGTTTAACTGGGGCCAAATATAACATTACAGGATCTTTTGTTAATCAATCACTGGGAGAATAACAGGACAAAAGCATATTCTCCAAAAGATGTCCCCATCCCAGGAGGTGGATCTTAGGAGACAAATCTTACCTATTTCTCATAGTTCCTTAGCAAGGCTCTTGCTGGTAATAGTCAAGTCTCAGTTACCAGTGCTGCATGTTGGTATTAAACTCCAGAAGAGCAAATCCCTTCCAGAGTGGCCTGTGGACTGAGGGAATATGAGATCCAGGGCTCTGGAGCCTACTGAAGACCCATTCACTGCCGCCCTGGGTCCTGACATCCACACAGTTCCCTGGACTGAGGTCTCTGGGCTTTCCCCTGTCAGAGCCAGTGGGACTGTGCTGAGAAAGTACATAGCCATCTGTCTTCTGGACACTGGGCTCCTGCCTGGTGGACCCTGATGAGACATACCAAGGACTTCATAATACAGCAGAGGGATTAAGAGCTGGGCTTTGGAGTCAGGCTGACCTGGGTTTGATTTTTTGCTTTGTGCTACCTGCTGGATGACCTGCCCATATTATGGAACTACTTTAAATCTCAGTTTCTTTATCTGTATAACAGGGATGAAAATATTCATCTAACAAGATTCTCTTGCAGATTAAATAAACTGATTGTGTGAATCACATATTATACTTGATTGGCACAGTGTTCAATAAATGGCAGTTCTTAACAGCTATTATTTTTGAATGACTGGAAGGGTATACTGGGAGAGGACCTGTTTCCTTCCCAGACACACAATGCTATATTCCTTGGGGCTCAGAAAACTCCGCATCACTGTTCCAACCCAATCTATTCTATCACCCTGTCTCAGCCCCTGGGGCTTGAGAGGGATCAGAAGGCATGGGTAGCTGCAGACTTCTGGTGGACCCCCAGCTCTATTGGGAATTGCTGGGCATACCCAGGAGGCTGGTGGAACACTGGCACTGGGCCAGCTCTGAGCTCCAGAGAAGTGCCTGTTCCTTACCAACTTTTCCTTCTTTTCAGTGACTGCTGTAGACTGAATGTTTGTGTTCCCCCAAATTCATATGTTGGGATCCTAACCCCCAATGTGATGGTGTTAGGAGGTGGGCCTTTGGTAGGTGATTAGGTCATGAGAGTGGAGCTCTTATGAGTGGGATTTGTGCCATTATAAAAGAGACCCCAGAGAGCTCCCTAGCCTTTCCACCATGTAATGAGACAGTGAGAAGACAACTATCTATGAACCAGACACCAAATCTGCTGACACCTTGATTTTGGACTTCCCAGCCTACAGAGCTGTAAGAAATAAATGTTTCTTGTTTAAGCCACCCAGTCTATGGTATTTTTGTTATAGAGCCTGAACAGACTAAGACCGTGACTCCTCACAGGGTCTGATTCAGCATCTTTGATTCCTCAGGGGTAAGGCCCATGTGAAGTATGATAGCTGAAGAGCAGATATCAGCCTGTGTCAGCTCACCAGCTCTGCCACCAGCTGGGCTATGTGACCTTGGATGAATCATCCCCTCCCTGTGCGTCAGCATGCTTATCTGTAAAATCAGGGTGTTGAGCTACACCTGTTCCAGCTCAGAAGTTGATACTGTGAGATTCCACTCATAGAGAACCACTGGGGAAATGCCTCCAATGGGAGCTGAGGACAAAACCATGTCCAGGATGTCCAGAGTCCACTTTGTCCCCTTGGTCATTAGCCTGCCTTCCTCCTTGATTTTTATCAGCAACCTGGGCTTGAGGTTTATCAAAATATTTCCAAGCAAGTGCTTGGGGGCCAAATCAATCTTTCTCATATTCTCTCTTGCCCCCATCTTTGGGGTCCCCTATGCTCCATTGCCCTGACCACATTCTGCCTTGCTCTAGAAGAAGAGGTCAGTCCACAGGGCTGTGAGGGCAAAGCCCCATTACCCTCTGGGCACAGATCTTCACTCTCCCCACTTGACGAAGAACACATTTTCAATAGGATCCCAGATGTCTTCCCTGACTGGGTCACAAACATGGGGATTTCATTCTGTTTGGAAGAAATTTTTAGTCTGTTATCAACTGTTCACACCCATGACCCAGGTGAAAAGGGGGTCCTCTTTAGTAGGCGGCATTTGGTGATAAAGTTGCCATTGTTCTTTTACTTCGGCGCTGGGCCCAGTCCAGCCTGAATACTAACCAGTACTATGTGGCATAATCGTGTGTATGTATCTCTGTAACAGCCTGCTTTCCTGAGTCCAGACTAGGATGACCCACTCATCCTGGTTTCACTGGAACTTTCCCAGGTTCAGCACCGAAAGTGCAGTGTCTAGAAATCCCCTTAGTCCCAGGCAAACAAGGACACTTGCTCCTACCACCAGACTTTTTCTTAAAAAGCTTAGGTCTTTAATTTGGTTAATTGAGAGGAGAGCAGGACAGACAACCACGACAGTGGTTGATCTAAAGACCTTCTGATCCCTCCACCAGGTGGAGAAGCTTGGCATGCATTTCTTCTGATTTTCAATTTGGGAGCAATAGGGGTTAAAATCTCCTTTTGCAACTCTTTTTGGAGTGTTCCTGGGGTATTTACTCCTGTGCACACTCACACTCATGACAAGAGATGGTCAGGTCACTAAATACCAGTTTTGTTAGTTGGAGGTTGCACCATAGTAAGCTCTATGGACACTGTGAGCTGTCATGCTGTTGTGTATGCGTGTGTGTGCATTGTGTGCTTGTGAGTCTGTGTGTATGCATGTGTGTTATGAGAGGTTTGGGGATTCGATCGGAGATGTAAAAGACACTTTCCACTCCAAACAAATGGACTGAAGGTATATTTTATTATATAGAGGATAGTAAAGGCGATAGTCCGCAAACAGATCCGAATAGGTCAAATAATAAGAGGGAAAAAACACCAGCTCGACTGGAAAGGGAAAACATCCACATTGGCTGAGATAGCAGCAGATCCGAATAGGTCATATAATAAGAGGGAAAAACATCAGATCAATCGGAAAGGGAAACACCAGATCGACTGAAGGGAAATGACACAAATCAACCGGAAAGAGAAACACCAGGTTGACCGAAAAGAGAACACATCAAATCAGTTACTTCACAGTAAATCAATTACTCACATCAAATCAGTTACTCACAATATCCACGCCCCACTGCTGGGAGAGCCCTATCAATCGACGCGGCTGGGCAAGGATCACACGTCCTGGGCAAGGTGTCCCTTCCACAGGTGGAACTCTCACCGGGTCTCAGTCTCCAGCAGTTTATATAAGCAGTTACAGAGTTTACAGAGCAAGCATCCAGTGTTTCCATGTACAAATGGTTATCAGTGGCGTACGTGCACTGAGCCCCTTGGCTAACGTCCCAGCCCAGTAGTTGTGTACGTGCATTGTTTTCTTTGGTTATCGTCTTAGCCCGGCACAGATGGCCAGTCCATCCCGTGCTACGACGCTCCAAGAGCCTGGAACTGTTACAACTTGCAACTCCCTCCGTGGGAGAAAGGCCAGTTCCCAGGAAAAGGCCAGTTCCCACCACACAGAAAGCAGCTTTGTATTTCTTTGTGTGCTGGTGGCTGTAGGTCAATGGAGCGGCCAAACATGGCTGTACTCATGTCAAGACAATGTGTGTGTTGAGAGGAGGAGTTCCAGGAATCTGAGGGGGCCTGTCCAGAGTGAACCAAAGTTGTATTCTTCAGGACTGTTGTTCTGCTGTGGACATCAGACTCCAGCCGTGACTTTCCAGGCTGTTGGGAAGATTTTGCTGCTAAATCTGAGAGTGGAGGCAGAGGATGTGCAATGCTTGGCTGGAGAGCCTTGCTCCTTTGTTGTTCACCACAGGATGTCCCAATAACTGGCATCCAGGGCCAGGCAGGCTCCTGCACCCCACATGGAGGCTTAGCTCTCTTCAGTCTCTGTGCATAGCAAGCATCACAGCCTTTCCTTTGCATTGTCTCAGGGACCTCACAGGACCTGAGAGGTCCCAGCTTCCAGCATAGGGTCCTGATTTTGTGCCCTGACAGAGCTGCACATTGCTGCAGGGCATGGAGATCTCCTTCTATGTTTTCTCTTTTTGTGTGTGTATGAGGAAGATTAGCCCTGAGCTAACGTCCGATGCCAATCCTCCTCTTTTTGCTGAGGAAGATTAGCCCTCGGCTAACATCGTGCCCATCTTCCTCTATTTTATATGGGACACCGTCACAGCATGGCTTGACAAGCGGTGCACTGGTGCTCGGCCAGGATCCGAACCTGCGAACCCTGGGCCACCACAGCGGAGTGCTTGTACTTAACTGCTGCACCACCAGGTCAGCCCCTGCTTCTATGTTTTCTTTCTTTCTTTTTTTTTTTGTGAGGAAGATTGGCCCTGAGCAGATATCTGTTGCCAATCTTTCTCTTTCTACTTGAGGAAGATTATCCCTGAGCTAACATCTGTGCCAATCTTCCTCTATTTTGTATGTGGGACACTGCCACAGCATCACTTGATGAGCGGTGTGTAGGTCTGCGCCCAGAATCCTAACCCATGAACTCCGGGTTGCTGAAGCAGACTGAGAACATAACTACTATGCCACCAGGCCAGCCCCTCTTATGTTTTCTTTTAAAGGTTTTGTCTTATCTTTCACATTTAGAGCTATAATCTATTTGGAATTAATTTTGATGGATTGTATGAGGTAAAGATCAAGATTCATTTTTTCCATATGCATGTTCAGTTGAAACCATCATCGTTTGTTGAAAAGAGCCTTTCTTTCCCACTACCCTGCAGTGTCTGTTTCTGTACTGTATATTCTGTACCATTGGTTTATTTATCTATCCTTGCACCAATACTATCCTACCTAAATTACTCTAGCTTTATAATAAGTCTTGATATCTGGCAGTGTAAGTTCTCCAGCCTTGTTCTATTTCTTCAGAAATTGTTGCGGTTCTTTTAGGTCCTTTGTATTTTAATTTAAATTTTTGAGTAAATTTGCCAATTTCAACAGAAATAATCTGTTGAAATTTTGACTATTACATTCAATGTATACATCAATTTGGATGGAGTTAACATCTTGACAGTGTAAAGTCTTCTAATTCATGAACATAGTATATTTCTCCATTTACTTAAGTCCTCTCTAATTTCTCTTAATAAAATTTCTAGTTTTCAGAGTAGAGGTCTTGCACATATTTCATTAGATTTATTCTTATGTATTGCTGTCTTTAAATAATATTTTAAAATTATGTTTAACAAATGTAAGTGGTGGGCCGGCCCATGGCTTAGCGGTTAAGTGCGCGGGCTCCGCTGCTGGCAGCCCGCGTTCAGATCCCGGGCGTGCACTGACGCACCGCTTTTCCGGCCATGCTGAGGCTGCATCCCACATACAGCAACTAGAAGGATGTGCAACTACGACGTACAACTATCTACTGGGGCTTTGGAGAAAAAAAAAGGAGGAGGATTGGCAATAGATGTTAGCTCAGAGCCGGTCTTCCTCAGCAAAAAGAGGAGGATTAGCATGGATGTTAGCTCAGGGTTGATCTTCCTCACACACACACACACACAAAGATCTAAGCATTCTTAAAAAAAAAAATGTAAGTGGTGATTTTTTAAATCACATTTTTCTTGTTTGTTTATTGCATTTCTTTGTTTCTTGCATACAGAAATATAATTTCTGTATATTGATCTTGTATCCAGCGACCTTGGTAAATTTAGGTATTAATTCAGATAGTTTATCCATAGAATGTTCTAGGTTTTCTATGTAAAAAATCAGATCATCTGAAAATGCCAGTTTTATTTCTTCCTTTCTAATTCTTACACTTTATTTTTCTTGTTTTGTTTCACTTGAAGCCCTCCCCCCTGTATAAAACTGAATAGAAGTGCTGATAGCAAGCATTCTTGAATCATACTCAGTCTCAAGGGGGAAAGCTTTGTTTGCTGTAGGTTTTTGTAGATATCTTGCATAAGATTAAAGAAGTACCCTTCCATATCTAGTTTGCTAAGGTGTTTGTTAAAATGATTAGATGTTGACTTTTTTCAAATGTATTTTCAGTGTTTAATGAGATGCTTATATGCTTTAAAAAAAAAACAACACTTCATTTTGTTCCTGTGGTAAGTTACATTGATTTTGTTTTTATTTGTTAACATTTTAATTTATTTTCTTTTTTATACATAGTTTAAAAATTTTTTATTGGAGTAGAAAACACGTAGCATGAGGGGCCATCCCTGTGGCATAGTGGTTAAGTTTGGCACACTCTGTTGCAGTGGCCTGGGTTCGAGTGTTCAGATCCCGGGCACGGACATAACCACTTGTCAGCCATGCTGTGGCAGCAACCCACATACAAAATAGAGGAAGACTGGCACAGATGTTAGCTCAGGGCTAATCTTCCTCAGCAAAAAACAAAACAAAACAAAAAAACCAACAACACATAGCATGAAAGCTACCCTCTTAGCAAAATTTTAAGTGTATAGTATGCTATTGTTAACTGTATGCACTTTGTTGTACAGCAGATCTCTAGAACTTTTTCATCTTGAATGACTAAAACTCTATACCCATTAAACAGAAGATCCCCATTTCCCCTTCTCCCCAGCCCCTGGCAACCACGTCTCTACTTTCTGCTTCTATGAGTTTGACTACTTTAGATACTTCACATAAGTGGAATCATACAGTATTTGTCCTTCTATGATTGGCTTATTTCACTTAGTATAATGTTCTCAAGATTGATTTTTAAATATTAAATCAACCTTAAATTCATGGAATAAAATAAAAAAAAAAAGAAAAAAAATTCATGGAATAAATTACACGTGGTCATGATGTATTATTAGCTGCCCACAATTGGGAACCAAGAGTGTATCAAGGTGTTTGGAAGGTCTGAGACACAGGGCTCCATTGTTTATGCCTTGGGCTTCAGGTCCAGTCCAGCCCAGATCTCAGTGTTGTGAGGAGAACTTGCTGTCTGGATGTCTGACTTGTTTATTTAAAATGGAACCTGATGTTCTTTTCTAAACAGAGGAACTAGAGACAATAATCCCCAACTGTGAACAATTCAAAGAGCACTCTATGCCACCTCGTCACCATTGTAGAGATGTAGGCAGTCATTTTCACTCATTTTAAGCCTGGAAGCAGACTGGGGTCACTGGCTCCTCTTTCTCCCTCTGGGGAGAGGTCCAGGAAGCCCCTGCCTGTGCTCTGGGTGATGGCTATGTTTTGTTGCTCACGTTCACATTCATGTTCTTGGCTAGTGACCTTTCTGAGATTGGAAGCTAGTGCTAGACTTTACCCCTAGTCAGAGAGAGAGGTCCTGATGACCACGGGTGTCCCCGACCCTCACAGTGTTCTGGAACAGTCCAGGAATATGAGGGGTCAGAGATCCAGAAAACTTGATCTGCTCCCAGGATTCCAGACTTGATTTCCTAGGCTGGTGGGAAGATGGGAAGAATGGGATAGACCAAAGGCTGTGTTTGCTGGGAAAGCCCTGCTTCTGATTTGGGGCTTCTCTTGTGGTCTTGCCTCCAGCCCAGGGAGTCAGCAGGCCTCTGTCTCCACCCAACACAGCTCAGCTTCCTCCCCTCACCAACCACAGCCTGGACCTCTGCTATTTCCCCTCCTCTTCCCCCGGAGCCAGCTTGAATGGTCCCAGGACCCAGGACTTGGTTCCATTGTGTCCTCTCTGAGACCAAGTCTCCTCACCACTTGGGAAAAGACAAATTCCTTCTGTCCTGACATAGTCCAGTCCTCACTCACTCCTCAACCTTGGCCCTCACACTCTCCTGAACCCAGCTCATTCTCACTGATTTCCTATCTGCAGACTATCATCTTAGAAAAGAAAGAAAACTGACGGTTGTTTTTCTTCCCTGCAGCCTTTTTGAAGAATAGCACTCTGGCAGAGAAGTCCGCCTTGGCCTTGATTGAGCTATTTTACAAACACGCTGGGGATGATGATGTGATGGACAAGCCAAGCACGTGGAAGATGACGAAGGAGAATTTCCTCAACTTCTTCAATGCCTGCATGAGCCTGGCTCTGGCTTGTCTGCGGCAGGGAGAGGCTGTGCATGTGTGTGCAGGATGGGGCAAGGGTGGGTAGACATATTCCACGGGCCCTGGCATGTCTGGGGACCCCGCTGTGAGGTGGACATGCTGCCTGTGATTGACTGATCCTGAGTCCTGCCCTGTCCTGATCACCCTCCACACCCGCCCCTGACCCCAGGCCCCCCGCCCTGTGTGGAGGTAGGATGTGCTGTTCACAGAACTCAGGACTGGGAGTCAGATGCCGAGTCCCTGTGCTGCCACTGTTGCTCTTCAGCTCTGTGACCTTGGACAAGTCACCCACACTCTATCCTCAGTTTTCTCATCTGCAAAATGAGATAATAGAACTTAACATCCTGGGGTCTTGTTGAAATGAGATCATTTATTTGAAAATGAGAAAAAGTGGCAGACATGTTAGTCACAGAGTGCTGTGATTTGAGGGACAGTGAACAGGCTCCCTGCCTAAGGCATCTCCCTCCCACTGGTCACTGAGAGTTTGGTTCTCTCCCTCCCCATGTTTGGTTTTCTTGGGGTCAAGTCTTGCCTCCTGAAGGTTCCTCTTCACAAAGTAGGGATGGAAATCATGAACCTGCAAACATAGCTACAGCCCTTTACACGGACAAAGCACATTCATAGCCTGCATCTCACTTGGCTTCTATTTAGTAGAAGGAATCCTTAGCACAAAGAGTTTTGGAGGCTAAGGAATAGAATACTGAGTCCTGAATAAGTGGAACAGAACTAAGTGTTGACGGGAAAGAATTTAAATGGGAGGAGCCTCCAGTAACTTTATGCTTGTTCTTTTAAAAAATAAGAGCCCCAGCATATCTGAACTATCTTTCAAAATTCTGACTTTAAGTGTGTGGATAGTGCTACTTAGCTCTTCCCGGTTTTAGAGACATAAGTTGTCTGGAAATGAAGAGTTCTATGTGAAAAACTAGGGGAGGTAATGGTGCAAGAGAAAACAAGAAATGGAGAAAATGAAAATATGTACATTTTAGCAGTGGTTGCAGCATTAAAGTCACTGTTTGGGGAAAAAAATAAATAAATAAATGGGAGGAGCACTGGAGAAAGAGGAGTCCAAGGGGGCTGGACTGCATTGGGCCCCAGGGGAAGAATGTTGCTAGTGCATCTAAAGGGGATAGGTGGGTGAGTCTGAGATGCTGCCTCCATCATTTACTAGGGTGGGTCCAGGCAGAGTGGGCCTTGGAATCCTTAGGTCTCCCCTGCAGGCTGCTGTTTGAGGCAAGGAATCTGCAGTGATGCCCCACAGTTACTGCTCACTTTGCTGGACCCTATCTTTAGCCCCACCTGACTGGCCCCGCCTTCGATTCAGCCCAGGTTCTCGTCTCTGCATCTGTCTTTGCCCTCCTCTTCTCCCCTTCTCTGTCCAGGACTGGCTGGTGGTAGAATTTTCCTCATTTGTATGTTTTTCTCCCCAGGACAAAAAGGGCACAGATTACTTGTCTTTGAGAAAAAGAATAAGAATGGAGATTAGAGGGTTGCGTTTTCCGAGTTGCTCTCCTTCTGGGGGACATTGCCTGGACTAGCACACACAGAGCCACGGAGCCCTGTTCTGGGGAAGCCAGTGACCCAGCCCAGCCAGAGGTCTCCAGAGACCCCAAGAAACATTAAGGTGTCTCCCCTGCTGGCATGTTACTGCCTCCTTCTCTTTGCGTGGTAATGTTGGCAAATGGACAAGTACAGGCTGTCATCTTTGTAGATCCTCCACAAGGGGGTCAGTGCAGCTGACGTTTACTCCGAGAGGCCTCCCTGGCTCTGAGGATCCGAATGAATCACACCTCTCTCCCCAGGCCCACCTCTGCTCCCAATCCCCAAATGCAGCTGATGTGCCGGCATCACAGGTGAGCCCTGCTGCTGTCAGCACAGCCACAGCGAGGCTCTTCTTTCTCATGTTAAGGAGCTGGGGTCCTGGAGGTCTCTTTGTCTCCCGAGTGGTGTTTGTGTGTGTTTGAGTGTTGGTAGAGGGGTGCCTCACCGTGGCACTGAGCTGTCCATCACTAACTGGCTGCTTAGGATATAGCAGGGGAAAGGGGCTGCTGCCGCCCCCTGCTTTATTTCCCATCCCCTCCCTGTCCTTGTTCCTCAAGGTTGTGGGGGAACCTGATCTTTCCTCTCATGCCAAAAGTACACCCTGGACAAAAGTTGGTGCCTTCCTCCTGAGCCTGAGGGCCAGTGGGGCGTTTCTTCTGTGGACCATTGTCATGAATGGGAGGAGGCAGGGAGATCCTGAAAACTAGACCCCTGTCAGGTAGCCAAACCTCTTGAAGCCCATGGATATGTTTGTGTGCACACATGTGTGCCTGCAAAGTGCATGTGAATGTGTGTGTGTACGAGAGTGAGAGCAAGCGAGTGAGAGAGAGAGAGAGAGAGAGAGAGAGTCATCCTGCTCTGTTGAACCTCTCATGACTTGAGATGTGAGAAATGTGCTCTGTGAAATCAGAGAGGAATGGACAGTTTCAAATGGAGCTTTGAAGAGTGGGGAGTCTTTTACAGGAACGAGTGGAACCCCATTAGCCAGATCAAGGGGGAGAGAGAAGCAGACAACCAGCAGGTGATGTTTTCCTTGGGCTGGCGCACTGTGCCGGGCACTGAGGATACAGAACAAAGGCGGCACAGGGGCTGCCTTCCCAGAGCCCAGGCTCTCCCTGGAGAAGCCAGTTCCCTTGTGGCTTCTTCACTGGGGAGGAGGGGAGGCTGATCACTCGCCCTAGGCTCAAGCCTGAAGGAACCAAGAGGCAGGCAGGGTCAGCATTCGCCTCCATCCCCGGTGCCACTTCCAGGCCATGTCATCTGTCCCCCGCTGTTTGCTCCCCCTCCTTGGCGCTCACGTCATCTGGTCATATCACTCTTACCCTCCTGGTCACAGTCTTCCACCAACCTCCTTGTCACACTCCTGCTCCAACCTAACCCACAGTTCCCCTCTCTATCCCAGCAATAGGATATGCGCGGGGTAAAATACGGATCCTTTAACTGCCTACCTACCTACCTACCTAACTAACTAACTAACTAACTAACGGACTGACTGACTAACCAACCAACCAACTAACTGCTCCCCATTCATCTGTTCCTCCTCTCCACTTGGGGTCCCCTTCCACTCTGGAGTTTGTCACAGTTCAGGACTCTTCCTCTCTGACGGCCCATTCTCCGACCACCACTGCTTACTTCCATTTTACCTCTTTTTCAAATGAATCAGGACCTCGAGTATCTAAGCCTCTTCTTTCTCACTCTTTCTATTAGGCTTTGCTGGTTTTACCTCCTTCTCTCGACAGCCTACTTTGCATGATCCACAACTGCAAATCAACTCCGCTTTTATCCTTCCTTTGTTCGCATCTGTCTTGTAACACCCTAGTCTGCAATCAGCCCACCTTTTGCCTCCTCCTTTCCCCCACCCCAGAGCTGATCCCTGATGGGTAATTTTGCACCAGCGCCCTGATGCCAGTCTCCTAACTGCTCCTTGACCCCATTTCTCGCTGACCTCCTCCTGTCAACCAAGCTCGGGGGATACACCCAAGTACTTGCAGATCCTCCCAACACTCCGTGCTGTGTCCTGCTTCCATTACAATTGCTTGCTCTGTTTTGCCACCTGAAATTTCTTTCCTAGACTTATCTGCCTAGGAACACCTTGTTTCAATTTTCAGTTTAAATGTCAAAGTTCTCTGGTGATTGTACTTGGAGGTGACCCCAAGGTTGTGACAATGTCCTCTTTTGTGTCTTCACTGTATGCTTAATTCTATTTCTATTTTTTATTTTTATTTATTTATTTTTTTGTGAGGAAGATCAGCCCCGAGCTAACATCTGCCAATCCTCCTCTTTTTGCTGAGGAAGACTGGACCTGGGCTAATATCCGTGCCCATCTTCCTCCACTTTGTATGGGACGCCGCCACAGCATGGCTTGACAAGCAGTGCATCGATGCGCTCCCGGGATGCGAACCCCGGGCCACCGCAGCGGAGCGCATGCACTTAACCGCTACGCCACCAGGCCGGCCCCTTTAATTCTATTTCTAGCATCCACGACACTTACTGTTTTCACCTGATCTCCTCTAGATGATGGGTTTCTAGAGGGTAGAGACTGGGTGCACCTCTGGATCCTAGCACCTAGCAGCTCGCCTGGCACAGGGTAGGTGCTTATTAATTGTTTATTGATTTATAGGTCAGAACTCTTTATCAGGCTAACCAAGAGTCAAAAAGCCACCTGGATCATCCATAGACTCACTAGCATGGATACTTGTAGAGGCAGGGTGGAAACTTGGGTGGGAGCCAGGAAATGAGAGGCAGTTTGGCAGGAGCCGGGTGAGGCTCTCGGGGGTTTTGGTCTGGCTCACAGGTGGTGAGCGGAGGGAAGGGAGAAGCTCCATGTGTGGAAAGGGTGGCTATTCCTCCCAGAAAATCTTGAGTGTCCAGGTTTAACCTCCTGCGTTTGGTCCCTGGGGAGTCCCTGGGGCAGCACTATGCTGTCTCTGGGAGGCACTGCGTGCTCTTCAATTCTCCAGCTCCAGTGCAGATCTACAGTTCTCTTTTCAGCTATGAGCAGAACAGCTGATTTGAGGCCTGAACATCTAGACAAGCCATTGCCAGAGCCACCAGGTTTTGAACCTCAAAATCTTCTCATCCTTCTGGCTTCAGTGCTGATCCCCCTCCATAGGTTGTGTTCTCTCTATACTTTGTACTCAGACTGGCTTTAGGATGCATCACACTGTATTATGTTTTTCTGTTTTTGTTTATTTGTCTCCTCCCAGAGACGTGAGCTCCTTGAAGCCAGGGACCTTGGCACTGGCATATAGCTCATGCATCTCTAAGTATTCCTACAGGTGCCAGAGGAACCTGGAAGTCTGCCATCCTCACTAGAGCACAGAAGTTTGGGATTAAATTGAATTAATTTGCAGAAGAGTTTGGGTCAACTCCACTGCTCAGCTATGAACTGGGCAGCCACAGCAGTGAACTCAGCCACAGCCCAGAGCTCAAAATTGTCACTGAGACTGAAAATTAACCTATACTTTAATTTTCAGGGAATCCCAAGGAATTGAATGGGAATCTAATATTACTCTTTAGACTGAGTGGTGGGTGGGTAACGCAGAGTAGTGGTTAAGAGCACAGGTGTTGGAGTCAAATCAATCTATATTTGAGTCTTGTTTTTGTACCTGTGATCTTATACTGAAGAGTAATTGACAACTATTTTTCATTATTTTTGTTATGATGATTGTTACTGAGATAAAAGTCCTCTTGGATAAATTCTTTTCCCAAACTAAAGTCATGGCTGCTTTTTGGAAAGATCTTGCAATTTCAAGAGGTACTAAAGAATCCTGAATTCCCAGGAGATGCCATTATCTCTTGCCCAGAGGCATCAATATGGACTGTTGGGAATACATTGTTTGAGGCACTGGACCACATGGCCGTTCTCATATCACCCACCTGTCTCTCTGTACCCTCTAGGCTTAAATCAGTTGACTGTCATCTACAGGAGCCCTTTCTTCTTGCCCTGAAGCGGTGGGACTTGAAGCTCCTTCCTGCTTACGGCATATCTTCTTTTTATAAAACCATTGCTCCAGTAATTTCACCTCTGGGGTTTACAAAGATATGTGTACAAGGATTTCATTGCATTTTTTATGACTATGTGCATTTTTAAGCTTTTGATTTTGAATAATTTCAAAGGTAAAGAAAGTTGCCAAAATTACAGAGAACTCCCTTATAACCTTTATCCAGAATAATCTTTTCTTTTTACACTTCATCATGTTTGCTTGATTATCCTGTCTTTCTCTCCTTCTGTAATTATTTATTTTTCTGAACCACTTGAGGTTATATAGATCTTGACTTTCCTGTATTATACTCTTAATACTTCATTGTATAGTTCCTAAGAATAAGTATATTTTCTTACATAACCACAAAACAGTTATAAAATCAGAAAATTTAACCTTGATACATACTTTTTTCTACTCTGCAATCCATATTCCAATTTTGTCAATTATACCAATAAAATTCTTTGTAGAATTTTCCTCCCTTTAGTAAAAACTTCAACCAAGGATCACATATGCATTAATTTGTCATGTTTCTTTAATCTTCTTTAATCTGGAACAGTTGTTTAGTATTTCTTTGTCTTTCATGACACTGATAGGTTTGAAGAACATAAGCGATGGTTTTGCAGAACTTTCAGTTGGACTTGCCTGGTGTTCCCTCATGATTTGATTCAGGTTATGGATCCCTGGTCCATCAAGATGTTCCTGTGTTCCTGGCTCATCTTGTGCTTTCTGTGCCCCATCCCTGGGCTCTGCCATTCCTCCAAGGAACCAGTTCTGGAGGGTAGGAAATCCAAGATAAAGGACCAGCAGATTCAGTGTCTGGTGAGGTCCTGCTTCCTGGTTCTTGGTTGCACAGCTGTCTTCTCGCTGTGTCCTTACGTGGCGGAAGGGCTGTGGCTTCTTAAGGGCTGCTTAATTTTTTTTAAGTTCTGGTAAAAATTCAGAAACTCCATTGAAGTCCAGTCAGAAAGCATTGGTTAAACAAATTATGTAACATCTATGCTATGGAAAACAATGGTATAAATCTGTGCTTGTTGTTCTGGAAATGTTCAGCACCTAGGACTGTGCTTGACACAATTAATAAATATTTTTTTAATGAATAAAATAATTTCAAGTGAAGACTGTGGTTGCAGCATGCATGTATATTGACTTCATTTTTTGTTAAATCATTTCTCACGTGAAAATATACAGAAAATGTTTCTGTAAAGAGATACCTCTGGATGATGAAACTGTGTTGGGTTAGCTTCTGTGTTTTCTGATTTTTTAAAAATGAGTATGTATTACTTTTAAAACCAGTAATATAAAAGCTAGTTTCATTTTGGAAAACAAAAGATAGAGGAATGGGGTGTGGAAATCTTGTAGGCCCTGGGGGTTGATGGGGGTGGGCAGGAGTCAGCATTAGGATGGTCCTGGGGTAGAGCAGGAGGTTCTTGGTAGGGCTGGGGAGGGCTAAGAAAAAGGTCCCAGGATGGAAGAAGGTGCCAGATCATCCTGGGCAAAAGACTGCGAGAGAGTCCAAATCAGAGGAAGTCTAGGGGTGAAGCCGAGGCAGAGGTGAGGGTGGACTGAAGACCTGGAAGGCTTTTGGCTACTCCCCCAGGGGCAGTGAGCAAACTGGGCAAGGCTGAAGGTGGACACCTTCAGAAAATTGTCTGGTTCAAGGCTCAATTTCTTTAGTGTGACTCATGTTTATTCCTGCCAGTTTTAGTGCTGATATTCAATTCCTCAGAGATCCACTGTAATTAATTGGTAAATGAAGGTCCCCTCAAGGATAGTTAACCAGTTGATGTTGCTAACATAAGTTTTCCTGACCTCCAATTCTCCAAAGCCAGAAAGAAATGGTACAGATATCAACCAAATTAACGCAAAGAAGTATCACAAAACTGGGCTAGAAGATAGACCAGATGAGCTTGGACATCTTGGTGGGCCATAAATCAAGAATGCTGTCAGGGGTTAATGAGGTCATGTAATAATGCAAAGGAACCAGCTATTTATTAACACACATTGAATATGTGAAAAGCCATGGGTTCATGGTGATAATGAGAGAAAAGGAAGGAAGAAGGGAAGGCAGGAGAGAGAGAGAGAGAGAAAGAGAGAGAGAAAGGGGCACAAGGCTTAATGAATACCAGAATATCACTGGAGGTTGTGGGGCACCAACTCAATACTCTTGAAATTGATCATTAAATGGAAGGAATTGAGCATTTCTTCTGCTTCTGTGGTATGAATTGTATTTCAGGATAACCAAATAATCTTAGTGGATGAGAGAAAGTTCTTCTATTCAGAAGAATCCCAAATAATAAATGCATAAGGAATGATATAATTAGAAATCACCATTTGGAATCTCTAATGAAAAAACCCCCAGTTCAGGCAATGATCAACAATGGATGGCAAAACCATTAGGTGGAATGTTGATGGAGAATTTTTTGGTGGAAGGATTGAGCTGTCACTGTCTGAACCCACTGATGGATTTTAGCACCACTAGAAGTGGGAAACCATACATCATGAGCCTCCCAATGTAATGCCATGTGAAGGACATAGCACCATTTGTGAAGTGTTTTTGTTAATAAAATTGAAATAGAATCTAATCAACTTCTATAGCTAGTTTCTACTTGTAGGAAATACAGGAGATTGAGAAATAAGTTACAAGACACCATGAGGAAGCACTCAGTTGAATTTAGAATATGGGATGTTCTACAGGACAACTACCTGATTTCTTCAGCAAGGCTAAACCATTAAAAACTGGAGGCGGGTTGTTCTAGATTAAAAGAGGCCTAAGAAACACAATAACCTATTCAAGTGCGTGGATTTTTTTTGGATTCTGTTTCATACACGTCTTAGCTCAGGTTGCTATAACAAAATACCATAGATTGGGTGGCTTAAAACACAGATTTTTTTTTTTTTTGATTTCTTTTATTCTTTTATTTTTTTGTGAGGAAGATCAGCCCTGAGCTAACATCCATTGCCAATCTTCCTCTTTTGCTGAGGAAGATTAGTCCTGAGTTAACATCTGTGCCCATCTTCCTCTATTTTGTATATGGGATGCTGCCGCAGCATGGCTTGATGAGTGGTGCATAGGTCTGCACCTGGGATCCGAACCTGTGAACCCTGGGCCATGGAAGCAGAGCGTGCAAACTTAACCACTATGCCGCCGGGCCAGCCCAGATATTTATTTCTTGTAGTTCTGGAGGCTGGGAAGTCCAAGATCAAGGTGCCAGTAGATTCAGTTCTTGGGGAGGGCTCTCTGGTTTGCAGATGGCTACCTTCTCACTGTATCCTCACAGGGCAGAGAGAGGAAGCTCTAGTGTCTCTTCCTCTTCTTATAAGGGCACTAATCCCATCATGAGGGGTCCACTTTCATGCCTTGTCTTAACCTAACTCTCTTCTAAAGGCCTCACCTCCTAATACTGTCACCTTGGGAGTTAGGGCTTCAACAAATGAATTTGGGGGGGACACTGTTCAGTCTATAACAGTACAACCAACTGTAAAAAATCATTTTTGAGACAACTGCAAAGTTTACAAAGAACAACCTCTTCTCCATGTCACCCTCATGCTTGTCCTCAACACAGATGAACCCACAACAAGCAGCAGCATGAGTGGAATGCAGCTCGACTCAGCTCCAATTTCTCAATCAATTCACATTATATCTTCCCTATGTATCTTTGGCGCATTTTAAAAGATTTTTATTGCCACACACAAACAAACACAGAGTCACAGTCATTTGCAGTTTCAATGCAAATGTTGGAATTTTTGCACATATTAAAAACTAAGATGTCTGTATTCCTAACACTTGTACAGATATGTTGAAACCCATACTACCAAAAATATAAAACAACCACATAAAAAATTAAAACCCAAACTAAGTGTACTGGAAAAAGATCTTTCATCCTTCCAGTTTTGAGAGTCTTACATTCCACATAATGCTCCCAGTGAGCTTCCATGGGGGACGAAGGCGAGGACTCTCCTTCCCTTCTTTTCCCTTTGGATATGCTATGGCTACAGCAGAGACTCCATGCTGACCAGGCTGGTCGCTGCAGCCAGTTGTTTCACGTGGAGTATTCCACCCTGTGATTTGTTATTTTATTTGGGCATGCTTTCTCTGTGTCAGGAACAGTGTCTAGTTGTGAAGGTTCAAAGAGGAATAATACCTAATCCTGGCCTTCAGGGAGCTCCTTGCAATGCTGTGTTGGTGAGAGCAAGATATAAACCCTCACATACAGTATAATATGGGAGATGAGAAATAGGGATGATCCTCAGGATACAAAACCAAAAAAACCCCAAACCAAACCAAAAAATCCTTGGGACATTTGTTTAAATGTAGATTCCTGGACTTCTCCCCCAAGAATCAGAGTCAGTAAGCCTAGAATGGGGCCCAGGATCTGTATTTTCACAACACCTGGGAGATTTTGATCCAGGTGGTCCCCAAAGCACACACTGGGTGTTGCTGGTCTAGACAGAGACAGCGTTGCAACAGGGCTGAGCCAAATCTTGACAACTGGACAAGCATTTATGTTAAATCAACAACTCAGGTAATGTATCTGCTCTTTTTTAAAAAAATTAAGTATGATTGACATACAATATTATATTAGTTTCAGGTGTGCAATATAATGATTTGATATTTGTATGTATCGTGAAATGATCACCACAATAAGTCTAGTTAACATCCATCACCATACAGAGTTACAGAATTTTTTTTCTTGTGATGAAAACTTTTAAGATCTACTCTCTTAGCAACTTTCAAATATACAATAAAGCATTATTAACTATAGTCACCATGCCATACATTACATCCTCGTGACTTATTTATTTCATAACTAGATGTTTGTACCTTTTAACTCCCTTCACCCATTTTGCCCACCCCCACCCCCAGCCTCTGGGAACCACCAGTCTATTCTCTGTAACTATGAGCTTGGTTTTAGTTTTGTTTTTTTCGGATTCCAAGTATCAGTGAAGATCATACAGTATTTATCTTTCTCTGTCTGACTTATTTCACCTAGCATAACGCCCTCAAAGTCCATCCATATTGTCAAAAATGGCAAGATTTCATTCTTTTTTTATGGCTGCATTATATATATATATATGATGTATATTATATATAATATATATGACATTTAATATGATAATAATTATGACCTTATAAGATATAATATATAATATTATATTAATAATTGTAATATTATCATATTTATATATATGACATTATATATATATATATATATATATATATATATATATATATATCACATTTTCTTTATTCACTCATCCATTGATGGACACTTCGTTTACTTCCATGTCTTGGCTATTGTAAACACTGCTGCAATGAACATGGGGATGCATATTTCTTTTTGAGTTATGTTTTTATTTTCTTCAGATAAATACCCCAAAGTGGAATTTCTGGATCATATGGTAGTTCTATTTTCAATTTTTTGAGGAACCTCCATGCTGTTTTCCATAGTGGCTGTAACAATTTACATTCCCACCAACAATATATAAGGGTTCTTTTTCTCCACATCCTCGCCAGCATTTGTTATCTCTTGTCTTTTTGATAATAGCCGTTCTAACAGGCATGAAGTGATATCTCATTGTGGTTTTGCTTTGCATTTCCCTCATGATTAGTGATTTGCATTTCCCTGATGATGATCATGAGCATTTTTTCATGTGTTGGTCATCTGTGTGTCTTCTTTGGAAAAATGTGCATTCATATGCTCTGCCAATTTTTTAGATAGTTTGTTTTTTTGCTATTGAGTTGTATGAGTTCTTTATATATTTTGGATATTAACCCCTTATCAGATATATTATTTGCAAATATCTCCCATTCAGTAGGTTGCCTTTTCATTTTGTTGATAGTTTCCTTTGCTGTGCAGAAGCTTTTAAGTTTGATGTAGTCATACTTGTTTATTTTTGCTTTTGGTGTCAAACCTGAAAAATCATAGCCAAGACCAAAGTCAAGGAGATTACTGCCTATGTTTTCTTGTAGGGGTTTTATGGTTTCAGGTCTTACATTCAATCCCTTAGTACATTTTGAATTAATTTTTGTGTTTGGTGTAAGATATTGGTCCAGTTTCATTGTTTTGCATGTGGCTGTCCAGTTTTCCCAACACCATTTATTGAAGAAACTGCTCTTTTCCCATTATATATTCTTGGCTCCTTTGTCATAGATTAATTGACCATATACACATGGGCTTATTTCTGGGCTTTCTATTCTCTTGCATTGATCTATGGACCTGTTTGTGTGCCAGTACCACACTGTTTTGATTACTATAGCTTTGTAGTATAGTTTGAAATCAGGGAGCATGATGCCTTCAGCTTTGTTCTTCTTTCCCAAAATTGCTTTGGCTATTTGAGGTCTTCTGTGGTTCCACACAGATTTTAGAATTGTTTGTTCTATTTCTGTGAAAAATGCCATTGGAATTTTGATAGGGATTGCATTGAATCTGTAGATTGCTCTGGGTAGTATGGACATTTTACCAATATTAATTCTTTCAATCCATGAACATGGGCTATCTTTCCATTTATTTGTGTCTTCTTCAATTTCTTTCATCAGTTGTCTGGTTCTGGACTTCTTTTTGTTGGGAGGTTTAATGCGTCTGCTCTTAATCAGGGCATGGGTAACATAAATAGAGAGCAATCTTCTAGAACTTTCTTCACTATCTTTGGAGCAGAAAACCTTCTCTGCTCTCTCTGGCTGCTGCTTGAGTCACTGCCTCATCCTGTGAGGCTCAGGTGACATTTGGGAGCTTCAGCCTGGGAGCTGTATGCAGAAGCAGGGATGTTTGCTCTTCTTGTCCTTCCTGCTGCCTCCATCACTTCTCCAGATATCTTCCTGGGCAGATCCTCTGATGGAAGCCAGGTGCTGGGCTCTCCATTTGTCCTTTTGAAGTTATTAAAAGCCCTAGGACCTCAGACAAGGTTTCTTGCATATAAATGATTGATTACCACGATGAAGATATAGAACCAAAGACATGTGGGACCTCAGGGCTGGAGGGAATCTCATATTTCTTTTTAAACTCTGTTCCCCAAGATGGCCCTACTGAGGATGCAGCCCTCCTTCTCTAACAGCTCTTTTTCTCTCCTTTATCACAGCAGTTCTGCTTCTATTTGTTATATGTATCTACTTTCTTCACACAATTTTGTTTGAAGAAAATGTTCTTGGGGATAAAAAGTTTGAAAACCTCTTCAGTAGGGTTTAGGAGGCCAATTAACGTTTTTGAACAAGAGAATAAATAGATAAAGGCAGTTAAACTAGAGAAATGCAGGGCTGGCCCCATGGCTTAGCGGTTAAGTGCACGCGCTCTGCTACTGGCGGCCTGGGTTGGGATCCCCGGTGCGCACCGAGGCACCGCTTCTCCGGCCATGCTGAGGCCGTGTCCCACATACAACAACTAGAAGGACATGCAACTATGACGTACAACTATCTACTGGGGCTTTGTGGGGGGGAAAAAAAAGGAGGAGGATTGGCAATAGATGTTAGCTCAGAGTCGGTCTTCCTCAGCAAAAAGAGGAGGATTAGCATGGATGTTAGCTCAAGGCTGATCTTCCTCACCAAAAAAAAAAAAAAAAAACTAGAGAAATGCAGTGTCTGGGGCAGAGGGGTGTGTGTTAGGATTTTCCAGGAAGCAGCTGCTCAGATGAAATTAAAGTGTAAGAAAGTTACTGGGGGAAATTCTTGTGAAAGATAAACGGGAGAGAGAGCAGGTGTAGGCAGGGGAAGCTTCCACATCCTGCTGCAGGTCTAGCACCTGTGAAAGGAGAGGGGGAGGAGGAAGGATTGCATAGGAAGAGCCTGAGACATCAGTGCAGCTCTGAGATATTCTCTATCAGGTCAATGGGATGTCTAAAGAGCAAAGACCACCCATTAGAGGTGTCCCATGTTGGGTTGGAATGACCCAGTTCTGGTATCCCCATTGGGCTCAGTCATTGGCTAGGAGCTGCCCGAAGGGCCTTGGTGTGAACGCTGTGGTGGATCCCAACTACACTCCTGGCAGAAGGGATCCACGCAGAGAATCTCAATGGCTGCCATGAGAGATGAATGAGGGCAGGTGGGGAGCCCTGGCCAAGGCTGCTGCACCCACACATGCATGGGTTGGTGATAGCCTGAGCTGGGGGAAATGGTTGTGGGGGGGGAGAGACATTATTTCCTGGGAAGAACCTGCAGGAATCACAGATGTAGGGGGAATGGAGGAAAGAGAGGGAGGAATCCAGGATATCAAGGGGCATAAAAGAAGGCATATAAAGTCTAAAATATTTACCTCCCAAGCACCCTTTCTCTGGAAGTTACTGGGGAATGTTTTCCACCAAAGTGAGGGAGTAAACCAAGGAGGGCCACAAGGGATCCAGGAAATGAGGGATCCACACAAGACAGAGGCCAGTGTAATTCCTAGGATGCAGGGAAGGGAAGGCCCAGGTGAACGAATTTGCAGCAAGGCTGGAGGGCAACCATCTGGTGGAACAGCAGGATGAAGGTGTGGACATGGTGTTGAGGGAGGGGTCAGGTGTGGGAAGGAGCTGGGGGTGGATATTGCCTTGGCTGAGAGTGATTCAGGAGGTCTTGAGGTCTATGTGAGGGCCAGACTCTGGGAGCGGCTCTGCAGGGGTGGGGAGGGAGTGGGCATTTCCCCGAATGAAGCTCTGCCCTCAGAAACAGCCTGTTCCTCCTTCTGCATTGCATCTCGTTCCTATTTCTTTCTATCTATCAGACCACTGTTCCATCCAATGGAGCTGTAACCGCAGCACCACCCCCACTTCTGTAATCTGGTTACACCCTGAAGAGGGCAGCTTTCTGACTCTGAGTCACAGATGTCACTCAAGCACACCTGAATCTCTGTCAATAATAATGTCACCTCTTCACATTTGTATCATGCTTTCTCACTGAACACCTCTTGTGAACCTCAGAATTCTTTGAATTAGGTATTAGTGTCCCCAGTGATAGATAAGAAGACTATGGCACAGAGAGTAAGTGTCACCCCCAGCCAGGCCCCACACAACTTGTGGCGCTAGGATGAGCACCCTCTGCTCCTGACCTGACCAGGGATGGCAGATGGGTCACTAAGATGTGACCTTGTGGGAGGACAAACCAAGAGATGAAGAAATGCCATTGGAACCATGTCAGATTCATCGGTTCTGGGAAGAGTGTCTGGGGGAGAGGAGAAACCCAGAATGCAGTTGGTTTGGTACACTGAATTCTGGATGACTTTGGATCATCACGATAGATGCATGGAAGGCTGAAGAAATTGTTTCCTTCAGAACAGGCTGTTTTTGAGGAGGTGGGCAATGGCTCCAAAAAGCACAGGTGTGTGGATGGGGATGGATGCCTGAGGTTCCTACATCCACATGAGGAGGTGTTTTGGGGGAATGTAGCCAATATAAGCAGGTAAAGAGAACTCTGAAGAGTGTCTTCTAGGCCTTTTTTCATGAGTCCAAAGAGAATCCTCTCCCAGGCCTCCAGGGTCCTAAATCCCACAGATGTGCCTGCCCTTTGGGAGTAGATGCACTGCCCCAGAGAAGCACAACCCTAGGGCTCTTCACCCCTCCATGCCTCTTTAAGTCAAACCTCATAGCTCTGCTGTCATCCAACCTTGTCCAGGGTGACCAAGACTGGGGGTCACTAACCCTGTTGGGTCTAGACAGTGGTTCTCTCAGTGTGGCTTAGGCTTACCTTTGGGGTTGTATGGTAAAGTGGCAAGGGGTCAGGATTCGTGGGTTCTAGTCCTATATCTGTCACTCTACCTGCTCTGTGTAATAATCTGTCTTCTTCTCAGGGCTTCTTTGAGGATCCAGCAAGATGATGTCATTAAAAGTGGCTTGAGTAGCTCAGAAAACCTCATTGCTGGGAAAAGCCCCGTTCTCAAGATGTCAGTGCTCTCGATACAGCTCTTTGCTCAAGACTGGCCTGTGGCCATGAGAATCAGGGCTCTGGAAACCGCTCAGGCCCCCTTACTGTTACCAGGGCCTGGAGCCCATGCAGTTACCTGAATGGAGGTCCCTGGGCTGTGCCCTTGTCACAGTCCTTTTGACTCTGCTGTGTGGACACTTGTGTCTCATGTAAGTGAGAAAGTTTATGTCTGCCTGCACCCTGGACTATTGATGATGCAGTGCAGGCCCTGAGGTGACCCCTAACCTGGTCCAGAGGCTGACACGACAAGAGTACAGCAGAGGGTTAAGCATATGTGCTTTGGAGTTGGGCTGACCTGGGCTCAATTCTTGGCTTTGCATCTACTAGATGTGCATCCTTCCCAGATTACTGCTTGCTTGAACTCTCCATTTCCCCTTCTGTGTAATGAGGATAATAATAATCACCTGAGAGTTTGGAAAGGTATATGCAAATAAATAGCACAGAACTTCTGGTTTCCAGTTCAACACGTAAACAGCTTGGAAGTCATCACTCCTGTTCTCACAACAAGAAAAATGCTTAGCAAACTGAAAATCAACAACTCTTCTTAGGTCCCTCAGAGAACTGAGGTCTCAGGGAAAACTACTGCCCTAAAAACAGAAGAGAAAGACAGATGGACACAAAGGTTCACAGCTTACAGGAATAGAAGCCACTGCTGGAGCCTGGTAGGAGCACTTGAAGAGTAATTGACTAATTGCTGAAGGCTCAGTGTGGACAAGCTGAGGGATGAAAACTCTTGGGGCCCAGATTTAGTAGACCCCTCACACTTCCCTGAGTTTTACCTCCAGGACCCCCACCAGGTTCTCAGGGTGAAGATCAGAGAAAAATCCACTTGGGCTTCTGACACGAGGAGGAGAAAAGTAAGAATTGAGAAATAAGCCAGAGCTCTCTTTTCTCCTTTCCTGCCCTCAAGGTAAACTATTTTACCAGAGCTTAACTGACTGAGCTTTTACCAGAGCCTAACCAACCTATGGGAAGAGAAATACCCAACTCCAGTCTGCTCTAGCTTTTGATGTTGGGGAAGGGGAAAATACCCAACTCTAGCCTCCTCTGGCTTTCCTGTCTCATGTGAGTGAGGGGAGCTCAGAAGCACTTGTGAAAGTCACAGCCCAGGGACACAGACTCACTAAAAGACTGAGACCTAATCATAGCATTATAGAATGCTTTTTCTCCCCCCACCCCTTACCAACACATCAATAGGGCTCCTGTATAGTAACAAGGGATTGCAGCTGGAAGAATGGCAAGCTTCAGATCCTATTCAAGGAGGAGTCTCCAGGGAAACCCCAACAATAGAGGACACAAAAACATGGACAGTAGAGGAAATTATAGCCTATGACACCCCACCTGCAGCAAATAGTCAACACAGCCTAACTCCTAGCCAGATAAATATAAAGCCTCACACATAAGGCCCATTTACCTCAGTTCACTTTACCTGATCTATCACTTCTAGCTTTCAACAAAAAATTATGAGGTGTGCTAAGAGGCAAAATCATAATCTGAAGAGACAAAGCAAGCATCAGAACCAGACTTAGATATGGCAGAAATTTTGGAATGATCAGACTGGGAAATTAAAATAACTATGATTCGTATGCTAAGGACTATAAAGAAAAAGTGGATAACATGCAAGACCAGATAAGTAATGAAACTGGAGAGTTGGAAACTCTACGAAAGAACCAAAAATAAAGGGTAGAAACAAAAAACATTGTAACAGAAATGAATAACACCTCTGATGGGCTTGTGAGTAGACTGGATAAAATTGAGGAAAGAGTCAGTGAGCTTGAAGATATGTCAATAGAAACTCCCCAAACAGAAAAGCAAAGAGAAAAAAGAATCCCACAGAATATACAAGAACTGTGGGATAATTACAAAAGGTGTAACATACATGTAATGGAAATACCAGAGGGAGAAGAAAGAAAGAAAGGAGCAGGAGAAATATTTGAAGAAATAACTGTTAAGAATTTTCAAAAATTAATGACAGACACTAACCTACAGGTTCGGAAAGCTCAGAGAACACCAAGCAGAATAAATGCCCCCCAAAAAACCACACCTAGGCATACCATATTCAAATCTCAGAAAATCAAAGGCAAAGAGAAAATCTTGAAAGAAACCAGAGGGGGGAAAACCTCCTCACTTTATCTACAGAGAAACAAGGATAAGGGTTATATTGGACTTCTCTTCAGAGACCATACAAGGAAGAATGTTTAAAAGTGTTTAAAATGTTTAAAGAAAAAAATCCACCAACCTAGAATTCTGTAGTCAGTGAAATTATCCCCTGAAATTGAAAGAGAAATACTTTCTCAGACAGACAAAAACTGAGGGAACTTGTTGCCAGTAGACCTGCCTTGTAAGATGTTAAAAGATGTTCTTCAGAGAGAAGGAAAATGACAGAGGTCAGAAACTCAGATCTACATAAAGAAAGAAGAGAGTTAGAGAAGGAATAAATGAAGATAAAATAAAAACTTTTATTTTTCTTATTCTTAATTGATCTAACAGATAACAATTTGTTCAAAATAATAATTGTTATAATGTATTAGGTGATTCTGGGTAAATGAAATAAATGAAAGCAATGTAAAAAGGATCAGGAGGGAGGAATTGGGAATACTCTGTTACAGGTACTTGCACTACCCATGAAGTGGTATAGTACTATTTGAAAGTGGACTTAGATTAGTTGTAAATGTGTACTGTGAACTCTAGGGCAACCACCAAAGATATTTGAAAAAATAAGTATAATTGATATGTTAAGAGAAGAGAAAAAATGGAACCATATAAAATGTTCAATAAAAACCAGAGAAGGCAGAAAAAAGAGGGAAAGATGAAAAAAAAAATCATGAAAAACAAGGACAATGAATAGAAAATAATTACAAATGTGGTAGATATTAATCCAAATATATCAATAATCACTTTTAATGTGAATGGTATAAGTATACCAATGAAAAGACAGAGACTGTCAGAGTGGATTAAAGAAAGAAGACTCAACTGAATGTTGTCTATAAGAAACCCACTTTAAAGACACAGACAGAGTAAATATAGGAATGGAGAAAAACATACTATGCTACACTAATCAAAAGGTAACTGGAGTTTGAAATTCACTAACTAATTAACTATTAATTTTAGGTAAAGCAGACTTCAGAGCAAGGAAAAGTATCAGGGACAAAGAAGGGCATTACATAATGATAAAGGGGTCAATTCTCTAAGAAGACATAACAACCTTTAATGTGTACGTGCCTAACAACAGAGCATCAAAATACATGAGGCAAAAAATAATAGAACTGCAAGGAGAAATAGACGAATCCACTATTGTAGTTGGAGACTTCAACACCCGTCTCTCAGAAATGAACAGATCTAGCAGGCAGAATATCAGTAAGTTCATAGTTGAACTGAACAGCATCATTAATCAATGGGATCTAATTGACTTGTGTAGACTACTTTATCCAAGAACAGCAGAATACACATTCTTCTCAAGCTCATATGGAACACTCATCAAGATAGACCATATTCTGGGCCATAATACACATCTTAACCAATTCAAAGGAATGGAAATCATACAGTGTATGCTCTCAGACCACCATGGAATTAAAATAGAAATCAATAACAGAAAGATAGCTGGAAAATCCCACAATGTGTACAGAGAAAACAACACACTTCTAAATTATATGTGTGCAAAGAAGATGTCTCAAGAGAAAATAAAAATATTTTAAACTAAATGAAAATGAAAATACAACTTATCAAAACATCATTTTGGAACTCAACAAAAACAGTGCCTAGAGGGTAATTTTTAGCCTTGAATACATTTATTAGAAAAGAAGAAAGATCTCAAGTGAATAATCTATGTTACCACTTTAGAAAATTTAATCACTAGCACAGTGCTTGGTACATGTTGTTCATAAATGGTGGTTCTTTTATTATTAACTATTATTCCTCAATGCCTGGACAGGTGAACACAAACAATCTTCCTTTCCAGATACCTTAAGCCTTAGAGACAGTTCCAAGCCAGATTTGGCCTGGACACGTAGCTCAAAGGTATGAAAGGCCTTTTTGGCTAAGGCCTTGGATGTTTTCCTAGAGCACTTCTTGTGGTGATGAGTGATATGGGGAGATGCTGGTGGGTGATATGGCTGTTGGGAATGGTTGCTGATCTCTTTGACAGCAAACAAGACTGAGCTGCTCCCCTGGACCTGGGCTCTGTGTCCTGAGGCTCATCGCCTCCTCATTCCTAAAACACCCAGGACTGACACAACAAGGATCTGCACTGGGCCCCTTCCATATACATCAGCAGACAGGGTGGCTGATTCCCAGGGGAACCTGAGGTCACAGGTCAAAATATCTGGTCACCTTAGCAGGAAATCACTCTAAAGGCAAGGCAAGAAAATGAATAGCATGTGGTATCTAAAGCAGAATTACTTGGGGGGCTGGCCCTGTGGCATAGTGGTTAAGTGCGCGTGCTCCGCTGCTGGTGGCCCGGGTTCGGATCCCGGGCGCGCACCGGCACACCGCTTGTCAGGCCACGCTGTGGCGGTGTCCCATACAAAGTGGAGGAAGATCGGCACGGATGTTAGCTCAGGGCCATTCTTCCCTCAGCAAAAAGAGGAGGATTGGCATGGATGTAAGCTCAGGGCTGATCTTCTGCGCACACACACGGACACACTAAATGAATAAATATTAAAAAAAAAATAAAGCAGAATTACTGAAAACCAGGGTCACATTCATATGAAGAAATACTATACAACAATGAAAAACACAGTCTACACTCTAACATGGATAGAGCTTACAAATTTAATATTGAGCAAAAGAAGGCAGACACAGAAGAATATAGAGAGTATTTTCCATCCATGTAAAATTCAGAAATTAGGCAAAACTGCAGTGTAGGGATGCTTAGATGGTAAAACTATAAAGAAAATAGAAAGAGAGCCTTATCCTACAAGGCCAGATGGTGGTTATCTTGTGAAGAGAGAGAGGGCAGTGACCGCAGAGGGTGCCGGCAACCTTCTAATGTTTGACCTGGGCGATGGTTATAGGCATTAGAAAGAATTAATTGAACCGTACATTTTGTTTGGTGTCTTTTTCTATATGTTTGATCTATATCAAATAAAACACTTAAATGGAACATGGAGCAAAATAACTATTCACATTTGCAAGATTTCAGGCAAATAAAAAGAAAAAATTATATTGCTTTTTTGGGGGAATAAAATGGGAGTGGAGATTAGAGGAAAATAAATGAATAAATAAAACAAGAGAGGGACCTCGCAACAGATCAGGGATGTGTAAATTCTAGGAGCCGAGGATTATGAATAACTCAGCTTCTGAACCTGAGGCTGAGAATTGAACAAAAGACAAAATTTGAATAAAGAAATTAAAAACAAATTTTAAGTATTTTGACATGGTTCAAAATTCAAAAGCTACAACAGGCCTTAAGTGGGATTTAAGTCTCAGTTCTCCCACCTAAAGGCAGCCCCCGCTCCAATTTTCTTGTGTATCCTTCACGGGAGGCTTTTTAGTAGAGGTGAGAATGGGTTAAATGAGTAACTCAGAGAGGTCTGGTGCTGGAAATGTGGACATAAATGGGGAGAGGGAGGCCAGCTTAGAGCGTGGAGGCCCAGTGCTGCAGGAGGGCCTGACCCGGGCTCAGCGGTGGGGCTGGTCCCAGAGGTGTCCTGTGCCTGAACCATTTGCCTCACTTCATGGGAGGAAGTTCTAAGGGAGCAGAGAGCAGGAACAAGAACTCCTAGGAGAGTCAGCAGGGCAGTTCCCCAGAGGACCCCAGGCCTCATCCTGATCTCCACGCCCCTGTTTTCTGCACCTGGATCAGCCTTTCTGCAGCAGGTAGGGGCACAGCAGAGCCTGGGGCATGGCCACTGACTCCTGAGCAGACTGTTTCACATAGATGAAGGAGGAGGTTCACTGAAAAATTATAGGAAGTCAGTGTCTTGGGGGCTGGGAGGGAACCTTGCCCAATCTCCTGCCTGCAGGCTCATTCCATGGCAGTCACCACCACTGAACCTAGACAGTGGGGCACTGATTGTCCCAGGTGTCCCCTGAGGCTGCAAAGTGAAGTTCAAGATGGGCCGGCCCTGTGGCTTGGTGGTTAAGTGCGCGCGCTGCAATGCTGGTGGCCCGGGTTCGGATCCCGGGTGCGCATCGAGGCACCACTTCTCCGTCCATCCTGAGGCCAAGTCCCACATACAGCAACTAGAAGGATGTGGAGCTATGACATACAACTATCTACTGGGGCTTTGGGGGGAAAAAATAAAATAAATAAAATCTTTAAAAAAAAAAAAAAAAGTTCAAGAGTGTTGGGTTAAAGTCAGGACTCAGGGTTCTGACCCCATATCTCCCCTCACAAGCAGGTGACTTGTTGAGCCCACTACCCTTTTTGTGTTCCCTTGACTGTGGGTCGTGACACCTGTCTCCCTCCTGGGGCTCCAGAGAGGACCCCATGTGAAGATGGCAGTGAGGTGACCCTGCCTCCTTCCCCTGGACTTTGAGTTCCCAGGGGGCAGGTCCTGATGTGACCCAAGAGGTTTAGTTAGGGATGAAGAGAAGGTTTTGAATCAGGCTTTTCCAGAGTCATATCCTGACTTTGCTGTCTACTAGCTGTATACTTTTAGTTTACGGAAAATCTCGTTAAATCTCATTTTCTGCTCCCTAACATGGAGACGACAGACCTCCCTCATAGGATGGCGAGCATTAAGGAGAAAGGCAGGTATGGCAGGTATCTTGACGCCTGACACATTCAAGGGCTCAGTAAGCAGGGGTGGTAGTTACTGTTAGTTGTCAGAACAAATTTGTAGAAGGACTGGGTGAAGGAATAAATACAGACTATGCTGCCTTCCAGAGTCCGAAAGTCCATCCTCTTTAGGTCCAGAAACCCAGTTTTCTCTACCCCACATCCTGTTATGGGAGTGATGTTATGACACATCTCACTGGCCTCCGAGCCCCACATCCAGTTTGGGACAAGATAAGACTCTAGGTGAGGTATCTTGGGAGGTGCAAGACCTGGTGGTCTGGATTGTTTCAGGAAATGCTGAACACACCCTCCTTGGTGTGTCCCACCCACCTGAGTGGGGCAATGCTCCATGAGGCAGACAGCAAACATGGCCCCAGGGCTCCCAAGCCCTGAGAAGAGCCAGACTGAGCCTTATAAAGGGACCAATCCTGGCCCAGGTGCACATCTCCCTCATCCTTCTCCTCAGTGACGCCTCCTCAGCTCTGGTAAGTCTGCACCTTCCTCTTTGCCTTTTCTAGGAGGAGAGCTCAGGGCCCAGCCTGCTCTGCTGCCTGCAGGAGTAGGGAAGGCAGCTATGAGAGATGATACTGGAGCCTGGGACCAGTCACAGCACCAACTGGGCTGTGTGACCTTCTCCTCAGCCTGAAGTCCTTATCTGTACAACAAGATGACTGGACCAGACACTCCCTATTGCTGCTTTTGGCTCCTCTGTGACTTTCACTCTTGTGGAAATGGCCCCAGCTGGAGCTGAGGACACCACCCTCCCTCTCCTCCTTGTCTTCTTTCCTCACTGCATTCACCTGCCTGTCAGGCTCTGGGTTGGTGGAGACCCAACCCCAACCCAACCCTTGGGGAGTGTGGGCACCCTGCCAAAGCCTTGAAGGTTCTCCACTTCTCAGTCCTGGACCCTCTCCTCTGACCTGCCATTGCCTTGGTGAGATGACCTGCCCCCACTTACGTAAGGCACTGATCAACCAAAGATCCCCTACTTCCACGCTGGCCAGGGTAGTGTCCAGTGACCATCAGGGCTTGGCTTTGGTCTTGGCCAAAGTTGACACAAGGCTTTGGGTGGCTCCTCTTAGTGACACTACAGCAGGGATCTTTCTCCCACATTGGAAGGTGATGGCGGTTGTATTAGATGCCCATACATGTGAGCCAAGGTCATTGCCTGGGTGCTTTGGAAACTCTGGGGTGTGAGGTCTGCACTGTCCAATTTCTCTGACTTGGAGTCCAGTCCTTCTGACTGTTGGTGGGAGAGCCTGCTTTGGGAAGTCAGACCTTCTCTTTATTTAAATGTGGTCAAGCCTTGGAGATCTAGAGAACAGGGAGGTACAAAGGGAAGATAGTCCTCAATAACAATCAATCCCAAGGATCCCATCTCCCCCCATTCCACCCAATAGCCTAAGAACCAGGGCAGGTATTTCTGTTCATCTTAAATCCAAGGCCAACTCTGGTCCCCAATCTCTCTTTCCCATTCCCGGGGATTGTCCAGGAAGACCTCTGCTGGGGCCCAAGACAGTGCTATGTCTCTTGGCTCACACTCACACTCGGAGCCTCCACAGCCCATTTCACACAGAGCTTGCTCTATGGTCCTGGTGAGTGCCCCTGGGGTCGTACTCCTGAAGTAGCCCAGGGGTCAGAACCAGATCAGTGTTGACACTGTTCTGCCCCTGTAACTCTAACCCTGACGTTGAAGCTGGAGGAGATGGATTTGATGCTGTTTGAAGTGTGTCATCGTCACAATGCTGCGTTTGGCTCCAGGTCCCATCTCAGGCTTCCGTCCTTTCCAGGGCGGCTGATTCCTACCCTCTCTGCTTCCACTTCCTGTGGTCCTGCACACAGTGGATATCTGCATCCTCCTCCATCTCTTCTGCACCTTGACCTGTGTAGGCCAGGTCCCAGACTTGATCTTACCCTCCCCATTTTGAGCAACTCATCTCACACCATAGAGAAATACAAGTTTCTTCTGTTCCTCTTAGCCTTGTCCTCACTTGCTCCTCAGGTCCCAACCCATCTTCCTAACCTACAAACCCTCACCTGGGTGGATAGATAATAAAGGTCATTTTCTTTCTGGCAGCTTTTTTGAAAGCCAAGATGAGCAACACTGAAGCTGAGAAGACTGTGATTGGCATAATCCAGCTCTTTCACAAATACACCAATCCTGATGACACCATTGACAAGCCAAGCCTCTTGGCGCTGCTGAAGGAGAATTTTCCCAACTTCCTTGCTGCCTGTGTGAGTTGGGGTCTGGTTTGTCTGGGGCAGGGAGAGTCTTTAATGTGTGTGTGGAAGGGGCTGTGATGGGTGGGCAAGTCCCATGGGTTCTGACATGTCTGAGGACTCTTGTCCGGGAGGTGATTTCACTATTTGTTATTGGGTATTCCTGAGCCTGGTTCTGCATCACTGACCACTCCCTCCCAGCCGCGGGCAGGGCCAGCCCTTTGAGGAGACAGAGCATGCAGGAGAAGGAGTCTGGAGCTTGGAGTCAGAAGCCCTGGGCTCCTCTTCTGCCACTGGGGCTTCCCTGTGTGTGCTTCCGGACAAGTCACCCACACTCTCTGATCTTCCCTTCCTTCCCTCTGAAGAGGGTATGGCAGAATTTTCCTTTCTGTGCTAGTATGAGAATAAATGAGAATATGTAGGTGGAAACACTTCAAAAATAGCAACATGTGATATAGATATAAGGGCTCCCAATAGATGATTAATGGAGCGTTGTGATTTCAGTGGCAGTATGGAGGTCCTCCTGCCTGACATAACTCTTCTCTCCAGTAGACTCACTCCTCTGGGTTCAAGTGGAGCCTCACCAAGATGGAGCTCAATGGAAGTCATAATATTTATGACATGAGCTTAATCGTTTATATTAGGCAAAGCGTATTCATATGCTGGATTTTATTTTACTATGAGAATGCATGGAACTTATTAGCAAGATGTAACAGAGAGCAGGGCCCTGAGGAAAAGGAACCCAGACCCCATAAGTTTGCATGGGAAAGCAATCAAATGGGAGGAGGTTAGAAATACAAGAAAACTAAGGTCAGCCTGTGATGGGCCCTGGGGGAGAATTGAGACAGTGCACATAAAGAGGGGTGGTGGGTGTGTCTGGGGCTGCTGAAAACCCCCTCACTCCCTTACCAGTGTGGTTCCTGGCACACACTGTTCAATATCACGGTGTTGCCCACCATGGGTCATTCAACTGAGGAATCTCCAGGCAACAGCCCTTGGATTCCTGCTCTGCTTCCACACACTCCTCTCCACGTACCCCCTTCCCATGTTCCCACTTCAAGAGGCCTATTTTCTTCTTTCTCCCAGCCCACATCTCATGTGTAATGAGATTTTTCTTGTCTGTATGTTTTTAACCCCACAGGACACAAAGGGCACAGATTACTTGGCCAATATCTTTGAGAAGGTGGACAAGAATAAAGACAAAAAGATTGAGTTTTCTGAGTTTCTGTCCTTGCTGGGCGAAATAGCCACAGACTACCACAAACAGAGCCATGGAGCGCCACCCTGTTCCCAAGGAGGCCAGTGACCCAATCCAGCCAGAGGTCTCCAGAGACCCTAAGAAACAATAAAGTGTCTTTTCCCACCAGAAACTTGCATTACTTCCTCCTTTTCTTTGGCTACGTGTATCTTAGACAGAAGAGACAATTGTTGGTTAACTGCTTTGTAGACTCTCCACTAGATGCAGAAGTCCTCTCCAGCAAATGTCTGCTCCCAGCGTGCTCCCTCCAGTGCCCTGAGACCTGATTGGGTCACCCCTTTCTCTTGGGCCTTGAGATTCCCCTGTGCTCCCCACATCTGGAACAAGGTGTTCTACCCAGCTTGGTGAGCCTTGGTTAAGGTGGAAACTAGTACTCTTGCTTGGGGCCTTGCCAGGGACCAGATGGGCACTTGCCCTCTAGACTACTTTCCTGAGTGGAACAGGCTGCAGAGACCTGAGCACTAGACCTCTGTGCTGTGGCCAGGGCCCTGCAGCTGTGTCCCTGCTCCCATGTCTGCAAGTTTGGGTCAATGTGAGCAGACACTGTTGTCTTGCTCTCAAATATGGTTTGCTAAATGCCATACACCCAGATGGGCACTGAGGATGCAAAGGCAAATGAGTCAGTCCCTGGTCTAGTGTGTGTGTGTGGGGTCCTTACAACACACATGAAACTGGTAACAAGTCTAGTTGATTCAGGTCGATATTTTGGGGGTGGTCATTAATGGTTAGAGGCTAACATTTATGCACTAGATGAAGAAGCATGGAGAAGACAGTTTGTGATGCTCATTTCTGAGCCAGGTATTGTACTAGGAAATGAGGATGCACAAATAAAAAAGATGCAATGGCTGCCCCTCCTCCCCAAAATGCCCATTTTCTTGTGTCCTTTCCACTGAGAGTTGCTAATTCTTCCCAGTGTTAAGCCCTTCAAATCCTTCAGGCCAACGGGCGGAGTCAGCATTCATCTCCATTGCCAGTGCCATTTTCAGACCATTTCCCCATTCTTCCTCACACTTCTATGACCTTCCCCCATCCTTGAGGCTCATGTGATGCTGCCATAAGATCACCTTCCTTTCTTATTATATTCTCACACTCTTTTGATGCACAGGGGGATTAGATGGGTGGCTTACATTCATCCCTTCTATCTTACCAGGAGAATAAATACAGAGTAAATTCACAGTCTTAGACTAGATTTCCTGGAAGTTGAGAGTAAGATGGGGATTCTTGTGCAGGTGATTTATAAGAGGGAGTCCTATCAGGTGAAACTCAACAGGAAGTGAGGGAAACAGCATAGGACAGGGGAAGAAGCTGGACCATGATTCGAGCTCAGCTTCAGTTTAGCTTCAGTCTGATTCCATGGGGAGCTTTGGAGCATGAATGGAAACATGGAGTTATCCCACCTTGAGGCAACGAGGCCCACATTTTGTACCCCTGTATCAGATAGTCACTGACTACAGGCCACCCCCAGGGGGAGGCATAGCCTTCTAGGCATTCCTGGGCCTAGAGGAGGCTCCGTTGGAGCAAGAGCAGTTCTTGGGAGAAGGGTGCAGTTGTGACCCATCAGCAGCCAACACTGATAGGAGCTGGGTGATGGGAACACTGCCCAGGTAACAGGGATTTGGGTGGGGCATCACAACATCTACTACAGTCCACCCCTTGTGCCCACTCAGATCCATTTGGTTTTCATGTCAAGTTCATTCCATCCAGAAACAGCTTCTCCAGTTCTAGTCAGTTATGATTTCTGGGGCAATTTATGAGAGGAGGGTTAGTGGGTTACTACAGCCCTCACTGCTGCAGTTGTTAGTGAGGTCACAACTGATACTCATCATCTTCCTCCTCTACCATCCTTTCCAGATTTCTCTCCCAATGGCTGGCACTTCTGCTGGTCTAGGTGGCTTGACTGGTGGGGTGACCCAGGCCATCATCCATGAGGGGTGTAGGCTCCTGGTTCCCATGCCTTGGTTGCTGTATTTACCCATCTACAGTTAAAACTGGTCATGAGAATAACAATAGATGCCCCAATGTGCAACTTCCTGTTGTCCTCTGCCCGTGGTGTCATGGGCAGTGCTACTTTCCTGGCAGTGGTGTGCAACAATACACTTTGCCAACCAAGGAAGGTCACCCAAGTCATAGTGTCCAGAGTTTTTATGGGGATCCCATGGTTGACTGCCCATGTGGCTGATCTCAGTCTCTAGCCCGTCCAGAGGTCAAGCTGATACAATGTGACTCAAAGCCTCCACAACAAATCACAGTGTTATATTTTCTGGAATGATCCAAAGCTCCCAGGGAAACAAGGACACTCTTATCAGGCATGATATTTCAAGGGTTTAGAGATTACCTCGGGAAACTTATTCAAAGTTTCTGAAGAAGGTCAATGTCTCTTTGGGCAAGACTAAATTTCCTTTTTCTTTTTTGTGAGGAAGATTGGCCCTGGACTAACATCCATGCCTATCTTCCTCTACTTTATATGTGAGATGCCTGCCACAGCATGGCTTGATAAGCAGTGCGTAGGTCTGCACCTGGGATCCCAACCTGCAAACCCCAGGCCACTGAAGTGGAGCCTGTGAACTTAACCACTACACCATGGAGCCAGCCCCTAGTTTTTTTTTTTTTTTATGCTGAGGAAGATTAGCCCCGAGCTAACATCTGTGCCAATATTCCTCTATTTTGCATGTGGGATGCCACCACAGCATGGCTGACAAGTGATGTAGGTCCGTGCCTGGGATCTGAACCCATGAACCCAGGCTGCTGAAGCAGTGTGTAGAACCTTAACCACACGGCCACAAGGCCGGTCCCAAGACTCAATTTTTTTAATTGATGTTTTAATAGTTTTTAACATTGTGAAATTTTGGGTTGTACATTTTTGTTTGTCCATCACCATATATATAACTCCCTTCACCCCTTGTGCCCACCCCCACCCCCCTTGCCCCTGGTAACCACAATACAGTTTTCTCTGTCCATGTGTTGGTTTATGTTCCACATATGAGTGAGATCATACAGTGTTTGTCTTTCTCTTTCTGGCTTATTTCACTTAACATAATACGCTCCAGGCCCATCCATGTTGTTGCAAATGGGACAATTTTGTCTTTTTTTACGGCTGAGTAGTATTCCATTGTATATATATACCACATCTTCTTGATCCAATCATCAGTCAAGGGACACTTAGGTTGCTTCCACTTCTTGGCTATGGTGAATAATGCTGCAATGAACATAGGGGTGCATAAGCCTCTTTGGATTGTTGATTTCAGGTTCGTTGGATAGATTCCTGGTAGTGGGATGGCTGGGTCATAGGGCATCTCTATTTTTAATTCTTTGAGGAATCTCCATACCGTTTTCCATAGAGGCTGCACCAGTTTGCATCCCCACCAGCTGTGTATGGGGTTCCTGTTTCTCCACATCCTCTCCAACACTTGTTGTTTTTTGTCTTGGTGATTATAGCCATTCTAATGGGCGTGAGGTGATATCTTAGTGTTGTTTTGATTTGCATTTCCCTGATGATTAGTGATGTTGAACATCTTTTCATGTGCCTATTGGCCATCTGTATATCTTCTTTGGAGAAGTGCCAAGACTCAATTTTTTATTACACGGATGACCACCTGTCTTGTTTCTAGGAACAGTAGATTGTAGTAGCCATCTCCACAGATCCCTGTGGGCCATGCTCCCTGGTGGCCAGTCTGATCTTGCTGCCCACTAATATATTACACCACCTTGCTTCTGATGGTTAGGTGCTATTACCTGGCTTCTGTTAGTCCAGTATCCTGTCATCCCATTTCAACCAGGACACTCAGCTTTGCATCAGCATCTCCTATAGCCACCCCTTCTGTACAGAGACCACAGGAGGAGCCAGGAGGGTATGCCTGAGAGTGGACCCTGAGGGTGCTGGGTCAAGGCAAGTAGAGTTAAAGCTGAATAAGGGGCAGTTTGCTGATATGGGGGCATTCTTTCTTGACACAGGATTTAATACCATTTTTTTGATGAAGAAACAGGGCTTGGGGTCTACCTTCTACAGGTCACACAGTTTGTTAGGAGCAAGGTGCCTGATTCTCATTTCAGTGTACCTGCCACCTCCTCAGTGGGCTCTCTCTTGCTGGTTCCAATTTGCTGCCCACTTGACCTGGCTCCAATCTACCCCAGCGGCTCCAAATCTCTCAATACTGCCATCTCCTTACATTCCTATAGCACTACTGTCCCTATTATCTCCTGTGAATTTCATGAGCAATCTTCCCAGTGAATTCTTTTCTCCCTTTAGCAGATGAGACAACTGTCGTGAGGGCGGTAAGAGTCTCACCCTGGGTCACCCAGACTAGAATTCAGCATTCCTAACTCCTGGGCTGGTGCAGGAGCCCCAGTTGCTCCATCTCATCTCATGTTCTTGCATTCCATGGAAGCACAGAGTGGGTGCCCATTTCATACTGGGCATGGCTCCTGGTGCTGATGGTTCAAATATAAATGAGACTAAGTCTGAACTCCTCGGCAGCTCACTGCTTAAATGTCTGTAGACAACTACAGAGGAAATTTCCGCATCAAGTGAAAACTCTATGGCTGTGAGTCAGGAGGACTTCATTGTGGAGGTGACTTTTGAGTTCTCTCTCAAAGAATGAGTAAGATTTTTCTAAATAGAGAAGAGGAGGATGGAATTCCAGGTGCAGGGACCAGTGTGGGCAAATCCATGGGTCCTAGAGGGTAAGGTGATCAGGAGACCATAGGATTTCAGTGTGCTGGAGGGGAGAGGTGGAGACAAGGCTGGAGAGATCCATGAGGACCATTCAGCGATGTGTCTGCTTCCTCCTTGAAGAGAAGGCGGGCATTTCTCTTCTTGTTGCAGCCTTTACAGATTCTGGTGTAGGTGAGTCCGGTCGGTGCTGAATAAGTACCTGAATGAACCTGGTCCCTCCCTCAGAAAGCTTGTCATCAAAACCACTGGTTCTCAGATTGTTTTTTTCCCCTGCATAAATTCATCTAGGGAGGTTGTTAAAATGTAGGTTCCTGTTGTCACAAATGGCTGGATTTCATCGTTTTTTATGGCTGAGTAGTATTCCATTGTGTATATATACCACATCTTCTTTATCCATTCGTCCCTTGATGGGCACTTAGGTTGCTTCCAAGTCTTGGCTATTGTGAATAACGCTGCAATGAACACAGGGGTGCATGTACCTTTACAAATTGGTGTTTTCAAGTTCTTTGGATAAATACCCAACAGTGGAATAGCTGGATCATATGGTAGTTCTATCCTTGATTTTTTGAGGAATCTCCATACTGTTTTCCATAGTGGCTGCACCAGTTTGCATTCCCACCAGCAGTGTATGAGAGTTCCCTTCTCTCCACATCCTCTCCAACACATGTTGTTTCCTGTCTTGTTAATTATAGCCATTCTGATGGGCGTGAGGTGATATCTCATTGTAGTTTTGATTTGCATTTCCCTGATAGTTAATGATTTTGAACATCTTTTCTTGTGTCTGTTGGCCATCTGTATATCTTCTTTGGAGAAATGTCTGTTCAGGTCTTTTGCCCATTTTTTAATTGGATTGTTAGTTTTTTTGTTGTTGAGATGCATGAGTTCTTTATATATTTTGGAGATTAACCCCTTATCAGGTGTATGGTTTGCAAATATCTTCTCCCAATTGTTAGGTTGTCTTTTTGTTTTGTTGATGGTTTCCTTTGCTGTGCAGAAGCTTTTTAGTTTGATGTAGTCCCATTTGTTGATTTTTTCTAGTGTTTCTCTTGCCCGGTCAGATTTGGTGTTTGAAAAGATGTTGCTAAGACCGATGTCGAAGAGTGTGCTGCCTATGTTTTCTTCTAGAAGTTTCATGGATGGACATTGAGATTATAATGCAAAGTGACATAAGTCAGAGGGAGAAGGTCAAATACCCTATGATTTCCTTCATTAAGTAGTAGATAATAACAACAATAAACAAACACATAGGGACAGAGATTGCATTGGTGGTTACCAGAGGGGAAGCGGGGAGGGAGGAGGGTGAAAGGGATAATTCGGTACATGTGTGTGGTGATGGGTTGTAATTAGTATTTTGGTGGTGAACATGATGTAATCTATGCAGAAATAGAAGTAAAATGATGTACACCTGAAATTTATACAATGTTATAAACCAATGTTACTGCAATAAACAAAAAATTAAAAAAAAAAATGTAGGTTCCTGGCCCTCAACCTTAAAGACTTTCAATGATTAGATCTTGGGTGGGGCTGGTTGATTCTTCCCAAACAGCCTCAGCTTTTCTGACTAATTAATTGAGCCACAGCCTGGGCAGCACAACACAGAGGATAATCTTCAAATCCCTCTCCATGGTGTGAAGCTTGATCTGGCAGCAGGCTGCTGCTTAGCTTCATTCTGGGACTCCCAGGTGATGTTAGGAAACCCGGCATTTCTGAGACAGGCGAGGGGTTCTGCCTTGTCTGTTAGGGATGAAACCAAGTTCCAGGTACCTCCTACACCACTGGTCCTGGGAAAGGCAGCGAGAGTAATACACCATTCAGTCCACTTGCTTGAATACAAACAGAATAATAATAGCAAACACATATAGCAGATATTACCTGCCAATCATTCTCCGAAGTGCTTTACGTAAACTAACTCCTTTAATCTTAACAACAACCTAGGAGGTACCGTATTATTATTGTCACCCCCTTTTACTGATGAGGACACTGAGGCACAGAGATAAGTCACACAGCAGCCTGGGGCTAGAATCTGTGCTTTTAACCAGGATGCTTTGGAGGGCCTTTGGGGCTGCAGCTGATGGCCCCATTTCTACCCCTTCCCAAAGCACCTCTGCTTCTCACAGTTTGATACCTCTGGCGCCTGCATGCAATTTTTTTTTCTTTTTGGTGAGGAAGATTAGCCCTGAGATACCATCTGTTGCCAATCCTCGTCTTTTTGCCAAGGAAGATTGGCCCTGGGCTAACATCCATGCCCATCTTCCTCTACTTCATATGTGGGACGCCTGCCACAGCACAGCTTGATAAGTGGTGTGTAGGTCTGTGCCCAGGATCCGAACCTGCGAACCCTGGGCCGCCAAAGCAGAGTGCGCCAACTTAATCACTACATCACCGGGCTGGCCCCACTCCTGCATCCAATTTTGTTTGCAGAAAATATCTTGGAATAAAATCATTTGAAAACTGTGCAGAAGGAAGGCCTGACTGGAAGAGGGTGGAGGGGAAGCTGTGCAGAGGATGCAGAGATGTTTCCAAGGAACAAAGTGCAGATTTATTCAGCGCATGTGTATATATGTGTGCATGCATGTGTCTATGTGTGTGTGTGTTAGGGGGCAGTTGAAAGAAGAGCAGAGCCAGGAAGCCCTGACATTAAGGAGGCCCCTGGTGTTCCTGATAGATCCTAAGAGCTGGGAGGAGCAGTTTAAGGGGAACATGAAGGGCCCAAGGGATGAGCCCTATTCAAGGGAGGCATGAAAAGCAGCCCTGAGGAGCAGCAGGGTGCCTGGGTGGGCGCTCGCTGAATAATCCAGGCTCCCTTTGCCCCATGGGAGATGATTCTGAGCACAGAGCAGGCAAAGAGTGAACCCAGTGAGCCAGGAGGCTACTGGCCTGGCCTCTGAGTTCCAGCTGTAGATGACAAGTTCTACTAACACTCTCCGGAACACTGTGGGGCTCTGAGCCTGGGCAGCAAGGATGTTCATCAGGAGTCCAATTCCTGGGCCTGACCCTCAGTCTGCCCTCCCCAGCTCCATGACTCTAGCTAAGCCAATCTGTCTCTCTGACTCCTTTTCCTTCAGCAGTGAAAATGAGGTAAACATCCCTGTTGGCCCTTTCTGGGTCTTCAGGGAGGATCTGGCAAGAAATTTCCAGTAAAAGTGGTTTTCCACAGGAAGCACATGTGCTTCCTCTGCAGCTGTCCCTTGTGGAACAGCCTGTGACCAATAGGAGGGTGAGAACCAGAGCTCCTGAGGCCACAGAGGCCCCTCCCCATTGCCTGGACCCCGGGGTCCGCAGAGCAGCCAGGACGGAAGTCCTTGGGCTTTGATTGTGTCAGAGCCCTGGTTGTGCTGCTGTCACTCTCCTGGTCACATATCTGTGTGCAGAGCCTCTGCCCCGGACGGTGGGCTCCTGCAGGGCAGGCTCTGGGGTGACCCCACTCGCTCAGCCCAGACACGGACAGAGAATCAGGCTTTCAGCCGAGTGCTGGAAGCTGCATTGTAGAGTCAATAGGACTTGGGTTCAAACTCTGGCTGTGCCATTTACTAGGAGTGTACTCTTGGGAAATTTATCTAAGCCCTCAGTTCTGCATTTGTAAACTGGGACAATGATACCCATCAACAGGGTTTTACTGAGGTTTAAATGAGACAATGCATTCAAAGCTCTTAGCATACTGCCTGGCATGTAATAACCTGTTACTAACGACAACAGCTTTTACATTATTGACAACTAATGAAAGTTAGTCCAATGACTCATTGGATACATAATCAGAGACTTTGATTCCACCTGCAGATCCCCAAATGCTCTATTTCCGGGGGCACTGCAGCCCTCTCGCCTTCCCTCTGTCACCACCTGCCAGTCCAGCCCCATAGGTCTCTGAGTGGGGCCTGGGTTGTGGAGAGTCCTGAGTGTGAGTCCCATCCAGGGCAGTGTCATGTGAGCAGCTGAAGGAACAAGCCTAGATCTGAGCACCGTAAATGGGACTACTCTCCAGCCTGATGCACGGCTTGCTCTCCCTTCCCCTATGCCTCTTCCTCAGGGTCTGCCTCTTTGCTTCTCCCAGATTAAAGGCACAATGCCCTAGCTTTGCTCCCTGCTCGCCCCAGGGGAGCACCCCTGCCCCGGATCAGGAGGGAGTCAGGGAGAGTCATTCCTCTTCTCCCTCCAGGCCTCAGCATCCTCATCAGGGCACTGAGGGACTGGACTAGATAAATTCCCCTGTCCTTTCTGCCCTGACTTTAGGCGGCTCTGTGACATCCAGAGAGATTCACAGAAGAAATACTAGGGAGAATGTCTTCTTGGCAACTGAGGACAGACCCCAGTCCAGGAATTCCAGAGCCGTCTCTACCCCCTGCAGCCTTAGTCCTACTTACTCTGTGGTTTGTGGCATCCCTTGGCTTTTTGGGCTCAAGCCTTTTCAAGATGCTCAGATGGGCACCAGAGGGGCTCACAGCCAATCCCTGTAAGCTTATAATATTCCCCTTGTCTCAGCCCTGGGACCCCCATTCACCATTATTCTGGCTTCACCCTGTCTAGATGTGGGAAAAGGACAGACCAGCCTACAAGTCCCAAGACCACATGCCCCATTACCCTCTGGGTTCTACCTGCATCCCATGACCCTGCTGACAACCAGCCTCGACCCCAGCAGGGCTCTGGAGTGTTCCTCTGGCTGGGCCACAGAATGTTTCAGAATAACGGGGGTCCCGGGGCTGGGAGCAAGGGAATATCATAACATGCAGGACTGACCAAGCCTTTCAGCGCCTTCCTGGGAGCATCATCTCAGATATCTGAGCCCAGAGATCTGGGAGATCCTGTGGAATAAGGTGGGTGAAGGCCTTTTCCCCTTGAGAGGGGACTGTTGGGTTCTAGCAGCTCCACACTGATGGGGCACTGCTTGGGTTCTTTATATTATATTTGAGAACACAGAGTTCTGGGAAAATGAGGAGATTCTCACGCCTTTCTTCTTGGCAATGTTTTGATGGGGAGTCTCACCCCTGATTTCAGTGCTAACTGACCTAAAGGCTGACTCCTGTCTTCCCCAGCACCTTGAATTCAGGGTCCCTCAGACTCTACCACTTTATACTTCTATTCCTCACAACCCACCCACCTCTGCCCTCTGCCCTTACATCCCATCCTAGGCCTCACAATCCCCAGAACTTTCCCTACCATCTCCTCAAACCTTTATTCCCTTCTCTGGACTTCACCTGGACCAAGCAACTACCCAATTCATTCTGCTCCATCTCATCCCTGCTCTTTCACTCTATCCAAGGCCCCTGTCCCTCACACATCCCCAGCCTAGCCCATTTCCTCTCATCCCTGTTCCCCATGGCCTCACACACTAAAAGCCAGGTGACTGTCTTTCTTTCTTGCAGCGTATTGGAAAACAAAGATGAGTAACAGTGAAGCTGAGAAGATGTTTACGGGCTTTCTCAACCTATTTCAAAAACACCTGAGATTCAGATGCCATGGACAAATCTGGCTTGGAGAAGATGATGAAGGAGAGTTTCCCCACCTTCCTGTTGGCCTGTGTGAGTAGGGACCTAATGGGGGCTGGGCAGGGAGTGGAGCAGGAGTGAGCAGGACCCAAAACCCTGTTTGCCTGAGAATTCCAGCTCACCAAGAGGCTCTGATATAGCTGAACTGCCAAGCATCTCTTACTTTTCCCTAGCCTCCTGTAGGACCTACTCCTTGACTCCAAGGGTGTAGTAGACAGTGTCCAGGAAGGGGGTTAGATGATCCAGTTTCCTGAATAGCAATGGCATTTACTTATTATATTGTTACAAATATGTTAACAATTACCTACTCATTGAGCCTTAGTTACCTTAGATGTAAAATGGAGGCAATAGCACCTATTTCCCAGGGTCGTTATGAGCATTTAAATGAGGTGGTGTCTGTGAAAATGTTTTGTAAAATGGAAAGAGGGATAGAGATGTTGACAATTGTATTAAGATAGTCAGCAGTCTATGGTGATTTGTGGGTCAGGGAAAGGTCTCTTCTAGTAAAGTATCTCTTCTGTCTGGGACAAAAATTTTCCCCTTAAGACCCCCTCTTTGGGGTCAGCTGCTGCTTCTGGTAGCTTCTTTTCATATACCCCTAGGAGTACAAGTAATACAAGAGAAATCGCAGTGCCAAGTGAAGCAATGCAACCCTAAAACTCCAGAGAGCTTTTGGTTCTCGCTCACTGTATTATCCAACTTCACCGTTAAACCACCAGCACACACTGAACTCATCAGCACAAATAATTCAACAGATGAAATCACCCAGAGTGGGATCCAAGGAGCAGGGGATTCAGAATTGGTGAATTTTTACAGGAATGATGATAGTGAAGGTAATTATGAGACGGGTTCAAAGGACGTCAGGCAGGGAGGATGAATACTAGGCATTCAAAGGGGCACAGGCAGACCCTGCCTCAGAACTTTTGGGTCTCATGTGTATGCGCTCAGCTGAGCCGAAGAGTCACCAACTAAAACAGCCCAGGGCCAGAGCTCCCTGCCCCTATCCATCACTGCCACCCAAGTGCCACCCTCCTGCTGTCCCATCTTCATCCCATGCTTACTTTCACTTAGCCTCTGCCATCCTCTCCTCTCCCTCCTAGATCAGGCCCAGGTTGTAGCCTAATTGTCCTTTGTTTGATGTCTTTTCCCCACAGGAAAGAAAGAGCCCAGATTTCTTATTAGAGTTCTTTAAGAAAGAAGACAAGAATCAGGATGAGAAAATCGACTTTCCCGAGTTTCTCTCCAGTGTTGCTGCAGTCGCCATAGATTTACACAATCAGTCCCGCGGCCAGAAGCCCTGTTCTGAGGGTCAAAAACAAGCCAGGCCCAGCCCAGCCCAGAGGTCTCCACAATAACTGTCGCCTCCATTGCTCTGGTTACTGGTGTTATTTTCCTCTTTCTCACGGGTTATGTATGTTGGCAAAATACTTGATTCTTGATCAGCTACTTTGTTGTTTTTTCATTCCATTTCTCCCTCTTTTATAGGTTTGGAAACACACACACACACAATTTTAGTGGTTATCTTTAAAAGTTTAACTTGCATACAATATAAGCTAGACTAGATCTAATCAATATCTCTACTCTCCTCCTGAACAATGTAAAGAATTTGCATTAAATTCAGAGATGCTCCTTCTAGCTTATATACTATGATTTTTCCAGCCTTTTAACTCAATCTTTTTTCTCTCCTCTAATTAGAAATTATTTTTAATTTACACAAATATTTGTTTAGAGTTACGCAATTATCTGCTATTTTCATTATTCATCATTCCTTTTTACATTTTGGATCTTCCTTCTAGGGTAATTTTTCTTTTTCTTTCAGTATTTGCTTTTGAAGTTTCTGGTGGGAACAAGCCACCTCAGTTTTTGTATATCTGAAAATGTCTTTATTTCACTCTCTTTTTTCATTTAATTTATTATGGAATTTTTCAAACACATTATAAAATAGAGAAAATAGTATGACAAACCTCCATGTAGCCATTGCCCACTTCAGCAATGGTCAATACATGGCCAATCTTGCTTCGTTTACACCCCCACCTATCCTCATCCCTAATTATTTTGGAGCAAATTCAAGACATCATATAATTTCATCAGTAACTATCTCAGTTTGTATTTCTAAAAGATAAGGACAACCAGAGAAACCCACAATCACAACACTATTGCCCTGCCTAAAAAACATTAATCCTACTTCTTTGGTATCATGAAATATCCAGCCAGTGTTCACATTTCCCTAATTGTCTTAGGATTTTTTTTTTATTGTCATATAGTTGACATACAGTATTACATTAGTTTCAGGTGTACAACATAGTGATTCAACATTTGTATACATCGTGAAATGGTCACCATAATAAGTCTAATTAGGATTTTTTTTTTACAAAGTTTGTTTGAATTGGGATCAAATAAGATACATACATTGCAGTTGGTTGATTAAGGCTCTTAAGACTTTTTTATAAAATTAAATTTAAATAAAAAATTTCTTTTATTGTATAAGTTTCAGGTGTACAGCTTTATAATTCGACATCTGTATACACTACAAGGTGATCATCACCACAAGTCTAGTCATCATCCATGACCACACAATTGACCCCCTTCACTCATTTTGCCCACACCCTAAAGCCCTTCTCCTCTGGTAACCATCAATCTGTTCTCTGTATCCATGAGTTTTTTTTTTTGTTTTATTTTGTTTGTTTATTTGTTTTGCTTTTTTAGATTCCACATATGAGTGAAATCATACAGTATGTGTCTTTCTGCGGATGACTTATTTTACTTAGTATAATACCCTCATGGTCCATTCATGTTGTTGCAGATGGCAAGATTTCATTCTTATTTTTATAGCTGAGTAGTATTCCATTGTGCATATATACTATATCTTCTTTATCCACTCATCCATTGATGAACACTTAGATTGTTTCCATATCTTGACTATTGTAAATAATGCTGCAATGAACATAGGTGTTCTTAAGACTTTTTAAATCTATGGATTCCCCCTCTATTTCTTCTTCTTCCTTTTTTGTCCTTTTTTTTTTTTTGTTGAAGAAACTGAGTCATTTGTCCTGTAGAACTTCCTATAGTCTTAATTTCGTCTTTGCTTCCCTGTAGTGTCAATTAACATGTTCCTCAATCCCCCTTTTCACGTTGTAAATTGTAGATCTAGAGCCTTAAACTCATTCAGGGTTCAAATTTTTTTAATCAAATTACTTCATAAGTGGGGTTGTCTACTTCCACCAAAAGTACATAATATCTTAATATCTGGTTGTCTTTTTTTTTTTTTAAGTCTATCAGCCATCAATGTTCATTGCCAACACTGGTTAAATCCAACTCTCTGCTTCCTCCACGCTTACACTTCTGCAGCTGAACATGTCTGGAGAAAAACATACTTACCTTGCTGGCTGGTCACCCTTCAAATTCATGATCACTAATCTTAAGTGAGACTTAATATTCCTCACCAATTGTACAACATTTCTGAGTCTAGTCATTCTTCCATTTTCCTAGATGAGGATTTCGTTATTTTTCTTTCCTCAAAGCTACGCTATTTCTTCCCATACTCACTTTCATCTTTTCCTGAGAAAATAAAAGCATAGGTAAGAGAATGTTGGCATATTCTCATTACCCATCTACCTACTTACCACTACCGTGAACCACATACTTTGCTTCCCCTCTTGTTTCCATGAACTCTTTACGCTCCTAGCAAAGGCCAACCCCTCTGCTTTGTACTAGATCCCATTCCCTCTCATCTTTTCATATACTCACTAAAGAAATTCTCCACTTTTCCTCATGCACCATCATTTTTTTTCTCCTCCCTAGGTCTTTCCTGACAGTATACAAACATATTGTTATTTCCCCTATCTTAAAAAAATCTACCTTGACTTCACTCTCCTCTATCTTCTCAATTCTCTGCTTTCCTTTATAGCAAATTTCTTGAAAAATTTGTTATATTCATTCCTTCTAAATTATTCTTTCCCTCGTTTCTCTTAATATTCCTCTAATCAGAATTTTGCCCTTTCACTCAATTGAAACTATTCTTGTAAAAATCACTGAAGACCTTCCATTGCTATATCCACTTTCAATTCTTAGAGCTTATGTCCCCTCATATACAAGCAGTATGAACAAGTTGATCATCTCTTCCTCCTTGATACACCTTCTTGACTTGGTTTCCGGAACACACTCTGGTTTTTCTCTTATCTCACTGACCACTCCTTCTCAGTCCACTTTGTGGGTTTAGTTTTGGAATGCTACAGGTCTCAGTTCTTGAACTTCTTTTCTTCTCTATCAACACCCAATCCCTTGGGATTTTCATTTATTCTCATGATTTTAAATAACAGTTATCTACTGTTATTATTTAATGTTATTTGATGACTCCTCAAATTATATTTTTAGTCAGAACTACTCCTTGAACTTCAGACTAGTATATCCGACTGTTTATTTGACATCTCTATTTGAGTGTGTAATAAGTCTATCAAACTTAACAGTCTATTTCAAATCTGTTTCTCCTGTCGTCTTTCCTATCTAATTTAACGGCAACTACAAACTTTCTGTTATTTAGGCCAAAATCCTTGTCATTGTCTTGACTATGATTTTCTCCTTATGCTCCATGTCGGGTAAGATAATTTTCTTTTCAGCCTCCATCTGTTATGTACTAGGGCTCAGAAGAATTCTACATAATCACACCATTTGTGTTAAAGAACAGATTTTATTGGGGGAAACTTGTAAACTTGTAAACTAAGGGCCAGCAAGAAGAGAAGGCGTAGGTTTCATGGTTCTCCCCATTGTTCCCATGGAGAGGCAGTTTAGGAATAGGATATTATGTTAGATATGCTGTGGGTAGATATTCCAGGGGCGAGATCCGGACTTTCTGGTGCTTTCTCTCCTTATAGGGCAAGAATTAGAGCACCTTTGTCAGAGGAAGAGTAAATAGACTGTTTGGTGTTAGGTGTGTGGATTTGGGGTGTCAGTTGTTCACGCAGTAGCCTGTTCAGCAACTGTGAATCTAAGGGACTTTGGGAACTGTAGGTCACATATTTACTCTTTCTACTGCATCCCTTTAACTTCTGCATTTCTGTGCTATGTCTGGGATCATATTTATTTTGCCTGTTAAACTTTTAAATATTGATTGAGGATAGTCATGGAAATGTCTTTATTTTGTCTTCATTTTAAAAGGGTATCTTTTGCTGGGTAGAGTATTCTTTACTATATTCTGTTTTAGCACATTTAATATATTGTTCCATTGTTTTCTGGCTTCCATTACTTTTGTTGAAAAGTTGGGCTGTAAGTCTTATTGTTGTTCCTTTGAAGTTAATGTGTCTCTCCCCCATTCTGTCTGCCTCAAGATTTTCACTTTCTCTTTGGTTTTCAGCAATTTTACTATGGTATGCTTAAGTGTGGTTTTCTCTGAATTTATCCTGCTTGGGATTCATTGCACTGCTGGAATCTATTTCTTTCATCATTTTTGGAAAATTCCAAGCCATTATCTCCTCCAATATTGCTTTTGCCCCATCCTCTTTCACGTCTCCTACTGGCACTACAATTACTTACATGTGAGGCTTTTCTGTCGTATCTCATATGTCTCACGTACTTTTATGTATTTTCCATCCTTTTTCTCTCCATGATTCAATTTGGTTATTTTCAACTGACTTTTCTCCCACAACATCAATTTTCTTTTCACTGTGATTAATCTACTGGTAAGCATTCTTAATTCCAGTTATAATATTTTAATTCTAGACTTTCTACTAGAGTCTTATTTTTTATAGTTCCACTTCTCTGGTGAAATTCTCCATTTTGTCATTTATTTTCTCTGATATATAAATCACATTTTTTTCAAGAAAATGTATTTATTAAAAAGTTAAGCTCCACACATGTGTTTTTTTTTTTGCATTTGAAATAATCATGCAAGCTCTCCAGGCAATGACTTCGACTTTTCTTCTGGTAGTTGTGGCAGTAGAACATTGCCTCTTCCTGGGCACTGTCCCTGGACCTATGGCTCTCCTGTGACAAGGCTGTCTGCACTCACTCATCAGTTAGTTAATCACAGTTATTTCTAATGTGGGTGTCCAATAACTAGATCATCTGTGGGTTTCTTTCTATTTTCTATTTTTTCTCTTGGTCTTCTCTCTTGGTGATTGAATCCTGAATGTTGTGTATGAAAAACTTGAGAGGATATGGATAATTTTATCTCCCTTCAGAAAATTTTCTTTAGCTCATGGAAGGCAATTAGGGTAGCAGATCATTTAAATCCAATGAAGGATAGAGTTGAGTCAAACCTGAGTTTTAGACTTGCAATTTTCAGCAAAACAAGGGAAATAGGTCAGATAAGACAAGAAATATAGGTCAGAGTCCTTGGCTGATGATAAAATCCCTCCTCTAGTTTTATCCTGCTCCTCATTCTTGATGGGCATGGGTCAGAGGTCCATCTTCTGTAACTACTTCCTGCTGAGCATGGGCATTTTTATAGGGGCTGGTAGAGGAGCAGAACTTTTCCCCAGCTGGTCTAAGGTAAGTCTGTGTGTCACCAGGCATGGCTCCAAGCTGTTCATACCCTTGAGTTACAGCCATTTGTAATTTTATGGCTTCAATATGCTTAGTTGCAAATTGTCCCAGGCAATTAAGAATGCAGGGTCCAAAGAGCAAGAAGAGGAAGATAGTTACTAAGGGGCCCAAGAGTAGAAGGAACCAAGTTAAACTGGGAAGGGCTTGTTTGACTCCATTCCAGATTATTTCTGTGAGGCCTGGCTGGCTCCTTTCTGTTAGCCAAGTGGCCCTTTCCAGTAACCTGGTTGTACTTTTTTCTATAGTGCCACTAGCATTGATATACAAACAGCGAGACATGTTAGCTAAGGCTCAAACTCCGCCCTGGTCTGCCAAAAGGTAATCTAAAGCAATTCTATGATCAAGAACAATTTTGGCTAAAGAATCAATGGACTTTTGTAATATCTTAAAGTCTAAACCTGATTCGCTCACCACCATGGCCACCGTGGCAGTGATTTCTTTGACAGTGACTGCATCATAAAATGGTACCTCCTGCTAATGCCACCAGTGACCCACTTAGGGCAATTATCCCTGCTACCACTAGGCCAGCAACTTGTTTTGTACACCTAGGGTGAGTTTTTAGTGTGTGTGTTTTATTTATGAAAATGTTAATCTCATCTTTAGGTGGAGTTACATACTCTATTGTCCATGTACCTCTGACTTGGGTGGTGTCTAGATGTCTGACTGCCCATTCCTGGCTTGCTTGAACTCCGAGGACAGGAGTCCCAAAGGTAAACAGACAAGACTGGGCTTGGGAAGGATAGTCTCATTTGGCAGAAGAGAAATAGCAGACTGCAATTATAGTTTTAGATTTGACAACTTGGTGGTTCTGTACCCTGGGTACTGGCTTATAGGTTGAGGCCTAGTTTTTGTGTCTCTGTTTGGAGGTGCCAATTAAGCCATAGGTCCTAACGGTTTTTTAAAGGGTTACATGTAATTGGCCAACGGACAGTTGCATTTTTAGCCTCTACCCTGGTGTCTATTATAGAGTCATTGCAGATGCTGGAGGTTACAGATCCATTTGTATAGGTTATACTAAATTTCCCTGTAGACGGGCAGGTGAAATGTGTGTTGTTGAACCTGAACAGAAACACTACATGCGGGTCTCCTGTATAGTCGCGGTCCCTTGTTAGGTTAAATGTAGGGTCTACGGTTGGTCCACCATTTTAGAAGACCTGCTTGAAAGCCCTAAGGTGTAGGGGAACAGAAATGAGGCTTGGGGTTTATCCGGATTATTGGTTTGGAGGGTGATAGATTCTCCTGAGAGGTATTTGTCTGTAAATGTCCTCAGGGAAGGCCAGTATCCCTTGCCAGAGAGGTTGGGCCCCATCTACTGCAGGTTGATGGTGACAGATGCAACAGACAGAGAGATCATTTCCTTGCAGGATATTCCATGTTAGCCTGACAAGAGTATTATTTTCCCATCTCCATCCCAAAACCAAGGAGGTACCCAAAGTCGGTGTTGCTATTATTGTCCAGCGAGAGAAATGCATCATTTGGGGTTAGGGATGTGGTCTATTAGCGAAGTCAAAGCACTTGGTTATAGGTGTCCCAGGGGCAGCACAGGTAAGTGTGAGGATTAGACGTATTAGCAAAAATATAGCAAATGCAATCACTAGTACTTCTGCCAAGGTAAGTTCCCAGGTCATTGGGATTTACTTATCTTTCTGATGTTGCCAGAATGAGAGTTTTATTTTTATTTTATTTTTTTAAAAAATTTTTTGTTTATTGCAGTAACATTGGTTTATAACATTGTATAAATTTCAGGTGTATATCATTATACTTCTATTTCTGCATAGATTACATCATGTTCACCACCCAAATACTAATTACAACCCATCACCACACACATGTGCCTAGTTATCCCTTTCGCCCTCCTCCCTCCCCCCTTCCCCTCGGGTAACCACCAATCCAATCTCTGTCTCCATGTGTTTGTTTGTTGTTGTTATTATCTACTACTTAATGAGGGAAATCATATGGTATTTGACCTTCTCCCTCTGACTTATTTCACTTTGCATTATACCCTCAATGTCCATCCATGTTGTCACAAATGGCTGGATTTCATCGTTTCTTATGGCTGAGTAGTATTCCATTGTGTATATACCACATCTTTATCCATTCGTCCCTTGATGGGCACTTAGCTTGCTTCCAAGTCTTGGCTACTGTGAATGATGCTGCAATGAACACAGAGGTGTGTGTATCTTTACGCATTGGTGTTTTCAAGTTCTTTGGATAAATACCCAGCAGTGGAATAGCTGGATCATATGGTAGTTCTATCCTTGATTTTTTGAGGAATCTCCATACTGTTTTCCATAGTGGCTGCACCAGTTTGCACTCCCACCAGCAGTGTACGAGGGTTCCCTTCTCTCCACATCCTCTCCAACACATGTTGTTTCCTGTCTTGTTAATTATAGCCATTCTGACGGGCATGGCGTGATATCTCATTGCAGTTTTGATTTGCATTTCCCTGATAGTTAATGATTTTGAACATCTTTTTATGTGTCTGTTGGCCATCTGTATATCTTCTTTGGAGAAATGTCTGTTCAGGTCTTTTGCCCATTTTTTAATTGGGCTGTTAGTTTTTTTGTTGTTGAGATGCATAAGTTCTTTATATATTTTGGAGATTAACCCCTTATCAGGTGTATGGTTTACAAATATCCTCTCCCAATTGTTAGGTTGTCTTTTTGTTTTGTTGATGGTTTCCTTTGCTGTGCAGAAGCTTTTTAGTTTGATGTAGTCCCATTTGTTTATTTTTTCTATTGTTTCTCTTGCCCGGTCAGACATGGTGCTTGAAAATATGTTGCTAAGACCAATGTCGAAGAGCGTACTGCCTATGTTTTCTTCTAGAAGTTTCATTGTTTCAGGTCTTACATACAAGTCTTTAATCCATTTGGAGTTAATTTTTGTGTATGGTGTAAGGTAAGGGTCTACTTTCATTTTTTTGCATATGGCTATCCAGTTTTCCCAACACCTTTTGTTGAAGAGACTTTCTTTTCTCCATTGTATGTTCTTGGCTCCTTTGTTGAAGATTAGCTGTCCATAGATGTGTGGGTTTATTTCTGGGCTTTCGATTCTATTCCATTGATCTGTGTGTCTGTTTTTGTGCCAGTACCATGTTGTTTTGGTTACTATAGCTTTGTAGTATATTTTGAAATCAGGGAGTGTGATACCTCCAGCTTTGTTCTTTTTTCTCAGGATTCCTTTAGCTATTCAGGGTCTTTTGTTGTTCCATATAAATTTTAGGATTCTTTGTTCTATTTCTCTGAAAAATGTTGTTGGAACTTTGATAGGGATTGCATTGAATCTATAGATTGCTTTAGGAAGTATGGACATCTTAACTATATTAATTCTTCCAATCCAAGAGCACGGAATATCTTTCCATTTCTTTGTGTCTTCTTCAATTTCTTTCAGCAATGTTTTATAGTTTTTGGTGTACAGATCTTTCACCTCTTTGGTTAAGTTTATTCCTAAACTTTATTTTTTTCTTTCTTATTATTTTATTTTATTCTTTTTGTTGCAATTGTAAATGGGATTGTATTCTTAATTTCTCTTTCTGCTACTTTGTTGTTAGTGTATAGAAGTGCAACTGATTTTTGTATGTTGATTTTGTATCCTGCAACTTTACCGTATTTGTTTATTACTTCTAAAAGTTTTTTGGTGAATTCTTTAGGGTTTTCTATATATAAAATCATGTCATCTGCAAATAGTGAGAGTTTCACCTCTTCCTTTCCAACTTGGATCCCTTTTATTTCTTTTTCTTGCCTGATTGCTCTGGCTAGGACTTCCAGTACTATCTTAAATAGGAGTGGTGACAGTGGGCATCCTTGTCTGGTTCCTGTTCTTAGAGGGATGGCTTTCAGATTTTCACCATTGAGGATGATATTAGCTGTGGGTTTGTTGTATATGGCCTTTATTACGTTGAGGTGCTTTCCTTTTATACCCATTTTATTCAGAGTTTTTATCATAAATGGATGCTGTATCTTGTCAAATGCTTTCTCAGCATCTGTTGAGATGATCATGTGATTTTTATTCTTCATTTTATTAACGTGGTGTATTATGTTGATTGATTTGCAAATGTTGAATCATCCCTGCATACCCGGAATAAACCCTACTTGATCATGGTGTATAATCTTTTTTATGTATTGTTGTATGCGATTTGCTAGTATTTTGTTGAGGATTTTTGCATTGATGTTCATCAGCGATATTGGCCTGTAATTTTCTTTTTTTGTGTTGTCCTTGTCTGGTTTTGGTATCAGGTTAATGTCGGCTTCGTAGAATGAGTTAGGGAGCTTCCCCTCCTCCTCAATTTTTTGGAAGAGTTTGAGAAGGATAAGTATTAAGCCTTCTTTGAATGTTTGGTAGAATTCCCCAGGGAAGCCGTCTGGTCCTGGACTTTTATTTTTGGGGAGGTTTTTGATTACTGTTTTGATCTCCTTACTGGTGATTGGTCTATTCAAATTCTCTACTTCTTCTTGATCCAGTTTTGGAAGGTTGTTTGATTCTAAGAATTTATCCGTTTCTTCCAGAGTGTCGAATTGGTTGGCATATAGCTTTTCATAGTATTCTCTTATAATCTTTTGTATTTCTGAGGTGTCTGTTGTAATTTCTCCTCTTTCATTTCTGATTTTACTTATTTGTGCCTTCTCTCTTTTTTTTCTTGGTGAGTCGAGCTAAAGGTTTGTCAATTTTGTTGATCTTTTCAAAGAACCAGCTCTTGGCTTTATTAATTTTTTCCATTGTTTTTGTAGTCTCTATCTCATTTATTTCTGCTCTGATTTTTATGATTTCCCTTCTTCTACTGATTTTGGGCTTTGTTTGTTCTTCTTTTTCCAGTTCCTTTAGGTGCATTGTTAGATTGTTTATTTGAGATTTTTCTTGTTTGTTGAGATAGGCCTGTATTGCTATAAACTTCCCTCTTAGAACCGCTTTTGCTGTATCCCATAAATTCTGGCATGTCATATTTTCATTTTCATTTGTCTCTCGGTATTTTTTGATTTCTTCTTTGATTTCTTCGTTGACCCAGTCGTTGTTCAGTAGCATTTTGTTTAATCTCCACGTATTTGTGGCTTTTTTGATTTTCTTCCTATAGTTGATTTCTAGTTTCATACCGTTGTGGTCAGAAAAGATGCTTGGTATTATTTCAATCTTCTTAAATTCATGGAGACTTGTTTTGTGGCCTAATATGTGTTCAATCCTGGAGAATGTTCCATGTGCATTTGAAAAGAACGTGTATTCTTCGGTTTTTGGATGGAATGCTCTGTATATATCTGCTAGGTCCATCTGTTCTAGTGTGTCACTTAAGGCCAATGTTTCCTTATTGATCTTCTGTTTGGATGATCTATCCGCTGGTGTATGTGGAGGGTTAAAGTCCCCTACTATTATTGTGTCACTGTCTATTTCTCTTTTTATGTCTGTTAATAATTGCTTTATATATTTAGGTGCACCTACATTGGGTGCGTCAATATTTACCAGTGTTATATCCTCTTGTTGGATTGTTCCCTTGATCATTATGTAATGCCCTTCTTTGTCTCTTTTTACAGTTTTTGTTTTAAAGTCTATTTTGTCTGATATGAGTACTGCTACCCCAGCTTTCTTTTCATTGCCATTTGCATGAAGTATCTTTTTCCATCCCTTCACTTTCAGTTTGTGAGTGTCTTTAGGTCTGAAGTGTGTCTCTTGTATGCAGCATATATATGGGTCTTGTTGTGTTATCTAATCAGCGACCCTATGCCTTTTAATTGGAGCTATTAGTCCATTGACGTTTAAAGTAGCTATTGATAAGTATGTGCTTACTGCCATTTTTAAACTTTTTTTTTCTCAGTGTTTTAGTAGTCCTTCTCTGTTCCTTTCTCCTTCTATAGAGAATCCATGGTCTCTTTAGTTTGACCTCTGTCTGAAAGCTCTACTCTTTAACTCCCCTCCTGCCTCCTTTTATGTTTTTGATATCATGTCTAATCTCTTTTTTGTGCATTTGTATCCATTACCCTCTTATCATGGAAATAGATAATTTTTCCTATTTGTGGTCATCTTTTTCTCTCTTAAATCAGTCCCTTTAACATTTCTTGTGGCACTGGTTTCTTGGTGACAAACTCTTTTAATTTTTTCTTGTCTGGGAAATTTTTGATCTCTCCTTCCATTTTGAATGATAACCTTGCTGAGTAGAGTACTCTTGGCTGTAAGTTTTTCCTTTTAGCACTTTAAATATATTGTGCTACTCTCTTCTAGCCTGTAAGGTTTCTGCTGAGAAGTCAGCTGATAACCTTATGGGGTTTCCTTTGTATGTAACTTGTCTTTCTCTTGTGGCTTTTAGGATTCTCTCTTTATCTTTAATTCTGGACATTTTGATTATGATGTGTCTTGGTGTGGGCCCATTTGGGTTTATCTTGTTTGGGGCTCTCTGTGATTCCTGTACCTGGATGTCTGTTTCCTTCCTTAGGTTAGGGAAGTTTTCATCTATTATTTCTTGAAATAGATTCTCTGCCCCTTTGTCTCGCTCTTCTCCTTCCGGGACACCTATAACATGGATGTTAGTGCACTTGATGTTGTCCCAGAGGTCCCTTAGACTGTCCTCACTCTTTTTAATTCTTTTTTCTTTTACCTGTTCAGCTTGGTTAATTTCCTCTAGTCTTTTATCCAGCTCGTAGGTCCATTCTTCTGTATCCTCTACTCTGCTTTTGAGTCCCTCTAGTGAATTTTTCATTTCCAGTATTGTATTCTTCATTTCTGATTGGTTCTTTTTTATATCTTCCATTTCTTTGTTGACATTCTCACAGAGTTCATCTATTCTTCTCCCCAGATCAGTGAACATCCTTAACACTCTTTGTTTGAACTCTCTGTTGGGTAGGTTGCTCATTTCTTTTTCACTTATTTCCTTTTCTGGGGTTTTGTCCTGTTCTCTTACTTGGAATGTATTCCTTTGCCTCCTCATTTTGCCTCTTTCCCTTTGCTTGTGTCTACATATTAGGTAGGTCAGCTACGTCTCCTGCTCTTGGATAGGTGACCTTATATAAGTGATGCTTTAGGGGGCCTGCAGTGTGCTTCCCTCAGTTCTCAACGTTCCAGGGGTGACCCCTATGTGGGATAAGTGTGTCCTTCTGTTGTGGCCTGTTTGCTCTCCCTGTAGGTGCCCAGGGAGGCCGAGTTATTCTCCCGGCCAGCTGTTGTAATGCCTAGCTGCTTGTAGTTGTTGTGGGCCCTTCAGTCTCTTTATCAGGTGTGGGGAGCCCCAGCACAGTTGGCTGCAAGTTCTAATACCACATTTGTGTTGCAGTATTTCTTTTAAGTGAGTATGCCCCCAGCATGGCAGGTTGTTGGGCTCAGGGGCTTACAATTGCTATAAGCCTCCAGCCTTTAGGTCTCTTGTCAGCTCTCTGAGGATTGAGGTGGGGCTGGTCTCAGGCACGGCAGAATGAGAGTTTTAAATCAGAGAGTGGCTCACAGGAAAACTCAATGTCATTAAGTGTCTGTGACAACTTCTCTTGATGTTCAGCCATGGATGCCTTCTTTACCTATGTGTAGTGGATCCAAGGGGTGACTCCTTCTAATTTTAGGGAAGATTGTATGGTTAGTAACACCAAAAGAGGCCCCACACGAATAGGATTCAGTTGATTTTGTGGCGAACCGCTTTTCTAAGTTTTAATCTCCAGGTTCATATGGGTGGATCTTGACCTGTGTAGGCAAGGGAAGACAGAAGTTTCCATATTTAAGGAGTGCATTTACCACCTGATCCAGATGGATTACATATTTGATTGCCATGGAAACCTCTGGGTCTGGGTTCATGAGTGAATCTGAGTCTTTTAGGCAATGGCCTCCCATAGGTGATTTCAAAGGGGCTAACCTTTAGTTTGCATTTAGGAGCTGCCCTTATCTGAGTGAGGGCTCTTGGCAATAATTTTAGCCAATTTTCCTGTGTCTCTTGGCACAGTTTAGCCAAAGTTTTCTTTAGAGTTTGATTGGCCTGCTCAGTTTTTCCAGACGACTGGGGTCTCCAAGCAGCATGTAGCCTCTATTTAATTTTTAAGGATCTGGCTACTTCAGAGGTTATGTTTGATATAAAGGCTGGTCCACTGTCACTCTGAATTGATGTGGGAAATCCAAAGCGGGAGATTATTTCTTTTAACAGGATTTTATTTTTCAATGATTTCTCCTTTTTTTTTTTTTAAAGGAAGATTGGCCCTGCACTGACGTCTGTTGCCAATCTTCCTCTTTTTCATTTTTTTCTCCCCAAAGCCCCAGTACATAGCTATATATCATAGTTGTAGAGTTGTAGCTCTTCTATGTGGGACACTGCCTCAGCATGGCTTGGTGAGCAGTGAGTAGCTCCGCACCCAGGATCCGAACTGGCGGACCCTGGGCCACCGAAATAGAATGCGGGAACTTAACTGTTACGCCACTGGGCCGGCCCCTTTTAACAACATTTTTGTTACCTCATATCCCCTTTGCGATCTGCAGGGAAAGCCTTCAATCCATCCAGTAAATGTATCCATGAACACCAAGAGGTATTTTTATCCCCCGGGGGGCCGTGGGCATAACAGTAAAGTCAACTTGCCTATCTTCCCCTGAGAAAGTTCCCTGGATTTGAGTCGCTTTGGCCAAGGTGGGTACAGGAAGTCTGTTTTCTACATTGTTTTTCTGGCAATAAACACATGGTTCAGTTATTTTGTCAACAACTTCCTTCATACATGGGATGCTTATGGCCTTTGTTAGTCACAGGTATAAAGTCTCTTTTCCGTAATGCGTAGAATCATGAACACTCTTAAGGAGCCTCCAGGCTGTTTGTTTGGGGACTCAAATCTTCCCTCTTTGGTTTACCAGCCTTTGACCTTTGGGGACCATTGGTAACCCCTTGCAGTGGCTTCCTTTACTTCATCAGAGGAATACACTGACATAAACTCATAGAAGGGTAGAGTGGGAATCAATGGCAATTGGAGAAGCTCTCTGGATATGGCAGTCTTTCTTGCAGCTGTATCTGCCAAGTTGTTTCCTTTTATGGCCTCTGATTCTCCTCTTTGATGGCCTTTACAATGGACCACAGCTACTTTCCCAGGGCCCTGTACCACTTCTAGCAGTCTAAGGATCTCTGGTCCGTGTTTAATTTCTTTACTGCTGCTGTTAAGAAGTCCCCTTTCTTTCCAGATGGCCCCATGAGCATGAATTTCAGAAAAAGCATACTTAGAGTCTGTATATATTCTTATTGTTTTTGTTTTACCCAATTCCAAATCTCTGGTTAATGCAATTATTTCTGCTTTTTGAGCCGAGGTGCCTGGACTTAGCCTCTTGGCTTCTATGGTTGCATACAAGGACACTACTGCATACGTGCTCTTCTTTGTCCATTATGCATGAAGCTGCTCTCATCTACAAACCATACTTCCTCTGCATTCATTAGGCAATGGTTCACTCTGGAGATCTGTGTGGCTAGAGTAAACCTGATCAATCACTTCTGGGCAGGCATGGGTAATAAGTCCATTGGAATCAGGGAGTAGAGTAGCTGTGTTTAGGGTATGACAAGGTTTTAAAGAAATCTGAGGGGAATCTAACAGCATAGCTTAGTATTGTAGTGTTCCATTTTGGGATAACCAAAGATATCCCTTAGTCTCTAGTAGGCTAGAGACTTGATAGAGGGTCCACACTGTCATGGGTTGGCCCATAGTCAATTTTTCTGCTTCCTTGATTACTAGGCAGGTGGCAGCTACAGCTCTCAAGTATGGGGGCCATCCTTTCACCACGGTGTCTAGCTGCTTTGAGAAATCGGATACTTCTCTTTTTAAGGGTCCTAACATTTGGGTTAATACTCCTAGAGCTATTCCCAGTCTTTCATGAACACATAGGTCAAACGTTTTGCTCAGGTCTGGCAAGGCCGATGTAGGCGCTTCCATTAGTAAGTTTTCAAGCTTATTGAAAGCTCGGTCACACAGCTTATCCCATTCAAAGTGGTCCATTTCTGGTGCCTGTAATTTATCATAGAGAGGCTTAGTGATCAACCCCAAATTAGGGATCCAAAGAGGCAAAACCAACCATCCCCAAGATTTCTCATAGTTACCTACACGTTCTTGGTGGTGCAAATTGATATATTACCATTTTCCTCTCTTGAGGAAGGCTGTGTTGCTCCTTTGAAACGACAAACCCCAAAGACTTTACAGTCTCTTTCGATATCTGTGCTCTTCCTTTAGACACTTTGTACACCTTACTGGCAAAGAAGTTTAACATGGTTACACGTTATCAGAGATTTCATTAGTAGGGCTGGCTGTCAGGATGTCATCCACATACTGTAACACAGCCCTCTGTTTTATTTTTAATTCCCTTAAATCTCAGCCCAGGATTTCCCCAAAGATTGTAGGAGAGTTTTTAAACCCTTGGGCTAAGACAGTCCAGCAGTACTGTTGCCTCTGGTGGGAGTCTGGGTCCTCCCATTCAAAGGCAAGAATCTCCTGGGACTTGGGGTCCAATGGAACACAGAAGAAAGCATCTTCTAAATCCAGCATCTTTTAAATCTCCAGCTGTCCCCAGGGAGATTAGCTAGCGGGGTGTAAGGATTAGGTACTACAGGATGTGTGTCTTGGACTGTTTCATTGACAGCCCTAAGGTCTTGAATAAATCTGTACTCTCCTGTTCCCAGCTTTTTAATGGGTAAAATGGTATTGTTCCATGGGGATCTACATGGCCTGATCAATCCCTGTTCTAAAAGCCTATTGAGTGCAGGAAGGATTCCTCTTACGGCTTCTGGCTTTAAAGGGTATTGTTTTACCTGAGGCCAATGATCTATCTGCTTTCATTTCATCCTTACAGGTATGGCACTGGCTGTTCGTCCCACCTGTCCTTCTACCCGTACCTCCTAGTTAATTTGGCTTACGTTTGGGGAATTTTTTCCTTTTCAGATGCTGGTGTGTCTTGTAATAAGGCCATGAGCTCAACTCCACGATTTCTAGGAACTTGGATTTCTATTTTTTCTTGTTCCCAGTTTATCGAGGCCCCCAATTCTGATAATATGCCCCTCCGAAGGAGGGGAACAGGGCACTCAGGTACACACAGAAAGGAATGTTTCAGCATTTTTGATCCTATTTCGCAGGTCAAGGGCTCCAGAAACATTTTGGTCTATTCCTTTCCTGATACTCCTTTTATGTCACATTTTCTTTTATCTAGGTTTCCCTTTCGGGTACTTAACACCGAGAATGTGGCTTCAGTATCGAGCAAAAATTCAACGTGCTCCCTTCCTACTGCTGACGTTACCTGGGGCTCCTCAGGGGAGATGAGGATTTGGTTGCCTGGAGCCAACTGGGGGTCCCATGGCCCCATCACGTCTCATCTGTAGTCACGGGAAGTTGCCATGGCTTGGTCTTGTCTGGTCCCTTCCCCCTCTGGGAATGGCTTGGACAGTTCCATTTCCAATGCCCTTGCTGTTTGCAGTATGCACACTGATTAGGTCTCAACTCTGTTGGTAGCCTTCTGGTCCCTCAGTGGGGGCTGGGGTCACTCACCCATGGTGTCTTCTTTCTCTTCCTCAGGTTACCTTGAGCAGACTGGAGGGCCACCACGAGCAGAGCAGCTTGCCTCTGCATCTTTTGGTCATCTTTTCTTTCTTCTGTCACATCCTGGTTGTTAAACACCCTGAAGGCTGCCTCCACTAACTGTGCAGAACTGGCGTCAGGCCCTATTGCCAATATTTGGAGTTTCCTGTGGACATCCAGAGCACCTTGAGATACAAAATAGATATTAAGAACCACTGTACTGCCTTGGGCCTCAGGGTCCCAATTTGTATATTGCCTGAGGCAATCCCATAGCACTTGCAAGAAGGCGGAGGGATTGTTTTTGGGCCCTGTTGTATTTCCCTTGACTTAGACTAATTAATGGGTGGTTGGCTCACCATTTTCATAGCTTTTAAAAGCAGACTCCAAAAGTGTGCTAACTTTTCTTGATCATCAGGGTCATTGGGATTCCATCTAGGGTCAGTCCTTGGCACAGCCTATTCACTAGGCCTGTGGACCTCTGAACCGGGGTCACACTCATTATCTACTTGTTCTCTGGCTTTTAACAGAAGAGCTGACTTTTCCTCAGCTGTGAGGAGGGTAGTTAACAGGCTTTGAATATCTGCCCAAGTTGGATTATGTATGGAGAAGATTCCATTCTTTAGGTTTATGAATTCTTCTGGGTCAGCCCTCAATCCTTTACTGGGTGCCTTCCAATTGTACAAATCAGAGGTGGGAAAGGGGATGTGCACCTTAATGTCTCCCTTCCCCATTAGGCACCTGTCTCAGTGGGTAGACTCCAGGCTTGTAACTAGTTCCCAATCTAATAGTACTATCTGGAAGAGAAGAGTAAAGAGTCTTGGGTTTTTGGAGAGTCAATTTCCCTGTAGAGGAATATTTCAGTGGAGACAACAGCAGATTTGGTCCCGAATCCACAGGGTGAGGGACTTTGGGGTTATAACCTCTGGCTTAGGCAGGGGTGAGTCTGGGCATCAGGGGAATAAGGTGAAGGTCTTTCAGGAGTCCCCAGCTGGCCTGATGGTGGGGCTGAAGCTGGAGTCAGGGAGCTGGATGGACTCTGAGGTGGGTTTTCCCTGGCCCTGACTTGGAGGAGCAAGTCCTCTTTGTCAGAAGGATACTGTAATATGGGCAATATTTTTGAAGCCTTAGGTTCAACCTTTAATTTGCAAATTTTACATTTTCTTTGTAACCTTTCATTTTGATACAGTGCCATAAAGCACTGGACATAGGGGATTTCTTCCCATTTCTTGGTTCTTTTGCAAAATAGATCCAATTGCATTGTGGTGTTAAAATTTAGGGTTCCATTTTCTGGCCATTTTTCTCCATCCTCTAAAGAATATTGTGGCCAGGCTGTTTTACAAAAAAAGATCATCTGTTTTCAGGTCAATGGAGAATACCTAATGCCTTTCAATTCTGGAGGATGCAGCCCAGTGGGCTCTCCTGCAGGATGGAGCTTACTCCCCTCCCCTATTTTCTAGGGTCTCTTTTTAGGGCCTGTTTCCAACCCCCCAGGGGCAGCTTATAATGGTTAGCAGTGAAAGAGATGCCACAAGACTTTACCCAGAGGAGGTTTAGCACCCTGTTAGCCTGACACCAAGCCCAGGCAGAGCAAGGATGAGTCGTAGGGACCTCAGGTGGCTCATGGCAGTTAAATGCCCAGGGATAACATTGTGTTACCTGGCGCCCTTGATCTACCAGACAGTCCCACAAAAAAAGACTAGGTAGGATCCTGGGGAAGTCTGGCTGAGGTATAAGAGTTCTGATAGGACCTCCTGTTTTAAGAAAAGAGTAAGGACAGTTGCAAGATTTACCCACTGACAGCACAGGGTCTGGGAGAAGGCGCCACTTCTGCTGGACCACCTCTTGAAGGTGAGTGAATAAGAAGACTAAACGACCCCAGGAAAATCTTAGGAGGAAATCCGAGACAAGAGAGATCGATGGAAATTTCCTAGCAGGAAGTGTGAGGGAAAGAAAGGTGGGGGGGGGGGGGGGACGGGGCATTGAAACTTTCCTAAGGACTGTTGGTAAAGAAATTGAGGGACAGAGAGAGATCTGTGAGGCCTAGAAGCCAGCTTCTAGGAAGAAAAGGGAGAAATATACCAAGATACCAAGATAAAGTCTCTGTCACATCAAGACCAAACCTCTGTCGGGCATCCCTGACAAACAACCACACAGATCACAGACACTTAAGACTCAGACTGCGGGGACCTAACCTGACCTTTTGCCACAAGTACAAGACAAGACTCAGAGACGGACTCTGTGATTCCAGAGAGAATTTAACCCCACCTAAGGGGACCAGTCCTTCTGTCACAGACACAGCACAGACAAAAAAGGGGCAGTTCAGCAGCCAGAGGGGACTCTCACTCCCCTAACCAGTAGACTCAGTGACTAGTCAACAGATGGATGGCTCTCGTTTTGCCAGACCCAAGCATTGGGTCTCCAGAATGGCCGTGTTGTGCAATCCTTTCAGCCATAGGGGACTCTCACTCCCCTAACCAGAAGCCAGGCTCAATAGACTTTGTGAGACAACTTAAAGAAAGAACTCTTATAGCCATGCTGTGGGGTTGGTGCCACTTATCTCTGTCAGGAGATCCTCCGAGTAGAGTGCTCAGTGTGGCTGCTGGGTTTCCTGATGGGGCAGTGACGTCAAGCTTGTAGCACAAGCACCAAGAAGGGAGTCTTCCTCGTGAGGTCCAATCCTTGACCCCGGTAGTGTGAACGGGTTAGCCTGAGCGTGTTGGCACAGCCCACTGCTTTGTCCATTGGAAACCAGGTAGCCAGAGGAATGGAACCTCAGAGGGACAGGAGTCCCCTCTGGGTAGCCAAAATTGCTTACTGGACAAAGTGGGTCCACTTCTTGGGGAGTTAAAATCAGAGCCTTTAGCAGAAACAGTTGTCACACAAAGTAAAATTTATTTGCCACAAATAAGGAGACCACGGGGAATAATTTCTCAAAGCCATGGCTCCCCAAGTAAAGGGAAGGAGGTGCCTTTATTTGGGGTAGGGAATGAATATTCAAAAGGGAAGTTTTGTCATCACATGTAGAGGTGGGTAAAGCCAGCACAGGTGTAGTTTGAAATCATGCTTTCACATACACACATGTTATGTTAATAAGGCTTAAGCTCCTTCTGGGGTAGTGATGTTAACATTGAAATGAAGCAAAGGTTACTCTAGCGTGCTGCTTGGTTACTCTGTGCATGTATTTGTCCTGCAGTGCAGTCTAGGTGGTTGGTGTTTTCTTCTTCCTGGAACATAGCTAAAACAAACAACCTTAGGGACATTAGAGAAAAGAACACCTGCAATTTTCAGCAAAACAAGAGAAATAGGCCAGACAAAACAAGAGAAAAAGGTCAGAGTCCATGGCCGGTGACACCTGGACACTGCTAGGTACTAGGGGTCAATGATGTGAGAGTAACAGTGTTTTCCCTCCATAAACTCCAAGTCTGGATGGAATACAGACATAGGGGGAAAATGATGTGATGTGGTTGCTATAAGAGAAGTGGGTTCAGGGTGAGGGGAGGTGCAAAGGAGGGAGAGGACATTTCTTTGGGAAGAAGTGTTGGGGGTTCTCGTCCAAAGGGAATCACTAAATAGAAGGTGACGTTTAAGCTCAGCAGTGAAATATGATTTTAACCAGGTAGACGAGGCATTGAGAGACACTTCAGGCAGAGGAAGGGGTTAGAAAATTGACATTGAGTCAGGAAATAATAAGGTGTGTTGGGGTGGGGGTTGCAATACTTGGAATATCAGGAGCTAGGTTCCCTGGAGGGAAGCCTTCCCAGGGAAGGCTGGGCAGAGAGGAAGTCAGACACCAGCTCTCGGGAGCCCTGGCATGATGTTTCCTAATGGTAAGAGCAGTCGTGGTGCAAGAGGAGAGAAGACAAATGGAGGGGATGGTCCTGGGTTGGAGGGTTGCAGGAACCGTGTAGGCCAAAGGAAGCTAGGCCAGAGTTGAGAGTAGGTAGAGAGCAGTTGCTATGAAGGATCATGGGGTACAGGCTGCACAGAGACAGAGCAGGGGGTTCCGATTGGAGAGAAATGAATAGGCCCAGGGAATAGGCCCTGAGTTTGAAGAACAAGAGGAAAAGGGAGGATAGGAGGAGGGAACAGACAGTAGTGGCCAGAGAGTGGGATGTAGGAGGTGAAAACTTCAGACATGTCTCGAATGATGACAAGGTGCAGAGTATGGTCAGGAAAGGATGTTCCTGAAGTGGAGAGGAGGTGATGGTCTGGGACTTGAGGTACTCAAGGAATGGTGTAATTAGGGTGTGAAGGAGTCATCCACATGGACAAACAACTCACTCTACATGAAAGAGAATTTGGAGACATTTGGAGAATTTGCCTGATTCCTACAAGAGGAATGTTTGCCCGAGTAAGAGGTTAGTAGGAGACCGTGAGTAGGACAGTAAGGGGTGATGTGGCCAGATGACGTGAGCCTCAAGGAGTGCGTGCTGATGGGAGTGGCAGGGGACACCATCTAGACGTAGGATGGGGGATGGAGGAGAATGCTGACCCTGCCTCGTGGCTCCATGGAGAGACCTCCATCTCTGGGGAGAGCCAGCGCTCTGCTCAGGCAGCCCCTGTGTCTTGCTTGTTTCTAAACCCTCAGGCCCCAGCACCTTGCCTGGCCTTGAAGAGCCTGTAATGACATGCCCCTTCCCATGGCAGATAATAGGGGCTGTAATTACGACGCTCAGCATGAGCTCTACTTCCTGTCCCTTAGTGGCCTCTCCACTAGTGCTCCCTCTTCAGTTCTGTCCTCACTTGGCTCCTACAGGTTGTCTGAACTTCCGCACCAACTCAAGCTTCTCACTCCTGGAACATCCATCACCATCTGGGTTTCCCCAGACACCCAGCTCCTGGCATTTAGCAAACTATTATTGAGGATCAGCTCAGCAGACAGGGTGACTCTCTCTCACTTCTGCGGGGACACCCACACAGGGTTAAACACACAACTGCATGCACAGGGACCAGGATACAGCCCCAGGATCCTAGGCCACAGGACAAGGGATCCAGTCCTCTGGGCATTGCTAAGCCTCCTGTTCAGAGGGACAAATGACCCTGTGTCCCCAGTGCCTTCCAAGGAAGTCCCTATTCAAGTGGTGCAGTCTCCCCTGAGTCCTCGGGGAAATGCTGGGGCAGGAGTAGGTGGGCATGAGGCACAGCGTGGTGACCTCAGCTTCTGCTCACTGTAGTTTCTGGATCCCCAGATGCTGATCCATGCCTTGAGAAGGAAAAGCATGGCTGTGGCCTGGCAGAATGCTTTGTACCAGCCTCCACCTTTGGGACCTGGCATGTTGGCTGCATGAGGGAGCAGGAGCAGAGGGGAACACAAGGTCCTGCTGAGAGAGTCTGTCAGTTATGCTAGAGGCCACAGGGAGGGCACACTGCTAGCACATTCCTGGGTCAATCCACCTGGTGGAGATTCCACAATAATGTTCCCTGAGAAGTGGTAGTTTTGACAACATAGGTAGCCAAAGAGAAGGGGGAAATAGGCCAGTGTCTGGGGGGAGGAGCCATCTTTTTGTTTCTTGGGGTCTCTGGAGGCCTCTGGCTGGGCTGGGTCACTGGCTTCCCCTGGAACAGGGCACCGCTCTGTGGCTGTTTGTGGTAGTCCATGACTATGGACTGGGACCTGGCATGTCCCCCAGCAAGGAGAAACTCAAAAAACTCAGCCTTCTCATCCTCATTCTTGTCCTTTTTCTCAAAGACATTGGCCAAGTAATCTGTGCCCTTTTTGTCCTGCGGGAAAACACACAAAACAAGAAAAATTCAGTCCCCAAAGAGCTGTGGGCTGGGAGAGGAGGAGGAGGCAGAGACAGGAGAGAAGCATAGAGGGCTGCACTGTGTGGTGGGTGTGCACGCAAGCAGAGGTTAAGTGTGGGTGGGCGGGGGTGTTAGCAGGACCCTGGACTTCCTTGAGGGGGATTCCTTGACCCAAGTGTCAGCATGAACGAGTGGCCTCCGGGTACTGAGTAGGCTCTGCCCAAAGCTGCACTGGTCAGTGAGCTGTGGGTGGTCTCCAGCCCCAGGCCCATCCCCTCACTCCCTTGAAGGGCACAACCTGCCTAAGTTCTACCCCTGGACTCCAAACAGTCCCTAACCCTGTCCTCTTCATCACTAACCCTCCTCTCTTGTCTTCTGTTGGGCTTACTGAATCTACCATGCTCTGAGTTCCCTCTTCTTGCTTACCTAGTCCTTATGTTACCTAGTAACCCCTTCTTTTGCTAATCAGGTCAACAAACTCTAATTGTCATGTTAAATCAGGCCTGCAAATGAGTTTTTTCATTGTAAAGAAGGGTGTTAATTTCTATCATTGATGGAATTTCTATTGCCTTCCCTCTGATTTCAGGGACATTGATGGGAGCCTCTAGAGGCAGGGTCTGAACAAATGGGCCTGAGTCTGCTGGTGGGGGTGTGACAGGTAGGAGGGGACCCGTTCACTGCCCTCCATTTGTAGCGTTTCTTTGACCACCTGATAACTACTGTTTATATCCATACATCTTCATACTAAGTTACAAACGTCATCTCTTTACATCCTGATGGTAATCCAGGTTATGAAGTTCTACTCTGTCCTTTTATGGATGAGAATATTGAGGATCAGAGAATGAGAGTGACTTGTCCAAGGTGACCAACAAAATGCGTCCTCAGCCATGCCAGGGCTCAAGCAACAATAAGAAGCCAGACTCCGATTCACACAGGCATCAAGGAAGTTGAAGAAATTCTCCTTCAACATCTTCAACAGGCTTGGCTTGTCAACCACATTGTTGTCTCCAGTGTATTTGTGAGACAGCTCAATTATGCCAATCACAGTCTTCTCATCTTGAGTGTTGCTCATCTTGGCTTTCAAAAAGACTGCCAGAAAGAAAAACAATGACCTTTTTTATCTTGCCCCCCAAGGGAGGGTCTCTAAGTTAGGAAGATGGGATGGGGACTGAGGAGCAAGTGAGGACAAGGCTAAGAGGAACAGAAGAAACTTGTGTTTCTCTATGATGTGTGATGAGTTGCTCAAAACGGGGAGGGTGGGACCAAGTCTGGGAGCTGGTCCACGCAGGTCAGCGTCCAGAAGAGATGGAGGAGGATGCAGACATCCACTGTGGGCAGGACCACAGGATGTGAAAGCAGAGAGGGTAGGAATCAGCCGCCCTGGAAAGGACGGAAGCCTGAGATGGGACCTGGACCCAAACGCAGCATTGTGACGATGACACACTTCAAACAGCATCAAATCCATCTCCTCTAGCTTCAACGTCAGGGTTAGAGTTATAGGGGCAGAACAGTGTCATCATTGATCTGGTTCTTACCCCTGGGCTACTTCAGGAGCAAGACTCCAGGGGGGCCCACCATGACCATAGAGCAAGCTCTGTGTGAAATGGGCTGTGAAGGCTCTGGGCGTGAGTGTGGGCCAAGAGACACAGCCCTGTCCTGTGCACCAGTGGAGGTCTTCCTGGACAATCCCCGGGAATGTGAAAGAGAGACTGGGGACTAGAGTTGGCCTTGGATTTAAGATGAGCAGAAATACCTGCCCTGGTTCTTAGGCTATTGGGTGGAATGGGGGGAGATGGGGTCCTTGGGATTGATTGTTATTGAGGATTATCTGCCCTTTGTACCTCCCTGTTCTCTGGATCTCCAAGGCTTGACCACATTTAAATAAAGAGAAGGTCTGACTTCCTAAAGCAGGTTCTCCTGCCAACAGTCAGAGATCTGGGGTGGACTGGACTCCAAGCCAGATAAATTGGACAGTGAAGCCCTCATATTGCAGACCTTCCAAAGCACCCAGGCAGTGACCTTGGTTCACACGCGTGGGCATCTAATACAACCAACATCGCCTCTCAATGTGGGAGAAAGATCCCTGCTGTTGTGTCACTGGGGAGCCACCCCAGGACTTGTGTCAACTTTGGCCAAGACCACAGTAGAACCCTGTGCCCAGATGGTCACTGGGCACTCCCTTGGCGACGGTGGAAGTGGGGGAGCTTTGGTTGATCCATGCCTTCCCCGGGACCGGGGGGCAGAGGGGGGCAGGTCATCTCACCAGAGCAATGTTGAGGAGGGGTTCCAGGCCTGAAGTTTGGAGAACCTTCAAGGCTTTGGCAGGGCGCCCACATTCCCCAGGTTAGGGTAGGGTTGGGTCTCCACCAACCCGGGGCCTGACAGGCAGGTGAATGCAGTGAGGAAAGAAGGCAAAGAGGAGAGGGAGGGTGGTGTCCTCAGCTCCAGGTGGGGGTGTTTCCACAAGAGTGAAAGTCACAGAGGAGCCAAGAGCAGCAACAGGGAATGTCTCGTCCACTCATCTTGTTGTACAGATGAGGGCCTCAGGCTGGGGAGAAGGTCCTACAGCCCCATTGGTGGCAGAGCTATGACTGGTCTGGCTCCAGTATCGTCTCCCATAGCTGCCTTCCCTACTCCTGCAGGCAGCAGAGCAGGCTGGGTTCTGAGCTCTCCTCCTAGAAAAGGCAAAGAGGCAAGTGCAGACTTACAGAGTTGGGGAGGCGAGACTGAGTAGGAGGAGGAGGGAGACGTGCACCTGGGCCAGGATTGGTCCCTGTATAAGGTTCAGTCTGGCTCTTCTCAGGGCTTGGGAACCCTGGGGCCATGTTTGCTGTCTGCCTCGTGGAGCGTTGCCCCACTCAGGTGGGTGGGACACACCAAGGAGGGTGTGTTCAGCATTTCCTGGTACAATCCAGGCTACCAGGTCTTTCATCTCCCAAGAGACCTCACCTAGAGCCTTATCCTGTCCCAAACTGGAAGTGGGGCTGGGAGGCCAGTGGGATGTGTCATAACATCACTCACATAACAGGAAATGGGGTAGAGAAAACTAGGTTTCTGAACCTAAAGTAGATGGACTTTCGGACTCTGGATGGCAGCATGATCTGTATTTATTCCTTCACCCAGTCCTTCTACAAATTTGTTCTGACAACTAACAGTAACTACCACTACTGCTTACTGAGTCCTTGAATGTGTCAGGCATCAAGATACCTGCCGTACCTGCCTTTCTCCTTAATCCTCACCATCCTATGAGGGAGGTCTGTCGTCTCCATGTTAGGGAGCAGAAAATGAGATTTAACAAGATTTTCTGTAAACTAAGAGTACACAGCTAGTAGACAGCAAAGTCAGGATATGATTCTGGAAAAGCCTGATTCAAAACCTTCTCTTCATCCCTCAACTAAACCTCTTGGGTCACATCAAGACCTGCCTTCTGGGAACTCAAAGTCCAGAGGAGGGAGGTAGGATCACCTCACTGCCATCTTCACATGGGGTCCTTTCTGGAGCCGCGGGAGGGAAACAGGTGTCACGACCCACAGTCAAGGGAACACAGAGAGGGTAGTGGGCCCAGCATGTCACCTGCTGGTGAGGAGAGATATGGGGTCAGAACCCTGAGTCCTGACTTTAACCCAACACTCTTGAACTTCACTTTGCAGCCTCAGGGGACACCTGGGACAATCAGTGCCCCACTGTCTAGGTTCAGTGGTGGTGACTGCCATGGAATTAACCTGCAGGCAGGGGATTGGGCAAGGTTCCTTCCCAGCCCCATGACTGATGACATCCTACAAAGTTGTCAGTGACCTTCCTCCTTCCTCTATGCCAAACAGTCTGCTTAGGATCAGGTGGCCATGCCCCAGGCTCTGCTGTGCCCCAACCTGCTGTAGAAAGGCTGGTCCAGGTGTGGGAAACAGGATGGGGGTGTCAGAGAAGTCCTGGGGGCATGGCGAGGAAAGGGGCTGATGGATCTCTGATGTTGACCATTTTCTTGCCACCGCCTTCCTGAATTTCCTGGTATGACACGAGAGTTCCAGGTTCATGTGGTGAGCAGCCCCCCAGGCTCCCTGGGGCTCCACAGAGCCGGTCTGCTGTCTCCCTAGGATGGGGCCTGTTTTCTCCACCCATCGTATTCCCCCAGTTAGCTTCCCCACCCATCCTCATTGCACCGGGGGGCCTGGCTCACAGCAGGAGAGCTCACACCAGGTGAATAGTGAACCCAGAACCAGTGGTTAATGTCTTCACTCCCCTGTCTTCTTGGAGGGTTTCCCCTTTCCCCAATCTGAGGAAGAGGTGACACAGTCCTGGGTCTCTAGGAGATCCCAATTTCTTCCCAAGGGAAGAAAACAAAAAGCAATTTGTTCTCTTTTGTTTGTTTATTCATTTGTTTATATTTATATATTATTTACATTTTGAGTGCTGACTCTGTTCTGAGTATGTGTGTGTGTGTGTGTGTGTGTGTGGCAGAGAGCCATGCTGTAGATGTGGACGGTATATGAGCATGGCTCCATCTCCGGGGTGGGGGGTGGGGTGGGGAGCATGCCAATAAGCCAGTCGGCCAGCAGAGGGCGATCCACACTGGGTGGTGGGAGCAGTGGTGTGGGTGGAAGGCCCTGGCGCACAGGCCCCAGGCCTACTGCAGTTCAGTGTCACTTCCTCTGTGAAGCCTTCTCTGAGCAGAGCCATCGTCACTCATGTCACTGTGCGCGTGGAGCACAGCCCTGGTCACGTGCACGGTGTGCCATAGCTCTCCCCTGGCCACCTCTCTGAGATCTGGACGAGCCTTACTCATACTTATGGCCCCAGCGCCCAGTGCTGGGTGAGAAGTCCATGAACAGTGGTTGAACTAGCAAGCGAAGCGTCTTCAGAAAGGTTCAAGCAAAGTGTGAGGAGGGAGAAATCACTTGCCAGGTGGGGGAATCAGGGAGAGCTTTGTTGGGGGACATCCTTTGAGTAGGCCTTGGAGCATTGCCAGGAGCTGACACACAGCGAGGAGGCGGAGATGAGAAAGGCCGGGCAGAGAGGAACCGGAGGCGATGTTCAGAGATAGAAAATTGTCCTGTTTGTGGTTGTTCAGGGTTATGCTGGCCAGCTGCACCCCCGGCCTCAAGCAGCAGTGAGGGGAGGGGAGGAGGCGAGGGTTCCAGGGCACTCACTAAAGTATCAGGGCACGATTCTGCCACTCAGCTACCCACCTAGGGGGATGGGAGGACTCACACGCAGCCCAGAGCCTGTGGTCCTGCCCTGGAAAGCTTTCCGATCCCGTCTGGAACAGATTTGTTGGGAGGATTTACTGTTATTAATTCTGTGAACCTGATAACCAAAGGAATTTGCTTTCTCTGAGACCACATACACAGATAGTGTTGGGAGGTGACCCAGGAGTGCCCTGGGGGAGTTCATCTGCTCAAATCTGGGACATCATCTGTGGAGAATCCACTCAAATTTGCAAAGATCATTTCCGATCTCACCCAGTCTCATCAAGGTAAATCTGGGGCATCTTGGCTGAAACTAGTAAGTTGGAGAATGTGGCGGGGGGCATTCCAAAAAGGGTCCTTGGCCAAGGGGGACTTTGTGGTTCTGATTTACGAGCAGAGTTGTTCCCATTCTGGCTGTCCTAGTCATAGACCCAGTCAGCGACTCTGGCCCTGAGCGTGGAGATTTGGTTTTCTGTTTCCCCAGCTTCCACACGGTGGCGCTACTGACTCTTGTCACACAGCTGTCACACGTGATTTCTCCACGGTTGTTGGGCTGTTTTTGCTGGTTCTCATCCTTCTTTAGGCTACACTGGGGTCCCACATTGGGCACCAATCTTGCACCTTTTTTTACAGGTGTATGTCTTTTGATCTTCACTGAAAGCTTCTGAAGGGCAGATGGATTTTCTTATTTATTTGTATTCCACTCTCTCCCCAAAGCCTACCACAGAGCTTTGCTTAAAATCATATTTTGGGGATGCAATCGTTAACCAAGCGTTGACAGAACAGGAAGAAATGAAAATAATTACGTTTTTATTTTGTTTACTTAATTTTTGATTTTAAATTCAAAGTTTATTTTACTAATTTTTCCTGGTATTTAAGGTAAACTGCATGTAAATTAGAAAATAAAATATTTATCTATGCTACAACATCAAAGAGGCATTTTAATCCAAGCCCAACGAAAAATCACAACAAGAGGAGGCATTGCATGATTTTGGGAGAATGAAAACGTGAAAGTTAATAGAGAAAAGCATCGTGAATGTCAAATTATGACCAATATCATGCCAAGTGAAAGAAGGCAGTGACAAAAGACCACATATTGTATGATTCCACTTGTATGAAATGTCCAGAATAGGTAGATCTATGAAGACAGAAAGTAGATTAGTGATTGCCTATGGTTAAAAGGCAGAGTTGGGAGGAATGACTGCTAATGGGTATGGGGTTCTTTTTGGAGTGATGGAAATGTTAAAAAATTAATTGTGGTGATGGTTGCATACCCCTGTGAATATACTAAAAATGATTGTATCCTTTGAGTGGGTGAATTACAAGGTTAGTGAATTAAATAAAGCTGTTTTATCTTTTTTAAAAAAGGAACTTCATCCGGTGACCCTCACCAGCGCTGGCTTCCCACCACAGTTCAAGGATCCTGTGCATTGAGAGGCAGGCCCCCTCTCCTTGGCAGGGCCAGAGGCTAGAGAATGTGGGCTCGGCTGCTCAGGATGGTTTAGGTATTTCTGGGCTGACTGCAGTGTCAGAAAAGCTAGCCGTGGGGCCCCCAGACAGGGATGGCTAATTAATGCATCCCAGGGATGACTGGGATGGCCACGTGGGAGGGGTGACAGCCTCTGAGTGAGAGGTGCCAACTCATTATCCCTTGTGGATAGCTAGCAGCCTGGCCATTCACTGCATCCTTCTCAGGGGAGCTCCTAAATCGGTAAAACCCACAGCTCCCACTCCTGAGCAGGGAAAAACCCAGTTCTTAACTCCTGTGTGTTTCTTACCTGTGTATCTCCTTTAATCTCACACTACTACCACACTCACACAGGATACTTCACATCTGACACTTGTGGTCACCAAATGTGTGGGTTTTTCCCCACAACAAGCAATTCTCTGTGACACTAGCTGGGCATCCTACAATTTAACTCAATTCTGATGCCATCTACCTGGAGATAAGGTTAAGAGTTCAGTCCTACGAGACTGCCCCCATTCTTCTTCAGAAGCCAGTTGCAAGCAGTAGGTCCCCAGGTTACCTACAACTTCCGTCCTATTTGGCTACAAATCTGAGGTTCCCATGACACCCTCCCGCTTTGGATTTGATTAATTTGCTAGAGTAGCTGACAGAACTCAGGGAAACACAATTTCCAGCTTACTATAGGATGTGATAAAGGATACAGATGAACATCCAGATGGAAGAGATGTGTAGGGCAAGGTATGAGGGAAGGGGCTCGGAGCTTCCATGCCCTCTCTGGTGTGCCACTCTCCTCCAACTGTTCATCACCCTGGAAGCCCTCTGAACCCTGTACTTTGGGGATTTTGTGGAGGCTTCGTCACGTAGGCATGATCGATCATTAACTCCTTTTTCAGCCCTTCTCCCTTCTCAAGGGAATGAGGGGCGGGGCTGAAAATTCCAAGTTCCTAATCATGGCTTAGTCTTTCTGGTGACCTCATCCAAGAGCCATCCAGGAGCCCAACCAGAGTCACCTCATTAGAACAAAAGACATTCCTATCACCCAGGAAATTACAAAGGTTTCAGAAGCCCTGTGTCAGGAACTGCGGGCAGAGACCAATAGATATTTTCCATTCTCTCTCAGCTCCAATGCGCACAGACCTCTGAATCGTTCACTCTGGTGGACGGGGGTGGGGTGGCATGGGATACAGTAGACTGATTGATTCCGATCTTTGGTTTAAGTCCCCAGCCAGAGGCCAGCTGTCTTGTACTTTAGCTGCTTTTCCTCAGGCTGATTATAAAGTTCTGTCCAAGGCCCTTTTGCGTTCAGCCCATCCACTGACAGAGTCCAGATGCAAATACACTCTGCAGCAACTGGAGACTCTGCTCTCCAAACAATGGTTTTCTCTTCCTCTCTTCCATCTTGAAAATTTGTATCCAGAGACAGGAGTGAAAGGAAGGCGCCTCTGCCTCTGTTCGCTTTCTGTTAAAACCAGCACAGTTTAGTGATTTTTTCATATGGAGGTCTGGGCAGATCAGTCCCTGCTGTGCCCCCGGAGTCTGTCCTTTTCATTATGGAGCCTTGGACATGGCCCTACCCTTGATAGCAGCCCCTGAGTGAGGAAGTGAGTCCCCCCTACAGAATTCTGGTTCTGTTCTGACCAGTGTTTGGGTCATCAGTTAGGACCCCAGACTTGAGCGCCCTGGTTTAGTCGTGATGGGATGCCCAGTGGGAGCCGTGGTAGAGGAAGGTGGGTAATCATTGGCAGGTTCTGGTCCCTCTTGTTTCTATGGCCTCTCCTCGCACCATACCCCCAGCACTCCAGATCGAGAACCAGCAGTTCCTAACTCCAAAGCCCAGCCCAGTCCCACCTCTCCCCTCCACAGCCAGCGCCGTCTTCTCCTGGGCTCACAGTCCTGGGCCCGAGCCCCTCATCCCACCCCTGCTCCTCCTCAGGGAGCTTCCTAGCAAGTTGTCTGTATCAAAGGAAAAGTAAGTCCTTTTTTTTCCATTTTAGCTCCATTTTTATCCCTTCCACAGCCATCATCTCTCATTCTTCTTTCCTATAGACTCTCAATTTGGAAAATAAAGCCAGGTTGTTGCTTTGTCAATCACAGCCTGTTGGCAGCAGAGGTGAGCAGCAATGTCTGAGGAAGCCACCAGGGACCTGGTCACCCTATTTCACAAATGCCTTGAAGAGGAGCCTGAGTCAGTCAGAGAGGAAAAGTCTGAAGAAAGACCATTTTCTTGACTACCTGGTTATCTTTGTGAATGAGGTGTGCTTGGGTCTGGAGCAGGAGAGGCTTCCAGAGGGGGAAGGTGCTGGGGGACCAGTGCGGCCCTGGAGAACCTGGGATCACTGAGGGACTCTGGGGTTATGTACCTGCTGGCTGCTTCTGAGCCCCACTTGCTGCCCGGCACCCCTGTGTAATTAGTGTTCCTTTTGTCCTGCCTAAGAAATCTCTGCCTGCCCTGAGGTCTTGAATATATTGCCTTATGTTATGGAAGCTTATTTCCTTTACTTTTCACATTTAGACCTACAATGCACTTGGAATGGATTTTTGTCTTTTTGTGAGGTCAAGTTTCATTTTTTTTCATGTGACTATCTAACTGATCCAGTAAAATTTATTGAAAAGTTTGTGCTTTTCCTACTGCTCAGCAATTGAACAACTGTACTATATGCAGCTATTTTTTCTCCATTCTCCATTTAGTTCTATTCGTCTATTTGATGATCCTTGAACCAGTTCCCCAGTGTCTTAGTTTCGGTAGCTATTATAATAAACCTTAACATCTAGTACTGTAAGTCCTCTAACTCTTTTCTTCTTCATAATTGTCTTGGCTATTCTTTGCTTTTTGCATTTCTGTGTACTTTTTAGAATTAGCTTGTCTATTTCTACAAAAATCCTGGCTAGGATTTTGATAGGCATTGCCTTGAATCTGTAGATCACTTTTGGGAGAACTGACAGCTTTACAATACCAGAGTCTTCTTGTCCATGAACATGGCATATCTTTTAGTGGCTTCCCATCCCATTTAGAGTAAACTCCACATTTGCAAAGTCTTCCTTGGTCTGGCCTCTATCTACCTCTCAGACCTCACCTTCAATCTCTCTCTCTGTTCGTCATTTACATTATTCCAGCTCTTCCTTCTGTCCCTTGAACACATCAGGCTGGCTCACACCTAGTGCCTTTGTATCAGCTCTTTTCTCTGATCCTGCCCCTGGCTGGATCCCCTGTTGTTCAGAGACAAGATGATGTTGTGGTCAGTGTACCACATAGTGATAAGAGTTAGCAATCCTGTATTGTATACCTATAATCTGCTAAGAGGATAGACATTTTTTTTTAGGTTAAAACTAGAGTTTTTATTTATTTATTTATCTTTAATTTTAATTTTTTAATTGAGGTAACATTGGTTTATAACAGTATATAAATTTCAGGTGTACCTCATTATATTTCAATTTCTGTGTAGATTACCTGATGTTCACCACCCAAAGACTAATTACCATCCATCACCATACACATGTTCGAATCACCTGTTTCACCCTTCCCCCTCCCCTCTTCCCCTCTGGTAACCACCAATCCAATCCCTATCTCTATGTTTGTTGTTTTTATCTTCTACTTATGAGTGAGATCATATGATATTTGACTTTCTCCCTAAGAAAGAGAAAGATCTAAGAGGATAGATCTTAAATCTTCTCAACACATACACACAATGGTAACTATGTGAGGTGATGGACATGTTAATTAGGTTGATTATGGTGATCATTTCACAATGTATACGTATATCAAACCATCAAGTTGTATACCTTAAATGTATACATTTTAAATGTCAATGGTATCTCCACGAAGCTGTTAAAAAGAACCAAAAGCCCTCCAAAAACCAGGCACTGTGGAGCTAGCTGGCCTGGGTTTGAGTTACGACTCTGTGTTTACCAGCTGTGTGACCATGAGCACGTTCCTTGACTTGTTGTTCCTTGGGTTCCTTATCAGCAATTGTTGTGCAGATGAGAGGAATGGATGGCTGTAAAGTCCCTGGGGGCAGTGCTCAGCACAAAGGAAGTACTCTTTAGTTACTTTTATACTTTCAGTTATTTTCTCAGTCTCTGGAGCCTCCCGACCTTATGGAAGCAGCCCAGGCACTCCACATGCTTTGATACTATTCTAATTTTCTACATGGCAAAGAAATTAAGTCCCCATAAAATGCAATAATATCACACTTCCTTTCTCTTCATTCCAAGCATTCTCCCTAGGGATTCTAAAGCATCTAGTAATCCCCCTTCAAGCAGAGCCCATCACCAGTGACGCCATTGCCTACGCTGTCAGTCTGCTCTAATTGTAAAGATAAAATAGGTCTGTAAAATAGAAAGTAGATGTACACTGACGAGAACTGGCAAAAGTCCCAAATGGAGTCTCAGTATTTAACCAATATAACCCGATTCATCATCTTGGGTATCAAAGTGGCCGTACTTCCTCACTTTTTAAAGTAACTGTTTGAATCCCCCTCCCACCCAGCCAGAAATCTAATATTCTCTTGAGGTCTTTACCTATCCTTGAGTTGTCTAAAACTTTGGGGGCTTCAGGGCCAATTGGGGGTGAGTCTTCTTTCTCAAGTTAACCAGAGACCGAGAGACCACGAGTCCTTTGCGGCAGTGGCTTCTGGCTGCCCCATGGTGTCGCTTTCAATGGTTGGTCTTCACAGTTGGAAAGACATGAAGGCTGGGATCATGTCCTGGCCATGGTGGGGACACGTTTGGCATCAAGCTTGTGGTTCTTTTCTAAGTACACTACCTTGAAGTTTTGTCTAGGTGTCTGTCTCTACCTCCAGATTATGAGCTTGTAGAAAGCAGCAATTTATTATTTTATTGAGGAATATTTGACAATTAAAAATTACATATATTTAAGGTGTACAGTTTGATGATTTTGATACTAGCTCAACATGAGCTTGATATAAGGGAAGCTGTTTTTGTAGAAAGGGAGCCATATTGTAACTAAGGATAACCTCTAAGTAATTAACCCAGCTGGACATACTCTGGCTTCCATGTAGGCTAGATAATAAATAACTGAAACATAAAGAAAATTGCATGCATTATGACTTATGACCCCTGCTTAGCTTTATATCTCCCAGCTGCAATAAGACAGTAACTTTGTTCTTTTGAGTTCCTTAGAGATGTAGCGACCGCTAGTCTATGGTGCCAGGTGGACAACATTCTTGACCCTCTCCTCCAGTGATCCCCGGAGAGAGATTCTACACTGGTATACATCATTAATGACAGCTGAAAGGTCTGGTGTGGTGTTCCGCCCAGTGTATAGCGCCAGATGGTGTGGTGACCCCCAGACTGCAGGGCCAGATAGTCAACATTCCGGACTCCCTCCTCTATAGTCCACTTGCCTTATATAACTGCTTCAAGATTCTGTATTCTCTTTAAGATGGTTCTTTAGGACACAAGTCCACCATCTTACAATTAGCTGGCTTTTTGCTTAATAAAAGTCCTTTCTCTACCACCATCTTGCCTCTTGACCAATTGGCTTTTGTCTTGTGGTAAGCAGATTGTGCCCTTTACCCAGGAACAATTTGATGTACATAATACATTGTGAAATAATCAGCACAGTCAAGCTAACTAACACGTTAATCACCTCAGATAGTTACTTTCATTTTTTGTGAGAATACTTACGATTTACCCTCTTAGAAAATTTCAGGTATACAATAAAGTGTTGTTAACTATATTGTATATATACAATAAAGCCACATTGTTGTACATTAGATCTTCAGAATTTATTCATTTTGTATCATTGAAACTTTGTATCCCTTGACCAACTTCTCCCCATTTTCCTCTCCTCACAGGCCCTGGTAACCACCTGTCTACTCTGATTCTATGAGTTCAATTTTTTTTAAATTCTACATACAGTGAAATTATGCAGTATTTGTCTTTCTGAGTCTGGTTATTTCACTTAGCATAATGTCCTCTAGGTTCAACCACGTTGTTCAAAATGGCAAATTTCTCTCTGTTTTATGGCGGAATAATATTCCATTGTATATACATAACACATTTTCTTTATCCATTCATCCATCAATGGACATTTAAGTTGTTTCTATTCTGAAAAATACTGAAATGAACACAGAAGTGCAGATATCTCCTCAAGATTCTGATATTTTCATTTCTTTTGGGTATATATCCAGAAGTGGGATTGCTGGATCATAAAGTAGTTCTATTTTTAATTTTTTGAGAAACCTTCATACTGTTTTCCATAATACCTGTACCAATATACTTTCCTATCAACAGTGTACAAGGGTTCTCTTTTCTCCACACCCTCTCCAACACTTATCTTTTATCTTTTCGATAATAGCCATTCTAACAGGTATGAGGTGATATCTCCTTGTGGTTTTGATTTGCATTTCCCTGATGATTAGTGAAGCTGAATATCTTTTCATATACCTGTTGGCCATTTGGATGTCTTCTCTTGAGAAATGTCTACTCAGATTCTTTGCCCATTTTAATTATTTTTTGCTATTGAGTTGTAGAGTTTCTTATATACTCTGGATATTAACCCCTTTTCAAATATATGGTTTGCAAATATTTTCTCCCATTCTGTTGGTTGCCTTTTTACTCTGTTGATTGTTTCCTTTGCTGTGCAGAAGCTTTTAAATTTAATGTGATCCCTTTTGTCTATTTTATTTTTTTTGTGAGGAAGATCGGCCCTGAGCTAACATCTGCCAATCCTCCTCTTTTTGCTGAGGAAGACTGGCCCTGGGCTGACATCCGTGCCCGTCTTCCTCCACTTTACATGTGACACCGCCACAGCATGGCCTGACAAGCGGTGCGTCTGTGCGCGCCCGGGATCTGAACTGGGGACCCCGGGCTGCCGCAGCAGAGCGCGCGCACTTAACTGCTTGCGCCACTTGGCGGGCCCCTCTATTTATCGCTTTTAAACATCTGTTTAATTACTTTCCTGGTATACATTCCCAGGGGAGTAATGGCTGAATCCAAGGTATTCAGTAAAGTTCTCTGTGACTTTAGCTCCACATTGCCAAATTGTTTTACCTTTTAGAAATTTGAGCCCTGTTTTTATTTTAGAAACATAAAAGTGTATTGATGAACCACTTATTTGCTGAGGAAATCATGATGTTGGTTAGATGAAGGCTCACTCTGAAACTGGAAAAGATTTTGGCTTAAGTATTTCTGGATTTTCCCTCAAACCTTCAGGGATGCATAGCCATAGTCTCTGGTTCAATTACCCATCCTTTGGCGCCCCCTTCTGAGAGACTTCCTCACAGCCAGTGTGGCCCCTCCCAGGGAGATGCATGGGTGGGGTGGGGTGAGGTAAAAGGGGCTGGCAGAGAGAAGGTTTGAGGCGGGGGAAGGCAGTTCACCTGTCACTCAAGGGCCCAGGTGGTGTTGTATGGAGGCCCAGCCTACACATCTGGGACCCCTTAGGGTAGGCTCTTCTCTACTCTACTTCCCAACTTCCACATTGGGGTTGGTTATTTCCTTATAATAAAGTTGTTCTTACTACTTCTCTCACCTCCCACCCATCACCCAACCCAATTAAAAATCATCTATCAGCATCTTTCTGTGGACAGGATGAAGTTGCAGCTCTAGCTAGGCACACAGGGCCCTTCATGTTTTGTCTCCTCCTGCCTCTCCAGCCTTGTTTCTTCTCACTGCTCATGATGCGCCCTGTGGACCCCCTCCCCTGGGCAGACCACTCTCTTTCATACCCTCAAGCCTTTGCCCAGGCTCTTTCCTCCGTCTGGAGTGCTGGTTCTCCATGCTTTGCTTTTCCTTGCAACTAAATCTTTTCTTCAAGGCCCAACTCAAATATCTCCCTAAGGAAATCTTCCTCAACTTTCCAGGCAGGTGTTCCTTCCTGGGAGTCCAGGGCACCCTGTTCATGTGACTTAGTTAGTAATGTTCATAGTGTATCATGCCAGTGTGTGACTCTGTCCACTCCACTTGTCCCCACCCTGAGCTGGCCCCATGTCTTATATCTTACTCACATTGCCTGGAAAGGACCCAGCACACTGTGGGGACTCAAGAAATATTTGTGGGATGAATGAATGTGCTTCATGACTATGGAGTTGGGGGTTCACTAATTGAGGAGCGACATCCAAAGAGGATGTATTTAAGTTGTGTGTCTGACCCCACCTGAGCCCTGGAGCTAGGAGGATGAACTCTGAGGTAGGCAGATGGATAACATGACCTTCTGTGTTCTGAGATGCTTCAGATCAGGCTCTGAGGGAAGATGGGTCCCTCATACTGGCTGAGTTAATGGTAGGAAGCCAGTGTCCTGTGATGTCATCTCAGGAATGCGGTTGAGGCTCAGTCATGCTACTGAAGAACCTGTGAAGAGTCACAACGCTGGCTGCCATAATTGGAAGCACTGAGGATGGGCAGATTGTGGGACTTGGTGGTGTGGCCCCTGCTTGTGCCCCTGCCGGAGTCACACAACTGCCTCCTGCCTGAGCACTAGGGAATCTCTAAGATAAACCAGAAGCCAGGACCGTGGATTCGGAGCAGCTTTGGCCCAACAGTGACAGGTCAGCATCTCTTCCAAGAGAGTTGTGGGGGTGGGGGTTACATGTGATTCTTATCTGCACAGAATCCAGGGAGGACTGTTGACCCAGTGGGATAACCCCGCTTCCCGAAAACAGGGATCTCATCTCTGTAGGAAGTGTGGAGTGGGAAGTCGCTGGCATGAGTGCCTCACCTGTGTGTGGGGTGCCGGGATGGGTGCTGTGGGGCGACCAGGAGAGGCCATGGGTGCCCCTGGCTCCCCAACACTGGCCAGCCCAGCACACAGAGGCTCTGGGAGGCCATGGAGACTCAGCACTGGAGGGGCTGTGTGGATGGTGTTTAGACTTCAGAGCGGGTCACGGGGCCAGGCGGTGGTGGGAGCAAAGATGGGGACCATGTGTAGTCTGTACGTTGAATTAAGAAAGGAAAATAGTAACAACACTTGAGCAGGGCTGGGGTTTCTGGGTGGTATAATTATTTTAATATTCTTTTGTTGTATAAAATAGCCTATGATTGTGGAGATCTTGCCTTCTCAAGGGCTTTAAAAATATTTCCATTGGAAAATGAGTCTAGTTTCTTGCCTCTAAGAGTCTAGTTTCTTCTCATTCATGACTTCTGGTGACTCCTAAGCTGAAGGCATGGTTGGGAGGTGGAGAACACAGCTCCTGTCCTCAGGGAGCCAAAGTTTCAGGGAAGGGACAGAGCCCTGTACTGAGAATTTGCAAGGACTCTGAGCCACGTTTGCAAGGGGTCCGCAGGGAGGGGGCCTGAGACAAGGTGCAGGAAGGTGGGCAGGGATAAGGGGGCAGAAGATTCTAGGAGGAAGCACCTATCTTGCTGTGGGCTGGCCCAGATGAGGTGCTGCTGTCTCCTCCCAGATCCTCCACTGTCCCCAGCTGCTCTACCCCCGCATCTCCAGAGTTGCCCCCTGTCCCACCATGACTGACACCCCAGCGGAGGAATCCCTCTTCCAAATCATCCACTGCTACCACCAGTACGCGGCCCGGGAGGGGGACGTGGAGACCCTGTCCCTGGAGGAGCTGAAGGCCCTGCTCGTGGACAACGTGCCCCGCTTCATGGCGAGCTTGGTGTGTGGGGTTTGGGGTCAGGTGGGGATAAGGAGGGGCCCAGGGGACTGGTGTAGGGTTGGTTGAGGGTTGGAAGTGAGTGGTGAGGGTGTAGGTACAGGGAGCCGTCTCCCAAGAGAATTTCCACTTAGGGGAGGGCGCATGAGGGAGTGCAGAGGGTAGCATCTGCGGCCAGAGAGAGGATGGGCCTGGTGGCTTCATTTCCCCTCCCCTCTCCCGAAACTCCCTGCTTGGCCCCACTCCAGCCCACGCATAGCTAATCCCCAGAAACTCAGTCCTAACCCCAAACCTGTTTATTCCTCTGCCTGTCCCTTCCCTAGAGAGGAGGTCCTAAATCATCCCTCTCCCCACAGACCTGTCCCGTCAGCGACCTTGATCCCAACTTGCCCTTTGAACCCTAGCCCCTTCTCCTGGGGTCTAGCATAAGCCTCCCCGCTGCCCCTGTGCCTGGGGGAGGCGACTTTGGGCTGCGGTGGGGCTAGGAAGTGTAGCTTCCCCTCCCACCTCTTGTGGGCAGGGCGGATAGACCAGCCCAGTCTCTCAGAACAGCCTAGGGGGCACAGCCCTGGAATCCAGGCTGGGCTCAGACACCCTCCTCAGGCCTGCACATCTTATCATCTTCAGGCCCAGCCCTGTGACACTGTGCTTCTGGGGGACTGCAAGGCTGGCAGGAGTGTCTGTGGGGCACTGCCCTCTGCTCTTGGTGCCATGCCCTGGGGGGTCTCTGGACTGTCATCTCCAGAGGACTTCAGGTCCATGCCCCAAGTCAGGGCTGCTACATCCCAGGAGAAGCACTTCCTTTGGTGGCTTCCTAGCTCCCGTTGCCTACTTGTGGGGAATATCAGAGGAGACAGTCTTGTCCTCAGTTTATTGGAGTGTAGCCGTGAGGGTCACAGATGGGGGGCTAGGGTGATTGTGGTTAGTCCCTGTTTCTAGAGAAATCTTTTCCTTTCCAGGGCCAATGCTTGGCCCTACCTCTCAGAGGGTCACAGCCCACCTGTACAGGACCCTCAGGGGCAGACACCTGGGCACAGGGCAGACAGATAGCAGCCTGGGTCAGGTGGGCTGAGGTGAGGGAAGCCGGGGGGAGCCTGCCCAGGGCAGGCAGCCTCCAGTTTCTCAGGTAAACCAGCTTTATGGAGGAGATAAGATTATACGCAGTAGATAGTGGTGGGGTGGTGAGGGGACAGAGGGTGCCAACCTGCCCAGGGGGATGAGAGCCACCCTCCAGGCCCACAGCTGCTTACAGCTGCAAGGACGTCCTGCCCCTGAGGCTTTCTGAGGACTCCACTCTGGGTTCCTCACGTCCACCAGCCAAATCCTGCTGAAACCTGCTTCACTGCCACTGCCCAGTGAGTGCGCCCACCTTGTCTTTGCCTGTCCCCCTCCTCGCTGTGCTCTGATCCCTGACTTCCTTTCTGCTATCCCTTCCACCTCAAATGCTCCTTTCCTTGCCTGTACCATCCCCAATCCTCAGCCCTCAGGACCACCTGCTCTGGGTACATCTTGGACAGCTCCAGGGCCCATGGCTTTGTCCTTTCCCTCAATCTGTGCTTTCCATAGGTGACACAGGCAAAGTGCCACAAACAGTTCCTGTGCAGATGCCACTTGGTGCTGGCCCTGCAATAGTGCTGGAGATGCAGACATGAGGGACAGGTGGGCTCTGCCCCGGGGAGCTCCCAGTGTGAAGGCTGAAGGACAGCCTTCCATCCGGAAGTCCCTGGGCTGGGCTGTCCCTATGGGGGAGCTTGCATTTCAGCTGGGAAGACAGGCTTAAACAGCCACTGATGGTGGACGGACATGAATTGTGTCAGGAGGTACCAGGCTGCTCAGCACTGCTCAGCAACTGTAGACAGTCAGCCAGCCCACAGTGCCCAGTCTGCACCCTCTGTCTGCCCACACAGCCCCAGATCCAGTGAGCCGAGGTGCCTATCACACCTCTGCCTCTTCAGCCTGATTCTGCAGCCTATGGTGTCCTGGCCACTGACACTGACATCGCGTGAGGAGCTGTTTCGTGCAAGCCCTTTGCAGGCAGTACCGTGCCACTGTTACCCCACCCCGTCCTTCCACCAGCAGGTGGTGGAGGCCTGGCCATCTGCTGTGAGGCTGTGTGCCTGGGTGGGTGGTTGACCCTCTGCTCACTCCTCAGGGCCGGAAGGAGCCGTACTACATCACGGAGTTGTTCCGGGAAGCAGACAAGAACAAGGACAACCAGATCTGCTTTGACGAGTTCCTCTACATCTTGGGCAAGCTAATGAAGGACTACCACCTGCAGTACCACCAGCAGCTGTGCGCCCACTACTGCGCCCAGCACAGCCTCTATTAGAGGGGGCACAGGCAGCCTCCTGGGGAGCCTGCCCCGGGCAGCTGAATGGAGAGCTCTGCTGTGCATGTCTGCGTCTGCCCGCATCCGTGTGCATATGCGTGTACATGTCTGCAGAAAGGACAGCTGTGAGGGAAGAGAATAAAGCAACTTCATAGATGTTTCTGAGTTTGTTCAGTTCATGGATCTGGGCATCTGCTATGGGTCCAGAAAGAGGAGGTTTGGTTCATCCTTGGGGATCACCCATTTTGGGGGAAAGACACAGCTCCTGCCTCCAGGAGCCCCTGTCTGAGAGGGGAGACAGCCCTGCCCTCAGCTTTCAGTGTGAGAGGGAGGAGTCTTTCCTCTTGGGGAGCTGGCTCTCTGACAAGGAAGCCAGGACTCACCAGTGATGTTTTGATCACTCATTCATTACACAAACATGCTAGGACAGGAGCCAGGGGGCAGAGGCACACAGGACATGGACCCCAATTTTGAAGGTCTCCCTGCTCTGGACGAGAGCTCCAATGAATCAATGTACGAAGGCGGAGGGGCCTGGGCCCGGGAAGGGGCCAGGATGGGCGGGGAAGATGGGCTGGTAGTTGACACGGGGTGGTGGCATGGGACCAGTCTGTGAGGGAAGATTGTGAGGTGGGTTTTGCATGGCTCAGTCAGAGTTGGGGACAAGGGCAAACCTAACAAGCCAGCCTGTCATGGGGAAGAGCGATGAATGGAACCTGGGCAACTGCCAATCAGGGAAGAATTCTGGAGGAGAGAAGGGTTGGTTCTGGTGTTTACTAATAAAAATTGATGATGGATGTGGGCGTTACTCTGACTCAGAGCTTTTTGTGACTCACTGATCCAAGGCCTCCCCCTGCCCTGTCTCTGGTGTTTGCTTTTCTCTCTCTCACCCTGGGAGCTCAGGAATCCGAAGCAGAATCTCTCTGGGAGGGTCTCCTCTGCCTGCTGGGGCCTGTCTTGGTGTATTTCTTCTCTGAGAACCCATGTCCTGAGCTTATTGTGATAGAAATTATGAGTTTTCAAAGAGTGATGGGCGGTTTTCTGCGTTGCTCCCCCGTGCAAATGATTGGGGGGGTCATTTAAGGAACTTGATTTGGTTCCCTCCCCCAACTGGGTCTGTGTGCCAAACAAGGGGAGCAGTACCCTGTGGGCTGAGCTGGGGGCCCTTGGTTTTTGGTCAGTCAGGCTCTGAAGCAGGATTTTGCCCCTGCTGCTCCCTGGGCCTGGCCCGTCATTGACACTGCTTCCATATGTGCCAATCCACCAGCGCCTGCCTTTCAGGACTCAGCTGGGCCCCCAGCCATTTCCCACTGGGGCTTCCTACATGCTCCGTGCGGTCTGAACTTCCCCTGTGGAGGTGCATGTCCTGCTTCATCTGGGTTGGGTTTTACTGTCTGTGTCCTCCACCAAGCCAGGGACCATGTCTTGTCATCTCCGAGTCCCCATGGGCCCAGTGTCAGCACACAGTGAGTGCTCAGTGAGTGGTTTGAGGAAGGAATGCAGAAATGGGGCATGTGGATGGGAATCCGATGACCTGGGTCTGTGCTGCATCCTGTTGGCAGTCATGTTCAGACGTGGAGACAGTCGGCCAGGAGACCCAGACCGCGGGGAGGATTCTTCCTGCCTGTCTCACCTGAAACATGGTGGGTTCCACAGGACTTTGAGTACGAAGGGGGCAGCTCAGCCCAGTCCTCCTTGCCTTCCTCCTGCCCATTCCTGGGCAGGATTTCTCCACTGGCTCTGCTTGCTTTGTCCTCATATCCTCAGCCTTGGGCACGACCTGATGGGGTCTATTGGGACACATACCCAGGACGGAGCTCTTTCCTGTAACAGGACCAGGTTCCCCTCCCCCTAGGTTGCCCCATGTCCATCAGTCTGATTACAGGCTCTGCCTTTTCCCCAACTCACTTACCCAATTCCTGACACTCTCTTCTGCCAGGTCAGCTCAGCCTGGCTCCTGCTCTCCCTGAAGCCCCTAAGGCTGTCTGTCCAGGGGAAGCATCTCTGGGGGCGATGTTTCATGCCCTCGCTGGTCAGCATGCTCCACTGACAAGCATACAATGGCGGAAGAGGTCATGGCTCACGTTGGCCTTAAGTCTCCCTCACTGGAACCCGGGGCCTGTTTTCCTTACTTTCCGAATGAAGAAAGCTGTCTCCACCAGGACCGTTCTTAAGGAGTGGCTTCAAGGGAGGCGTCTCCTGAAGGGTCGGGGTCTGGGAAGACATCATTTCCATCAATCTCATCACCACCCCCATTGAGAGAGGTCAGCATGAGCTCCGTCCCCCGCTGGTGAACAAATCCTATGTAGAGTCTGAGAAAAGCCACCTTGCTTGTTCTCATGTGTGCTCTTTGGCACCTAAGCACCAAGACAAATCAGAAGACGCGCCCATAGGAAGGACCTTGAGTAATTCCCTGTGCCTCAGTTTCCTCATATGTCACATCAGGATAATTGTACCTGTAACATCCATGTCACAGGGTTATCAAATGAGTGAGTGGATGCAGAAACACTTTGAAAGTATGCTGTACTCCTTGGGGTAAGGTGTTATTATGTCAGGTCATGTAGGAGAGGGCCTGGTGAATAACAGGTGTGCACTAAGTGCTTGATCATTGGTTGAAAACTTATCATATTGTATGTCAGAAACAACCCTACTTTCCTGTTAAGAGGTTGACTAACTTCTTGCCAAGGAAGCTAGATTGCATTTGGTTGACAGATTTATATCCCGCCTTGTTTCAAAAACGATTTCACGTGATTGGGTGTGATAAAGGGAATTTCTGCATTGGATAAGGGATAGATCAAACTTTCGATTCTGTATTCATGTGTCCCCTCGATAACTATGAGTTGAGCGCCTAGTATGTACCAGACCCTAGGGTGTGATGTGGTTGCTGTTCTAAAAGGGCTCATGGGCCTAAAGAAAAGACAGACAGTAAACAGATGAGCCATACTATAGCAGGGCGAATGCTGTGATACATGAGGATTTGGGTAGCATGGAGGACAGAAGAATTAACCCAGCGTTGATAGGGGTGCAGGAAGGAGGGTCAGGGACGGACTTGGAGCAGATGGTGCCTGGACTGGATCAGGAGGCATGAGGAGGACTTTACCAGCAAAGAGGCATTCCAGGCAGGGGCGGGAATGGGTGATGTCACATCACATCAGAAGTCACCTGAGTTATTTGAGGCACTGAATGTTTTGTTTCTCAGTTTCCTTATCTGTAAAGTGGGAATTATGATAGTACATACCTCATAGGATTATTGTGAAGATTAAATGGATTGATATAAGTAAAGCATTTACAACAGTTCCTGGCACATGGTATAAAAACCCAATAAATCTCAGCTATTATTTTCTATTATTTGTTCTTGTTATTGATTGTTGTTGCTGTTACTGTGTTTGCCAGGCACTGTGCTGGGTCCTGGAAAGGCAGAGATGGATGATCCAGTCTGAGTCCTCAAGGGTTCACAGTCTGGCTGGGGAGCCGGGCACATTTCTGGGGCAGTAATCATGATTTCCACTCACATGTTGCTTGCTGACTATGCACTGCCCTAAGCACTTTACACAGTTTTTCTGTAAACTTTTTATTAAAATATAATACATATTAAGAAAAGTTCACAAATCATAAATATTTTGCATATATTTTTAATCCTCACAACAACACTATAAGGTAGATTCTATTTTTTTTAGGTGGAAGCATTTGAAAATTTTATTTTTAATTGTGGCAAAATACACATAAAATTGACCATCTTAACCATTTATAAGTGTTCAGTTCAGTGATGTTAAGTCCATTCACATTGTTGTGTAACTAATCTCCAGAACTATTATCATCTTGCAACTGAAACTCTATACTCATTAAACAACAACTCCCCTCTCCCCCTGGCAACCACCATTCTACTTTCTGTCTCTACGAGTTTGACTGCTGCAGGTATTTCCTACAGTAGTCAAGTGGTATAAGTGGAATCATATGATATTTGTCTTTTTGTGATTGGCTTATTTCACTTAGTATAACGTCCTCAAGTTTCATCCATGTTGTAGCATGTGTCAGAATTTCCTTTCTTGAATAAAGGCTGAATAATATTCCATTGTATGTATAAACCACATTTTATCTATCCATTCATCCATGGGTGGACACTTGGGTTGCTTCCACATTTTGGCTATTGTGAATAATGCTGTTGTGAACATGGGTGTACGAATACCTTTTTGATACCCTTCTTTCAATTATTTTGGATATATACCCAGAAGTGAAATTTCTGGATCATATGGTAATTCCTTTTTTAATTTTTTCAGAAACCACCAAACTCTTTTTCCATAGTGGCTGCACCATTTTACATTCCCAACAGCAGTGCAGAAGGGTTCCAATTTCTCCACTTCCTCCCCAGGACTTGTTATTTTCTGTTTTCTTTTTTTTTTTTTTTTTTTTGCGAGGAAGATCAGCCCTGAGCTAACATCCATGCCAATCCTCTTCCACTTTATATGGGATGCTGCCACAACATGGCCTGACAAGCAGTGCATCGGTGTGCGCCTGGGATCCGAACCCGGGCTGCCAGCAGTGGAGCGCGCGCACTTAACTGCTACGCCACGGGGCCGGCGCCCCCTTTTTTTTTGATAGTTGCCATTCCAACGCGTATGAGGTGATATCTCATTGTGGTTTTGATTTGCATTTCTCTAAGTGATGTGGAACATCTTTTCGTGTGCTTATTGACCATCTGTATATCTTCTTTGGAGAAACGTCTATTCAAGTACTTTGTCCATTTATCAATAAGATTGTTTGTTTTTTTTGTTGTTGAGTTGTAGAAGTTCTTTAGAAATTCTGGATGTTAACCCCTTATCGCATATATGATCTGCAAGTATTTTCTCCCGTTCTGTAGGTTGAAAGTAGACTCTATTCTAAATCTCTACTTAATAATTGAGGTAACTAAGGAACAGAGAGGGTAAGTAATCGGCCCAAGGTCACACAACTATAAAGTTATTGATATTATAAAGCCCAAAGGGCTCTAGAGTCATGGAAAGAGAGGCTAATCCTTTCTACTTCCTCCAGGAGGCGATGATGGCCTAGGCCCTGGAGAAGCACAGGGTAAATATTTGTTGAATGCGTGGAGGAAGAAGAGAGAGGAATTTTCTCAGCAGAGTCATGTTCTTGTCAGATCACTGGAGCCTGGTGCTCTGGGATCCAGTCTGGCCTCTGACACATCCACACTGGGAAACTCTGGGTGAACCGCTTCACCTTCCTGAGCCTCAGCTCCCATGTCTTTAGACTGGGTGGGTCCTGCACCCTGCCTTCCTGGCAGGCATCCTCTGAGGCTCTTAATAGATTATACGGATGTAAAGTGCTTTGTAACAAGAGAAATGTGCCACATATCTTCAGCCTTAAAGGTTGTTAATCTGAGTGGCATTTTGTTGGGGGTGGGAGGGGCTTGCTTCTCCCGATATCCTGGGGGAATGGGCCACCTCCTTTTCTCCTCTTGGGCAGGAAGCACTTCTGGCTTCTCTAGAGAACTCCTCCCCTTCACCCCAACCCACCTAGATTGGGTTCCTCTTCAGCCCAGTCTCCTGGTGTCAGAGGCACACAATCATCCCGGACAGAGTTGAAGGGTCCCTGCTGTGTTATACAGTGGCTCAGTTTCTCGTCCACGCAGAGGGACCCCAAGCCAGCCTCCATCTCCCTGGGGCACAGGGCACCCCCAGCTTCACAGAGCAGGAGAGCTGTGAAGGAGTGAGGGCAGCAGGAGAGAAATTGATTTAATCCTTTAGCAACACACGTCCCCACAGAGTCCAACCACACACAAAACATCAACAATAATAGAAATACTCCCGTTTTCCTTACTAAAACCCAGCAGCTAGGACAAGTATTCCTAACCTTTTAATGGTCTTTGGACCCTTTTGAGACTCAAATGAAAGCCATGGAGGAACGTGTTTATATGCATACACTCAAAATGATGCATTCAACTTCAGTTCCACTTCAGAGATGCACAGACAGGGCACAATGCACTGGATTAGAATCATCACCAGTAGGGAGGACTTAGGAGTGGGCATCCTGGTTGGCCAAGACAAGGAATGCCAGTGGCCCACAAAAGGAGTCCTCACCATGGTCTCTTCCTGGTTTCTCCTGCTGGGCACTACTGCTGGCAAATGCCTTCCGTCTCCACTCACGCCTCTAACCTCCCCTCTATGAGAAATTTTCATTCTATGCAGTGATTGCCCCATTCACCTGGTTGGGAAACCAGAAACTGCAGCAACCCTGGAAGGGAGAAGCTGCCTCTGACTGTCCGGAGGTGCCGGGCAGCTGGCCAAGCCCAGCTGCTATAAAAGGAAGCCAACACTCAGCCCTGCATATCCTCTGTCAACTCTGTTTTGTGGAGACCTGGTAAGTGGGATTGTCCCTGTCTGCCCCACACTTTGGGCTTCTTTTAGGGAGGGCCAGGGAGTGGAGCAGCCTTCTCTGAGATGGGGAGAGAAATTCAGGGAGGCCTGGACCAAAATCCAGAGCTCCAAGGAAGAGAGTGAGGCAGGGACAAAGAAGGAGCCGAGTCCTCTAGCATTTTCGGTGAGGGCATACTTGTTTCCCAAGCTGGACCTTTCTTGGGCAGAGGGTGAGGGCATAGTGAGAGTTAGCAGGCACTTTGTGTGTGTGTGTGTGTGTGTGTGTGTGTGTGTATGTGTGTGTGTGTGACCCTACCCCCTCCCACACTAGTATCCATATCATCCCACCCTTTCCCATCATAGCCATAGCCATTGCTGGGTTTAGTTATTTGGATGGTGAAGGCCAGGACAAAGCCATGACTTGGGGTAGGAACCTTCTGAATATCCTCCTAGTCTTTACTCTGCTGTGGGCAGAGACACCATCCCACCCTGGGATCCCCATGTGCTCTCTCTTCCAGGTGGACAAATCCTTGGGCACCATGCTGACGGATCTGGAGAACGCCATCAACTCCCTCATTGACGTCTACCACAAGTATTCCCTGATTAAAGGGAATTACCATGCCGTCTACAGGGATGATTTGAAGAAGTTGTTAGAGACAGAGTGCCCTCAGTACTTGAAGGTGAGGAGGGGCTGGTGTGGTCGAAGTTCTCTGTGTGGCTCTGATGAAGTCCTGGGTCACTGCTTCCTCATGCTGCCCTCTGGAGACAGCTAGGCCTCAGCTCTCCCTGAGATCTTTACACTCTGGCTTCTTTCTCCTCAATCTTGACAGAAAAAGGATGCAGACACGTGGTTCAAAGAGTTGGACATCAATGAGGATGGTGCCGTTAACTTCGAGGAGTTCCTCATCCTGGTGATCAAGGTGGGCCTGTTGGCCCATGAAGACATCCACAAGGAGTAGCAGAGCTGTGGCCCCTGGGGCTGGCCCCTGGACTTGTCCCTGCAGAGCAATAAAGTAAATGATACCTCAGGCCTCTCTTGGTCTCTTGCTTTTCTCTTGTGGAATGAGGTTCCTGGCGGGTGGAGGGAGGGTTGGAAAACTCTAAGAGAAGAAATAAAGACTCTCTTGTCTCCCACTCCCCATCTGTGGGAACTTTCAGTGCTTCCCACTGTCTGTTTCCTCCCCATGTTCTCCCCAAACTATTCTTGAGTCTCTTCCAGCTCCAGGGTACTGAGTCATTGGTTCCAGGACTTAAGGATTCTAAAAAGTCCAAGACACTAAAGCTGATGAGTTCCCTACTTGTCTCCCAGTAGGTGATATGGGAACAGGGTGATGTAGGGAAAACTCATAGAGTTCTCTAAACTAAATTTTAATTTCCAGCTAAATGTCTTAGATGTGACTCTTGGGAAATTAGGGAGAAAAGTATGTAGAAGTGTGTGTGTGTGTGTGAGAGAGAGAGAGAGAAAGAGAGACAGAGAGAGAGAGACTGATTGTCTGTGTGGTGTGACTGTAGGTGGATGCTGAGAGTCCCACATTAAGTACACTAACAGCCCCCTGGCCCCACGCTTGTAATTTCTCCTTAGCGATTTTGGAAGCTTTCCTTCTCTCTCTACTCCCAAACTCATTAAATAATAAAGGAATGGGCAGATAGGCCAACACATTAATAAAAGTCAACTCAGAGAATAGCGTACTCAAATGCTGCCCTGAGAGGTGAATGCTCTGGTGATCAGTGAATTATCTAAAATAACCTTCCCATCATTACTCTGGATTGTCCAAGGGCCTGGTCAAATGGGGAGGCCAGCAGGTGGATGCCACTTCTCACCAGAACCCAACCCCCCAAGCTGAGTTTCCATGCTGTGCCTGGGGAAATTTTCTGTCGTTCCCACTTAGGTGATGGGGCCATGGTGTCAGTGATGGAGAAGGGGGTAGGGAGTTCTCACCAGAATCTGTCAACCAGGGTTTTTAACTTGATCTACTACATATCTCTGAAATGGAATTGAAGCTGAATATACTATTTTGAGTGCATGTGTATAAACACATTCCTCCATGGCTATCATCAGATTCTCAAAAGGGTCCAAGGACCCCTAAAAGGTTGGGAAAATTCATCCTAGCTTCTGGGTTTTAGTGAAAAGGGGAGTATTTCTATTACTGTTGTTGTTTTGTGTGTGGTTGGACTTGGTGCAGATGTGTGTTGCTAAAGAACTGAATCAATTTCTCTCCTGCTGCCCACATCCCTTCACAGCTCTCCTGCTCTGTGAAGCTGGGGGTTCCCTGTGTCCTGGGAGATAGAGGCTGGCTTGGGGTCCCTCTGCATGCATGAGGCACCGAGTTGCTGCATCAACACAGCAGGGATCCTTCAACCCTGTCTGGGATGATTGTGTGCCTCTGACTCCAGGAGACTGGGCTGTAGAGGAACCCAACTCCGGGGGGCTGAGGAAGAGGAGAGTTTCTTTGGAGAAGCTGGAAGTGTTTCAGGCCTGAGAGGAGAAGAGGAGGGGACCAATTCCCCCAGGATATCGGGAGGAGCAGGCCCCTCCCACCCCCAACAATATGCCACTCAGATTAACTGGCTTTCAACACTGAAGATTACTCACTCTAGGTGACTGGCCTTTTTGTTTGTAGTAGACTTTGATCATATAAAAATGCAATTGAGCAGGGAAAGGTAACAGCTTAAACCTTTATTCACCAACTAAGGCTTTAATTACCATCCCATTTTATTATCAGCTAACATTTTAGTGAAAATGGTTGGCAGCCAGTGGAGAATTAAGATTGGAATCTAAAATGGGAGGGGGGAGTCTTGTCATCAAACATGGAGTTGGACTTCTGCTGGGCAAGTGGGAAGGCTCAGGGACAGAATTGCTTCCTTTTCAGTTTTCCGGAGGATAGCTTTATCCGTCCCCCAAAGCAAGAGTTTCCACGTAAGGCAGGAGTGTGAATGCACTCCCCGCATTGCAGAAATGGAGATTATGCAGTTTTGAGAGGCATTTTTAAAGGTGAGCTGCTGGCCCAAACGTGGCCCAGGCAAAGATGGAAAAGGTGTATAGGGCTCATCAAAGTGCATCCCAGGCCTCAATCAACATTTAGGGGATATAATGGGAGAATGCGCAAAAGGAGAGACCAACTCAATTCTGCCTCTCAGTTATCCACATGGTGTGGATATGCACATGGTGGTGTGTATGTGTATGTATGTGTGTCTGAATGGGAGTGAGGGCGACATATCCCAGTGCCTTTGATTCTCCTTGAAAATGCACTGTTGGACTTGCTGTTAATGGATTCTTTGGTGGGGAGATTTACCATTGTTAATTCTGCTTGCCTCTAGTTGAAAGTCCAATGAGTCTGCTTTCTCTGAGCCCACTCAGAGAGACCACTGCGAAGGTGGCCCAGAGTGCCCTTTGGAGTTTCGTCATCAGTGATAGGCCACCAGTTTTGAAGAATTGTATTGATCCTGAGCTATCAACAGTTGATACCTGAGCTGGTTGGGCAGGTGAGGTGGCCCAGCTGGCACTGGCAGCCTGGAGAAAGACGTGAAGGTGAGGGAGGAGGCAGCCTTGGAGACTGTAATTTAAAAACAAGACTGTGCCTATTACAGGAACCACTGGGCAGAGTCAGACAGGGCTTGTAGCCCAGAGCAAGGTGATTTGGTTTCCTGTTTCCCCAGCTACAAAAGAAGAACAAGGCAGTGGGAAGTTGAGAAATAAGTAGTTTAGCAGGAAAATTCATGCAATGTTTGAGCCCACAAAAGAGACCTTGTTTCACCAATTGAGGCAGATCTGGCCAGTGAGATTTCCGGGGACTATTAAGAGGACTTGTATGAAATGCTGCTTCTCCACCCAAAGCTCCTGACTTCAGCCAAGTTCCTCATGGTTGTGACAAAAGTCCTCAAGTGCATGGTGAGGATATGGAATTGGGCAGTTAGTGTCTAGTAACTGAAAAAAAGAGCTTATGCCAATGGAACAGCCTTCCCCATACATTCCTCCACTTGGGAGCAAGAACCATTCTGGTTGGGTCCAGATACCAGCCTATCTTCTGGCCTCCTGGCCTGGGGAATTCAGCCTAAATTCAAACGGGCTAAAAAGGGGAGGGAAAGCTATCAACTCTTGTTGGGCTCTTGCTGGGTGTCAGTGGGAAGGGAAAAACCATCTCAAACCTGGAAAAAGACAAAATGGTGATGGCTTAAATCTTTGATTTCATGCTGAATAGAAGCAAGTCCTTGCCTGTGTTAATCTTCCATCATCTGACACTTCTTGGAAATGTAATATGGTTGGCACAGTATATTTGATTAAAAAGTCACAAAAGATAAAGAATTAGAGAGTTTATATCTGCTTGATGGGGTAATATGATTCCATAGCCTGTAGAGATATTAACCTCTAACTGTTATAGTTTTTATCACCCTGTTGAAAGTTAAAAGAGTCTTAGATCTAACTTAAGAATCTTATTTTGGCATTCCATTCCTGACTATCTTTCTATATTCTCAAATATTCTTCAAACTAGCTTTTAAAAAATCTCCTTTGCCAATTATCTCATTAAAGAATTAAAATAAGAATTTTGACATGGGCCCACCCTGTTTGTTGATAATTTTGCTTTTTGGCAGTAGACTTTGGGATCGCCCTATCTCATTTACTTCTTGTAACAACTTACTGAGAGAGGTAATTACTATTTCTGTTTTGCACATGAGACGATTCAGAGAGGTTAAGAACCTTGACCAAATTTACTAATCTGGCAAGTGGCAGAGCAGGATTAGACCCCCACTGCCTCCAGGAAAGAAACCCTGGTTAAGACACAAAGGTGCTCTCTTCTAGCCAGCTTCCATCCTGTGTGCAGAGGACCCAGCCTTCCTCTGCCAGGCTTTCTGGCCTCTGTGTCCTCACCTGCTGCAGGGTCTCTACCATCCACGTGTGAGGAGCAAGGCACAGCAGGTGCCAGAAGGAGCTTCCCTCTTGGGCCCCCGTCCTCTGTCCAGGACTTCACCAGGCATGCCTCAGGGCCTAGACTTCTGTGGGGTTTTTTCCTGGTGTGAGTAATCCTCCTGTCAACGATCATAGAACAAGAAGATTGGCGTTCTGATTTCTCTAAACTTTTAGGCGTTGTCCCAGTAACAATTCCCCCTCCCTTCCAGATTGAAGAGCCGTCTTTCTAGTCTTAGGAGATGTGGAAATTCTCATGTGAACCATTCTCTGATTTGCAAAATCATGGTCTGAACTGACTGCTAAGGTCAATGCATAGACCATTAGGAACCCTTTTGAACTATCTGTACCCATATCCCTCTTTCACTTGACAGGAGCCTCCTCCCCTTCCTCCTGAGTAGGCCTAGTCAGCAGCAGAAAGCGTGGAGCTATCCTGCTGCCAAAGCACATGTAGAGGCTCGTCATCGACCCAGCCCAGCAAAGGCTCCATCCAGGTCAGCTTGCTCAGCAGCTTGTTTGGCTGTGGCACATATTTTGGCAGTGCTTTCTAGAGGGAAATATCTACCCAAAATACGATGCTCTGGATTTCTTTCCTGCTTTGGTCCTAGAACCCTCCATGAGCAGGTGTATCTATTAAGTTGTAATCATAAATATCATACTTAATGGAGAAATGTTGGACATTTCTCCTTAAAGACAGGATGCTTCTGACACAGAGGGGGCAATTTCCCCCTTACTTCTGTTGAATTCTTTTGGCTGGTCTAATAATTAAATTTACACAAGACAGGTTAACAGGAGACAGAAAAACAAATTTAATTTGTGCATATAGAAGTCGCATAGAAATGGGATCTAAGGAGTGACCAAAGCAAGCAGCTTTTATACTTTTTAGACAAAAAACAATAAATTTGTGAAGAATTGAGAAAACAAAGAAACTTAGGCTTTGGGTGCTTAATTAGTGAAGAATCTAAACAGAGTTTGTTTACACAGTCTTTGTGGTCCTGAATTCCCCACCCCTAGAGATCAAGATGTCCCTCTACCTCCTAGTGCAGAGAGGGCACCTTTTCACGTGGGAGATTTATTACTGCTTTCAAGGGGACCCAGAGGAGCTTCAGAGTGCCCTTTCTGCACTGGCTGTTTCTCAAGTAACTTTATTTCAAAATAATCAATGTGGCACATCTTGGGGCAGCCTGCCCTGAGGCCCAACACCCCCATTACCATTTCTGTTTAACATTTGCATTGGAGGCCCCAGCTGGTGTTATAGGACAAGAAAAATTAAGTGAGAAGTAACGGGAGCTCTGGAGGCATTGGATGCATGAAGTAAATGAATTCCTCGCTGAGCACTCTCGTTTCTGCATTTCATTGCCTCCTTCATTTCTCTTTCTGATAACTGCTACTTTTGCAGATTTTTTAGGAATGTGCCCCAGCCAAGTTGGACTAGTTCTTCCCCTGAGTCTATTACTGTCTTCACTGGAGAACACATTTGCTTGCCAGTAACTCTCAGTTTTCTCCGTAGGCTGAATGGGCTTTTCCACAGCCTGCATCTGGAACACCAGGCTTGGAGCAGGACAGGTGGTACCACACTCTAGGACTCTGGAGACATCAGCTACTCTGAGTCTCCTCCTCTAGGACAAGGTTCAGAGATTTAGAAATTCACAGTCTGAGGCAGGGACCTCAACAATCATTTCTGATGCGCTTCCCTCTTCTGATATCTGTTCTGGGTCTCACAGAGAATTCACTTTTCAACAAATTCAAAAACCACTTTACTTGCCTTCTTTTTCCTCTAGAATATTCTGCCCACCTCTCTGTGCTGTCCAAGGGTTTGGAAGTGTCCTGTAGGAATCCTTTAAGTCCAGCTCATCCCAGCACTGACATGTGATAGTCAACATCATATCCAGCCCTATCCACCAACCTTGTTGCTCCATTGCAGCTAGTGTCCCAGAAAGCAGCTGGCTCCAATTCTGGGGGATTCAATTGATTTGTGAGACAGATAGGAGTCTTCCACAGAACCCCAAGTGCAATAGGTATGGTTTGATTAATCACATATAGTCACGTGTTTTCATTTTCCAAGTTAGTCGCTCAAGCTCCCACATCTCCCATTAGGAAGAAGCCTAGTAACTTCTTCTTGAGCCAAGGGCTCCCTCAGGCCAGTGGAGGTCTGGGGATCAATTCTGCTCTCATGAACTGGGGGACAGACAGCAGCAGCCTCTTGTGGTTGCTTCTGTTTGCTATAGGACTGATGTTGAAGACCATCCACAAAATTCTGTAGAGGATGCTTGTCCATCCAGCTACTGGGATGCCTCTAGAAAGCCCAGGCTCAGTGGTGCTCTGTGGTGGGAACAAGTTCTGCTCTTTTGAGTTCCTATTCTGATGCTCAGGCATTGTTACCCAAAACACACAGAAGGCTGGGTCTGGAAGAGTTTCCATCAGCAGCTCTTACTGTCCTCGTGTCTCCTTTGTCACTGGCGTGATCTACCCTTACCCTCACAGTAATTTGACTTCAGGAAACTTTTGCTGCTGATGGATCCAGGGGTGCCGATACGTCTCTCTTACATCATCTCTCCAGGAGATTTCTTTTCCCCCAATTGGCCAACAGCGCTGCTGACTACACACTGGGGGTCAGAGGGCAGCCATCTCAACACCACTGCCCAACAGAGAAAAACAGAACTGCTTCAAGATAGCTCTCTGCCTCACCTCTTCTGAAAAACTTGCTGCAATTCTCTCACCAACGAAACCATTCCCAGCTGGTCAAGCATCTGTTTATATCTGCCAGTAGAGGATCTCTGTTATAAACCCTCATTGCCCCAAAATGTCTATGCAGTCCTTTTAAAAAAAGAAAAAAACCCCTAAAAAATAGCTGTATTGAGATATAGTTTACATATCACACAATTCACCCATTTAGAATATTGTACAGTTCTTTTAAGAGGATAGTCAAGTCTTTCCAAAATCTATTCTGCAAGCACAAGGAAAGGTATGCCTTCCCAGAAACCAGCTCACTGTGAAGGTGGATTCTCCTGGGGCACCCCAGGAACCCTGCAGGGACCCTGAATGAGGAATGGATTACCTGCCACCTCCTTCAGGGAACAAATTGCTTACATTGATACACCAACCCCAACACCTGCCACTTCAGAGCTGGGGCCCATGCTCTGGCTGGGCTCCCACTCCATCTAGGTGGTGTTTCTGATGGTCCCGGCCTCCCTGTTGGTGAACAGCTCCTGTTTTAAGCTTTAAGCCAGTGGTGTGGTATTTTGGAGTTGGACACAGTGTGGGCTGATCCCCAGACCATGTCTTCTCCAGCACCTCCTCATCTGCAGGGTCATGGGCTTCCCCAGTTCTGGGGCTCCCACAGGCTGGGAAGGGGTGGCCCTTGTTCTCTACTGAGGAAACTCTCCCTCTCCTCATTCTCTGTGGGGGGATGTGATCTAGGGGAGCAGAGACCTCCACTGAATTCCTTTTGGAAGGAATTCCAAATGGGAGAGGTGTCTGACCATCTCTCCCTGCCCTGAGTTTTTACCACCTTCCCCTAGTGTTTCTGCAGCTGAGGGCAGGTGGAGGCCCTTGTATTAACTAAGCTGAATCCTTGTGGGGTGGGGAGCTCCGTGCTCTCATCTCCTGTGGGCATTAGCCTTAATCTCTGGAATGCTAATGGCAGATATACAGAGTGGGGTGAAGTCACCAGAAAATGGCCATCTTTCCCATAAGTCAAGTGAAAGGATGGCCATTTTCTTTTTCAAGGCTTTTAGAGGTTGTCTCAGAAACAATCCCATCTGAGACCTTCAAGCTTTAGAAGTTCCCACTGGATTGATGGTCTGATTAAAACTTTTGGACAGATTTTTGGGACCCCTCTCCCTGGTCTAACAGGTGAATCTAGCAAGCAAACTGCATAGGCTTTAAGTCAGTACAATAAAATCCATGCTGTACTGTGAAGCAGCTGTGCAGGCCATCTTCAGCCTGTGTCAAAATGACCTTGCAACCCCACACCTCACGACCAAAGACGCCAGCTGGACAGATCCACAACAGGAAAAGGTAAAGGAGTACCTCACTCTCACATTTCCCAGTGGCGTTTCTTAGATACTGAGGGAATAATTAATGACCCTTGTCCTTGCCTCCCGTCACACATAGACAATGTCAGCATCTCTGAACATGTTTGATGTATAACCAAGACATTCTTGTTTATGTTATCTTCAATGTATCATCCAGAGAAGAGTCCAGATGTACCCTTATCCCCTCTTTTTGAAATCTAGTTGTAAGTTTTTTCTTTTCCTCTTCCCTGCATGTACACTGTTTTATGAAAGAGATATAAGCTGCACTTAAAGTCACACCCCTCAGAGCAGTTCCATCTGAGTGCTCTGTTGAAGTGTCTTCCTGGAGTTTGAACTCCTTAAGCTGATTATTGAATAAACTCCTTCGTTAGCATCACCTAGACTCTTTATATCAGTTGACAAACTGGTGAACACAAAGGGTCCCAGAGGGACTGCCTGAGACCACCTAGAGCATCGAGAGGACCTGGTGCTGTGGTACCATCAAGGCCCTTTGCGCCCAACCAGCTCCCCAGAGCTCCAATCGTGGCAAAGTCAGTCATTCCTGGGTCTCAGGTCTCCCAATTAATGGTTGAAGGTCCTTGAATTTATTCAACAATTGTTTATAATTGTCCAGGTGGGATAGGTTGTCCTCTGTGTTAGCTGAGAAGGGAATTCCAAACTTGGTGCTCAGGTTTTCTGGCCTTTTGAGCCAAGGGAAATAAAAGAGAAGATAGTTGGTGGCTAACGTCAGAGTTTTCCCCTACTGCCTCTCTTGACAATCAGAAACTGGTTCAGCTTGCCAAAATCAAACTATTCATGAATGAGGGCCAGCTTCAGCTGACTCCAAAGAATTTTCCTCAATTGAGGGTTAGTTTCAGCTAACTCTGAAGAAAAGGGACACTTGTTCCCTCTGGCTGGCATTGGCCAGTGTCTCTGGGTGGCCAGGGGCCAAACGGAGGTGTCTGAGATCAATTGTCAAGATGTGTAGTGGTCCCACAGGTAACTCCAAACCACGTAATTAAACAACTCCGCTTATCTGGGGATGCACTATAAGGTTGATTTCCAGTGCTCTGAACTCCTATGATTGTGTTTGTTAGACAATTGGCAGGAGAAACTAAGGCACATAAGAGGGCAGAACTGGCTCTTTGTTGACTCTTTGAGGAGCTACATCCAAAAGCAGCACACTTCCAATCCACCACACTAAATCACTAGTTTGACTTGCTGAACCAGAATGGGAAATGAAACATCAAAACCTGGTAACTATGGGACATCTGACAGCCAGCCACCAGCTAGTAGTTGGCCAATTTCATGTTCAATACTTATAGAGCACAAATGTGCAAATGGTTCCCTAAATGGAGGATATTACCAAAAGAGATCTCACTTTATAATGACCATTCTGGGGAACTTTTGTTTCAGACCCACCTTAAGGGGTCGCCCTTAAAAGAGAGGATTCAAAACCTCTCAGAGACAATGGAATGCATTCTTTGATTAATATCCGGAAGCATCTAAAGGACAAAATAGCTTCAAAAATCCCTCTAAAAAGGATCCTTACAGAAAAAACAAAGGAAAGAATCTTTAGCAAACATCTTTAGCCACCTGAGCAAATAAACTTAACTTAGTCCATCTGTCAGAAAAACAATTTGGACCCAACTATTATTTTAAGTTATGTACCCGAGACATGGCTAAAATTTTAAAGATCTCTGTCTGTATGTTTATGTATGTAAGTCTCTCTCTTTATATTTGTCTGCCTCTTGATGGTATAATTTCTAAAGGAGCTCTATTTAATTGGCTTAAAGTAAGCACTAGTATAAATTATTTCTAAATGTAATAGAAATTAACATAAAAGTCTTTCAAGTTAACCTGATATAAAATGATCTTTGGTAAATGAAAGGTTGTTTAAGTTGTTGGTTTGATTGAAATAGACATGTTTTCAGAGTTATCAACATTGGATATGATACAGACATATTATCTCTGTTACAAAATTTGTCATTAAAAATATTAACTTAGAATAACAGCTGATTTTGTCTAATGTCTCGTAAAGCTTTTGTATGCAATCTAAATATAATTATGGGGAACAAGTAAACTAAATGGATGTAAAAAGGATAAAAGTTTTTGGGATGAACTTTTTAATAATAATTATTTGTTACAGTGTGTGTTCTTAAAATACCTTCAAAATCTTTTTGGTAACTTAAAACTTTAGAGTTTTGCTAACTTAAGTTAAATGATAAAAATTTATTTAGTATCTAGGTCATTTCCACATAAGATAAAATATTAAAATTAATTACTAAGCATAGATTTGTCTGCCTTTGGCTTCTTATCTCAGAGGAACTGGAAGATGCTTGGATTTATTGATGAACATGTCTTGTGGGGGAATTTTCTATGAGAAAGTACGTGTTTCTATATACAAAGAGAGTAAGATGTTTGTTTTCAGTAAAGAAGGTATAAAGAATAGAGATATTTTTGTTTGTTTTGTTAAGAAAGGTAAATTCGTCCTAAAGTTCTAGGAAAGAAAAAAGGAAAGAAGGCATGGGACAAATTCTGAATGTAAAAAGCAAGTGACAGAAAGTTTGTGGAAGTAAAACTCTGAAGAAAGAGTTTTGTGCATGGTCCAATTTGCTGAGATTAAAATGAATTTAATTATGTGAATAAGTTTCAGTATCAAAAGTAAGCTGGTGCAAAATTAGCACTTGGCTTTCTCTCAAAAGGGATAATCTTGTTGAACTTTTGGTCTGCTCTCGATAAAAAGGTTATAAAAGGTTTTTCTTTACCTTTGAATAAGTCTACCTGAAAGACAGAAAATCAATGTTTTGTTAAAATAATTTCCTATGTTCAAAAACACTGAGGTCTCTCTAGTAAGGTTGTTTTTTTTTTTTTTTTTTTTTTGCCTTTAACATCTTCTATTTTCACCTTGATTAAATGCATAACTAAACATAGTTTCCTATTTGACCAGGTGTTTTAAAACCTTTTGATATTTTTGACAAACTTCCCCCATAATTAAAGTCTTTCTTTTGACTTGAAAAAGAACGTTAAAATTTTCCAATCAGCCCTAGGACTTCTTTTTTTTTTTTTTTTTTTTTTTTTAGATTTTATTTATTTATTTTCCCCCCAAAGCCCCAGTAGATGGTTGTATGTCATAGCTGCACATCCTTCCAGTTGGTGTATGTGGGACGCGGCCCCAGCATGGCCGGAGAAGCGGTGGGCGCCGGGGATCCGAACCCGGGCTGCCAGCAGCAGAGCGCTTGCACTTAACCGCTAAGCCATGGGGCCGGCCCTGCCCTAGGACTTCTCAAAGAATTTGTTCTCTCTTCCTATTAAGAGGGAAGTATTAAACTAATTAAATTCAGTTGGTATGTTAAATTACATGGAAAACATTATCAAAGAAGTGATGATAAACCCTCTTAGGTTATAGTGCATAAGTAAATGTTATTAATATAAGTACTTTAAAAATTATATAATATTCCTAAAATTCTGATCTGTCCTGGTTATCAGTCATAATTCTAGTTATTATCTTAAAATGTTATATGTCAAAGAAATAACCAAATTGCTTTGTTAATTGCCATTTTTAAGTCTTTTGTCATTTACAGACATTTATGGTTTTACTCTGATGCTTTTGCCAGTGTGTCTCATCTCCAGAGAGATTCATGGAAAGGACTCTGACAGTTACTCTAAAATACAGGTTTCTGATAAACTTTCAGATCATAAAACTAAACTAAATTAAAAAATTACAGAACCATAATGGAGAAACTGATGGCTTCATAAACTGCTAACAAAAAACAATTGAGGATTTTTTTTAGAACTGACTAGATACTGCAGGAACTAGGTGCCTAACTTTTCCCTTATTGCTCAACCTTTTATATATATTACTTAAATCTGACCAGTCTTATTTGATTAAATGAACACCAGAAGGAGAAAAAAGCCATAAACACCTTAAAGTCCATCTTGGCTCAGGCACCAACTTTAGGTCACCCTAATTTCAACTTGCCATTTTCTCTCTTTGTGCATGAAGATAAAGGAAATGCCTTAGGTGCATATTAACTCAAGAATATGATGATCAGCGTCGACCTATAAGTTATTATAGTCAGCAATTAGACTTGGTAGCAAAAGGACTTCCACCATGTATGAGGTCTATTTCAGCAACAGCTCCCTTGTGCAAGGCTACTAATGAAATGATCATGGGATCTCCTTTAGCTATTTTTACTCCTCATTCAGTTGAAGCCTTGTTAAATTCTCATCACACTCAACATTATTCTGTGAGTTTATTAACTTCTCATGAAACTGTTTTGTTTTCTCCTAATGTAACTTTGCTTAGGTGTAACAGGTTAAATCCAATCACCTTGCTCCCAGGGGATGTTGAATCAATGAAATTTGATCATGACTGCATAAAATTAACTGACCAGCTTTTGAGCCCTAGGGATGAGTTACACGAAAGTCCTGTAACTAACGTTGACTTTATATTATTCACAGATGGCTCATACTTGTGAGGACTTACCAGGAAATATCAAGCCAGATATTCTGTGGTTTCTCCAGTCACCATTCTTGAGAGTGCTCCCTTTCCAGATGCTTGTTCAACACAACAAGCTGAACTTGTTGCACTGACTAGAGCCTGTCATTTGGCTAAAGGAAACTTCAAATATTTTTACTGACATTATATATATATGTTTGGAATATCCCATGGTTTGGGGATGCTCTAAAAACAAAGGTTCTTTAACCTCTACTTGGATACATATTTAAAAAAGTGAAAAATGTCACTGCTCTGTTAAAAGCCATGTCACTCCCTAAGAAATTGACAGTAATTAAAGTACAAGGTCAGTCCAAGGTGGGCACTTTAGAAACTAAAACATCAACAACAACAAATCCACCGCCCCCCCCAAAAAAACCAAGTTAACATATCAGGCAGCTAAGGAAGCTGCCTCACAAATAGTGAGCCCGTAAATCAAATACTCACGTACAACTCTAAAACCTGGAGTCTAGGATCCATCCTACGCAAACCTGTTCTAAATCTTCCTATTAATTCTAACTTCCCAGGATACATCTCTTTTATAGGGCATGCCCTGGGGAAAACCTCCAGGGAAATTCTTCTGGGGGACAATTTTGGGAGAGAAATGATAAAAACTGTGTTTATAATTGTAATTTTGATCATATTAATTATCATGTTGTTCCAGTGTTATACCAGATGTTGAAGGAGTCAACAACAGGACAAGGCCCAGATCTTGTTAGCTAGGAAGGTGGAAGTGATCTGGAATGTGTTTTTAATAAATGACATGTAAGATAGGTAAGGAAATAAGGGGTACCCCACCATGTTGGAGAAAAACCAAAGGACCACCTTATCGTTCATGAATGCAACCATGGGTTGATAATGACCAAAAGAGGGGATTGTGGACAGATTTTTGCGACCCCTCTTCCTGGTCTAACAGGTGAATTTAGCAAGCAAACTGCATAGGCTTTAAGTCAGTACAATAAAATCCATGCTGTGCTGTGAAGCAGCTGGGAAGGCTATCTTCAGCCTGTGTCAAAATGACCTTGCAACCCCTCATGTCAGGACTGAAGACACCAGCTGGACAGATCCACAATAGCAAAAGATAAAGGGGTATCTCGTTTCCCAGCCACATTTCTTAGAGATTGAGGGAATAATTAATGACCCTGGTCCTTGCCTTTCTCCACACATAGACGACGTCAGCATCTCTGAACTCATTTGATGTATAACCAAGACATTCTTGTTTATGTTACTTTCAATGTATAGTCTAGAGAAAAGCCTAGATGCACTCTACCCTTTTTTTTTGTTTTGACATATATGAAATCCAGTTGTAAGTTTTTTTTTTCTTTTCCTCTTCCCTGCATGTGCGCTGTTTGTGAAAGAGATGTAAGCTGCACTTAAACTCACACACCTGGGAGCAGTTCCATCAACGTGCTCCGTTGAACTGTTTTCCTGGGGTTCAAACTCCTCACGCTGATTATTGAATAAACTCCTTCGCTAATATCACCTGGACTCTTTATTTCAATAGAGAAACTCAACGTTCCAGTTGGTGCCTTGGGCTGTACAGGGCCCTTGTTGTGGAACCAGGGTCGTGTTGCCTGCCGCATGATTATGCCAATCACCGAGATGATGAGTTTGCAAAAAGAAAGGATTTAATCACAAGGTGGCCAAGTAAGGAGGCAGGAGAATCAATCTCAGATCCACCTCCTCAAAAATGGAGACTCACAGATATTTATGGGATAAAAGGGCGGGGTGGTCTGAAGTGTGGGAATAGATGATTAGAGGTAAGGAGAAGTGAGGTAGTTAATGATCTGTACATAGGAAGCATATGCACAAAATGGCGGTGATACCATGATCTGAGGGTGGAGTTTCCTTGACATCAAAAAGATCACTGGTTGAGCATTTGGGAAGGCCCAGTTGATGGGTTGGTGGTCTCAACCAGCCTGAACTAGACAAGGAGTCGACTCTCAGTTCCTGAAAAACTCAAGCACTCCAGCCATTACCATGGTGACCCAAGCCTCAGAGATGTTATCCATAGGGTTGGTTTTAATAATGCATTATCTAACCACTTTTGCAAAAGACAACTGAGTATAGTTAAAGCAGTTGGTCCCTGGTTTCACCCTTAGTTGCTTTCTCAAATGAGCTGTGTCCCTCTCTTTTCCCTCTTGCTATGGACCAGAGCCTTCTCCTCCATTCTGGAATCAGCCTCATGACTTCAGTAGAGCTGGAAACCCTCAGCACCAAGCCCTTTGCTCAGGGGGGCCCCGCCATGACTTGGCCTGGCTAAGCCTGCCTGGTGCACCATTGGGCTCTGGCACTTTCTCCAGGAGCTTTCCGGAGCACAGGATCTATCAGCATCAGTGTTCTTCCCAGGTTTCTATGGAATCCCACTGAACCCATAACTCTACATAGCTCCAAGCACACATTGCGTGGCCTGTGTCTCCACCTTACCAGGGAGCCTATTTGTTACCGAGCCCCAAGGGACCCATGACCCGCAAGTGGATCTTTTTGCCTGGAGCCCCCTGTGCCAATAGAACGAGACCAGGTTCGGAATAGCAGAGTAGAAACATTATTCATTGATCGATGAACAGAGGAGGCAGAGCTCGTGCTCTAAAACACCTCCCAGAAGAGAAGGTGAGCAGGGTTCTCATGGGATGTGAAGGGGAGTGGTCTCTGTGTCATCACTCAGGGTGGGGCATTTGGGGCATGCACAGATCTTCCCTTCTAGCACACAGCACCTTTTGCACACATTTTCTTTTTCGCATGGCACCCCATCACCATTTTGGACCCTTCTGGTTTGGATTTGTTCTGCCATTTGGCTACCTGGCGTCATTCTGCCTTGGTTCCCATAAGCAAGCACAACTTAAAAACAAAGCATTAGCCCTGAAAAACGTTTTAGGGACTTCTCTGGGTGACATATTCAGAGTCTGTCTTCCTCTCAGACTGTAAGCTCGGTGAGGGTGGGGCTGTGTCTGTCCTGCTCATGTCTGCCTCCCCCAGTGCCTGGCCAGCCAGTGAATAGCAGATGTGAAGGACTAGAAAGTGTTTTCCGGGTGAAGGAACTCACACTCCCCTCTCTCGTCTCCATTCTTAACTAAATTCCATACTTTATTCAGATTTGCTTAGTTTTAAGTCAATGTCCTTTTTCTGTTCCAGGATTCCATGTTCACTTTGATTGTTTTTATTATCATTTTTACTGTAATAGACACTCAGCCAATACCTCACCCCAATCCTCTTTCCAAGTAGCTGTCATCCAGGCAGTAAAATTTGTTCCCTTAGCCTTTTCTTCAGAAAAAAGGACAGATTAAATCCTGTCTCAGAGTTGAGAAATGTGTGGAGCACCTGTGTGTGTGTGGGTGGTGTGGGGTGGGGTTGGGGTTCTGTTTCAGGTTGAGCAGGAGGGGGGCAAGTGTGATGGGTGCAATCTGCTCATGCTGCAGTGAAAGCCACAGGTTTGAAGCTTCTCTTGAGCAACAGAGCACTGCCCAGCAATTGCCTCAAGATGAATCAGAGAGATTTCTTCACTCAAGGTCGAAGGTGAAGCCTAGAGTGCCTTATAAAAACTTCCCTGGCTCAGTGCTCCTCACCAGTGCTGGCTTCTTGCTACAGCTCCACTCTCCTGTGCATTGAGAGGTAAGTGTCCTCTCCTTGGCTGGGTCTTCAGGGGGTCCACAGGGTGGTGATTGCAGGTGGCCCATTTGCAGACTGTTGGAAGGTACAATCCTCCACTTGCTGGAGCACCTCTGGGCTGACTGCATTTTGGACCCAAGGAGAGCAGCTCCTGCTGTGCTAGGTGAACCCAGTCCCAAGACCTTGGGGTAGCAAAGGTGGGTGGGTTGGTAAACGTCTGTAAGGGACCTGTAGCCAAAGTACCATCACCTGGGGAAAGGGAAGAGCCTGGCCAAACACCAAACCCTTCCCAGGTGAGCTTGAGTGAACAATGCCCTCCAAATCATACTCCCTAGGAAATAGGGGACAAGGAACAATGTGGCAATTGGGGCTGATTCCTTTAGACTTTAGATGGTATTTTATGTTCTTCTCCCCCCATCCTATTTACAAATGAAAAATTCATCATGGGTCAAACACAGAGCAGTGAGAACACAAAGCATGTATAGGGGAAGTCATCTCTTGTCTAAACCCTTGATGTAGAAAGAAAGGAGAGTGGGGATGTAGGGGGTAGGGGAGAAATTACCTAGACCCTTCTTGCCTCCTGAAGGTTAACCTGAGATTGAGAAGATGACTAAGCTGGAAGACCACCTGGAGGGCATCATCAACATCTTCCACCAGTACTCAGTTCGGGTGGGGCATTATGACACGCTCTCCAAGGGTGAGCTGAAGCAGCTGATCAAAAGGGAACTTCCAAACACACTCGAGGTAGGTGATGCCCCTCTCATCCAAACTTGCCCACCCCCCTGCACTGAAGGCAGTGGCAAGGCCTGAAGGATGATGGTGGGACAAGGACTGGGGTGGGGCCGGCCCCAGTTTGAGCTCCCAAGGATGTTCCCCCCTTGCTGTGGGAGAGGGGTGCTGTCTCCCTCTCTTGATAACTCACACTATCACCTTAGGATCTGCTCTCTTCTCCTCTGTGGAACAGTTCCTCACCTGTAGAGTGAAGAGAGTCAGGGCAGGGAGGGGGAGGGTCTGATTAGTGAACTGCAGAGCACATTCCAGATCAAGACTTGTATGGTTCTAGGATGGCTCATGACTTGTTGCTTCTCTCCATCTTCTGTTTTGTCACACTGGATTATCCAGCACAGTTTTGGATAATGAGTCAATGTTCCTGGGCCTGCCTAAGTTGATCTCTGAGGAATGAGAGGTCTGGAGAAAGGGAGAGGAAGAATCTGAGTTCACTGTCTCTGTTCTCCCCTTCTCCCAGAATACCAAAGACCAACCTACCATTGACAAAATATTCCAAAATCTGGATGCTGATAAAGATGGCCAGGTCACCTTTAAGGAATTCATAATCCTGGTGGCCGAGGTGCTGGAGACTGCCCATGAGAACATCCACAAAGAGTAAGAAGCTCTGAGGGGCTTTTTCCCAGCAATGTCCCCAAGAAGATGTTTCGTTCTCCTCACCCAAGTCCAGCCTTGCCTGAGGGAAGTGAGAGTTAATAAATGTACTCTTGAAATGTTCTTTACAGTGTCTGTGCACTTTGTTCTTTACATGCCCATGGTCCCAAGCTTGATCACATTTCACTCGTGCTGTTCTGACGGGCCTCATTCAGACCCTTGAGACCCCCACTCTGTTTCTTCATTTGTTCACCAAGTACTTATTAAATGTCCACTATTTGTTCATCTATTCATTCATTCAACAAATATTCACTGAGCATCGATGATAGTGAAGGGGAGGAAGACTATCTTCTACCCAGAAAGGAGAGGGTCCTTTCTGGCTGGGGTACAAATTAAATTGACATGAGACAAAATAACAGGAGAAAATCAAACAAAGCTTTATAACATGTATACATGGGAGAGACCCGGAAAAACTGGGTAGCTCGACAAAATGGCAGAGGTTCTCATCTTAAATACTATCTTCTGCTAAAGACAAAGGAGGATGTTAGAGGTGGGGAGAGTCAGCTGTGGGAGATTACCAGCAAAGTGCAGTAGACAAGAGTGGTTATTATGCAAATTTAAGCCCTTGCCTTCCGCACTGACAAGTTTCTAGAGATGAGGTCATCCCCCTGCCTCTTGCCAGTACAGAGAAGGAGATACCTTTACAAACGGAGATTTCCCTTACAAATATAAATGTTTGGTAAACAGAACTTTGATAAGAATGGGCTTAGCAAGGACCCTCCCAGTCTATCAATACCCAGTTATTTATGGTGATGGCCTGTCTTGGGGACAGACCTTCTATCTTAAATCCTTTTAGGTGGTTAGTGGCAGTGGGGGAGGTCAAAGTTTCTTTCAGAGTCTTCCGAGCCTTTATTGTCTTCAGCTTGAAATAATCTGCATATCAGAGTGGCACATCTAGGGGCAGCCTACCCTGAACCCCATCAATAGCCAGAGACCAAAGACACAAAGTGCTTGTCCTCTTGGGGCTTGCATTCTATTGGGGTGGGGATAGAAAATAAACAAATAAAAATGTATCATATGATACATGGGTAGGTAATGATAAGTGATATGAAGAAAGCTACAGTAGGGAAATAAGGTTGGGGCAGGGGAGGAGAGGGCTGCTGCTTTAAATGTGAGGATCATGGAATGCATTTGAGCAGAAATCTGAAAGAATTGAAGGAGAGCAGCTTGCAGACATCTGGGGGCCATGTTCTTGCAGAGAGAGGCTAAGGCCCTGCCATGGGCGCATGCTTGACCTGCTCAAAGAACAGCACGAATGGCCGTGTCAGGAACTGAGATGGGGAGTGGTGGGAGGTGTGCACCTGCAAGAAACAAGGAGCAGGGATCAGGGGCTTATAGACCTGGGGAGGCCTTTGGACGTTATTCTAAGTGTGCTAAGGAGCCACTGGGGGATTTTGAGCCAGGGAGCAAGATGATTTCACTTATGGTTCAAATGGTTTCCCTGTGGAGAAGAGCTTGACGGGGCAGGCAAGAGTGGAAGCAAGGAGGCCAGTGAGGGGATTCCCCAGAGCGGCGCTGGCCAAGAGAAATACAATGTGGGCCGCAGATGTAATCTTACAGTTACCTGAAGTCACATTGAAAAACATGAAAATGAAGAGGAAATAGTTTTTAGCAATATATTTTACAAACCCAATAGATCAAAAATATTATCACTTCAACAATGTAAAAATTATTTTTGAGATATTTTGCATTTTTTCTTTTTTTTCAAGCCTTTGAAATCCAATGTGTATTTTACACTTACAGCATGCCTCACACTTACAGTCACATTTCAAGTGGCCAATAGTCATAGGTAGCTCATGGTGATAGTATTTGTGTGTAGCCCAAGACAACCTGAGAGATGAGGGGGCTGGGCTAGGGTAGTCGTCAGGGTGGTGGTGAGGGGTGGTCAGGCTCTGGATACATTTGAAGGTGGGAAATAAGAAATCAAGGATTATTCCAAAGGTTTTTCCCCAAGACATTGAGCTGGATACTAAAGACACAGAAATGAGAAACAAAGTCCTTGCTTGAATATACTCAACTCTGGTGAGGAGAACCTGGGTCAGCAGAAATCCCTGTACAGTGTCATGTATGTTTTGGCAGAAGTAAGCACAGGGTGTTGTGGAGAAGAGGAAATGTAACCGAGCAAAAAGGGCCTTGTTCTGCTCGCCGCAATCCAGCGCCAATCAATTGCAAACAAGCTGGTGGTTGAGAAAGGAAAAGTCATATGATTAGCCAGCGTAATGGGAAGATGGTGGACTAGTGTCCTAAAAAAACCCATCTTAAAGTCATACAGAATCTTGAGGCAGTTATATAGGAGAAATGGGCAGGGAAAGAGGGGGTTTAGCGATGTCAACCATCTGATGTGACAAACTTCAAGGCGCCACATGGTCTCTTTCTTCTGTCATTTGTGACAGATACCAACACAGAGTTTTTTTTCTGGAGGTCACCATGTTCCTGCAGAACTCAAAGAACAAAGTTATCCTTGTCACAGCTGGGAGATATACGTAAACAAGAGTCATAGAACTAGCAGATCATGTATTTTGCAAAAGCGAGAGGTGCTTAATCATCTAGAGTACGTGTAGGCTAGAATGCACTCTCAGAGACTAGTAAGTCAGGACCACAGTTACAATATTGCTTCCTTTCCCTAAGATGGCTTCCCTCATGCTAACCTAAGATCTAGCTGTTACAGAAAGTGGTCCAGCCTTGGAGGCTGCAGTCAGTTAGGTGTCCTGGAGGAGAAGACACTTGGCCATGAAATTTGGGTAGAACTTTGAAAGGGGGAAAATGCTGCAGAATTTCCACATTCATGGACATGGGATGGTAAAGAATGCCTTTCTCTCAGGGTGTGTGTTGGGGGGTGGGCACAGGAAAGAATGGGGAGGAACAAGGGAGACAAGAGCAGGGAAGAGATTGCTAGCTCTGTGCAACACAGGTGAGGGGAGGGAAGACTTCTCTGGCCAGACTCCCTTTCCACTCTGATCTAGGCAAGGCCTTTTGTAAAAAGTTCCCCTAGGGTGGTGCTGCTCTCCTTCCTGGCTCTTCTTTCCAGTTGTGAGTCCATATCCACTGCTGTGATGTTTGTTTAATGTCTGTTTCCTCCAGTGGACTAGGGGGTTTGAGAGCAGGCTCTGTGTCACTAGCATCAACATTGTGCCTGTCATGTGGTATACTTTCATAAATATCTGTTACATGAATGAATGTATGGAAATCAATATGGTGTTTGGCTAGAGTTACTGGAAATGGTCCCAGGCGGAGAGAGGAAGGAGCATGGCCTCCAAGGGCAGGAACAATCTCCCTAAGGGACAGGTGTTGGGGCAGTGTGCTCCGGTGAGAAGTGCATTCACTCTGATTCAGCAGAAGTCACTGAGGGCTTCCCTGCCCTCCAACCCCTGCTTGGTGCTGAGTCAGGTCTGGGATAGATGGGGTGCCCATTTGGAGTCACACTCCATTTAGTTGGGACTACCGTCAGCATACCCACATGTTATGGGCTAAATGTTTGTGTCCCCCCACCCAACACATATGTTGAAGCCCTAGCCCCCAGTGTGATGGTACTTGGAGACGAAGCATTTTGGAGATAATTATGTTTAGATTAGGTCATGAGAGTGGAACCCTCGTGATGGGATTAGTGCCTTTATAAGAAGAAGAAGAGAGAGCTTTCTCTCTCTCCATGAACACACCTCAAAAGAAGGCCATGTGAGCACACAGCAAGAAGGTGCTGTCCACAAGTGAGGAAGACAGCCCTCACCACAATCCCAACCATGCTGGACCCTGATTGCAGACTTCCAGACTCTAGAACTGTGAGAAATAACTGTCTGTTGTTTAAGTCAGCCAGTCTATGGCATTTTCTTACAGCAGCTGGAGCAGACTAAGACAACACGGAAGCAGCAGCCAGGGCACAGCCTTGGACTCTGGCGGACCCTCCAGTGGCTGTTCCCCCTGGCTCCTGTTCAGCTGGAAGAACAGGCTAGAAGGGCAGGTTTGTGACAAAACTTAAGGAAGATTAGGTAACTTACTGGAGCCCAGGTATGGCAGAAATGAGGAAAAGTGAGAAGGGGAGCTTTATATTGGGGGAGGGACTGCATTTGTCTTTCAGTTTATTGAGTGCAAAGCCCTGTGGAGATGATGTGTAGAAAGCTGGGATTCAGGACTGAGGCCAGAAAGTGACAACTCTTGACCATGGGGGCCTGGGGTTGGAGGTCTGCTGGACCCCACACCCAAGGAAACTACTGTGTCTGTGAGATGTGGAGCTGAGGCAAAGCCGAGGAAGGAGGAAAGTGTGGAAAGCATGTGAGGAAGAGGAGCCTGTGGAGACTCTCTCCTGGGGATAGTGCCAGGTGGAAAGACTGAAGATGGGGTAAAGTGGGATTGGCAGAAGATGAAGGAATTTAAGACCCAGAGTGGTGGTCTTGGAATAGCTCAAGCCTGGAAGTCTTCCTCCATCAAATGAGAATTGGAGATGATTCAAGGAAAGCCCTCACTTGCTGGATGACCTTGGGCAAATCACTTTGCTTCTCTGGACCTCTGTTTTCTTCCTTTTTGAAGAATTCGCAGGAATTCAAGAAATTCATTTTGAAGAGTTTAGACTAGGTGAACACCTAGGTGTCATCAGAGTTAACGTTCTGAGATACTTGGATGGGATGGAGGAGAACTTTGAGTAGGATCTAGAAGGGTAGGAAGGAAGCTATTCTTGGGCTCTAAAAGCATCTTGGCCAAGGGTATGAGGACAGAAGTTATATTTCTGGGTTCACATCCTAGTTCTACCACTTCCTAATTATGAGACCTTGAACAAGGTACTTAAAATCCCTAAGCCTCAGTTTCCCCATCAATAAAATGGGGATGATAGTAGCACCTCTCTCCCAGAGTTGATCTGAGGATGAGATCATCTAACAGCACTTGTAAAGCACGTAGCACAGCACCTGATGCTGAGTAAGCACTCAACAGATATTAGTAAGCACTCAACAGATATTAGCATGAAGATTAAGACACTACTTTATTAGGAGACAGTAGTGATCGCAGGTCAGCCACTCTCTCTCCACTGCAGCCACAACAAGGACAGCCTATTTTAAACCAAAACAAAGACTGAGGTTATTTTCAGGGGCAACTTGGATAGTTAAAGTTGACCAGTGTTAGACAAGTAACCGAGGGCAGTGGCGCTCTGTCTTTCTCTAAAGGCCTTTAAACTAGACCAAGTTGTTTTCTGCAAACTGGGTTTCTTGCTTTATGCCTCACATATATCTGTGACCTCTGGTGAAAGATATGTAGTATTTGAGCTGGTGAAAACCAACCATCACCCAACAAGAACAAAACCCAGAGTATTTGCTGCTGTGAAAACACTCACCAGCCACGATTTTGTTTCAAAATAGCCAACTGAACCACAAAATGAACTTAAATCATATTTAGAAAGATTGTAAGGGCCCCCAATCTTGCTCAAAATCCATCAGTCAGAGATCATCAGTCAGAGACACCTGAGGGCCAGGAAGAGAGCCCTCAACCTGGAATCAAATGCCGTTGGTCAGACTCGCAGCTCACCTACTTCATGGCTCTGAGAGTCTGAGCGAGTGACCTCCCTGCTCTGATCTCTGTCTCTCTGCCTGTAAAGTGCATGTTGGGCTAGGTCACCTCTACCGCCTCCACGGAAAGGCAAAGCCTTGTCCCCTGACCGTGGCAGGAGCCCCGAAACAAGCAGAGGGACACGAGGACTGTCAGAACCACAGGACCTCAGAGCCTGGACCTGTCCTCTCCGGCGTCTTCATCAGCCTCCTGCCCACCATGCGCCCTCGATTCCAGCCATTCCAGAATGTTCTACAGTTTCCCCCTGAACTTTCAGACTTCTGGAACCTCCACCTGCTGTCCTATCATTCTCTTTGTCTGAAGAGCCCTCTTTTCCCTCATTCACAAACGTTTCAGAAGTGTCTACTCTGTTGTAGGCACCAGGCTGCTGGGCCCTTCTTTAGCGCTAGGACTCCTGCTTGTCCACCAAGGCCCAACCCGAACGTCACATGCTCCAGGCAACTCACCCAGGCACATTCCCCTCCCATATTTCCACCTCCCATTCAGAGGAGATTTCAATTTAGGGACTCTGGGTCTTACCTGCCTGTCATGCTCTTGGGCTTATGGGAGGCATTGGTCTGACAGAGCCTTCTGGGCAAGGGCATTGTTCTGCAACAAGGGACACCAATGCCCCTTTCTTGGGTGCTGTGGGTGTAACACCTTGCCCTTCAGGAAGACGTTTCAGCTAAGCCAACCTGCGTGTTGGGGCTTTGGAAGTCTGGGGAAGGATCTGGATTCAATAGGATTCCTACCAGAAGCCCCTGGGGCAAGAATGGCTAGGACTTATCATTTTAACTTGGCCTGTATAAAAAGCCTTCAAAGTTGGAGGAAAGCAAACTAGACTGTGAAAATCTGCAGGGCGAGGCCCTGACTTCCTCTGCTTCTCTGATTTCTCTCATCACCTAACACAGTGCTGGGCGTGCAGAAGTTCAACGCTGACCCCTTCAAAACTCAACACAGCATCAATCTGAGGACTTTCCTGAACCCTCCTTACCTACACCCCGCCTCAAATCTAGCCAAGAAGTTGGACAAAAAGCGCTGGCCCCCCAGCTCCTGGGGCGTCTTGTGCTTCACCCACGTTTGCTTGCCTTTGCCCACGATGGGATTGAAAATATTTTTTTGGGATCTGTTGCCCCCATTAGACGGGGACTCCTTGAGGGCAGGTGACCTAGTATTTGACACGAAGATCAGGTTCCACAAATCTGGCAATAGCCTCCTAACTGGTCCCCAAGCTTCTGCTCCAGATCCCCCAACTCCTTCTCCACACAGCAGCAGAATGATCTCATCCCAACAGAAATCATACCATGTCACTTACCTGATTAAACTACCCCCAGAAGTTTCCCAATGCTTCTGTCCTTCAGGCTCATTTCCATTGGGAGGAGGCCCTGCCCAGTTCCCCACCTCACCTAGCGTCACTGCTTCATGTCTTCTCGTTCATTTTCTTTGAGGAACTCATCATCATCTGAAATTATCTATTTTTTATTCCTTGGCTTGTTTCTTGTCTGACTCTGCCCTAGATGTAAGCTCCCAGAGAGCAGGAACTTGCTGTGTCTTGTTGGCCCAGCACCTGTGATGGTGCCCTGAATTTACTTGGTCTTCAAAGAATGTTTGCTGAATGAATGAGCAACTGACCCATGTTGGTTTAGTTGAATTGAGTTACTGTTTCCTAACTGAGAGAATGAACAGCTGATACAAAATGCAGTGAGATGCTTGTGGTGGGGGGGAGGATGGAGGGAGTGGCGGGCAGCAGATGAGCCCTCAGAGAGGGTTTGGGTGGCCGTGCTGTGGAGTGGACTCCTCTCCCCAGATCTTGGCAATATTTGAAGGCAGTTGTCATGACCCACTGCTTCTCTTTTCCAGACTTGATACCCTCAGCCCTTCTACTATTTTCCCCTTGGAATTTTCTCCTTCCATTATGAACAGGCGCCTCAGAAGCTGAGCATCTTCCATTTTGGAGGAGTCATCCCTGGTTAGATGTGACCCAAGTTACTTCTCAAAGGCATTCCCCTCCTTGAAAGGACGCAGCTACTTGGGGTGGCACCTCACCACTGAGACAAGGAGGGCAGAAGGCAGCAATAAGGGGAAGATTCAGAAAGAATGTAGGAAGAGCAGGGAGAGAGAGAGGGGGCAAAGCCACAAGGAAAGGTGAGAGAGGCAGGGAGCAGAGAGGGAGAGAATAGACTGGAACTGGGCGGGGGCTACCCCAGGCTGCACGACAGAATCCTGCTCCCCCTGCTGCTCCTGCCTATGGGCCACCCTCCTCGCCTCACCTCAGGTTTGTGAACTACCTCTTTCCTCACTGTACAGTCTGCATGTAATGATTTGGGTACTGGGGCAAAATGGGAGACCTCACAGAGAAAAGGGAAAACCTGGGGGTGCTCACAGGAAGAGGCCAGCCAGCCCTCCCAGATGCTCACTCTGCCTGTCTCTTGTGTGGGAATAGGGGATCTCTGAAGACAGGGGTTGGGTCCACAGGGCCATGGAGCTGACCCTAGCGTAGGGGTAGAGGAATTGTTTCAAGCCTGTTGTTTCAGGCTCAGAGGCAACAGCACTGAAGCAACCAGTTATTTCAGTCCTGTTGTCACTTTGGTAATTGAAATGTCAAAATCCATGACACAGGGCTTTCTAAAATATAAGTTTTCAGCAACTGCTGGGAGGGGAGGCAGGGTGTTGAGGTTGGTTTCTGGAGTTTACTTCAGAGCAGGCTTGTGTCAGGGTTGTGTAAGATTGCTTCACCAGGCTGTGGAAAGCTAAGGGATTTCTTCCCAGCAAGGTCTTGACAAACAGCACAGAATTGTCTTCTCTACCATGTAGGGGTTGCAGGACATGGCTGCCAGTTGAGATGAGCCTGGGGCTCTTGAGATCCTGGCTGCATTCATTTCCTCTGAGAAGCGCCACCTAGGCTCTCTCCAGCTCTCACCTGGACAGTGGCGGGAGCCACCTACCAGGCCTCGTGGTCGTGGTCTCAGTCCCACCGCAAATCCATCCACAGACCACCGATAGGGAGACTTTTCTAAAAGACAAGTGTGGTTATATCATTTTCCTCCCTAAAAGCCCCACTACTTCTGCCCCTGCTCTCCTGTGGAAAGTGTACACTCGGTGGCCTGGTATCTGCCCTGCTCTCCTCTGTGTCTCCCACCTCCCCCTCAAACACCCCCAGGGCTCCTCATCCTGCTCAAACCCCACATCTGCCCACCTCCAGGCCTTTGTACACGTTCTCTCCTCTTTCTGAAGCACCTGCATGTTGATGCTGGGGTGCCAGCACCACCAGCCTTGATGTGGCTTGAATATTCACCCCTCCAGGAAGACAGCCCAGCTGAAGGACAGCCAGCCCAGCTGAAGGACAGCCTTCCCATCTGAAAGTCCCAGCACGCTTAACCCCTCTCTGGCCTTTCACCTTCCATATTAGAATCATCTGAAGATCCGTCTTGTCTGCCCTGCAGGCCTGGAAGATCCTTAACGACAGGGTGGAGCCTGATTTACCCTAGGGGCATTCTATAGTGCCCAACATACAGTAAGTCCACAATGAATGTCTATTGAATGAGTGAATGAATGGAAAAACAGGTGAATGACTACAGAATCCATTTCTCCCCCAATTCGGGAAGCATCTCACATCACCCAGGCCCCAGGGCACAGTCAGAGCTTTGTAAAGTGTCTGGGCAGAGTCTGGCAGCTCTGGCATCCAGAAGTTCTGGTTCTACTGATAAGGAGAACAACTCCCCTTCTAGGAACTGGGAGGCAGGTATCTGACCACAGGATCTCTGTTCCTTAGTCACCATGATGCTGGGGAAACCCCCAAAGTTCTTGTTTCCAAAAGGACTCATGAATCATGAGAAAGTCAGCAATCCTCACTTGGAGTGGAAATCCTCATCTTGACACTGACACTCTAACTTCCTTATCCAAGGGTGGAGCTAGCTCCCTCTACTCAACAGAGCTACGTCTTTGGAAGGGAAGGGGTTAATGAGATGGAGGGATTAAGTCACCTTGATAGCTCTTTTGAACTATGTTTAAAGAGATCCCACAGAGCTCTGTAAGAGTGGCTTGCTGTCAGACCTTCCCCTGAGCCCTAGAACAACCTCCTGCTCTAGGGTTGAGCCAGCAGAGAGAGAAGGCAAAAGGAGAACTCTTGGCATCTCAGAAGCTCTGTCCCCTGCCATCCTGCTGCTCAGCTGCTCCACCCTCTCCCAGCCTCTCCAGGTGGCAGGACTGTGGGCACAGTCCTAATGCCCAAAGCTGTCACCACCTCACACTCTGACCACAGGCTCCAACCTCACCCTCCAGGTCCATAGGGTCCTAGGACCACCCACCTTCACTCGCTCATCATAAAGCTTACTGAGAACGTGTTCCATGCTGGCATTTGGAGATTTGGGGCAGATCAGCCAGAGTCCCTGCCTTCAGGGCCATTGTCAGACTTGCAGATAAGGGGTCACAATTCCGCACTGGAAGTGCAAAGATATGAGTGACAGAGAGCTCTATGGGCCTGGAGGACGAAGCCCCTATGTACTTGGAGAAGGTAGATGGTCACAGAAGTCTTCATGGAGGCAACGACAAAGGCTCTGGGCCTTCATGGGTCCTAAGGGGCTTACCAGAGACCCCAGGATGGGGACAGCATTCCTGATGCAATGAAGCAGGGTTCGAGAAAGCCTGGATGTGATTTAGGGAAAGTGTTCTGAAGAAGTGGATGGGTGGCTGCCTGAAGGGAAGGCGTTAGATTTATTTTGTGTCCAGGGATGTGGGAGAAGTCTAGGATTAATGCTCAGCAGGCACATGGAGACAGATTTGGCTCAGTGTAATGAAGGACTTTCTAAGTGTCAGGGCCAAAGGATGAAACTCCTTTTGCTGGAAGAGCTCAGGCAGGGCTGGGCCAACCACTTGGCAGTGATGGTGGGGGAGAATCACTCAATCATAGGGATGGGGCAGATTGGGTTAAATCAACAATTTTCAAACCTCTTTCAAAGCAAATACTTTTCTTCAAATGGAAGCTTCTCTGTGCAGCAGATGAAGGCTGGGGTGACTGAATAAATCCTGGGAGGTGCCTCTGGATTCCCATCACCTCACTGCCCCTACTTCTAGTTTGAGATCCCATGATGATATCCAGAAGCCTTCCATCAGCTGGTTTTAACCCCACTTTCCTCCTCCCTCCTTTCTCCACACCTTCCCCTGACAAGGAGCATGGAGCATGAGGGAGAATTTAGAACATCCATAGGGGCAATATTGTTGAGATCCTATGATGTATCACCATTCCCCTAGGTGCTGGGAACAAAGCAGAGAAAAGACAGATGCCACAGACTTGGCCCTTGCAGAGTTCATGGTCTAGTGGGGAGGCAGAGTTACAAACATATTTATGGCACATTGTGATAAGTAACGGTGTGTAGAGGGGGTGAGGGGAGCCTACCGCACCCCACCCTACTGGAGCATCTAGTAGAAGCATCTAGTCCTGGTGAGGCCACTGATAGAACCCAGGGTCCCCACTTCCAGGTCCATTCTCTTTCCCCTGTACCAAGCTGCATTCAGAAGGGATGATGCCTCCCGGGACAGGACGGTAGGGGACATGGCTTTCGGAAGGTGAGTCTCCTCAGCTGTTGTGTCCTCAACGCATACAAGGAAGTGCCTGGGGGCTTCTAAACTCTGCTCCCCAAGCTCCCAGCCTGGAGTAGTTCTTGGAAACATCCTCATGCCCTCAAGTGGAAGCCTTAAATGCCTGCAGCCACAGCAGAGGCCCTGGTCCCTTAGAGCAGGGGCCCGCATGGTCCACTGCATGTAGCCTGGGGACCTGGCTACAGCCAGGTGGTGTGGGAGAGCCAAAATCTGACTTGCCGCTCCTTTCTTCATGTTCAGCACTGGGGAAGGAGCTGGAGATCCAGCCCATGGAGAAGATGGGGTTCATGGTCCTTTTCTCTATGCGCTATCTTGACCAACTCTACTCCATATGACTCTGTACTCCTTCTGCACTCTGTGCTTGGTTTTCTTCATTTGTAATATAGGGGCTAGATGATTGTTAATCTTCTTCCAGTTCCTCCTAACCCTAATTCTGTCAGAGTCTTCTCTCTGCTGCAAGCTCAGCGTAGGGCAGACACCCCTGATTTGGCTCTGGTTTTTGGAAGGCCCACCCCAGCCTGGTGATAACCTGGGAGCGGGACTCTATGGTGATCCTCTCAGGCCCTAGGTCAGAGAGAGATGGCAGAGGAGTCACCTGGATGTCTCTGAAATGAGTGGTTGGGTCTGGAGGCTGCTTGAGGTGGGAGTAGCAGCCTCCAAGGGGAAGCAGGGAGCCAGGCCTGGCTACAGGTTTTGCAGAAAGGAGCAAGTGTCCCTGGTGGCTTCAGCTCTCAGCTACTGACCAGGGACAGGAGGAACCTCGGTCACCCAGAGAAGTCAGCTTCCCTTCAAGGCTTAGAATCAGAATCTTTAGGCTAGAAAGACTCTCTGGACCCAGAGTCCCACCTCCTCATGTGGTGGCTGAGCCTTGTAGCTGTGGAGCAGGATTGGAGCTCCTTCTTCTAAGGGACAGGCAGGTGCTCTTCTCACTCTCCCATCCTGCTGGGGCTGGGCGCTGGGGCCAGACTCCCCAACCTTCATCCATATGCACACCTGCCCCGGTATCCATGGTGAGTGTGCTAGGTCCGTTAAGAGGCACCAACTGCTCCTGTGGATCCAGAACTCGACTTGTGGGTAAACACACCCAATGTGTCCTTATTCCCACTGCCCAGACTCCAGTATTGCTCCTCAGACACTCCACTATTGCTCCTGTCTAGGTGCACTTCTGGAAGACTTCCAGAGGAATAAGGGTCTATTAGGAGAGAGAGGGTTGTGTGTACATCCTGGGTGAAGAGGGGTTTGGGGCCGGGGGCGGGTTGCTGACATGTCAAGGGGACGGGAAACCCCCTTTTGCTTTCCATGCTGAGAAGGGCCAATTTGACAGGCTGGACAGGTTGTCCTGAGCTGGGGCAGGGTGACTGTGACCTGAGCAGTGGGGCCTGAAGTCAGAGGTGGGGAAACGGTCAGGGAGGTGAGCCCAAGTGTTCAGAAGAGACCCATATTGTCACTGCTTCTCATTTATTATTAACAAGTGAAGGGGTTGAGCCCCAGTTAACGGGCAGGGCTGTCTAATGCCCAAAACTCCTGGAAGGACAGGTTGGGAAGGGGGTGGCAGAAGAAGCATGCAGAGCACTGGCTTGGAGGATGACTTTATTTCATCCCATACCCCCCAGGCCCGCAGCTCAGGCAGTGTGGCACACAGCACTATGGCCCTAGTTGAGCAGAGGCAGGGTGGCCGGGCCACCTGATTAGTGGCTGTGGCCATGGCCTCCGTGGCTGTGGCCATGGCCTCCGTGGCTGTGGCCATGGCCGTGGCCTCCGTGGCTGTGGCCAGGGCCACTTTCCCCAAGGCCTGGCCCATGGCTGTGGCCTTCTGGACAGGGGGCATTCTCATGCATCTTCTCGTGGGAGGCTTCCGTCAGCCGGGCGATCAGGATGGAGAACTCCTCGAAGTTCAGCTCTTTGTCTGCATTTGTATCCAGGTCCTCCATGATATGATTTATGGCTTTCTCATCCTTCTTCTTACTCTGTGGGAGGGGGAGACAGGATGGTCAGGGCTGGGTGTGGCCAGGGCTGGGGACAGGGAACACAGCCCATGACCCAATGGCAAAGGCACAGGGACACCTGGCTCTTAGGCCTCAATTCAAAAATTAAAAATGACTGTGGCTGAGTTCCCATAGTGTAGCAGATGCCCAGCGTGTGCAGATTGATGGGACTTGTGAGAAGATGCTGGAAATGCACATTCTGATCAGACTCAGAGCCCAGTCTTGTCCCCTTCCTTCTACACCTATCCACTCAGCTCCCTCCTCTCCCTGCCCTCTCAGGGTCACTAATTAGTGACACTCACTTCTACCTGCACTGTGGGAAGCACCTGAGGAAAACAAACAGATTCTGATCTTGTGTGGGGACAGAGAGCAGTGTGGGTGCTGCGTGGACCCCAAAGGGACTGATAAAGTATGCAAGGGGGGTGCGAGGTGAGGTGAGGGGTCCAGGCATGGCAGAAGGGAGCTCCAGTTGGTTCTGGCTCTGCCACCTACTGGTGGGGGCACCTCAGCTAAGCCCCGTCCCCAGACCCTGTGCTGCCCAGCTCATTTCCCAGCCCTTCCCGCTCCTGCAGAGCTTCACCATGGTCTGCTTTCCTGAATTTTAGCCATCGCCACTCGGGAAGAGCACTCAATCCTTAGCAGCCCATGGCCCAGGTCCCAGCTTCCCCTCTGGCCTATCACTCTGCTTCTGGTAGAGGATGTGGGGGTTTGGTGAGAGCACATGGGTCACACGGAGAAAAGCCTTGCCCACACAACCTCTTGGCTGTACTCTCCCTTGTTTGCCCTGAGCCAGCGTCCTGCTTGCTGAGCTCCACCGCTATGGGGAGCTGTCAGCATCCCCAATATCTCCTACTCCTGCCCTTCTCCACCTTTCCAAGATGGGAAGGGGCTTCAGGGAGGGCTAGCCACCTGCTCCGGGATCGAAACTGAGACTGGGAACCAATGTCCCACCCTTCTTATCCAGGCCTCTGATTCCCCAAAGTCCCCGTATTTACGAAGAAAACTAAAAGATCCTGTGGAACTAATCCTCCTTTGTCCTAGAACTGCCTAATTGTTTTCAGACCAGGGAAATAAACTCACGTGGTACTGAGAGCTTAGCACATGCAGTGCTGGGCTGGGTGCTTCCCTGGGCATGTGACTCGTACCGTAGACCCTTCGGATTAGAAAGCCCTCTCAGGTTTCTCCTCCAAGTCCCATCTGAGGCTTGGTGTCTCCTCGGCTTCTGCCAAGGGCTGTCCTCAGCTGCTTCTCTCCTCAACGTCCCATCTCAGCTCAAAGGTCACCTCCTCAGCAGGGCCCTTCTTGTCCACTTAACTAGTCACCTCTCCCTGTCCAGCCCAAGTCACCCACAGTGCCCTCACTTGTTTTCTTTTGGATATGTTTTGGCATTGGATTTATCTGTGCTCTTTATTGGACAACATCTTTGCTATGTGTCTCTCCTAGCTGGACTGTGGGTCTCTCTTCTCCACTACGTGCCTCTGCCTGGGACAGGACCTGGCACACAGCACACGTTCAGTCAGTCAGTCTCTCCTGACTCTCCCAGGCCATCTAACTTGGAGCACCTCTGGGCCCCTGCTGCCTCCAGAGACTGGGTTGAAGGAACTAGAATTTTCTCCTTGACAGTTGCAGACGGCACCCCATCCTCCATCCTTAGCCCAGACTCTTGCCAGGCTGGGTCAGGCCTGCCAGGAGTCCAGCCCTACCTTGAGGAAGTTTGCCAGCTCTTTTTGCACCAGCTGTTTGAATTCTTTCCGGTTCAGAGTGTCTGGGTGCCCCAGCCGTACAGAGTAGTGGTGGAAGACATTGATGATGGTCTCTATGCTCCTCTCCAACTCCGACAATTCCGCCATCTTCCTGCACTCTATCTGAGGGTGGAGAAGCAACGGTTCAGGTGCTTAGAAGAAAAGGCTGTCAAGTTTCCTTGACACCTCCCTGCTGGATGCTGGCAGGAATGAAGGGGGCATTAGAGAATCAAAAGAAAGTGTGGGCTGCAACTAATGGGAGATGACCATCTCTCACACATGGAGAAATGATGTTTAGAATATCTGGAGAGAGCCGAAAGCAGAGCATTCGAGGACAGACACCTCCAGAAGAACATGACCTAAGAAAATGTGAAGGAAGTTTTAGAGTGGGCAGGTCAATCAAGAAGGGCTTTCAGGAGGAGGGTTTGAAAAGAAGATGGTGGGGGAGTACAGAAAGTGGGCAGACTGGCTCCTGCCCAGGGGTAGCTGGCAGCTCACTTACCCACACCGAGGAGCCACACAGAGGGGTTTGACAGATTGGTGTGAGCCCTGCATTTATAGGCTGCCCCTGCTGGGACACTCAGCCCTCTAGCGGGAAGATTGCTTCACAGGTGAGCAGTGTGGTAACCTTGAGCTGGGCTGTCACTGGCAGGAAGGGGACTGGGTTGGAGCAGGAAATGTTCACATAGTTCCTTTTGCCTTTTTGTGAAATTTCTGGCTCTGGCCTGGAGCTGGTTTGGGAGGAAGCTGGTTGTTGAGTTCTCTTCTCCTTGACCCCGACCCCTGCCCTTGCTGAGCAAGCCAGGAAGATGCCTCTTCTCTGGCACCTTCTCTCCCTGTTCCCGCTGAGGCTGCCCCTTCCCACCCGTGCTAGCCTGTGGCTGGTGGTGGGCTGAGGACCCTGCAGTGCCCGACCCACTCTGCCTCCCCCATGTGGGCAGCCCAACGAGGATGGCTGAGCCTTTCTGAGCCTGCCTGGCTCTGTGATAAGTGCTCTTAGGATGTAAGGGGGTGGCGTAGGGTTCTTAGATTCATAGTGGGTGAGTCAGTTTAGAAGGGCTTTCAGAGGTGGTCAACTGCCTTGTATTGCAGATGAAGAAACTGACGCCCAGAGAGGGACCTGAGTAAGGTTGTTGACATAGCAAGAATCGGGCCCAGACATCCTGGTCCCTGGTTAAGGGTGATTCAGATTACACTGCCCTCTTGCATTGTGAGCAGAGATCATCAGGGCAAATGTGTTTCTAGAGGTCCTCAGCATTACTCTTCTAAATCCTCTCCCAACATGGCAGCCATGCCCTCGAGGAAGGTACAAGCCAGAAGACAACCATTTTTATGTAGCCTTTTGCTGAGCAAGACCTGTTCCTCCCCAGGGGAGAAAGCTGAGCTGCTTAGCACAGCACACAAAGCCCTCCAGGAATGCTGCCCACTCAGTTGGCCTCCCCTCCCGCCCTCTCGCCTGGTGGCACACCTGGCCCAACTACCACCCTGCATCTCCAGCTCTTTGTCTTTGGTGCTGTCACCCTAGGAGTGCCTCCCCCCAAAACAGGGTGCAGTCCTACCGACCCTTATGGCTCAGTTCAAATGCTACTTCTTCCAGGAAGCTTGCTGTCTTCTTCCCAATTGGAAACAATCTCTTCCTCTTGGGCAATGACTCCCACACCACGACATCTCCTGGAGTAAAGTTATTGACCTATTTTACTGACTGTCACCAGTAGATCCTCAAGGGGAGTTCTTATTCATGTTCGTATCCTCTCAAGCACACAGCCCTGTGTATGGCCCAAGGAGACCTCATTTTTGCTGAAGGATCCCATCCTCTCTGGCACACTTGCCCCTTGACCCAAGAAGTGTGTATGGAGAATGGAGGACCTACTATGGGGACCTTCCTTTAACCTCTTGCTTCCTCCAACCTCACCCTTCCATCAGGGAAGATGTTCTCCTTTTCCACATCGACAAGTCTTTTTGTCCAGGCTTCTTGAAGCCTTTGCTTACCGCCCAAGGGTCTCGTGACTGCTCTGCCCTCTGAAAGCCTGAGGCAGCCCCTATGTGTGCTACACCTCGGCCCTGAACAAGTCTTGCCCTACTACATGGAATAGTGGTTAAGAGCTCAGATTGGCTGTGTGACCTTAAGCAATTTACTTAACCTCTTTATGCCTCACTTTCTTTATCAGTAAAATAGGATAATAACAGGACCTACCTTGAGAATTGAGACAGCACGTGTAAAGCTGGGAGAGCTCAGTAAATAAGAGGTATTATTGTTAGTCATCTTTCCATTCATTTATACAAATATTGGGTGAGCACCTTCTATGTGCCAGGCATTAATGCTAGATGCTGGGGGACCTTGGTGAGTGAGTCACAACACATGGGGGAGACATAATCTTATAGCTTGAAATCACACGTAGACTCTTGGAAGCTGAGGACAGGGCCTGCACAGTGCCAAGCACACAGCAGGTATTGAATAGATGCTTGCTGAATGCATGCTTGAGTGAGAGAATACATCATCTATGAACGAATGAACAGTGCAGGCATAGCCCAGGAATACATGAAAGGAAATGCAGGTGCATCTCCTGAGGGGTCTGCCCTCCATCCTTTGAGCTGATTAATGTAGGAAGTGCAGACAACAGCAAGCAGCTGGTCCTGTGTGCCCACCTTCCTCAGGCTGTGAGGAAATCTCCTTGGTTTTAGGCAATCCTGGTCAATGCCCGAGGCACCTCTCCTGTGTGCTCCCACAGTGCCCTCTGCTGCTTCTGTCAAAGCATGTTTCTTTCTGGACCAGGGATGTCAGACACAAGCTTACAGGAACAAGGTACCTGGAGTAAACTGTTATATGTGATGTTATACTGTTAAACTGTTATATGGGAAGCTGGCTGGGCCTGAGGACAACAGCACCACCAGAAGGTCGACATGTGCAACTGACGTGGGGCCTCGGGGTTGGGGACACCAGGGAATGGTGGAGACTGTGGCGAATGGGAGCGGTCCTAACTTGAAGGGACAGCTGGTACTCAGCCTCAGGTGAGGGTGGGCATGTGTGAAAGTGGACCAGGTGCTGCTGGATCTCCTGAAGGTCCAAGAAATCTGAATTTTTATGTGAAAACTCCCACTTATAAATTTGCCAACTAATTTTAAAGGAAAACAAAAACATTAACAATGAAGCCTGGTGTGTGTGGAGCAAAGCACGATGTAGGCCACTGGTGTGTAACCTCTGCTCTGCCACGGAGTTCTTGACTTTCAGGTGTGTCTCCTCTGCTCTGCTGTGGCTCCTCAAGGCAGGACGCTGCTTGACTCGCCTCTGCAGTCCTAGGATGGAGCAAGGGCCTGGCTCGGTAGGTGTCGGAGGAACATTTGTTGAGTGAATAAACGCGGGTGTGCACTTTCTGCAGAGCCTTTGACTGTGACCGTGCAGTGTTGATTCAGTATGAAAGTAAAAAGGTAGGGCCTGCATAAAGGCTATGCATAGTGATTGCATAGGATCACTGGTGGGCTGGAGTGAGCAGCTGGACAGCTGCATTCAACTTCAATTTCATGTCAGAACTACGGGGTAGAGCAAGTTAAGAACACTGGTTGACAGATTCTGGTGAGAGCTCCCTACCCCCTTCTCCGTCACTAGTACCACTGCCCCATCGCCTAAGTGATGAGAACGGAAAATTTCCCAAGCACAGCATGGTGTCAAAACTAACTATAGAGCAGCCATTTTAAAATAGTGTCAGAACTGCCTTTCCAGAGAAACTGCTCTGCTGTCTTGAACCTTGGAGTGGGCCAATTAGGACTAGGCCAAAATGACAACTCTTTTACAAGCAATTGTTTGAGAAGTCAGCAGGGGAACGGACATCCAGATCACAAAGACTGAGAATTGTGGACTTGCTGAAGATAGAATCAATTGTCAATCAATGTTTAGCCAAAACAAGCTCCCTGCCTCCAACTCCAATTAAAATTCTTTGTAATACAGCCTCCCTTCTTTGCCTTTACTATTTTTAATTATTTTATTTTATTTGTTTTTGAATTTATTTGATTGAGGTCACATTGGTGTGTAACATTATATAAATTTCAGGTGTATATATTATATTTTAGCTTCTGTATAGACTGCATTGTGTTCACCACCAAAAGTCTAGTTTTCATCTATCACTGTACGTATGTGCCCCTTTACCCCTTTTACCATCCCCTTACCCCTTCCCCTCTGGTAACCACCTATCTGTTCTCTCTATCTATGTGTTTGTTTGTTTGTTTATCTTCCACATATGAATGAAGTCATACAGTAACTGTTTTTCTCCATCTGACTTATTTTGCTTAGCATAACACCCTCGAGGTCCATCCATGTTGTCACAATGGCATGATTTCATCATATTTTATGGCTGAGTACTATTCCATTGTATATATATGGTATGCCTATATACCACGTCTTCTTTACCCATTTATTCATTGATGGGCACTTAGGTTGCTTCCAAGACTTGGCTATTGTGAATAATGCTGCAATGAATATAGGGGTCATATATCTTTTCCGATTAGTGTTTTCATGTTCTTTGGATAAATATCTGGAAGTGGAATAGCTGGATCATATGGTATTTCTATTTTTAATTTTTTTTTTAGAAATCTCCATACTGTTTTCCATAGTGGCTGGACCAACTTACATTCCCACCAGCAGTGTATGAGGGTTCCCATTTCTCCACATCCTCTCCAACATTTGTTATTTCTAGGCTTTTTAATAACAGCCATTCTGATGGGTGTGAGGTGATATTTCATTGTAGTTTTGATTTGCATTTCCCTAATGATTAGTGCTGTTGAACATCTTTTCATGTGCCTGTTGGTCTTCTGCATATCTTCTTTAGAAAAATATCTGTTCATATCCTCTGTCCATTTTTTGATTGGGTTGTTTGTTTTTTGTTGTTGAGTTGTATGAGTTCTTTTTATATTTTGGATATTAATCTCTTATTGGATATATGATTTGCAAATACTTTCTCCCAGTTGGTGGCTTGTCTGTTTGTTTTGTTTATGGTTTCCTTTGCCATACAGAAACTTTTTAGTATGATGTAGTCCCATTTGTTTATTTTTTCTTTTGTTTCTTTTGCCTGAGGAGACATGATATTAAAAAAGATGCTGCTAAGTCTGATGTCAACGAGTGTACTGCCTATGTTTTTTTCTGGGAGTTTTATGGTTTTACGTCTTAACTTCAAGTCTTTAATCCACTTTGAGTTAATTTTTGTGTATGGTATAAGATAATGGTCTGCTTTTATTCTTTTGCATGTGGTTGTCCAGTTTTCCCAACACGATTTATTGAAGACATTTTCCTTTCTCCATTTTATGTTCTTGGCTCCTTTGTTGAAAATTAGCTGTCTATAGTTGTGTAGTCTTCCTCCGGGCTCTCAGTTCTGTTCCATTGATCTGTGTGTCTGTTTTTGTGCCAGTAGTATGCTGTTTGGATTACTATATGTTTGCAGTAGATTTTGAAATCAGGGAGTATGATACCTCCAGCTTTGTTCTTTTTTCTCGGGATTACTCTGGAAATTTGAGGTGTTTTATAAATTTTAGAATTCTTTGCTCTATTTCTATGGAAAATGTCATTGGGATGACATTTATAAATTTACTTAAAACTTATATTACTTATAGACATAAATTTATTGAGGCTTGTTGTGATTCCAAGCATATGGTCTATCTTTGAGAATGTTCCCTGTGCACTTGGCAATAATGTGTATTTGGCTGCTTTTGGATGGAATGTTCTATATATACCTATTAAGTCCATCTGGTCTAGTGTTTCATTTAAGGCCCAATGTTTCCTTGTTGACTTTCTGGATGATCTATGCACTGATTAAGTGGAATGTTAAAGTCCCCTACTCTTATTATGTTGCTGTCAGTTTCTCCCTTTGTGTCTTTTAATAGTTGCTTTACATACTTTGGTGCTCCTATATTAGGTGCATATATCTTAATAAGTGTTATGTCTTCTTGATGGAATGTCCCTTTTATCATTATATAATGTGCATCTTTGTCTGTTGTTATCTTTTTTTGGCCTGAAGTCTATTTTGTCTGATATAAGTATGGCTACATCCACTTTCTTTTGGTTGCCATCTGCTTGGAGTATTATCTTCCATCCCTTCATTCTGAACCTATGTTTGTCTTTAGAGCTGAGATGGGTCTCCTGGAGGCAGCATATTGTTGGGTCTTGTTTTTAAATCCATCCAGCCATTCTGTGTCTTTTGATTGGTGAATTCAATCCACTTAAATTTAGAGTGATTATTGATATAAGGGGGCTTAATTCTTCCATTTTTGCTTTCTTTTCTGATTGTCCTGTATTTCTATTGTTTTTTTTTGTTCCCCTTTGTATTTCTGTCTTCCATTTCAGGTTGGTGGTTTTTTGTGACGTTTTTCTCCATTTCCTCTTCGTTTGTGTTTTGTGACCCTGCTGTGATTTTTTGTTTTGTGGTTACCATGAGGTTTGTATAAAAGATGTCATAAGCGTGTTAGTCCCCATTCTCCTGATAGCCTCTTATCTCAGTTAGCCTATGCAAATTCTTTTTCCTCTCTCGCTTCAATGTTTTTGTTGTCACAGATATTCTTTTTTATGTTGCGCATTTGTGACAAAATTGAAGTGGTTATAGTTACTTTTGATGCTTTCTTTCCATTTATCCTTTATATTCTAATTGTTTACTAACTATTCTGATACAGAGTTGCAATTCTCTGATTCTTTCTGTCTATTTATCACCTTGCTCAAAGCTCTGTAAACTTTTCCTTTTTTGTTGCGGGTAGGAGAGCTCCTTTCGACAACTCTTGCAAATCCGGTCTAGTGGTGATGAACTCCCTCAGCTATTGTTTGTCTGGGAAAGCCTGTATTTCTCCTTCATATCTAAAGGATAACTTTGCTGGATAGCGTATTCTTGGCTGATAGCTTTATCTTTCAATATTCTGAATATATCATTCCACTCTCTCCTAGCCTGTAGAGTTTTTGCTGAGAAATCTGCTGATAGCCTGATGGAGATTCATACGTAAGGCATTTTCTTCTCTCTGGCTTCCCTTAATACTCTTCCTATGTCATTGACATTTGACAGTTTTTAATATAATGTGCCTTGGAGAAGGTCTTTTTGTGTTGAGATAATTAGGATTTCTATTAGTTTCATGTACTTGCATGACCAGTTTCTTCCCCAGATTTGGGAAGTTCTCAGCTATTTTTCCTTTGAATAAGCTCTCTGCTCCTTTCTCTCTCTCTTCTTGTTCTGGGATACCCATTATCCTTATGTGGCTTTCCCTAATTGAGTCGAATATTTCTCATCAAATTTCTTTTTTTTTTTTTAAATTTTTTGTTTATTGCAGTAACATTGGTTTATAACATTGTAAAAATTTCAGGTGTACATCATTATACTTCTATTTCTGCATAGATTACATCATGTTCACCTCCAAAATACTAATTACAACCCATCACCACACACGTGTGCCGAGTTATCCATTTCACCCTCCTCCCTCCCCCCTTCCCCTCGGGTAACCACCAATCCAATCTCTGTCTCTATGTGTTTGTTTGTTGTTGTTATTATCTACTACTTAACGAGGGAAATCATATGGTATTTGACCTTCTCCCTCAGACTTATTTCACTTTGCATAATACCCTCAATGTCCATCCATGTTGTCACAAATGGCTGGATTTCATCGTTTCTTATGGCTGAGTAGTATTCCATTGTGTATATATACCACAGCTTCTTTATCCATTCGTCCCTTGATGGGCACTTAGGCCGCTTCCAAGTCTTGGCTATTGTGAATAATGCTGCAATGAACACAGGGGTGCATGTACCTTTACAAATTGGTGTTTTCAAGTTCTTTGGATAAATACCCAGCAGTGGAATAGCTGGATCATATGGTAGTTTTATCCTTGATTTTTTGAGGAATCTCCATACTGTTTTCCATAGTGGCTGCACCAGTTTGCACTCCCACCAGCAGTGTATGAGAGTTCTCTTCTCTCCAAATCCTCTCCAACACATGTTGTTTCCTGTCTTGTTAATTATAGCCATTCTGATGGGCAGGACGTGGTATCTCATTGTAGTTTTGATTTGCATTTCCCTGAGAGTTAATGATTTTGAACATCTTTTCATGTGTCTGTTGGCCATCTGTATATCTTCTTTGGAGAAATGTCTGTTCAGGTCTTTTGCCCATTTTTTAATTGGGCTGGTAGTTTTTTTGATGTTGAGATGCATGAGTTCTTTATATATTTCGGAGATTAACCTCTTATCAGATATATGGTTTGCAAATATCTTCTCCCAATTATTAGGTTGTCTTTTCATTTTGTTGATGGTTTCCTTTGCTGTGCAGAAGATTTTTAGTTTGATGTAGTCCCATTTGTTTATTTTTTCTATTGTTTCTCTTGCCCGGTCAGACATGGTGCTTGAAAATATGTTGCTAAGACTGATGTCGAAGAGCATACTGCCTATGTTTTCTTCTAGAAGTTTCATAGTTTCAGGTCTTACATTCAAGTCTTTAATCCATTTTGAGTTAATTTTTGTGTATGGTGTAAGGTAAGGGTCTACTTTCATTTTTTTGCATATGGCTATCCAGTTTTCCGAACACCATTTGTTGAAGAGACTTTCTTTTCCCCATTGTGTGTTCTTGGCTCCTTTGTCAAAGATTAGCTGTCCATAGATGTGTGGGTTTATTTCTGGGCTTTTGATTCTATTCCACTGATCTGTGTGTCTGTTCTTGTGCCAGTACAATGCTGTTTTGGTTACTATAGCTTTGTAGTATATTTTGAAATCAGGGAGTGTGATACCTCCAGCTTTGTTCTTTTTTCTCAGGATTCGGGGTCTTTTGTTGTTCCATATAGATTTTAGGATTCTTTGTTCTATTTCTGTGAAAAATGTTGTTGAAACTTTGATAGGGATTGCACTGAATCTATAGATTGCTTTAGGAAGTATGGACATCTTAACTATATTAATTCTTCCAATCCAAGAGCACAGAATATCTTTCCATTTCCTTGTGTCTTCTTCAATATCTTTCATCAATGTTTTATAGTTTTCGGTGTACAGCTCTTTCACCTCTTTGGTTAAGTTTATTCCTAGGTATTTTATTCTTTTTGTTGCAATTGTAAATGGGATTGTATTCTTAATTTCTCTTTCTGCTACTTTGTTGTTAGTGTATAGAAATACAACTGATTTTTGTATGTTGATTTTGTATCCTGCAACTTTACCGTATTTGTTTATTACTTCTAAAAGTTTTCTGGTGGATCTTTAGGGTTTTCTATATATAAAGTCATGTCATCTGCAAATAGTGACAGTTTCACTTCTTCCTTTCCAATTTGGATCCCTTTTATTTCTTTTTCTTGCCTGATTGCTCTGGCTAGGTCTTCCAGTACTATGTTAAGTAGGAGTGGTGAGAGTGGGCATCCTTGTCTGGTTCCTGTTCTTAGAGGGATAGCTTTCAGTTTTTCACCATTGAGGATGATATTAGCTGTGGGTTTCTTGTATATGGCCTGTATTATGTTGAGGTACTTTCCTTCTATCCCCGTTTTATTCAGAGTTTTTAGCATACATGGATGCTGTATCTTGTCAAATGCTTTCTCTGCATCTATTGACATAATTATGTGATTTTTTTCTTCATTTTATTAATGTGGTGTATTATGCTGATTGATTTGCGAATGTTGAACCATCCCTGCATACCTGGAATAAATCCCACTTGATCATGGTGTATAATCTTTTTAACGTATTGTTGTATGCGATTTGCTAGTATTTTGTTGAGGATTTTTGTATCGATGTTCATCAGTGATATTGGCCTGTAATTTTCTTTTTTTTGTGTTGTCCTTGTCTGGTTTTGGTATCAGGGTAATGTCGGCTTCGTAGAATGAGTTAGAAAGCTTCCCCCCCTCCTCAATTTTTTGGAAGAGTTTGAGAAGGATAGGTATTAAGTCTTCTTTGAATGTTTGGTAGAATTCACCATGGAAGCCGTCTGGTCTGGTCTGGACTTTTATTTTTGGAGAGGTTTGTGATTACTGTTTCGATCTCCTTACTGGTGATTGGTCTATTCAAATTATCTACTTCTTCTTGATCCAGTTTTGGAAGGTTGTATGATTCTAAGAATTTATCCATTTCTTCCAGATTGTCGAATTGGTTGGCATATAGCTTTTTCTAGTATTCTCTTATAATCTTTTGTATTTCTGAGGTGTCTGTTGTAATTTCTCCTCTTTCATTTCTGATTTTACTTATTGTGCCTTCTCTCATTTTTCCTTGGTGAATCTAGCTAAATGTTTGTCAATTTTGTTGATCTTTTCAAAGAACCAGCTCTTGGTTTTATTACTTTTTTCTATTGTTTTTGTAGTCTCTATCTCATTTATTTCTGCTCTGATTTTTATGATTTCCCTTCTTCTACTGATTTTGGGCTTTGTTTGTTCTTCTTTTTCCAGTTCCTTTAGGTGCATTGTTAGATTGTTTATTTGAGATTTTTCTTGTTTGTTGAGATAGGCCTGTATTGCTATAAACTTCCCTCTTAGAACCGCTTTTGCTGTATCCCATAAATTCTGGCATGTCATATTTTCATTTTCATTTGTCTCCAGGTATTTTTTGATTTCTTCTTTGATTTCTTCATTGACCCAGTCGTTGTTCAGTAGCATTTTGTTTAATCTCGACATATTGTGGCTTTTCTGATTTTCTTCCTATAGTTGATTTCTAGTTTCATACCGTTGTGGTCAGAAAAGATGCTTGGTATTATTTCAATCTTCTTAAATTTATGGAGACTTGTTTTGTGGCCTAATAGGTGATCAATCCTGGAGAATGTTCCATGTGCATTTGAAAAGAACGTGTATTCTTCGATTTTTGGTTGGAATGCTCTGTATACATGTACTAGGTCCATCTGTTCTAGTGTGTCATTTAAGGCTAATGTTTCCTTATTGATCATCTGTTTGGATGATCTATCCGTTGGCGTAAGTGGAGTGTTAAAGTCCCCTACTATTATTGTGTTACTGTCTATTTCTCTTTTTATGTCTGTTAATAATTGCTTTATGTATTTAGGTGCACCTACATTGGGTGCGTAGATATTTACAAGTGTTATATCCTCTTGTTGGATTGTTCCCTTGATCATTATGTAATGCCCTTCTTTGCCTCTTTTTACAGTTTTTGTTTTAAAGTCTATTTTGTCTGATATGAGTACTGCTACCCCAGCTTTCTTTTCATTGCCATTTGCGTGGAGTATCTTTTTCCATCTCTTCACTTTCAGTTTGTGAGTGTCTTTAGGTCTGAAGTGTGTCTCTTGTATGCAGCATATATATGTGTCTTGGTGTTTTATCCAATCAGCCACCCTATGTCTTTTAATTGGGGCATTTAATCCATTGATGTTTAAAGTAGCTATTGATAAGTATGTACTTACTGCTATTTTTTAACTTTTTTTCTCATTGTTTTAGTAGTCCTTCTCTGTTCCTTTCTTCTTCTATAGAGAATTGATGGTCTCTTTAGTTTGACCTCTGTCTGAAAGCTCTACTCTTTAACTCCCCTCCTCCTTCATTTTACGTTTTTGATATCATATCTAACCTCTTTTTTGTGCATTTGTATCCACTGCCCTCTTATCATGGAAATATATAATTTTTCCTATTTGTGGTCTTCTCTTTTCCCCTTAAATTAGTCACTTTAACATTTCTTGTAGCACTGGTTTCTTGGTGACAAACTCCTTTAATTTTTGCTTGTCTGGGAAATTTTTGATCTCTCCTTCCATCTTGAATGGTAGTCTTGCTGGGTAGAGTATTCTTGGCTGTAAGGTTTTTCCTTTTAGCACCTTAAATATATCATGCCACTCTCTTGTATCTTGTAAGGTTTCTGCTGAGAAGTCAGCTGAGAGCCTTATGGGGTTTCCTTTGTATGTAACCTGTCTTTGTCTGGTGGCTTTTAGGATTCTCTCTTTATCTTTAATTCTAGACATTTTGATTATGATGTGTCTTGGTGTGGGCATCTTTGGGTTTATCTTGTTTGGGGCTCTCTGTGCTTCCTGTATCTTGATGTCTGCTTCCTTCCTTCAGTTAGGGAAGTTTTCATCTATTATTTCTTGAAATGATTCTCTGCCCCTTTGTCTTGCTCTTCTCCTTCTGGGACACCTATAACACGGATGTTAGTTCGCTTGATATTGTCCCAGAGGTCCCTTAGACTATCCTCACTCTTTTTCATTCTTTTCTCTTTTACCTGTTCAGCTTGGGTAATTTCTTCTAGTCTTTTATCCACCTCGCAGACCCATTCTTCTGTATCCTCTACTCTGCTTTTGAGTCCCTCTAGCGAATTTTTCATTTCCAGTATCGTATTCTTCATTTCTGATTGGTTATTTTTTATATCTTCCATTTCTTTGTTGACATTCTCACTGAGTTCATCTATTCTTCTCCCCACATCAGTGAACATCCTCAACACTCTTAGTTTGAACTTTCTGTCAGGTAGGTTGCTCATTTCTGTTTCACTTAGTTCCTTTTCTGGGGTTTTGTCCTCTTCCCTTACTTGGAATGTATTCCTTTGCCTCCTCATTTTGCTTCTTTCCCTGTGCTTGGGTCTACGTATTAGGTAGGTCAGCTACGTCTCCTGCTCTTGAATAGGCGACCTTATACAAGTGATGCCTTAGGAGGCCTGCAGTGTGCTTCCCTCAGTTCTCAATGTTCCAGGGGTGACCCCTATGTGGGCTACATGTGTCCTTCTGTTGTGGTCTGTTTGCTCTCCCTGTAGGCGCACAGGGAGGCCGAGTTATGCTCCTAGTCAGCTGTTGTAATGCTCAGCTGTTTGTAGTTTTTGTGGGCCCTTCAGTCTCTTTATCAGGTGTGGGGAGCCCAAGCACAGTTGGTTGCAAGTTCTAATATCACATTTGTGTTGCAGCATTTCTTTTAAGTGAGTAGGCCCCCAGTGTGGCAGGTTGTTAGGCTCAGGGGCTTACAATTGCTATAAGCCTCCAGCCTTTAAATCTCTTGTCAGCTTTCTGAGGATTGCAGCTAGGTGGGGCTGGCCTCAGGCACAGGAGCTTGCAATTGTATCAGACTTTGGAAGGTGGGGCAAACCCCCTATGTGGGTATTTGAGAAGCACAAGTCTTCTGCAGCTGACAAGCCCTGCCGCCCACAGGTCCACACACACAATCAACACAGTCCTGCCCCATGTGTGTGCCCCAATCTCCCGAAGCGGACCCAGTCTCTCCACGGCAGGATCTCCACACACTCCACCACTGCCCCACACTCTCCACCTGCTCCTTGTGCACTCTCTGCCCACTGAAGTCGGTTTGGTTGCCAGGCTGCAGAGAATCTAATCACAAATCTATGCAGGCCCACAAGTTGCCTGAGGGCTTGTTGTTGGGCAGGGCCAGTCTCTAGGGTGGGCTACCCACCCTGGCTGAGCTGGATTAAATTGGTGCTCCAGTGGGTGGGGCAGATCTGGGCTAGCAGGCCCCAGGGAGGACTCCAATGGTGTCTGTGTCACAGCACGCCCACACCAGGCCACTACAATGGCCGCCACCAATGTCCCAGTCCTTGCGGAGGTCTCACCCCTCACCGAGATGCACTCAGGGCCTATCAGGTGAGTCTCTTTTCACCAAAGCACTATGCACCTTTCTTTCTGGTGATTTTAGGATGCTTTCTGAAACGGGTGAGTTTGCGCATGGGCCTTTTAAGAGCCGGTTTTACTTTCTTTGTGAACCAGCTTTTCTGGGGGTACTCCCCAATGTTTTAGTAGCAGGCAAAGTCAGATATTATGCCACTCGTCTCGATTGTGCTGGGTCCACGAAATGCCTACAGTTGGGGCGCTCCCCGGCTCAGGGCCCTGCTCCTCCAGGGAGGGCTGTGTACCTGTGGGCTGTTCCCGGGCGGCTATGAAATGCTGCGGCTTGTGAAGGTGGCGTTTTTTTCTCTCCAGAAGGGAGTTTCTGTCTCTTCCACCTCAATTATGATTGTCCTTTGTTGCAGGAGTTCCTCTTATCCAGTTTTCAGTTCTGTCTCAGGGGTAATTTTTCCACGAGTAGTTGCAAATTGGCTGTGTCTGTGGGAAGAGGTGAGTTCTGAGTCTGCTTACGCTGCCATCTTGACTTCTCTCTCGAATTTCTTCCTTTAAAAAAATCTTAGTTCTCTCTCCTCTTCTATCTGAACCATTTCTCTATTTCTATCTTCAAGCTGGCTAATTCTCTTTTCCATGTGGTCTGCTCTATTTCAATGCTTTCTGCTTTATTTTTCGTCTCATTAATTGTGTTCTTCATCTCTAGAATTTCTGTTTTATTTATTTTTTTAGAGTTTCAATCTCTTTGGTGAAGTAGTCCTTCTGTTCACTAATTTTATTCCTGAGGTCATTGAACTGTCTTTCTGAGTTTTGTTGTAACTCTTTGAGTATCTTTACACCAGCTATTTCAAATTTTCTGTCAGTTACATCTTAGTGGTCTGTGAATTCAAGTTTGGTTTCTGGAGATTTGTCATTTTCTTTCTGTTCTACTGTTTTGTTATAGTTTTTCATGGTGCTTGATGAGTTGGTCCTCTGCATTTGTGGTAATAAACACCTTTCTTATTTGGGTAAGGCTTTAGTTAGTTTGGTCTGAGCTGCTTCTGGTTGTAATTTGAAAGACTGCACTTTCTGCCCTCCACTGCCTCTGCTAGAGGCATTGTCAGTGCCCACCGTGTGCTGCTTGTGCCTCTGCGGTTGCTGGTGTCTTGCTGCTTGCCACGTCACTGCAGTCGTGGGTGTCGCAACTGGGGTCACAAGGCTGCGAGTACCTCTGCTGCTTCTTGGGTCACCTGGGTCTTATGTTCTGTCACTGGCTCTCCATGGGCTCGGGTGCTGCTGGCATGTGTACCACCTGCATTGCTGCTTCTGGGTTATCTGGTGGTGCTTCCAGCACTGTTCCCGAGGTGCAGTGTTCATGGGTGTTGCTGCTGCCGCCTGGGGCCTGGACTCTTGTATGCTGCCACAGCTGCTGGCAGGGCTGGTGTCAGGGGTGCCACCACTGGGGGCCGGATCTTGGGTACTGTTGTGGCTCCTGAAGTTTCAGGTCCTAGATGCCTCCTGACAATGATGGGGAAGGGATAGGGCCTGAGCTGTGGATGCTGCTGCTATTCCTGCGGTGTCTGGTCTCTGGTGTCAGTGCACTTTTTGAAACCTCAGTTCAGGGCGCCACCACCAGTGCTGGGGTATCTATGTTTTGCATCACTACTGCTAGGGGAGAGGGGCTGTGTTGACAGCACCGTTGTGTTTCCTGAAGCCTCAAGTTGTGGGGACCACCCACCACTACTGCTGAGGGAGTGGGAGGGGCTCAGCTTCAAGTGCTCTTGCTGCTCCTGCAGCCTCTGGTCTCTGGCACTAGTGTGCTTTTTGAAACATCAGGTCAGAGCACCACCGCCACTGTTGGGGATATCTGCATTTTGGATTGCTGTCACCGGGAAGTGAGACAGGGGACTGGTCCCCTAGTTCCACTGTCTCCTGGAGGTCCAGTCCACCCACCTTCAGATGTACAGATGTATGGATACTCAAGCATTCTGGTGTGCTGTGCAGGGAGTCCTTGTTGGTCAATGGATGTCCTCCTGATTGTAATGTAGAAGGGAGAGACAAAGGGAACAACTCACTCCACCACGATGCTGTCATCACTCACCTTCTTTGCCTTTAAAAGCCCTTGACTTTTACTCCCAAGCAGGACACTCTTTGTGTTTCTACCTGAATCTGTGGTCCCAGAATTGCAATTCTTTGATTCCAAATAAATGCTTTTCCTCTTAAACTGGCTTCTATTTCTGCAGGTTGACATATGGTATCAGAAAGTGGGACCTCAAGAGATCTCACCTTCATGGACTGGCATCCCCTGGAAACTGGTTTGGTACAACACGAGCCCCCTTGTGTACTCAGCTGCTTCCATGGGCAGCCAACAGCTCTGATTGTGGGACCTCTCAGACTCAGGCCTCCCTCCCCTTTGGCTGAGGTCAGTGCCTTTGTTTGGGATTCTTGGGCCAATAGCACAATTTGAGGTTGATCAACTAGGAACCAATTGTCTCCAAGCCACTCACGGCCATTGCCATCTGAAAGAACTTCCTTGTGTGGGCCACCTTATGGTGACTCATGGCTATTGCCCTTTGGAAGGGCTTTTCTGCTTGATTTGGCCATGTCTGCTGCTCTCGGAGGGTTTATTACCTATCTGGTGAGTGCTCACATTCTTTCTTTTGTGTTGTTTGTCCAAGCAGCTGTAGCAAGTTGGTCAAAAACACAGGTAACCACCTGGGGCTTGCAACTGGTGTCTCTTTGTCTCTTTGTCAGGGCATGCTTTCACATGGGAGTTTCATCTTCTAAAAACTCCCCATAAGTTCCCCCCTTTGAAGTCCGTATTGGTTTATGTTTGAGAACTTCAGTACTTCCTTTTGTAAATTTTTGTCCTGGGGGACAATAATTCTAAAGATGATTTAAAATTACCGTGGCCACTTTGGGCTTCAAAAACTTTTCTTTTTTGCACACTAGATTTGAGAACCATAGGTTTAAGACCAGAAACAAGATCTTTAATTTCTAAAGAGTGAAGCGTTCTCCCTTCCTGCACACCTGCTTAAAAACTATGGTCCCAGAGGCTGTAAATATTTACAGAGAACAGCAAAATCTTACTAAGCTTTTCTTCATGTCCTGAGAACTTGGGTTGGTAACCTTCAAGTTGGGGTCCCCAAAATATAGTAGGACAGAAATGTGGGTTGCACCCCATTTGTGGCCAGGTATGACTGGGCATAAATGGGGGTTAATCTCCATTTGTGGTAGGATCCTAACAAAGTGCTTCCAATTACGTTGGCCATTAGAAAAAAATGTTCCAATTAGAAAAAATCATTTAAGAAGTGCACTTAAAAGCAAAGACCTCCAAATTCCAAAATACCCTTATTGAAAATTTCATTGCAAAAAGCTAATAAAATGTAAGATATAAGAGGTACCTAAAAGAAAATACTATGCAAAAGTCCATTAAGTTAATGCCTTTACAGACACCCCCATATCTGCCTTCAAAGGAGGGCCCTGTATGGGCCCCTTCCGGATTAGTGAGACTCTGAGAGATTTTCTGGTTAACTACTACGTTATTGTCTTAAACAGTCAAGAGGAAACTAAAAGTAAAAATTAATTGAGTTGTTTAATACTGCCAGAAATATTTACTGTTTGTCCCAGCTGAAACCTAATAAGATATTTGAAAGGATTGAGTAATTTATGATCAGAAATTTGGCAAAATTGAAAGCTGAAATTCAGAGCCTGCTAGGAGTTATTTTTCTAGGCTTTCCCCCTCAGCTAAAAAGTATATACCCAGAGAGAAAGAAACAAATTAAGGATAATGTAATTGGATAGGTATGTCAGTCTTTTGATAAGCAACTAACCTCTCCTGTTTATCTCAAAAAGCTTGTAGCCTCTCTGGGAACTGTTATCTAGATCATCCCTGATTCCTAAGTCTGAAGGGAAAAAAAAAGGAGGAAAGAAGCTTTTGGAGATGCAGACTGCTCTGGAAGCACTCTAGCCCAAAAAATCTAAGAAAAAGTTAAAAACCGGAAGGTATAAGGCCTCTGTTTGCATTTGTTTGTGTGTTTATGTGCATCTATATAGGAATGTTATAAATATGTTACTTTCTACCTCCAGATAGTATTATCAAGACTAGTTTATGAAAGAGCCCTATTTAATTGTCTTGAAAACAAACAAGGGCTATATAAATTGAGAGTACTCTCAAAAAGAAATATGACAGAAACTAACCCAAATGTTTTTCAAGTTAACATGATATAGAATAATCCTTGGTAAGTAAAAGCTTATTTAAGTTTGTTGGTTGGATTGAAACAGGTATGTCTTCAGAATTAACAGCTTTGGGTATGATGAAGACATGCAGCCATTATTCTACCTGGGTTTACCAGTCATATAAGCTCATGTTATCTCTGTTACAAAGTTAGTCAGCTATAAAAACAATAACTTAGAATGATAGCTGATTTTTGTGGGCAATCTAAACATAATTATTAAGAACATGTAAACTAAATAGGTAAAAGTAAGATAAAAAGTTTTTGGGTGAACTTTTAAACAATAATTATGTGTTATGGCATATGTATTTAAAAATAACTTCAAAACATTTTGGTAACTCAAAACCTTAGAGTTTTGTCAAATTAAGTAAAATGAGAATAATTTATTGACTATCTAGATCATTTCCAAATAAGATAAAAATTTAAACATTAATTACTAAACATAGGTTTATCTATATTGGGCTTCTTATTACAGAGGGACAAAGGATGCTTGAGTCTATTAGTAAACATGTCTTGTGCCACATAAAAATATTATGCTATGAGAAAATGTATGTTTTCACTAAAGAAGGTATAAAGAATGGAGTTTTTTTTAAGAAAGTAAATTTGCCCTAAAGTAAAATTGTTTATGGGAAAGAGTAAAGGACAAATTCTGAATGTGAAAAGAAAGTTATAGAAGATTTGTGGCAGAAGAACCCTGAGAAAAGAGTTTTGTGCATGATCAAGTTGGCTAAGATTGAAATGAATTTAATTAAATAAATGAGTTTTAATATCAAAAGGAAGCTGGCACAAAATTAGAATTTGTTTCTTTCTCTCTTAAAGGACCGTTTTCTTGTATTTTTAGTCTGCTCCTGATAAAGAAATTATCAAGTTTTTCTTTATCTTTGAGTAAGTCTACCTAAAAGGCAAAAATTCTATGTTTTATAAAAATAATTTCTTGTGTTCAGAAAGCTGAGGTCTCTCTATTGTGAGAGCTAAGGTTTTTCAAAACTGCTTAACTCTGTGTTTGCCTTTAACATCTTCTGTTGTCACTTTGGTTAAATGGATAGCTACACATTCTTTCACAGTGACCTATGATCCTATTTGACCCAATGTTTTAAAATCTTTTGATATTTTTGACTAACTTCCCAAAATTCAAAATAAAAATAAAGTCTTTTTTCTTTTTTTTTACCTGAAAGTAACTTTGAGAATTTAGAGCAGGTCCCTGAGACTTCTCAAAGAATTTGTTCTCTTCTTATAAAAAGGGAGATATTAAACTGATTAGGCTTATTTGGGATGTGAGAGCGCATGGGAAACATTGTCACATAATTGACACTAAGCCACCTTTATGGATATCCTTGTATGCATATATGGTATTAATATGTGTTCTAAAAATTATATGAAATTCCTAAAAGTCTGATATGTCCTGTTATAATGTTATCAGTCACAATTCTAGTTATTATCTTAAATGTTGTATGTCACAGAAATAACCAAATTTCCTTGTCAATTGCATTGTCATCAAATTTTTAACCATGCCATTTTAAGTATTCTGTCATTTACAGACAGTTATTGTTTTACTCTGATGCCTTTGCAAATACGTTTTATCTTCAGAGAGAATCATGGAAAGGACTCTGACACTTACTTTAGAATACAGGTTTATGATAAACTTTTAGATCATAAATCTGAACTGGGTAAGAAATTATGGAACTCTAACAGAGAGACTGATGGCTTCATAAATCTACTAACAAAATATCAAGAACTATTGTTAATTATATGGGACTACATGAACTGAGGAGGATGCTTTAATGTGTTTTTTTGCATATTTATAGAAATCATTTCTCTTAAGCTATAAACAATTTGATAAGGTACACCTTTGTGAACAAGACAAAACATTTACCTTTTCTTTATACCTGATCCCTCTAGAATTCAGAAAACATCAGGAATAACCACCTAGTTGAGATCTATTCTCCAATTTGGACTTAGCATTTTGTTTATTATGATAGGAATTCTTGTTGTTGTAAAACTTTCTCTTTTTCATAGCTCAGTGTTATAAAAACACCACTAGGATAATGGTCACTCAGTGCTTTGAAATGATTGCTGAGGCTTTTGAATCTTCTTCACCTGAGAAACTTTGAGGAACTACAGACAATGTTTGCCCCTAAAGCAGCTTGATGGTAAGGCTTTTCTCTGCTCTGGCACTCTTGTTGTTCAAATGTGGTGTAAGGTTCCTAACAAAACCACTTTTCCTCCTAGGTGAGACAAAATATGCCAAGAACGAGCCTGCCTAGCAACAAGGGACCAACAATGCTTGGATGTCTTATCAGCAATACTTTCAAATGGTTGACCAGTGATGTTTTCAAAGGAAGATCTTGGTCAAAAGGGGAAAATGTCAAAATTGTGGACATATAGTGGAGCCATTATAAAATGGAGTCAGAGTTGCCTTTCCACAGAAACTGCTTTGCTGTCTTGAACCTTGGACTGGGGCAAACTTTTGGACTGGCCAAAATGGCAATTGTTTTACAAGTCAGTAGAAGAATGAGCATTGTAATCACAAAGACTGAGTATTGTGGACTTGCTGAAGGTAGCATCAACAGTCAATCAATGTTTGACCAAAATTAGTTCTCTGCCTCCAACTTAAATTAAAATTCTTTGTAATACAACCCCCCTTCTTTGCCTTAACAGCCTCTGAGTTTTACTCCCAAGTGGGACACTATTTCAGTCTCTACATGAGTCTGTGTTCCCTGAATTGCAATTATTAGATCCCAAATAAATGCTTTACTTTGATTAGGTTCTGTTTTTGTAGGTTGTTAATGGAAACTCAGCTTGGGGGTTGGGTTCTGGTGAGAGATGCCCATCCATCTTCTGGCCTCCCCATTTGCCCAGGCCATTGGACAATCCAGAGTAATGATGGGGAGGTTATTTTAGATAATTCACTAATCACCAGAGCATTTACCCCACAGAGCAGCATTTGAGTACCCTATTCTTTGAGTTGAGTTCTATTAATGTATTGGCCTATCTGCCCATTCATTTATTATTTAATGAAGGTGGGAGGTGAGAGTGGAGAGAGAACAAAAGCTTCCAAAATCTCTAAGGAGAAATTACAAGTGTGGGATCAGGGGACTATTAGTGTACCTAATGTAGGACTCTCAACATCCACCTGCAGTCACACCACACACAGAATCAGTCTCTGTCTCTAGGTCTCTCTGTATTTCTGTTTCTCTCTCTCTGTCTCTCTGTCTCTGTCTCTCTCTCTCACACACACACTTTGATGTAGTTATCTCCCTAAGATCCCAGGAGCCACATCTATGAGTTTTAGATGCAAATTAAAATTTAGTTTAGAGAACTCGATGAGTTTTCCTTACATCACCCTGTTCCCATATCATCCATTTGGGAACAAGTAGGAAAATCATCAGCTACAATGTCTTGGACGTTTTAGAATCCTTAAGTCCTGGAACAAATGACTCAGGGACGTGGGGCTGGAAGAGACTCAGAAATAGTTTGGGGAGAACACGAGGAGGAAACAGACAGCAGTAAACACCGAAGGTTTCCAGAGATGGGGAGCAGGAGAGAAGAGAGGCCTGTTTTTCTTCCTTTGGGTTTTCCAATCCTACCTCCACCTGCCAGGGACCTCATTCCACAAGAGAAAAGCTTGAGACCAAGAGAGGCCTGAGGTATCTACTACTTTATTTTTCCATAGGGACAAGTCCAGGGTCCACAGCTCTGCTACACATTGTGGCTCTCTCTATGGGCTTTCAGGCCCACCTTGATCACAAGGATGAGGAACTCCCTGAAGTTAGTGGACCCTCTGTATTGATGTCCAGCTCTGTGACCCATGTGTCTGCATCCTTTTTCTGTGAAGGTTGAGGAGGAAGAAGCCAGAGTGTAAAGATCTCAGGGAGAGCTGAGGCCTGGCTGTCTCCAGAGGGCAGCATGGGGGAGCAGTGACCCAGCACCTCATCAGAGCCAGGCAGAGAACTCCGACCACACCTGCCCCTCCTCACCTTTGTGTAGCAAGGACACTCTGTCTCTAACAATCTTTTCAAGTCGTCCCTATAGATGGAATGGTAATTCCCTTTCTCCAGGGAGTACTTGTGGTAGACATCAATGAGGGAGTCCATGGCTTTCTCCAGGTCTGTCAGCATGGTGCCCAAAGATTTGTCCCTCGTGGAAGAGAAGGCAAAGGGGAATCCAGGGTGGGGATGGTGCCTCTGCCCATAGCAGAGTGGACTAGGGGACTATTCAGAAGGTTCATACCCCAAGTTATGGCTTTGTCCTGGCCTGCCCCATCCAAATTACTGAACCCAGCAATGGCTACGGCTATGATGGCATAGGCTGGGATGATATGGATAGTAGTGTGGGAGGAGGTAGGGTAACACACACACACACACACACACACACACACACACACACACACACACACACAAAGCAACTGCTAACTCTCCCTATGCCCTCACCCTCTGCCGAAGAAAGGACCAGCTTGGGAAACGATTATGCCCTCACCCGAAAATGCTAGATGACTCAGTTCTTTCTTTTTCCCTGTTTCGCTCTCTTCTTCGGAGCTCTGGAGTTTGGTCCAGACCTCCGTGAAATTTCTCTCCTCTCTCTCAGAGAAGGCTGCTCCATTCCCTGGCCCTGCCTAAAGGAATCACAAAGTGTGTGGCAGACAGGGACGATCCCACTTACCAGGTCTCCCCAAAACAGAGTTGACAGAGGATGTGCAGGGCTGAGTGTTGGCTCCCTTTCATGGCAGCTGGGCTTGTCCAGCTGCCCAGGGCCTCAGGCCAGCCGGAGTCACCTGCTCCCTTCCCAGGTTGCTACGCCTCTGTTTTCACAGCCAAGCGAATGGGGCAACCACTGTGCAGGATGAAAATTTCTGGTGGTGGGAAGTTAGACGTGTGAGTGGAAATTGGAAGGTAGTTGTCAGGCAGCAGTGCCAGGCAGGAAGTCGCCATGGTAAGGACTCTTTTTGGGCCACTGGCATCCTCTGGCTTGGCCAACCATGATGCCCACTCCTGAGTCATCCCTCCTGGTGATGATTCTAATCCAGTGCATTGTGCCCTATTTGTGGGTCTCTGAAATAGAATTGAAGTTGAATGCCTCGTTGTTAGTATATGTGTATAAGCACATTCCTCCATGGTTTCATTGGATTCTTAAAAGTGTCCAAGACCCCTAAAAGATTAGGAATACTTGTTCTAGGTCCTGGGTTTAGAAAGGAAAGGGGGAATATTTCTATTGTTGTTGTTTTGTGTGTGGTTGGACTCAGTGGGGACGTGTGTTGCTTAAGGACTAAACTGGTTTCTCTCCTGCTGCCCACACCCCTTTACAGCTCTCCTGCTCTGTAAGCTGGGGGTGCCCTGTGACCTGGTATATGGAGGCTGGCTTGGGGTCCCTCTGCATGTATTAGGCACTGGGCCACTGCATCAACACAGCAGGGACCCTTCAACCCTCACTGGGATGATTGTGTTCTCCACCCTAGGGTCTTGACTTGAGCCAAGTTCCTCATGGTTGTGGCAAGAGTCATGAAGGGCATGGTGAGGATCTGGAATTTGGCAGTTAATGTCTAGCAGCTGAACAAGAGAGCTTATGCCAATGAAAAAGCCTTCCCCTACATCGCTCCACTTGGCAGCCAGAACCATTCTGGTTGGGTTCAGATAGCAGCCTGTCTTCTGGCTTCCTGACTTGGGGAATCCAGCCTAACTTCAAAAAGGTTGAAGAGGCGAGGGCAAGCTACCAACTCTTGTTGGGCTCCTGTGGGGTGTCAGTGTGAAAGGAACAAACCATCTCAAACCTGGAAAAAGACAAAATGGTGATTGCTTACATCCTTGATCTCATGCCAGAGTCTGCTGAATAGAAGCAAGCACTTGCTACTGGCTAATCATCCATCATCTGGCACTTTCAGGAAGTCGAATATGGTCGGTGCAGTATATTTGATTAACAAGTCACAGTGAATAAAGAAGTAGACAGTTTATATCTGCTTGACGGGGTGATATGATTTAATAGCCCATAGAGATGTTAAACCTCTAACTGTTATTGTTTTTATTGCCCTGTTGAAAGTTAAAAGAGTCTTAGATCTAGCTTAAGAATTTTACTTTGGCATTCCTTTCCTGACTTTCTTTGCATGTTCTCAAATATTCTTCAAACCAGCTTTAAAATATCTCTTTTGCTGATTCTCTCATTAATGAATTAAAACAAAAATTTTGACATGGGCCCACTCTGTTTGTTGATAATTTTGTCTTTTGGCAGTAGACTTTGGGATTGCCTATCTCATTTACTTCTCATAACAACCCACTGAGAGAGATAATTACTCTTTCTGTGTTGCATATGAGGAGATTCAGAGAGGTTAAAAACCTTGACCAAATTTACTAATCTGGCAAGTGACAGAGCTGGGATTAGATCCCTCACTGTCTCCAGGCAAGAAACCCTGGTTAAGACACAATGGTCTCTTCTAGCGGGCTTCCATCCTGTGTGCAGAGGACCCAGCCTCCCTCTGCCAGCCTTTCTGGCCTCTATGTCTTTACCTCCTACAGGGTCTTTGCCATCCATGAGTGAGTAGCAAGGCACAGCAGGTACCAGAGGAACTTCCATCTTGGGCACCCCTCCTCTGTCCAGGACTTCACCAGGCATGCCTCAGGGCCTGGACTACTGTGGGTTTTTTTTTTCCTGGTGTGAGCAATCCTCTAGTCAACGATCAGAGAACAAGAATGTTGGCATTCTGATTTCCCTAAGCTTTTAGGTGTTGTCCCAGTAACAATTCTCCCTCCCTTCCAGGGTGGGGAGGCTTCTTCCAGTCTTAGGAGCTGTGGAAATTCTCAAGAGAACAATTCTCTTATTTGCAAAATCACGGTCTGAACTGCCTGCTAAGGTCAGGGCACAGGCCTTTGGCAAAAGACCTCTTTCACAGGATCTGTACCCATCCTTCTTTCAGTGGCCAGGAGCCTCCTCCCCTTCCTCCAGAATAGGCCTTGTGAGCAGCAGAAAACATGGCGCTATCCTGCAGCCAAAGCACATGTAGAGGCTCGTCATCGACCCAGCCCAGCAAAGGCTCCATCCAGGTCAGCTTGCTCAGCAGCTTGTTTGTCTGTGGCACAGTTTTTGGCAGTGCTTTCTAGAGGGAAATATCTACCCAAAATACGATGCTCTGGATTTCTTTCCTGCTTTGGTCCTAGAACCCTCCTTGATAAAGTGTATTTTTTAAGAACTAATCGTAAATATTGTACTTAATGTAGAAACGTTGGACATTTCTTTTTAAAGACAGGAAGAAGACAGGATGCTCCTGACACAGAGGGGACAATTTCCCCCCATCCCCTTTGAGTTCTTTTGGCTGGTCTAATGATTAAATTCACACAAGACAGATTGACAGGAGACAAAAAATCAAATTTAATTTGTGCGTTCAGAGGTCCCATAGAAATGGGATACAAGAAGTGACCAAGGCAAGCAGCTTTTATAGTTTTTAGAGAAGAACAATGAGTTTGTAAGTATTGAGAAGACAAAGAAACTTAGGCTTTGGTTGCTTAATTCATGAGGATCCAAAGCAGAGTTTGTTGACACAGCCTTCTTGGCCCTGAATTCCCCATCTCTGGCTATCAGGATGTCTCTCTACCTCCTGGTACACTGAGGTCATGTTTCCACAAGGGAGAAATATTTCCTGCTTTCAAGGGGAGACAGAGGATCGTCAGAGTGCCCTTTTTGCACCAGCTGTTTCTCAAGTAACTTTAGTTCCAAATAGTCAATATGCCACTGTGGCACATCTTGGGGCAGTCTGCCCTGAGCCCCCACACACCCATTACCATTTCTATTTAACATTTGTGTTGGAGGCCCTAGCCAGTGTTATAAGACAAGAAAAATAAATGAGAAGTAATGGGAGCTCTGGAGGCATTGGATGTGTGGAATAAATGAATACCCTGCAGGGCACTCTCGTTTCTGCGTTTCATTTCTCTTTCTGAATAACTGCTACTTTTGCAGTTTTTTTTGGAAAGTGCCCCAGACAAGTTGGACTAGTTCTTCCCCTGAGTCTATGAATGTCTTCACTGGAAAGCAGATTTACTTGCTGGTAACTCTTAGATTTCTCCGTAGGCTGAATGGGCTCTCCCACAACCTGCATCTGGAAAACCAGGCTTGGAGCAGGACAGATGGTACCACACACTAGGACACTGGAGACATCAGATACTCTGAGTCCCCTCCTCTAGGACAAGGTTCAGAGATTTAGAAATTCACAGTCTGAGGCAGGGACCTCAAGAATCATTTCTGAAGCACTTCCCTCTTCTGATATCTGTTCTGGGTCTCACAGAAAATTCACTTTTCAATAAATTCAAAAACCACTTTGCTTGCCTTTTTTCCTCTAGAATATTCTGCCCATCACTCTGTGCTGTTGAAGCGTTTGAAGATGTCCTATAGGAATACTTCAACTCAGCCCACCCCAGCCTTGACATTTGGTGGTCAACATCACATCCAGCCCTATCAACCACTCTTGTGACACCATCACAGCTAGAGTCTCAAAAAGCAGCTGGCTCCAATTCTTGGGCAGTCAATTGATCCATGAGATAAGAGTCTTCCACAGAACCCCCAAAGGCAACATTATTGTTTGATTAATCACTTGTTTTTTTTTTTAAATTTATATTTTTGTTGATGTCATAATAGTTTATAAGATTGTGAAGTTTTAGTTGTACATTATTGTTAGTCAGTCACCATATAAATGTGTCCCTGCAACCCTTGTGCCCATCCCCCACCTCCCTTCCCTCTGGTAACCACCAAACAGTTCTATCTTTCCATGTGTTAATCTTCCACATATGAGTGAAATCACGTGGTTTTTGTCTTTCTCTGTCTATCTTATTTCACTTAACATAATACCCTCCAGGTCCATCCATGTTGTTGCAAATGGGACAATTTTGTCTTTTTTTAATGGCTGAGTGGTACTCCATTGTGTATACATATATATATATATATATATATGTATATATATCTTCTTTATCCAGTCACCAGTTGAAGGGCACTTGGGTTTCTTCCACTTCTTGGCTATAGTGGATAATGCTGCAATGAACATAGGGGTGCATAAGTCTCTTTGGATTGTTGATTTCAGGTTCTTTGGATAACTAGCCAGTAGTGGGATAGCTGGATCATAAGGTATTTCTATTTTTAATTCTTTTGAGGAATCTCCCTACTGTTTTCCCTAGAGGCTGTGCCATTTTGTGTTCCCACCAGCAGTGAATGAGGGTTTCCTTTTCTCCACAACGTCTCCAATATTTGTTATTTTTTGTCTTGGTGATTATAGCCCTTCTAATGGGTGGAAGGTGATATCTTAGTGTTGTTTTGATTTGCATTTCCCTGATGATTAGTGGTGTTGAACATCTTTTCATGTGGCTATTGGCTATCTCTGTATCTCCCTTGGGAAAATGTCTGTTCATATCCTCTGCCCATTTTTTGATTGGGTTGTTTGCTTTTTTGTTGTTCAGTTGTGTGTGTTCTTTATATATTATGGAGATTAATATTATGTGATTTTCAAATATGTTCTCCCAGCTGGTGGGTTGTCTTTTCATTTTGATCCTGGTTTCATTTGCCTTGAAGAAGCTCTTTAGTCTGATGAAGTCCCACATGTTTTGTTTTTCTTTTGTTTCCCTCGTCCATGTAGACATGGAATTCAAAAAAATCCTTCTATGACTGATTTCAAAGAGTGTACCGCCTATATTTTCTTCCAGGAGTTTTGTAGTTTCAGATATTACCTTCAAGTTTTTGATCCATTTTGAGTTAATTTTTGTGTATGGCGAAAGAAGATGGTCTACTTTCATTCTTTTGCATGTGGCTGTCCAGTTTTCCCAATGCCATTTATTGAAGAGACTGTCCTTTCTCCATTGTATGTTCTTAGCTCCTTTGTTGAAGATTAGCTGTCCATAGATGTGTGGTTTTATTTCTGGGCTCTCAATTCTGTTCTATTGATCTGTGTGTCTGTTTTTATACCAGTACCATGCTGTTTTGATTATTATGGCTTTGTAGTATATTTTGAAGTCAGGGATTGTGATACCTCTAGCTTTGTTCTTTTTTCTCAGGGTTACTCTGGTTATTCAGGGTCTTTTGTTGCCCCATACGAATTTTAGTATTCTTTGTTCTATTTCCGTGAAGAATGTCTTCGGGATTCTGATTGGAATTGCACTTACTCTGTAGATTGCTTTAGGTAATATGGACATTTTAACTATGTTTATTCTTCCAACCCATGTGCATGGGATATCTTTCCATTTCTTTATGTCACCATCGATTTCTTTCAATAATGTCTTATAGTTTTCATTGTATAGGCCTTTCACATCCTTGGTTAAGTTTATTTGTAGATGTTTTATTCTTTTTGTTGTGATTGTAAATGGGATTGTCTTTTTGAGTTCTCTCTCTGTTAGTTCATTATTAGAGTATAGAAATGCAACTGATTTTTGTAAGTTGATTTTCTACCCTGCAATTTTCCTGTAGTTGTTGATTATTTCTAATATTTTTCCGATGGATTCTTTAGGGTTTTCTATATATAAAATCACATCATCTGCAAACAGCAGGAGTTTCACTTCTTCATTGAATATTTGGATTCCTTTTTCTTGCCTAATTGCTCTGGCCAAAACCTCCAGTACTACGTTGAATAAGAGTGGCAAGAGTGGGCACACTTGTCTTGTTCCTGTTCTCAGAAGGATGGTTTTCAGTTTTTCCCCATTGAGTATGTTGTTGTCTGTGGGTTTGTCTTATATGACCTTTATTATGTTGAGGTACTTTCCTTCTATACCCATTTTGTTGCAAGTTTTTGTCACAAATGGATGTTGGATTTGTCAAATGTCTTCTCTGCAACTATTGGGATGATAATGTGTTTTTTTTTTGTGTGTGAGGAAGATCAGCTCTGAGCTAACATCCATGCCAATCCTCCTCTTTTTGCTGAGGAAGACTGGCCCTGGGCTAACATCCGTGCCCATATTCCTCTACTTTATATGGGACACCACCACAGCATGGCCTGACAAATGGTGCATCAGTGCACGCCCGGGATCCGAACCCAGACTGCCAGCAGCGGAGCATGCGCACTTAACTGCTACACCATGGGGCCAGCCCTGATCGTGTGGTTTTTATTCCTCGTTTTGTTAATGTGGTGTATCACATTGATTGATTTGCAGATGTTGAACCATCCCTGTGTCCCTGGTATAAATCCCATTTGATCATGGTGTAAGATCTCTCTCTCTTTTGTTTTTTGTGAGGAAGATCAGCCCTGAGCTAACATCTATGCTAATCCTCCTCTTTTTGCTGAGGAAGACTGGCTCTGAGCTAACATCTCTTTCCAGTCCTCCTCCTTTTTTTCCCCCCAAAACCTCAGTAGATTGTTGTACGTCATAGTTGCACATCCTTCTAGTTGCTGTATGTGGGATGCAGCCTCAGCATGGCCAGAGAAGTGGTGTGTCGGTGAGCACCCGGGATCCGAACCCCGGGCCACCAGTAGTGGAGTGCGCGCACTTAACCACTAAGCCACGGGGTCGGCCCAAGATCTTTTTAATGTATTGCTGTATTCGGTTTGCCAATATTTTGTTGAGGATTTTTGCATCTATGTTCTTCAGCAATATTGGCCTATAGTTTTCCTTCTTAGTATTGTCTTTGCCTGGCTTTGGTATCAGGGTGATGTTGGCCTCATAGAATGTGTTAGGAAGTGTTCCATCTTCCTCTATTTTTTGGAATAGTTTGAGAAGGATAGGTATTAAATCTTCTTTGAATGTTTGCTAAAATTCTCCAGAGAAGCCATCTGGTCCTGGACTTTTATTTTTTGGGAGGTTTTTGATTACTGTTTCAATCTCTTTACTTGTGATTGGTCTATTCAGATTCTCTATTTCTTCTTGATTCAGTTTTGGGAGCTTGTATGAGTCTAAGAATTTATCTATTTCTTCTAGATTGTCCAATATGTTGGTATATAGTTTTTCATAGTATTCTCTTATAATCCTTTGTATTTCTGTGGTATCGGTTGTCATTTCACCTCTTTCATTTCTAATTTTATTTATCTGAGTCTTCTCTCTATTTTTCTTGGTGAGTCCGGCTAAGAGTTTGTCAATTTTGTTTATCTTCTCAATGAACCAGCTCTTTGTTTCATTTACCCTTTTTACTGTTTTTTTTTTCAATTTCATTTATTTCTGCTCTAATCTTTATTATTTCCCTCCTTATGCTGACTTTAGGCTTTGTTTGTTCTTCTTTTTCTAATTTTGTCAGGTGTAGCTTAAGGTTGCTTATTTGATATTTTTCTTGTTTGTTAAGATGGGCCTGTATTGCTACGAGTTTCCCTCTCAGGACCATTTTTGCTGCATCCCATATGAGTTGGTATGGCGTGTTTTCATTTTCATTTGTCTCCAGATGTTTTTTGATTTCTCCTTTAATTTCCTCAATGACCCACTGGTTGTTCTGTAGCATGTTGTTTAGTCTCTAGGTCTTTGTCACTTTCCCAGTTTCCTTTGTGTAGTTGATTTGTAGTTTCATAGCATTATGGTCGGAAAAGATGCTTGTTAAGATTTCAATCTTCTTAAATTTTTAGAGGTTTGCCTTGTTTCCCAACATATGGTCTATCCTTGAGAAAGTTCCATGTGTGCTTGAGAAGAATGTGTAATCTGCTGTGTTTAGGTGGAGTGCTCTATATATACCTATTATGTCCACCTCATCTAATTTTTCATCTGAATCCACTATTTCCTTATTGGTTTTCTGTCTGGGTGATCTATTCATTGATGTAAGTGGGGTGTTAAGATCCCCTACTATTATTGTGTTGTTGTTAATATCTCCTTTCAGGTTTGTTAGTAGTTGCTTTATGTACTTTGGTGCTCCTGTGTTGGGTGCATATATATATTTATAAGTGATATGTCTTCTTGGTGGAGTGTCCCTTTTATCACTATATATTGTCCCTCTTTGTCTCTCATTACCTGTTTTATCTTGAAGTCTACTTTGCCTTACATAATTATGGCAACACCTGCTTTCTTTTCTTTGCCATTAGCTTGAAGTATTGTCTTCCATCCTTTCACTCTGAGCCTGTGTTTGTCTTTAGAGCTGAGATGTGTTTTCTGGAGGCAGCATATTGTTGGATCTTGTTTTTTAATCCATCCACCCACTCTGGGTCTTCTGATTGGAGAACTCAATCCATTTACATTTAGAGTGATTATTGATATATGAGGGCTTAATGTTGCTATTTTATTGCTCATTATCCAGTTCTTTTGCATTTTCTTTGTTTCTCAACCCATGTGGTTCAGACTACCAATTCAGTTTGGTAGTTCTGTATGATGGTTTTCTTAGTTCTCTCTTTATTTATCATCTCCGTCTCTCTTCTGATTATTTGTTTAGTGGTTACCATGAGGTTTGTATAATAAATCTCATAGATGAGATAGTCCATTTTCTGATGGCCTCTTATTTCCTCTAAGTTGATTCCATTGCTTTCTTCTTCCTCTTCTAAGTTATTATTGTCACAACTTATTCTGTCTTGTGTTGTGAGTTTGTGTTTAAAGTGGTGAGATTATATTTATTTTTGGTGTCTTCCTTCTCTTAATCTCTGATGTTATAATTAAGTGTTTGCTAACCTATTCTGATACAGAGCTGGATTTTTTCTGATTTTGTCTACCTATTTTTCTCCTTGCTCAAAGCTTTGTATTCCCTTTCTCTTTTTTTCTTTTTTCCAAGCATTAGGGCTTTCTTGAGCATTTCTTGTAGTGGGTGTCTTGTGGCAATGAACTCCCTTAGCTTTTGTTTATCTGGGATAGTTGTTATTTCTCCATTGTATCTGAAGGATATTTTCACTGGATAGTATTCTTGGCTAAAAGTTTTTGTCTTTCAGAATTTTGAATATATCATTCCACTCTCTCCTAGCCTGTAAAGTTTCTGCTGAGAAATCTGCTGAAAGCCTAATTGGAATTCCTTTGTATGTTATTTTTTTTGTCTTGCTGCCCTTAATATTTTTTCTTTGTCATTGACTTATGCCAGCTTTACCACTATAAGCCCTTGGAGAGGATCTTTTTTTCTTGATATATTTGGGAGATCTACTGACTTCATTCACTTGTATTTCCAGCTCCTTCCCCAGGTTTGGGAAGTTCTCATCTATTATTTCTTTGAACAAGCTGTCTGCTCCTTTTTCCATCTCTTCTCCCTCTGGAGTACCTATAACCCTTATGTAGCAGTTCCTAATTGAGTCAGATATCTCTCAGAGAATTTCTTCATTTCTTTTTAGTCTTAGTTCTCTCTCCTCCTCCATTTGAAGCATTTCTGCTTTCCTATCCTCAATAATGCTAATTCTTTCCTCCATATTATCAGCTATGTTCTTTACAGATTACAGATTTTTCTTCATCTCTCCCATTGTGTTTTTCATGTCCAACATTTCTGATTGGCTTTTCTTTATAGTTTCAATTTCTTTTGTGAAGAAGCTCTTGATTTCATTAAATTGTCTGTCTGTATTTTATTGTAATTCGTTGAGCTTTCTTATGTTATCTATTTTGAATTTCTCTTCTCTGTCGTTTAGGTTGTAGATTTCTGTGCCTTCAGGGTTGGTTTCTGGGTGCTTGTCATCTCCCTTCTGTTCTGGAGATTTAATATATTTTTGCATGGTCCTTAGGAGTGTGGACTTATTTTTCCTCATCCTGAAAATATCTGGTTGCACCTGCTGCCACTAGGTGGAGGTCAAGAGCTGTGTATTCTGAGCCCACTGCAATCTGTGGGTGCTCTTGCCAACCAGGTGAGCTGAAGTGTGGCTGAGCTGAAGCAGTTGAGGCTGAGGGATGGCTGAGCTGAAGTGCTGGGCGGGCGGAAAGGGGTACTGACTTTCACCTACCGGATCCCAGGGGCTTCTTGCTCTTCCCTCACTATCTGACTTCCTGGGGTGCTAAATTGATGAAGACACCCATGCAACAGTTCTGTTCCCTTCATGAGGGAGTTACCCACGAGCTGTGAGGGAACTTGGAGAGCAATGGTTTTCAGGTGGAGGACCATCCCTCTCCCATCTCTCTGAGAGCCGTGTGGTCTCGATCTCAGGGTTGCTGTCATTGGGGAAGGAAAGGAGTTCTCCTTATGTCCTTCCACTTCCTCTGGGGGTTCCAGCACCTCCGTCTTCAGATGTAAAGCTACGTGGGTCTCTCAACATCTTTTGTGTTGTGTGAATGTCCTCTGTTGGTACATGAATGTCCTTTTTGTCATATCTTAGAGGGGAGAGTTTAAGGGGGAAAGCTCACTCCACCGTGATGCTAATGTCACTCTCCCTGCTTTTTTGTCTTTTTTTTTTTTCCTGCAGGGAATTATTTGCCTTGAGCTAACATCTGTTGCCAATCTTCCTCTTGTTTTTTTTGCTCCCCAAGACCCAGTACATGGTTGTACATGCTAGTTGTAAGTCGTTCTAGTTCTTGTATGTGAGCCACCACCACACCATGGCAACTGACAGACAGGTGGTGTGGTTCTGCGACCAGGAAGCAAACCTGGGTGGCTGAAGTGGTGATCACCTAACTTTAACCACTTGGCCATAAGGGCTGGCTCAGTTATGTGTTTTTTATTTTCCCAGTTAGTTGCTCAAGCTCCCACATCTCCTATTAGGAGGATGCCTGCTACCTCCTTCCTAAGCCAAGGGCTCCCTCAGGCCAGTGGGGGTCTGGGGATCAATTCTGCTCTCATGAACTGGAGGACAGACAGTAGCGGTTGCCTCTGTTTGCTATAGGACTGATGTTGAAGACCATCCACACAATTCTGTAGAGGATACTTGTCCATCCAGCTGCTGGGATGCCTCTATAAAGCCCAGGCTCAGCGGTGCTCTGTGGTGGGAACAAGTTCTGCTCTTTTGAGTTCCTACTCTGATGCTCAGGACTTGTTACCCAAAATACACAGAAGGCTGGGTCTGGAAGAGTTTCCATCAGCAGCTCTTACTCTCCCTGTGCCTCCTTTGTTACTGGATGGTCTCCCCTTTCCCTCACGGTAATTTGACTTCAGGAAACTTTTACTGCTCGTGGATCCAGGTGGGCCAATATGTCTCTCTTACATCATCTATCCAGGAGATTTCTTTCCCCCCAATTGGCCAACAGCACTGCTGACTGCACACTGGGGGTCAGAGGGCAGGCATCTCAACACCACTGCCCAACAGAGGAACACAGAACTGCTTCAAGATAGCTCTCTGCCTCGCCTACTCTGAAAAACTTGCTGCAATTCTCTCACCAACAAAACCATTCCCAGCTGGTCAAGCATCTGCCAGTAGATGGTCTCTGTTATAAACCTTCCTTGCCCCAAAATGTCTATGGAGTCCTTTAGAAAAACAGAAACCTCTCCCACCAAAATAGCTTTATTGAGATATAGTTCACATACCACACAATTCATCCAGTTAAAGTGTTATACAGTCCTTTTAAGATGATAATTGACTCTTTCCAAAGTCTGTTCTGCAAGAGCAAGGAAGGTGTGCCTTCCTGGAGACCAGCTCACTGTGAGGTTGGATTCTCCTGGGGCACCCCAGGAACCAGGCAGGGAGCCTGAATGAGAGTGGATTTCCTGCCACCCCCTTCAGGGAACTAATTGCTTACATTGATACACCAACCCCAACACCTGCCACTCAGTCTAGTGGCATCTCTGATGGTCCCATCCACCCTAGGGGTGAATAGCTCCTGTTTTAAGCTTTAAGCCAGTGGTGTGGTGATTTGGATTTGGACACAGCGTGGGCTGGTACCCAGACCAAGTTTTTACCCACAAGTTCTCATCTGCAAGGTGATAGGCTTCCCCAGTTCTGGGGCTCCTGCAGGCTGAGAAGGGGCTGCCATTGTTCTCTACCTAGGAAACTCTCTCCCTCTCTTCATTCTTGGTGGTAGGATGCGAGCTGTGGGAGCAGAGTTCCTTTTGCATGGCCATGGGAGAGGTGTCTGGCCGTGTCTCCCCGTCCTGATTTTTTAACCACCTTCCGCTAGTGTTTCTGCAGCTGGGGGCAGGCAGTTAATACCCTTAAATTAACTAAGCTGAATCCTTGTGGGGTGGGGAGCTCCGCGCTTTCATCTCCTGTGGGCATTAGCCTTAATTTCTGGAATGCTAAGGCAGATATACAGAATGGGGTCAAGTCACCAGAAAATGGCCATCTTTCCCACAGGTCAGGTGAAAGGATGGCTATTTTTATTTTCCCAAGGATCTTAGAGGTTATCTCAGACACAGCCCCTTCCCCAGACCCAAACTTTAGAAGTTCCCAATGGATAGATGCTCTGATTAGAACTCATAGTCCCCGGTGGTGCCTTGGTTTGTACAGAGCCCTTAGCCAGTCTCTCAAATGAGAAATGTCCTTGTTTCTTTTCCCACTTGCTATGGATCAGTGCATTCTCCCTTCTGGAATTAGCCTCAATGACTCCAAGAGAGTTGGAATCCCTCTGCACCAAACCCTTTGTGAAGGTGGCCCTGCCATGACTTGGCCTGCCTCATGCACCGTTGGGTCTGACACCTTCTCCAGGAGCTTGCTGGAGCACAGGATCTGTCAGCATTAGTCGTCTTCCCAGGTTTCTAGGAATCCCACGGGGGCCACATAACTCTTCATAGCTCCAAGCACACATTGTGTGGCCTCTGCTTCTCCACCATGATGATGGAGGCTTTCTCTACATGAAGCCCATGAAGGTCCTGTGGGCCATCTCATGACCTCCTTCATCTCTGCATTTCTCTGATGTCTGCCACTCTCACAATTTTCAGCCAAGTTCCCAGTCCTGCCTGGAATGCCTGCTCCCCAAGGCTATACCTGTCAAATCGTGTCAACCACATCCCTCCTGGAACCTCACTGGCCCCAAAGTCTCCCCTGGGAGTTGGTTCTGAGCTATAGGGTGTTGTCATTCCCAGTGCACTCCTGGCCCAGGTGGTGGGGCAGCCCTTTCTTGTCCAGGAAGAGGTTCAGTGTCTGAAGAAATTCAGAGTCTGAGGTAGAGACGCTAACAAATCATTTTGGAACCACACCTGACTCCTCTGCCTGCCTGCCTAGCGCTTTCAGAGAATTAGACTTTTTAACAATCAAAAATTTTTTAATTTCCCTTCTCTGCTTTCTGGAAAATACTGGATATGTCCATTATCTGTCTTGGCTTGCTCAGGGAGGGCAGGGGTTGGGGTGGAGGGGAAGTGAACTAACCAACCAGCTTCCTCACAAACCAGCTGCAGGCCCTGGCCAGGAATTTCACAAAGTGGCAAAAGGAGCTATGTAACATTTCCTGTTCTGACCTAGTCCCCTTCCTGCCGGTGACAGCCCAGCTCAAGGTTACCACACTGCTCATCTGTGAAGCAACCTTCCGGTGAGAGGGCTTAGTGTCCTGGCAGGGGCAGCCTATAAATGCAGGGCCTGCACCGCGCTGTCAAACCTCTCTGTGTGGCTCCTTGGCGTGGGTAAGTGTAGCTGCCAGCTACCCAGGGCAGGAGCCGACCTGCCCGCTTTCTGTACTCCCCCACCATGTTCCTTTCAAACAATCCTCCTCTTGGAAGCCCTTCCTGATTGACTTGCCCACTCTAAAGCTTCCTTCACATTTTCTTAGGTCATGTTCTCCTGGAGCCTTCTGTCCTCAAATGCTCTGCTTTCGACTTTCTCCTGATATTCTATAAACCATTCTCCATGTGTGGGAGATGGTTGTCTCCCAGCTCAGTTGCAGGCCATGCTTTCTTTTTATTCTGTGTTGCCCCCTTTATTCCTGCCAGCAGCCAGCGGGAGGTGTCATGGAAGCTTGAGAGCCTTTTCTTCTAAGCACCTGAACCCTTGCTTCTCCATCCTCAGACAGAGTGCAGGAATATGGCGGAATTGTCCCAGATGGAGAGGAGCATAGAGACTATCATCAACGTCTTCCACCAGTATTCTGTGCGGCTGGGGCACCCGGACACCCTGAACCAGAAAGAATTCAAACAGCTGGTGCAAAAAGAGCTGGCAAACTTCCTCCAGGTAGGGCTGGATTCCTGTCAGGCCTGACCCAGCCTGGCAAGAGTCTGGGCTAAGGATGAAAGATGGGGTGCAGTCTGCAATTGTTGAGGAGAAAATTCTAGCTCCTTCAATGTACCCTCCAGAGGCAGCGGGAGCCCTGTTACTGGAGGTGTTCCAAGTCAGATGGCCTGAGAGAGTCAGGAAAAGACTGACTGACCGAACGTGTGCTGTGTGCCAGTAAAGGGCATGTAGTGGCGAACAGAGTCCCACTGTCCCAACAGGAGAGACACACAGCAAAGATGTTGACCAATAAAGAGCACAGAGAAATCCAATGTCAACAATTGTCCAAAAGAAAACAAGTGAGGGCAATGTGGGTGACTTGGGCTGGATCGGGAGAGGTTACTCATTAGATGGACAGGAAGGGCCCTGCTGAGGAGATGATATTTGAGTTGAGATGAGACGTTGAAGAGGGAAGAAACTGGGGATGACCTTTGGCAGAAGCCAAGAAGACTCCAAGCCTCAGATGGGACGTGAAGGAGAAACCTGAGATGGCTTTCTAATCCTAAGGGTCTATGGTAGGAATCGTGTCCCTAGGGGAAGCACCCAGCCCAACATTGCATGTGCTAAGCTCTCAGTACCACGTGAGTTTATTTCCCTGGTCTGAAAATGATTAGGCAGTTCTAGGACAAAGGAGGATTAGTTCCACAGGATCTTTTAGTTTTCTTCCTAAATGTGGGGACTTTGGGGAATCAGAGGCCTGGATAAGAAGGGTAGGACATTGGTTCCCAGTCTCAGTTCCGATCCTGGAGCTGCTGGCCAGCCTGGAGCCCCTCCTCATCTTGGAAAGGTGGAGAAGTGCAGGAGTAGGAGGTATTAGGGATGCTAACAGCTCCCCATAGCGGTGGATCTCAGCAAGATGGACACTGGCTCAGGGCAGATGAGAGGGTACAGCCAAGAGGTTGTGTGGGCAAGGCTTTTCTCCGTGTGACCCATATGCTCACACCAAGCCCCTACGTCCTCTACCAGAAGCAGAGTGATAGGCCAGAGGGGAAGCTGGGACCTGGGCCATGGGCTGCTCAGGAGTGAATTCTCTTCCTGGGCGGCGATGGCTGAAGTGCAGGAAAGCAGACCGTGGTGAAGTGCTGCAGGAGCCGGAAGGGCTGGGAGATGAGCTGGGCACCCCATGTTCTGAGGAGGGGACTTAGCTGAGGTGCCCCCACCAGTGGGTGGCAGAGCCAGAACCAACTGGAGCTCCCTTCTGCCACGCCTGGATCCTTCACCTCACCTCACATCACCCTTGCATACTTTATCAGTCCCTTTGGGGTCCACGCAGCACCCACACTGCTCTCTGTCCCCACACGAGATCAGAACCTGCTTGTTTTCCTCAGGTACTTCCCACGGTGCAGGTAGACGTGAGTGTCACTAATTAGTGACCCCGAGAGGGCAGGGAGAGGAGGGAACCGAGTGGACAGGAGTGGAGGGAAGGGGACAAGACTGCGCTCTGAGTTGGATCAGAATGTGCATTAGCATTCTCTGCTCCCAAGACCCGTCCGTCTGCAAAAGCTCATGACCCTTTCCAAGACAGTTTCTTCAATCTTCCTTAAGGAAGGTGCCAAGTCTCCTGTTAATATTGTCATGAGGACCCAATGAGGTGACATTTCTATATTTACTGATTGTGTGACCTCGGGCAAGTCACTTGACCTCAGTGTCTCTTCTGCAAATTGGGAGAATCACAGCTCCTGTATTGTCTGCGTGATGAGTGGGAAAGTGTCTGGCACACGCTCAGCATCTGCTACACTGTGGGAACTCAGCCATGGTCATTTTTAATTTTTGAATTGAGGTTCCGGTGCCAGGTGTCCCTGTGCCTTTGCCATTGGGTCATTTGCTGTGTTTTGTGTCCCCAGCCCTGGTCATGCCCTGCCCTGACTGTCCTGTCGCCCCCTCCCACAGAATAAGAAGAAGGATGAGAGAGCCGTAAATCGTATCTTGGAGGACCTGGACACAAATGAAGACAAGGAGCTGAACTTCGAGGAGTTCATCACCCTGGTGGCCCGGCTGACGGAAGCCTCTCATGAGACGATGCATGAGAATGCCCCTGATCCATATCACCACAGCCATGGGCCAGGCCTTGGGGAGGGTGGCCACTGCCATAGCCATGGTGGCCATGGCCATAGTCACTAATCAGGCAGCCCGGCCGCCTTGCCCTTTCTCCACTAGGGACACAGTGCTGTGTGCCACACTGCATGAGCTGTGGGCCTGGGGGATGGGGGATGAAATAAAGTCTTCCTCCAAGGCGGTGCTCTGTGTGCTTCTTCCACCACTCCCTACCCAACCTGTCCTTCCGGGAGGTCTGGGCATTAGACAGCCCTGCCCCTTAACTGGGGCTCAACCATTTCACTGGGTAATAACAAATGAGAAGCAGTGATAATGTGGGTCTATTCGGAGCCCCATGGGCTCACCTCCCTGACTGTTTCCTCACCTCTGACTTCAGGCCCCACTGCTCAGGTCCCAATCCCCTGCCTCAGCTCAGGACAACCTGTCCAGCCTGTCAAATTTGCTCTTGTCACCATAGAAAGCAAAAGGGGTTTATCCCTTTCCCTCCACATTCCAGCACCCCCTGACCCAGCCCCAACCCCCTCTTCACCCAGGATGTCCACACAACCCTCTCTCTCCTAGTAGAATCTTATTCCTCTGGAGGTCTTCCAGAAGTGCACCTAGACAGGGCTGTGTCTGAGGAGCAATACTGGAGTCTGGGCAGTGTGAACAGGGACATATTGGGTGTGTATACCCACAAGTACAGTTCCGTATCCACAGGAGCAGTTGGGTATCTCTTAACCAACCTAGCACACTCACCATGGATACCGGGGCAGGTGCACATATGGATGAAGGTTGGGGAGTCTGGCCCCAGCGCCCAGCCCCAGCAGGATGGGAGAGTGAGAAGAGCACCTGCCTGCCCCTTAGAAGAAGGAGCTCCAATCCTGCTCCACAGCTACAAGGCTCAGCCACCACATGAGGAGGTGGGACTCTGGGTCCAGAGAGCCTTTCTGGCCTAAAGATTCTGATTCTAAGCCTTGAGGGGAAGCTGACTTCTCTGGGTGACTGAGGTTCCTCCTGTCCCTGGTCAGTAGCTGAGAGCTGAGGCCAGCAGGGACACCTGCTCCTCTCTGCAAAACCTATAGCCGGGCCTGGCTCCCTGCTTCTCACAGAGGCTGCTGCTCCCGCCTCAAGCAGCCTCCAGACCCAACCACTCATTTCAGAGACATCCAGGTGACTCCTATGCCATCTCTCTCTGCCCTCAGGCCTGAGAGCATCACCATAAAGTCCCACTCTCAGGTTATCACCAGGCTGGAGTGGGCCTTCCAAAAACCAGAGCCAAATCAGGGGTGTCTGCCTTGCCCTGTGCTTGCAGCAGAGAGAAGACTCTGACAGAATTAGGATTTGGGGGAGACAGAAAAATACTGACAATCATCCAGCCCCTATGTTACAAATGAAGAAAACCAGGCAGAGAGTGGAGAAGGAGTCCAGAGTCATATGGGGTAGAGCTGGTCAAGATAACGTGTAGAGAAAAGGGCCGTGAACCCCATCTTCTCCATGGGCTGGATCTCCAGCTCCTTCTCTGGTTCTGAACACGAAGAAAGGAGCAGCCAGGTCAGATTTTGGCTCTCCCACACCGCCTGGCTGTAGCCCGGTCCCCAGGCTGCATGCAGTGGACCATATGGGGCGCTGCTCTAAGGTCCCAGGGCCTCTGCTGTGGGTACACGGATTTATGGCTCCCACTTGAGGGCGTAAGGGTGTTTCCAAGAACCACTCCAGGCTGGGAGCTTGGGGAGCAGAGTTTAGAAGCCCCCTAGCCTGTCCCTGTCTGACATGACTACACAACAGCTGAGGAGACTCACCTTCCGACGTCCCTGTCCCCTGCTCTCCTGTCCCAGGAGGGGTTGCCCCTTATGAATGCATCTTGGTAGAGGGGAAAGAAAACTGACCTGGGAGTGGGGAGTCTGGGTTCTATCAGTGGCCTCACCGGGACTAGATGCTCCAGTACAGTGGGGTAGGGTAGGCTCCTCTCACCCCCCTACACACTGTTACTTATCACAATGTGCCGTAAATATGTTTGTGACTCTTCCTGCTCACTAGACTGTGAACTCTGTGAGAGCAATGTCCGTGGCACCTGTCTTTTCTCTATTTTTTTCCCAGCACCTAGGGGAGTGGCTGATACATCATAGGTTCTCAACAATATTGCCTGTACCAATGCTCTAAAGTCTCCCTCATGCTCCATGCTCTCTTGTCGGGGGAAGGTGTGGAGAAAAGAGGGAGGAGGAGGCTGGGGTTAAAACCAGCAGATGGAAGGTTTCTGGATATCATCATGGGATCTCAAACTGGAGGTAGGAGCAGCGAGGTGATGGGAAATTTAGAGCCCTCTCCCACGGTTTATCCAGTCACCCCGGCCTTTATCTGTTGCACATAGAAGTTTCCATTTGAAGAAAAGTGTCTGTCTTGAAAAAAGTTTGAAAACTGTTTATTTAACCCAAACTGCCCCACACCTGTGATTGAGTGATTCTCCACACCATCACTCTCAAGTGGTTGGCCCAGCCGTGCCTGAACTCTTCCAGGAAAAGGAGTTTCCTCCTTTGGCTCCGACGCTTAGAAAGTCCTTCGTTACACTGAGCCAAAATCTGTCTCCATGCACCTGCTGAGCATTAATCCTAGATTCCTCCCACATCCGTGGCCACAAAATAAATCTAACCCCTTCCCTTCAGGCAACCACCAATCCACTTCTTCAGAACACTTTCCCTAAATCACTTCCAGGCTTTCTCCAGCCTCTGCATTTTTGCGCCAGGAATGCTGTCCCCACCCTGGGGTTTCTCGTATGCCCCTTAGGACCATGACGGCCCAGAGCCTTTGTCGTTGCCTCCAAGAAGACTACTGTGACCATCTACCTTCTCCAAGTACGTAGGGTCTTGGTCCTCCAGGCCCATAGAGCTCTATGAACTCAGACCACTGCACTTCCAATACAGAATTGTGATCCCTTATCTGCAAGTCTGACAATGGCCCTGAAGGCAGGACTCTGGTTGATCTGCCCCGTATCCCCAGGTGCCAGCATGGAACAGGTTCTCAGAGAGCTTTAGGGATGAGGAGTGAAGGTGGGTGATCCTAGGACACTATGGAGCTGGAGGGTGAGATTGGAGCCTGTGGAGAGAGTGTGAGGTGGGGACAATTTTGGGCATTAGGAGTGTGCCCACAGTCTAGCCACCTGGAGGCTGGGAGAGGGCGGAGCAGCTGAGCAGCAGAATGACAGGGGACAGAGATTCTGAGATGCCAAGAGTTCTCCTTTTGCCTTCTCCTTGCTGGCTCAATCCCAGAGTAGGAGGTTGTTCTAGGGCCCAGGGAAAGATCTGACAGCAAGCCACTCTTACAGAGCCCTGTGGGATCTCTTTAAACATAGTGCAAGAGAGCTAGTCAAGGTGACCTAACCCCTGCCATCTCATTAACCCCTTCCGTTCCAAAAACCTGGTTCTGTTGAGTAGAGGGGAGCTGACTCCACCCTCAGGTAAAGAAGGAGAGTGTCAGTGTCAAGGTGAGGATTTCCTCTCCAAGTGAGGATTGGCGAGTACCTCTATGATTCATGAGTCCTTTTAGAAACAAGAACTTTGGGGGTTTCCCTGGCATTGTGGTGACTAAAGAACAGAGATCCTGTGGTCAGACACCTGCTTCCCAGTTCCTAGAAGGGGAGTTGCTCTCCTTAGAGGTGGAACATGAACTTCTGGATGCCTTTCTGGGAGGATGAGGAAGCACATGCACAGCCAGAGCTGCCAGACTCTGCCCAACACTTCACAAAGCTCTGACTGTGTCCTGCGGCCTGGGTGATGTGAGATGCTTCCAGAATAGGGGGAGAGATGGATGCTCTAGTCATTCACCTGTTTGTCCACTCATTCACTCATTCAATAGACATTCATTGTGGACTTACTGTATGTTGGGAGCTATAGAATGCCCCGAGGGGCACCCAGGCTCTACTAAATCAGGCTCTACTCTGTTATTAAGGATCTTCCAGGCCTGCAGGGCAGACAAGACGGATCCTCAGATGATTCTAATATGGAAAATGAAAGCCCAGAGAGGGGTTAAGGGTGGTGGGACTTTCAGGTGGGAAGGCTGTCCTTCAGCTGGGCTGTATCCTGGAGGGGCGAACATTCTAGCCACATCAAGGCTGGTGGTGCTGGCACCCCAGCGTCAAAATGCAGGTGCTTCAGAAAGAGGAGGGCACATGTGCAAAGGCCTGGAGGTGGGCAGATGTGGAGTTTGAGCAGGATGAGGAGCCCTGGGGGTGTTTGAGGGGGAGGTGGGAGACACAGAGGAGAGCAGGGCAGATAGCAGGCCAATGAGTGTACACTTTCCACAGGAGAGAGGAGGGCAGAAGCGGTGGAGCTTTTAGGGAGGAAAATGATATAACCACACTTGTGTTTTAGAAAAGTCTCTGTATCAGTGGTCTGTGGGATGGATTTGTGGTGGGACTGAAACCCCGGGACGTGGTAGGAGGCTGCTGCCATAGTCCAGGCGAGAGCTGGAGAGAGCCCAGGTGGCGCTTCCCAGGGAAGATGAATGCAGCCAGGATCTCAAGGTGCCCCAGGCCCATCTCAACTGGCAGCCATGTCCTGCAACCCCTACAGCATAGAGAAGACAATTCTGTGATGTTTCCCTGAGAAAGGCCTCAGTGTTCACCAGCCCTGTGAAGCAATCTTGACACAAGCCCTGCTCTGAAGTCAACTCCAGATTCCATCCTCAATACCATGCCTCCCCTCCCAGTAGTTGTGAAAACTTATATTTTAGAAAGCCCTGTGTCATGGATTTGACTTTCCTATTATCAAAGTGACTACAGGACTCAAACAATGGGCTCTTAAGTCCTGTTGTCTCTGGGCCTGAAGCAATTTCTCTATCCCCAGACTCCAGTCAGCCCCATGGCCCTGTGGACCCAACCTCTGCCTTCAGAGATCCCCCCAAACACAGGAGACAGGGAGACCGAGCATCTGGGAGGCCTGGCTGGCCTCTTCTTGTGAGTGCCCCCAGGTTTTCCCTTTTCTCTTTGAGGTTTCCCATTTTGCCCATGTTCCCAGAATTGTCACATGCAGAGTGTACAGTGAGGGAGGTGGTTGTTCACAAATCTGAGGTGAGGAGAGGAGGAGGGAGGCCTGGTGGCAGTCACAGCAGGGGAAGCAGGATTCTGCCATGCCGCCTTGGGCAGTGCCTGCCCAGTTCTGGTCTATTCCCTTGCTCAGCGCTCCTTGCCTCTCTCCCCTTTCCGTATGGATTTGAGCCCCCCTACCTGCCTTTCCTACATTATCTCTGAGTCTATCCCTCCCTTGCTGCCCTCTGCCCTCCTGGTCTCAGTGGTGAGGTGCCTCCTCAATTAGCTGGGTCGTTCCAGGGAGGGGAATGCCTTTGAGAAGTAACTTGGGTCACATCTAACCAGGGATGACTCCTCCAAAAGAGAAGATGCTCCGCTTTCCAGGTGCCAGTTAATAATGGAATGAGAAAATTCCACGGGGAAAATAGTAGAAGGGCTAAGGGTATTGTGTCTGGAAAAGAGAAGCAGGGGGTCATGACGACTGCCTTCAAATATGGCCGAGGTCTAGGGAGAGGAGTCCCCTCCACAGGAAGGCCTCCCAACCTCTCTACTGTAAGCGAGCATAAGTGAGGCCATCTTGTTACGTTAAATGGCCCCAGCCCCTCCTCTGTGTGGCTACTCACTACTCTGCACGCACTCTAAAAAAATTCACATGCTCTGCTGATTTATGGCCTCTGCTTACCAATGTACTCAGTGATAGATTGATAAATTAAAACTTGTTCTATGAGTTTCTCTCCAGGAACAGGCTGACCACAGGTGGGAAACACACCAACAAGGCATCGATCACAGCTGAGAAGGAATGGAACAATGTGATGCCTGGAGCCCATCACACGTGGTGACCAACATCCCTGGACCCCCTCCTCACTGCCCATTTTCTCAACACAACTGCTTCAAGATTTTGTAATCATAAGAGAGATGGTTTTTTGAGACATTAGTCTGCCATCTTCCTGGTTATGCTGGCTAATCAAATTAAAACTTCCTTTCTCAATCCCTAACTTGCTGTGATTGATTGGCTCAGACTGAGGTGAGCAGAGTGAGCCCATTGCTTGGTATCACTGTGAGGGCTCATCTGCTGCCCACCTGGGCCTCCCACCCTCCCCACCACCACCAGCATCTTACTTGCATTTTATATCAGCTGTTCATTCCCTCAGTTATGAAACAGTAACTCAATTCAACTCAACCAACATGAGTCAGGTGCTCATTCAGTTGGCAAATATTCTTTGAGGACCAAGTGCGTACAGGGCACTGTCACAGGTGCTGGACCAACAAGACACAGCAAGTCCTTGCTCTCTGGGAGCTTACATCTAGGGCAGAGTCAGACAAGAAACAGGCCAAGGAATGAAAAACAGATAATTTCAGATGGTGATGAGTTCCTCAAAGAAAATGAATGAGAAGACATGAAGCAGTGACTGCTAGGTGAGGTGGGGAACCAGACAGGGCCTCCCCAGGAGTTACCAATTGAAATGGCTCTGAAGGACAGAAGCATTGAGAAACTTCCAGGGGGTTTAATCAGATAAGTGACATGGTATGATTTCTCTTTGGAGGAGATCATTCTGCTGCTGTGTGGAGGAGGAGTTGGGGGATCTGAAGCAGAAGCTTGGTGACCAGTGAGGAGGCTGTTGCCAGATTTGTGGATCCTGATCTTCACGTCAAACACTAGGTCCCCTACCCTCAAGGGGCCCTCAGTGTAATGGGGCTAACAGACTCCAAATAGATATTTTCAATACTATGTTGTGGGTAAAGGCAAGCAAAGGTGTGTGACAAGCACAAGACGCCCTGGGAGCATGGGGTGGCAGGGCTGGGTGCTTGTTGTCCATCTTCTTGGCTAGGATGGAGAGAAGGAAGGTTGAGGAAAGTCCTCAGATTAATGCTGCGTTGAGTTTTGAATGGGCCAGGGTTGAATTTCTGCATGCCCAGTGCTGTGTTAGGTAATGAGAGAAATCTGAGAAGCAGACGACGTCAGGGCCTTGCCCTTCAGATTTTCAGTCTGGTTTGCTTTCCTCCAACTTTGCAAACTTTTTAAAAGGTTCAAGTTAAAATGACCAGTTTTAGCTATTCTTGCCCCAGAGGTTTCTGGTGGGCATGCCATTGAGTCCAGATCCTTCTCCAGACTTCCAAAGCCCCAACACGCAAGTTGGCTTGGTTTGCCAGTAGCCTGTCTGAAATGTCTTCCCGAAGGGTAAGGTGTTGCACACACAGTGCCCAAGAAAGTGGCATTGGTGTCCCTTTGCGCAGAATAATGCCCAGAGGGCTCTGTCCGACTAATGACCCGCTGTAGCCCAAGAGCGAAACAGGCAGGTAATCTCCAGAGTCCCAGAGTTGAAATCTCCTCTGAATGGAAGGTGGAAATATTGTGCGTGGGTGAGCTGCCTGGAGAATGTGATGTTCTGGTTGGGCCTTGGTGGACAAGCAGGGGTCCTAGAGCTACAGAAGGGCCCAGCAGCCTGGTGCCTACAACAGAGTAGACACTTCTAAAATGTTTGTGAATGGGAGAAGAGAGGGATCTTCAGACGAAGAGAATAAAGGATAGCAGGTGCAACATCTGAGAAGACTGAAAGTTCATGGGGAAACTGGAGAATGTTCTGGAGACTAGGGCTCATGGTGGGCAGGAGGCTGATGGAGACGCTGGAGACGACAGGTCAGGCTCCGAGGTCCTGTGGTTCTAACAGTCCTCTTGTCCATCTGCTTGTTCTGTGACTCCTGCCATGGTCAGGAGACAAGGCTTTGCCTTTTCATGGAGGGAGTAGAGGTGACCTAGCCCAACATGCACTTTACAGGTGGAGAGACGGAGGTCAGAGCAGGGAGGTCACTCACTCGAACTCTCAGAGCCGTGAAACAGGTAAGCTGGGAGTCTGAGGAAGTGCATTAGATTCCAGGTTGAGGGCTCTCTCTCTTGCTCTTTTTTTTTTTAATGATTAAATTACTTTATTAATGTTATTCAACTTCTTTTAAAATTTTTTGTTTATTGCAGTAACACTGGTTTATAACATTGTATAAATTTCAGATGTACATCATTATACTTCTATTTCTGCATGGATTACTTCATGTTCTCATGTGCACCAAGCAAATACTTGAGGGTTCTCTTCATGGCCCTCAGGAGCCTCTGACTGATGATCTGTGACTGATGGATTTTAAACAAGATTGGAGGCCCTTATGATTTTTCTAACCGTGATTTAAGTTCAATTTGTGGTTCACTTGGCTATTATGAGACAAAACTGTGGCTGTTGAATGTTTTCACAGTAGCAAATCCTCTGGGTTTTGTTCTTGTTGGGTGGTGGTGGTTTTTCACCAGCTCGAATACTACATATCAGCAGGGGTCACAGATATATGTGAGGCATGAAGCGAGAACCCCAGTTTGCAGAAAACAGGTTGGTCCAGTCTAAAGGCCTTTAGAGGAAGACAGAGCCCCACTGCCCTCAGTTACTTGCCTAACACTGGTCAACTGTAATATCCAAGTTACCCTTAAAAATAATCTGTGCACCACTGTGCACCTCCTTTGCTTTGGTTTAAATTCACCTTTCCCTGCTGTGGCTGCAGCAGAGAGAGAGTGGCTGATGTGCTGTCGCTACTACCTCCTACATAAAGTAGTGTCCTCTTAATGCTAACATCTGTGGAGTGCTTATGCAGCATCAGGGGCTGTGCTAAGTGCTTTACAAGAGCTGTTAGATGGTCTCATCCTCACATCAGCTCTGGGAGAGAAGTACTACTGTTGTCCCCATTTCATTGATGGGGAAACTGAGGCTTTGAGATTTTAAGTAACTTGTTCAAGGTCTCACAATTAGGAAGTGGTAAAACTGGGATCTGGACCCAGATATATAACTTCTATCCTCATACTCTTGGCCAAGACCCTTTTAGCGCCCAAGAGTACCCTCCTTCCTACCCTCCTAAATCCTACTGTAAGTTCTCCTCTATCCCATCCAAGTATCGCAGAATGTTAACACTTATGACACTTCGTTGTTCCCCTAGACCACACTCTTATAACTAAATTTCTTGAATTCCTTTGAATTCTTCAATAAGGAAGAAAACAGAGGCCTAGAAAGGCAAAGTGATTTGCCCAAGGTCACTCAGCAAGTAAGGGCTTTCCCTGAATGCTCCCCCATTTTCTTTTTTTTTTTTCTCTTTCTCTCTCTCTCTCTCTTTTTTATGAGAAAGATCAGCCCTGAGCTAACATCCATGCCAATCCTCCTCTTTTTGCTGAGGAAGACTGGTCCTGAGCTAACATTCGTGCCCATCCTCCTCCACTTTATATGGGATGCCGCCACAGCATGGCCTGACAAGCGGTGCGTCGGTGTGCGCCTGGGATCCGAACCCCGGCTGCCAGCAGCGGAGCGCGGGCACTTAACAGCTACGCCACGGGGCCGGCCCCAGTGCTCCCCCATTTTCATTTGGTGATGGGAGTCTTCCAGGCTTGGGCCATTCCAAGACCACCTTTTCTGGGTTGTGAATTCCTTCATCTTCTGCCAATCCCACTTCACCCCATTGTCAGGCTTTCTATCTGGCCCCATCCCCAGGAGACGGGGGCTCCACAGGCTCCTCTTTCTCACATAATTTCCATATTTCCCTCCTGCCTCGGCTTTGCCTCAGATCCACATCTCACAGATGCAGTAGTTTCCTTGGGTGGGTGTCCAGCAGACCTGAAACCCCAGGATTCTGCGGTAAGGATTTCCCTTGGTGTCCACCTACCCAACCCCTGGACCTGCATCCTTGGTAGAAGACTCCTCGAGGTTCCCTTAACACTGTGCACCTCCTTCTATTAAGTTGGACTGCCCAGCACCCTGGTCTATGATTGCTGATGTCTGTGCATATCCTCCACATTATGAAATCCTTGAGGCCGGGGTCTTGTCCATGGCTCTACCCTCAGTGCTTAGCATGGTGCTGGGCAGTGCCTTGCCCACAGTTTATGCTGAGTGAGTAAATAAATAAACGCATGAATGAGTGAATAAAAAAGTGAATGATCATCGGGTCTGTTCACCACTGCCCTGTGATTTTGCTCGGAGCCACTGACTGTGATTATATATAATCACATGATATGTATTATAACACTACATATGATCACATTATACATATCATTACATGTTGCATATGTTATATGTGATGTGTTTGGTTCAGGTGGAAAATAAAATGGGGGAGGAGAGGGAAGGGAAGAAGGATCAGATGTCTGGCAAGGAGGAGATGGACCAACAGCCAGGGATTCCACATTTACTGTGGGCAGATTCCTCACTGAAGAATCCGACTTCATTGGTGGGTCCTTTCTCTCTAAGGTCATAGCAGGCAGATGGTTATTCCAACCTCTGCAGGGCTTTGGCGCTCCAAGCTCTCACCCTTAGCCTGATACACGGGTGCACCTGTTCCTGACATGGCTCCTCACTGTAACCAAGGTCCCCATTTAAGAGGGAGGGGACACAAGGGGTAGGTTCTTCTCTTCAGGGGTGCTATTTGTGAAAAAGGGAGGCAACTCTGCTGGTGTATGAATAGAGGTGACTGTCCTGACTGTGTTTTTAGTCACTGGGAGGGAGCCATGGTGGTTTCTTCAGATGGCTGTTCAAACACAAAACAAAACAAAGCAAAACAGAGGCTTATTCACACCCACTCAGACCAGCACTCCTTTCCCATCCCCAGGACAGGGAGAGTCTATGTCCTCACATCCCGCTGATGACTTTGGAGCTTTTCTCCCTCTAGAGAGCAGTCAAGGCCATTGCGACTTGATTTTGCCCTCCCCCATCACTGGGAGGTGGTGGGTGTTGTTCCATCTGATACACCGAGTGACTGTTCTGAGTTCTCTTCCTCTAGCTCTGAAGGATCAGAGTCCTCTGTGCCCACTAGACTGTGGCAAGGAGACTTCCTCTGTGGTCTTGAGAAAGTATTTTCCCTCTCTTTAGTATTCTTTCCTTTAAAATGAGGAGTTTGGACCACTTCTAGAATTGAGTAGAGTTTTCAGTTTACTTAACTTCTCTGTGCCTCAGTTTCTTACCAGTAAAATAGGATAATAACAGGATCTACCTTGAGAGTTGAGACAGCATATGTAAAGCCAGAAGAGCTCAGTAAATAAGAGGTATTATTGTTAATTATCTTTTCATTCATTTATACAAATATTGGGTGAGCACCTTCCATGTGCCAGATGTTAATGATAGATGCTGGGGGTCCTTGAGGAAGGAATCACACAACACGTGGGGGAGACATAATCTTATAACTTGAGCTTGAAATCACATGTAGACTCTTGGGAGCTGAGGACAGGGCCTGCACAGTGCCAAGCATACAGCAAGTATTGAATAGATGCTTGCTGAATGCATGCTTGAGTGAAAGAGTACATCATCTATGAATGAATGAACAGTGCAGGCACAGCCCAGGAAGACATGAAAGGAAACGCAGGTGCATCTCCTGAGGAGTCTGCCCCCCATCCTCTGAGCTGATTAAGGGAGGAAGTGCAGACAACAGCAAGCAGCTGATCCTGTGTGCCCTCCCTCCTCAGGCTGAGGAAATCTCCGTGGTTTTAAGCAATCCTGGCCAGTGCCTGGGGCACCTCTCCCATGTGCTCCCACAGCGCCCTCTGCTGCCTCTCAAAGCACGTTTCACTCCTGACCAAGTATCTCAGACACAAGCTTACAGGAACAAGGTACCTGGAGTAAACTGGTGCAGCTGGCTAGGCCTGAGCACAACGGCACCACCAGTAGGGTGACTTGTGCAACTGACATGGGGCCTGAGGGTTGGGGACACCAGGGAGTGGTGGGGACTGTGAGGAATGGGAGTGGTCCTAACTTGAAGGAACAGCTGGTACTCAGCCTCAGGTCATGGCGGGCACGTTTGAAAGTGGACCAGGTGCTGCTGGATCTCCTGAAGGTCTAGGAAATCTAGACCTAGAGTTTATGTGAAAACTCCCCCTTATAAATTTGTCAACTAATTTTAAAGGAAAATAGAAAACATTCACAATGAAGCCTGGTGAGTGTGGAGCAAAGCATGATGCAGGCCGATGGTGTGTAACCTCTGTATTCTGCCCCTGCTGTGGGCAGGGCCAGTGTCGGGGGTGACACAACTGGGGGCTGGGTCATGGGTGCCACTGTGGCTCCTGAAGTTTCAGGTCCTAGATGCCTCCTGTCTATGATGGGGAAGGGATAGGGTCAGAGCTGTGATCGCTGCTGCTGTTCCTGCAGCATCTGGTCTCCGGTGCCAGTGCGCTTTTTGAAACCTCAGTTTAGGGCACCACTGCCAGTGCTCAGGTATCTACGTTTTGCATCACCGCTGCTAGGGGAGAGGAGCTGTGTTGCCAGCACTGCTGTGTTTCCTGAAGCCTCAAGTCATGGGGACCACCCACCACCACCACTGAGGGAGCGGGAGAGGCTTTTACTCCCAGCAGGACAATATTTGGGTTTCTATCTGAACCTGTGCTCCCTATATCGCAATTCTTAGATTCTAAATAAATGCTTTACCTCTACAATTAGTTTCTGTTTTTGTAGGTTGTTAATGGAAACTCAGCTTGGGGGTTGGGTTCTGGTGAGAGGTGGCATCCACCTGCTGGCCTCCCCATTTGACCAGGACCTTGGACATTCCAGAGTAATGACAGGGAGGTCATTTTAGATAATTCACTGATCACCAGAGCATTCACCCCACACAGCTGCATTTGCGTACCCTATTCTTTGAGTTGAGTTCTATTAATGTATTGGCTTATCTGCCCATTCCTTTATTATTCAATGAAGTTGGGAGGTATGAGTGGAGAGAGAAAGAGCTTCCAAAATCTCTAAGGAGAAATTACAAATGTGGGGCTAGGGGGCTATTAGTGTACCTAATGTAGGACTCTTAACATCCACCTACAGTCACACCCCACAGACAATCAGTCTCTTTCTTTCCGTCTCTCTCCCTCTCACGCATACACACGCACACACAAGCACACACACTTCTATGTAGTTATCTGCCTAATTTCCCAAGAGTCACATCTAAGACATTTAGATGGAAAATAAAGTTTAGTTTGGAGACCTCTATGAGTTTTCCTTACATCACCCTGTTCCCATATCACCCATTTGGGAACCAGTAGGAAAATCATCAGCTACAGTGTTTTGGATCTTTGAGAATCCTTAAGTCCTGTAACAAATGACTCAGGACAGTAGGACTGGAAGAGACTCAGGAATAGTTTGAGGAGAATGTGGGGAGGAAACACACAGTGGGAAGCACTGAAGGTTCCCAGAGGTTGGGAGCAGGAGACAAGAGAAGCCTGTTTTTCTTCCTTTGGGGTTTCCAATCCTACCTCTACCCTCTAGGAACCTTATTCCACAAGAGAAAAGCTTGAGACCAAGAGAGGCCTGAGGTATCGACTACTTTATTGTTCCATTGGGACAAGTCCAGGGTCCAGCCCCAGCGGCCACCGCTCTGCTACCCCTGGTGGCTCTTTTTATGGGCTTCCAGGCCCACCTTGATCACCAGGATGAAGAACTCCTCGAAGTTAATGGCACCATCTCTATTGACGTCCAACTCTTTGAACCACGTGAGTGCATCCTTTTCCTGTCGAAGTTGAGAAGAAAGACCCAGAGTGTAAAGATCTGAGGGAGAGCTGAGACCTGGGTGTCTCTAGAGGGCAGCATGGGGGAGAAGTGACCCAGCACCTCATCAGAGCCAGGCAGAGAACCCCGACCGCACCAGCCCCTCCTCACCTTTGTGTAGTGAGGACACTCTGTCTCTAACAATCTTTTCAAGTCGTCCTTATAGACGGAATGGTAATTCCCTTTCTTCAGGGAGTACTTGTGGTAGACGTCAATGAGGGAGTCCATGGCATTCTCCAGGTCTGTCAGCATGGTGCCCAAAGATTTGTCCTAGCTGGAAGAGAAAGCAAAGGGGATTCTAGGGTGGGGATGGTGTCTGCCCACAGCAGGGTGAAGACTAAGGCGATACTCAGAAGGTTCCTACCCCAAGTCATGGCTTTGTCCCTGGCTTGCATCATCCAAATATCTAAACTCAGCAATGGCTACTGCTATGATGGGAAAGGCTGGGATGATATGGATAGTAGTGTGGGAGGAGGTAGGGTCACACACACACACACACACACACACATGAAATGCCTGCTAACTCTGCCTATGCCCTCACCCTCGGACCACAAAGGGCCCAGCTTGGGAAACGAATATGCCCTCACCCAAAAATGCTAGAGGACTTGGCTGCTTCTTTGTCCCTGTCTCACTCTCTTCCGCAGAGCTCTGGGTTTTGGTCCAGATCTCCCAGAGCTTTGTCTCCCGCTGTGAGACGTGGTTGCTACACTCCCTGACCCTCTCTAAAGGAAGGCCAAAGTGTGGGGCAGATAGGGACGATCCCACTTACCAGGTCTCCCCGAAACAGAGTTGACAGAGGATATGCAGGGCTGAGTGTCGGCTCCCTTTTATAGCAGCTGGGCTTGGCCCGCTGCCCGGGTCCTCAGGCTAGTCAGCGGCAGCTGCTCCATTCCAGAGTTGCTACACGTCTGGTTTCCAAACACGGTGAATGAGGCAATCACTGCACAGAATGAAAATTTGTGATGAGGGGGAAGCTAGAGGGATGAGTGGAAGACAGAAGGTGTTTGTGGTAGCCGTGCCCAACAGGAGAAACCAGGAAGAGGCCATGGTAAGGACTCCTTTTGTGGGCCACTGGCATCCCCTGGATTGGCCAACCAGGATGCCCACTCCTGAGTCCTCCCTCCTGGTGATGATTCTAATGCAGTGCATTATGCCCTATCTGTGGGTCTCTGAAATGGAGTTGAATTTGAATGCTTCATTTTGAGGATACGCGTATAAGCACATTTGTCCAGGGTTTCATCTGATTCTCAAAAGAGTCCAAGACCCCTAAAAGATTAGGGCCACTTGGTCTAGGTCTTGGGTTTTAAAAAAGAAAGGGAGAGCATTTCTATTATTGTTGTTTCGTGTGTTGTTTCGTGTTGTTTCGTGGTTGGACTCAGTGGGGATGTGTGTTGCTTAATGACTAAATCAACTTTTCTCCTGCTGCCCACACCCCTTCACAGCTCTCCTGCTCTGTGAAGCTGGGGCTGCCCTGTGCCCTGAGAGATGGAGCATGGCTTGGGGTCCCTCTGCATGTACGAGGCCGCTGGTGCTGCATCAACACAGCAGGGTCCCTTCAACCCTGTCTGGTATGATTGTGTTCTCCACCCTAGGCTCCGACTTGAGCTAAGTTCCTCATGGTTGTGGCAAGACTCATAAAGGGCATGGTGAGGGTCTGGCATTGGGCAGTTGGTGTCTAGCAGCTGAACAAAAGAGCTTATGCCAATGAAAAAGCCTTCCCCGTATATCGCTCCACTTGGGACCCAGAACCATTCTGGTTGGGTCCAGATACCAGCCTGTCTTCTGGCCTCCTGACCTGGGGAATTCAGCCTAAATTCAAATGCGCTGAAGAGGGGAGGGAAAGCCTCCCACTCCTATAGGGCTCCTGCTGGATATCAGTGTGAAGGAGAAAACCTTCTCAAACCTAGAAGAAGAAAAAATGGTGATGGCTTACGTCTTTGATTTCGTGCTGGAGTCTGCTGAATCAAAGCATGTCCTTGCTGCTTGCTAATCTTCCATCATCTGACACTTTCAGGAAATGGAATATGGCCGGCACAGTATATTTGATTAAGAAGTCACAGTGGCTAAAGAAGTAGACAGTTTATATCTGCTTGATGGGGTATTATGATTCCATAGCCTGTAGAGATGTTAAACCCCTAACTGTTATGGTTTTTAATGGCCTGTTGAAAGTTAAAAGAGTCTTAGCTCTAATTTAAGATTTTACTTTGCCATTTCTTTCCTATCTTTCTGTATTCTCAAATATTCTTCAAACCATCTTTTAAAAATGTTTTCTGCTGATTCTTTCACAAATGAATTAAAACAAGACTTTTGACATGGGCCCACTCTGTTTGTTCATAATTTTGCCTTTTGGCAGTAGACTTTGGGATCGTCTATCTCATTTACTTCTTATAACAACCCACTGAGAAAGGTAATTGCTATTTCTGTATTGTGTATGAGGAGATTCAGAGAGGTTAAGAACCTTGACCAAATTTACTAATCTGGCAAGTGACAGAGCTGGGATTAGATCCCCCACTGTCTCCAGGCAAGAAACCCTGGTTAAGACACAATGTTCTCTTCTAGCGGGCTTCCATCCTGTGTGCAGAGGACCCAGCCTCCCTCTGCCAGCCTTTCTGGCCTCTGTGTCCTTACTCCCTGAAGGGTCTCAGCCATCCACGAGTGAGGAGCAAGGCACAGCAGATGCCAGAGGAACTTCCTTCTTGGGCCCCCCTCCTCTGTCCAGGACTTCACCAGGCATGCCTCAGGGCCTGGGCTACTGTGGGTTTTTTTTTTTCCCTGGTGTGAGCAATCCTCCAGTCAACGATCAGAGAACAAGAATGTTGGCATTCTGATTTCCCTAAGCTTTTAGGTGTTGTCCCAGTAACAATGCCCCCTCCTTTCCAGGGTGGGGAGACTTCTTCCAGTCTTAGGAGCTGTGGAAATTCTCAAGCGAACAATTCTCTTATTTGCAAAATCACGGTCTGAGCTGGCTGCTAAGGTCAGGGCACAGGCCTTTGGCAAAAGACCTCTTTCACAGGATCTGTACCCATCTCTCTTTCAGTGGCCAGGAGCCTCCTTCCCTTCCTCCAGAATAGGCCTTGTGAGCAGCAGAAAACATGGTGCTATCCTGCAGCCAAAGCACATGTAGAGGCTCGTCATCGACCCAGCCCAGCAAAGGCTCCATCCAGGTCAGCTTGCTCAGCAGCTTGTTTGGCTGTGGCACGTTTTTTGGCAGTGCTTTCTAGAGGGAAATATCTACCCAAAATACGATGCTCTGGATTTCTTTCCTGCTTTGGTCCTAGAACCCTCCATGATCAGGTGTATCTATTAAGAACAAATCATAAATATCGCACTTAATGGAGAAACGTTGGACATATCTCTCGAATGACGGTAAGAAGAGAGGAAGCTCCTGACACACAGGGAGCAATTTCCCCCCTACCCCCCTTGAGTTCTTTTGGCTGGTCTAATGATTAAATTCACACAAGACAGATTGACAGAAGACAAAAAAAAAAAAAAAGCAAATTTAATTTGTGCGTTCAGAGGTCCCATAGAAATGGGATACAAGAAGTGACCACGGCAAGCAGCTTTTATACTTTTTAGAGAAGAACAGTGAGTTTGTAAGTATTGAGAAGACAAAGAAACTTCGACTTTGGTTGCTTGATTCATGAGTATCCTAAACAGTTTGTTCACACAGCCTTCTTGGCCCTGAATTCCCCTTCTTTGGCTATCAGGATGTCTCTCTACCTCCTGTGCACAGAAGGCATGTTTCCACAAGGGAGATATATTTCCTGCTTTCAGAGGGAGACAGAGGATCGTCAGAGTGCCCTTTTTGCACTAGCTGTTTCTCTAGTGACTTAATTCCAAATAGTCAATATGCCACTGTGGCACATCTTGGGGCAGTCTGCCCTGAGCCCCCACACATCCATTACCATTTCTATTTAACATTTGTGTTGGAGGCCCTAGCCAGTGTTATAAGACAAGAAAAATAAATGAGTAGTATTGGGAGCTCTGGAAGCATTGGATGCGTGGAATAAATGAATACCTTGCAGGGCACTCTCGTTTCTGCGTTTCATTGCCTCCTTCATTTCTCTTTCTGAATAACTGCTACTTTTGCAGATTTTTTAGGAATGTGCCCCAGCCAAGTTGGACTAGTTCTTCCCCTGAGTTTATTAATGTCTTCACTGGAAAGTATATTTACTTGCTGGTAACTCTTAGTTTTCTCCGTAGGCTGATTGGGCTTTTCCACAGCTGGCATCTGGAACACTAGGCTTGGAGCAGGACAGGTGGGACCACACTCTAGGAGACATGAGCTACTCTGAGTCCCTCCTCTGGGACAGTGTTCAGAGATTTAGAAATTCACAGCCTGAGGCAGAGACCTCAACAATCATTTCTAAAGCACTTGTCTCTTCTGTTATTTGTTCTGGGTCTCACAGAGAATTCACTTTTCTTTTTTTTTTTTTTTTTTTTTTTTTTTTTTTTACAGTACAAGATAAATTTATTGTAAATCAAGAACCACAACTTTTTAAATGAAATTTGAAATTATTTTGACTTAATTGCTAACAATGAAAAAAAAGCATAATTTCAGAAATAGCTGAGAATAGTTACACATAGAGACTTGAACCTAGTTTGGATAATTTGGAACTTAATCCCATAATTATGATTCACTGAAATAGTTTTGGAAAAATTGTTTAGAAGGTAGACATATATACTGATTCTTGTTTTTTTCATGTTAGAGCATTTACTACATCAATTTAGCATAATTCCTTTTAATTTAAAAAAGACCTTTCATGATATTGTAGGATTCTCTTAACGTGTGTAGTAAAGTTGTTTTCAAATAGTGTATTTGTAGATGTCATATTCAGAACAAGTACATTAAAATTATCAATACTAGGTACTAGTAGAATAAAATGAAGCAAACGTGAACTTTGCTTTTTATTGCTTTTGGTTTTTGTGGAATTGAGAAAAATGTAAAGTGGTTATTCTAACAAGGAATATTACAATGGGAAAAAAATTTAGTTTCATTTTACTGGTATATCCCTTGAGCAAATGCTTCAGAATTTTTGCCAAGCTGCCTACCATATTGACACTTCTAAGTAACGTTTTCCAGTCTGAGTAATCCGAGAATTCACTTTTCAACAAATTCAAAATCCACTTTACTTGCCTTCTTTTTCCTCTTGAATATTCTGCCCACCACTCTGTGCTGTCCAAGGGTTGGCAGGTGTCCTGTAGGAATCCTTCAAGCCCAGCTCATCCCAGCACTGACTTTTGACAGTCAATATCACACCAGCCCTATCCACCAACACTGTGGCTCCATTACAGCTAGTGTCTCAGAAAGGAGCTGGCTCCAAATCTGGGTTGGCCAATTGATCCAGGAGACAGATGAGAGTCTTCCTTGGAACCCCCAAATGCAACAGTAGGGTATGATTAACCAATTATAGTTGTTTTTTCTTTTCTTTTTTTTTTTTTAATAATGGAATGATTTACCGTGAAGTAACATCTGTTGCCAGTCTTCCTCTTTTTTTTTTCCCCTCCCCAAAGCCCCAGTGTGTGGTTGTATATGCTAATTGTACATCAGTCTAGTCCTTCTATGTGAGCCATCACCATGGCATGGCAACTGACAGACAGGTGGTGTGGTTCCGCAACTGGTGAGTGAAGCTGGGCCACGGAAGTGGTGAGCACTGAACTTTAACCACTTGACCACCAGGGCTGGCTCAGTCGTGTGTTTTTTATTTTCCAAGTTAGTTGCTCAAGCTCCCACATCTCCTATTAGGAAGTTGCCTGGTAACTCCTTCTTGAGCCAAGGGCTCCCTCAGGTCAGTGGGGGTCTGGGGATCAATTCTGCTCTCATGAACTGGAGGACAGACAGCAGTGGTTGCTTCTATTTGCTATAGGACTGATGTTGAAGGCCATCCACACAATTCTGTAGAGGATGCTTGTCCATCCAGCTGCTGGGATGCCTCTAGAAAGCCCAGGATCAGCGGTGCCCTGTGGTGGGAAAAAGTTCTGCTCTTTTGAGTTCCTATTCTGATGCTCAGGCCTTGTTACCCAAAACACACGGAAGGCTGGGTCTGGAAGAGTTTCCATCAGCAGCTCTTACTGTCCTCGTGTCTCCTTTGTCACTGGCGTGATCTCCCCTTTTCCTCATGGTAATTTGACTTCAGGAAACTTTTGCTGCCGATGGTTCTGGGGGAGTCAATATGTCTCTCTTACATCATCTCTCCAGGAGATTTCTTTACCCCCAATTGGCCAACAGCGCTGCTGCTGCTTGCTGGGGATCCGAGGGAAGGCATCTCAACACCACTGCCCAAAAGAGTAAAACAGAACTGCTTCAAGATAGCTCTCTGCCTCGCCTACTCTGAAAAACTTGCTGCAATCCTCTCACCAACAAAACCACTCCCAGCTGGTCAAACATCTGTTTTTATCTGCCAGTAGATCGTCTCTTTCATAAAACTTCCTTGCCCCAAAATGTCTACAGAGTCCTTTATAAAAAAGAAAATAATTGCTTTATTGAGATATAGTTCACATACCACACCATTCACCCATTGAGAGTGATGTACAATCCTTTTAAGAGGATGGTCGACTCTTTCCAAAATCAGTTCTGCAAGGGCAAGGAATGTGTGCCTTCCCGGATGCCAGTTCACTGTGAGGGTGGATTCTCCTGGGGCACCCCAGAAACCCTGCAGGGATCCTGAATGAGGAGTGAATTTCCTGTCACCTCCTTCAGGGCAGTAATTGCTTACATTGATACACCAACCCTGACACCGGCCACTTCAGAGTCGGGGCCCATGCTCTGGCTGGGTTCCCACTCAGTCTGGTGGCATCTCTGATGGTCCTGGCCACCCTGGGGGTGAACAGCTCCTGTTTTAAGCTTTAAGCCAGTGGTGTGGTGATTTGGAGTTGGACGTAGCGTGGGCTGATCCCCGGAACGAGTCTTCACCCATCTCATCTGCAGAGTCATAATCTTCCTCAGTTCTGGGACTTCTGCAGGATGAAAGGGGCGGCCCTTGTTCTCTACTGAGCATACCCTCTCCCTTTCCTCATTCTCTGTGGTGAGATTTGGCCTGGGGGAGCAGAGCCCTCTACTGACTTCCTTTTGGATGGCCATGAGACACGTGTCTTTCTGCCTCTCCTATCTCTGAGTTTTTACCACCTGCCCCTACTGTTTCTGCAGCTGAGGGCAGGCAGAGGCCCTTGTATTAACTAAGTTGAATCCTAGTGGGGTGGGAAGCTCCACGCTCTCATCTCCTGTGGGCATTAACCTTAGTCTCTGAAATCTTAAAGGCAGATTCACAGAATGGGGTCAGGTCAACAGAAAATGGACTTCTTTCCCACAGATAAAGTGAAAGAATGGCCATTTTTCTTTTTTTAGGCTCTAACAGGCTGTCTCAGAAACAACCCCTTCCAGACCTCAGCTTTAGAAATTCCCACTGGATAGATGCCCTGAGTGTAAGTCAAAGTCCCACTTGGTGCCTTGGCCTGTACAGGGCCCTTAACCACTTTCTCAAACAAGCTGTGTCCCTCTCTCTTTTCCTTCTTGCTATGGACCAGAGCCTTATCCTCGTTTTGGAATCAGCCTCGGTGACTCCAGGAGACCCCTTTGTGAAAGGGGCCCTGCCATGACTCGGCCTGCCTGGTGCACCGTTGGGTCTGACACCTTCTCCAGGAGCTTTCTGGAGCACAGGATCTGTCAGCATCGGTCATCTTCCCGGGTTTCTAGGGAATCCCACTGGGGCCACATAACTCTTCATAGCTCCAAGCACACGTTGTGTGGCCTCTGCTTCTCCACCACGGTTATGGAGGCTTTCTTTACATGAAGCCCACAAAGGTCCTGCAGGCTGTCTCATGACCTCCTTCATCTCTGAGTTTCTCTGACGCCTGCCACTCTTACAATTTTCAGCCACATTCCCAGTCCTGCCTGGAATGCCTGCTCCCCAAGGCTATACCTGTCAAGTTCTGTCAACCACACCCCTCCTGGCACCTCACTGGCCCCAAGGTCTCCCCTGGGAGTTGGGTCTGAGCCATAGGGCGTCCTCATTCCCAGTGCACTCCTGGCCCAGGCTGCGGGGCAGCCCCTTCTTGTCCAGGAAGAGACTCAGCGTCTGAAGAAAATCAGAGTCTGAGGTAGAGACGCTAACAAATCATTTTGGAACCACACCTGACTCCTCTGCCTGCCTGCCTAGCGCTTTCAGAGAATTAGACTTTTTAGCAAACAAAAAATTTTTTATTTTCCTTCTCTGTTTTCTGGAATATTTTGCCAATCACCCAGTATCTGCGCAGGGGACTAAAAGCATTCAGTAGAGTCACAGGAGTTTGTTGTTTGATTTTTGTCTTATAAAGAACTTATATGCTCCACAGAGTCTTTTGTGTGTCTCAAACTGATACGGAAAGTAGTAGTAAAGGGAGGGAGAGAAAACCAAGCAGAAGGGAGCATCCTGCAGGGTTCTCCCAGCGCAGTCTCATCCCCTTTGAGGGGATTGTCAGAGGAGGTGGTGCCCTCACTGTTCAGCAGGTAGAAAGTTGCAGGTATAGTACAAGTCGCAGAAGGTCTAGGGATGAGCTGGTCGACATGGTGCCTCTAGTTAACAGTACGGTAGTGTGCACTTAAACATGTGTTAAGAAGATGGATCTAACATCAAGTGTTCTTACCCCAAAAAACAAACACAGAAAGAAAGAGACTCAGGAGACGTCGGGAGTTAATGGATGTGTTTATTACCTTGATTGTGGCGATGGGATCACATGTGTTCACATATGTCCAAACTCGTCAAACTGTACCCAATAAATATGTGCAGGTTTTATGTATGTAAAGTACACCTCAATAAAACTGTGAACAAAATAGAGTTAATTTCACCTGAAAAGTAAAAAAGAAAGGATACAGTGACCTTGGCCAGTCACCAGCACATCCATATTCCTAGTAGGATCACAGCCTTGCATCAGCATCAGTTATTTAAATCTAGAGAAGCACGCAGCCCATGATCTGAGTAAGAGGGATGGGATTCCAAAATATAATTGCGACATAATTCATCAGCCCAGAATAAAACACCATTACACGCATCTTAGTTTCCCCCTCAATTGCTCATGCCCCTACCTGTCCAGTTTCTCCTCTTGTAGCCTCCCCCATCCGTGAATTGTCCAAATAGCACAGGAGATTTCTTCCTCCATTGCTGGGATATGTTCTGCTTCCAATACCAAGCGGGACCGGGAACTGGATCTCACTCAGCTGTCCCCTAGAGCAGTTCCTTCTCAAGGTGCAACATGTGGCTGCTGAAGCCTGGCCGTGTAAGGATGATCCTAGCCCACTGCTGCAGGGGCACAGTTCAGGGGTGGTCCGGGGCCATGTCCAGGCCTCAGTGGTGCCCATGTGGGCTCTGCTCGGTTCTGTTCATGTTCATGGTAATGGGGCTAACACAAAGTGTGCAGGGAGTTTGTGGTGTTGAATGGAGGTTACCAGGCTAGATGTAAAAAGATTGTGTCTCAGAGGCCTTGACAATCTCTTCCTCCCTGGCACTTCTATAGTGATCATCCACATCCAACTTGACAGCTCTTTCTAACCACAGGTTTGTGGGTTGTGACGGCGAGGTGGAGGAAGGCACAGAGGGATTGGTGTCTCCCTTCCTGAAAACCCTGTGACCCTTTGTGAAAATCGATCCAATGATAGCTTTGTGGCCCAGAACAACTTAACCTCCCTCCCCCAAAAGACAGAATAGATCTTCCTTAAGATGGTGTCCCACTTGCCAAACCCAGGATGACACTGGTAACTTATTTGTTCAAACCACAAGAGGCAACGCCTCAGCTTCCCTGGCCCTCCTTCCTCTGTCCCCACCCTACCAGGGAGCCTGTTCAGTGAGGGTGGGGCTGTGTCTGACCTGTTGTCTGCTTCCCGCAGTGCCTGGCCAGCCAGTGACTAGCCAATCTGAGGGTCCAAGAAGTGTTTGCCAGGTGGAAGAATGCACACTCCCCTCTCCTCACCATCGCTCAGAGGTTAGAGCCAATCTGGGGCTCTCTCCACATCACCAGGATGGAATCCCTTTAGACTCAGAGTCTCCCATTCTTTAAAGCAACGAGACCCTGTTTTTCTCTCTCCTTGCTTTCTTGGGCTCAATTCTTGCTATGTCACCAACCTTGCTCAGGTCCCTCTCTGGACGTGAGTTTCTTCATCTGCAATATAAGGGGGTTGACCACCTCCGAGGGCCCTTCTAACCCTGACTTACCCCAAGGAATCTAGGAACCCCACGCCAACCACTCACCCCCCTAAGAGCACTTATCACAGAGCCAAGCAGGCTCAGAAAGGCTCAGCCAGCCTCGTTGGCCTGCCCACAGCGGGAGGCAGAGTGGGTCGGACACCCCAGGGTTCTCAGCCCACCACCAGCCACGGGCTAGCACAGGGTGGGAAGGCACAACCTCAGTGTGGTCAGGGACAGCGGGGTGCCAGAGGAGAGGCAGCTTCCTGGCTTGCTCAGCGAGGGCAGGGGTTGGAGTGGAGGAGAAGTGAACTAACCAATCAGCTTCCTCCCAAACCAGCTGCAGGCCAGGGCCAGGAATTTCACAAAAACGCAACAGGAGCATTGTGAACACTACCTGCCCCATCCCAGTCACCTTCCTGCCAGTGACAGCCCAGCTCAAGGTTACCACACTGCTCATCTGTGAAGCAATCCTCGCACGAGAGGGCTGAGTGTCTCAGCCAGGGGCAGCCTATAAATGCAGGGCCCGCACCGCGATGTCAAACCCCTCTGTGTGGCTCCTCGGCGTGGGTAAGTGAACTGCCAGCTACCCTGGGCAAGAGCTGACCTGCCTACTTTCTTTACTCCCCCTCCATCTTCCCTCTCAAACAATCCTCCTCCTGGAAGCCCTTCCTGATTGACCTGCCCACTCTAAAGCTTCCTTCACATTTTCTTAGGTCATGTTCTCCTGGAGCCTTCTGTCCTCAAATGCTCTGCTTTCGGCTTTCTCCTGATATTCTATAACCCATTCTCCATGTGCGGGAGATGGTTGTCTCCCAGCTCAGTTGCAGGCCATGCTTTCTTTTTATTCTGTGTTGCCCCCTTTAATCCTGCCAGCAGCCAGCAGGGAGGTGTCAAGGACGCTTGATGGCCTTTACTTCTAAGCACCTGAACCCTTGCTTCTCCACCCTCAGACAGAGTGCAGGAAGATGGCGGAACTGTCGCAGATGGAGAGGAGCATAGAGACCATCATCAACGTCTTTCACCAGTACTCTGTGCGGCTGGGACACCCGGACACCCTGAACCGGAAAGAATTCAAACAGCTGGTGCAAAAAGAGCTGGCAAACTTCCTCCAGGTAGGGCTGGATTCCTGGCAGGCCTGGCCCTGTCTGGCAAGAGTCTGGGCTCAGGATGGAGAATGGAGTGCAGTCTGCAACTGTCGAGGAGAAAATTCTAGCTCCTTCAACTCAGCCTCCAAAGGCAGCTGGGGCCCTGTCACTGGAGGTGCTCCAAGTTAGACAGCCTGGGAGAGTCAGGAAAGACTGACTGACTGAACGTGTGCTGTGTGACATGTTCTGTCCCAGCCAAGGGCATGTACTGGCGAAGAGAGACCCACAGTCCAAATGGAAGAGACACAGCAAAGATGTTGACCAACAAAGAGCACAGATAAATCCCACACCAACAAGTATCCAAAAGACAACAAGTGAGGGTACTGTGGGTGACTTTGTCTGGATTGGGAGAGGTGACTCATTAGGTGAACAGGAATGGCCCTGCAGAGGAGATGACATTTGAGTCGAGAAGGGGATGTTGAGGAGGGAAGCAACTGAGGACGACCCTTGGCAGAAGCCCATGAGACGCCAAGCCTCAGATGGGATTCGAAGGAGAAAGCTGAGAGGGTTTTCTAATCTGAAGGGTCTGTGGTAGGAGTCATGTGCTCGGGGAAGCACCCAGCACTGCATACACAAAGCTCTCAGTACCATGTGAGTTTATTTCCCTGGTCTGAAAACGATTAGGCAGTTCTAGGACAAAGGAGGATTAGTTCCACAGGATCTTTTAGTTTTCTTTATAAATGTGGGGACTTTGGGGAAACAGAGGCCTGGATAAGAAGGGTGGGACCTTGGGTCCCAATCTCAGTCCTGATCTTGGAGCAGGTGGCCAGCCCTCCCTGGAGCCCCTCCCGACCTTGGAAAGGTGAAGCACTGCAGTAGGAGGTATTGGGGATGCTGACAGCTCCCCATGGGGGTGGAGCTCAGCAAGCCGGACCCTGGCACAGGGCAGACAAGAGAGGGTACATCCAAGAGGTTGGGTGGCCAAGGCTTTTCTCCCTGCAACCCCTACGCCTGCCTGATGCCCCCACATCCTCTGCCAGAAGCAGTGTTATAGGCCAGAGGGGAAGATGGGACCTGGGCCATGGGCTGTGCAGGAGTGAGTGCTCTTGCTAGGTGGTGATGGCTAAAGTGCCGGAAAGCAGACCTTGGTGAAGCGCTGCAGGAGCAGGAAGGGCTGGGAGATGAGCTGGGCACCCCACCTTCTGGGGAGTGGGCTTAGCTGAGGTGCCCCCTCCAGGGGGTGGCAAGCCAGAACCAATTGGCTCTCCCTTCTGCCATGCCTAGAGCCTTCTCCTCACCTGGTGTCCCACTTGCATACTTTATCAGTCCCTTTGGGGTCCACACAGCACCCGCACTGCTCTCTGTCCACACACAAGATCAGAACCTGCTTGTTTCCCTCAGGTGCTTCGCACGGTGCAGGTAGAAGTGAGTGACCCTGAGAGGGCAGGGAGAAGTGGGAGTCAAGTGGACAGGAGTGGAGGGAAGGGGACAAGACTGGGCTCTGAGTCAGATCAGAATGTGCATTTCCATCCTCTGCTCCCAAGTCTCGTCAACCTGCAAAAGCTCTACCCTTTCCAAGATAGTTTCCTCAATCTGCCTCAAGGAAGATGCCGAGTCTCCTGTTAATGTTGTTATGAGGACCCAATGAGGTGACATTTCTACCCTTACTGATTGTGTGACCTCGGGCAAGTCACTTGACCTCAGTTTGTCTTCCGTAAGTGGAGAGATTCACGTGCCTGACTTGTCTGCGTGATGTGTGGGAAAGTGTCTGGCACACGCTCAGCCTCTGCTATGCTGTGGGCACTCAGCCATCGTCATTTTTAATATTTGAATTGAGGCCCAAGAGCCAGGTGTCCTTGTGCCTTTGCCGTTGGGTCATGGGCTGTGTTCCCTGTCCCCAGCCCTGGCCACACCGGCCCTGACCACCCTGTCTCCCCCTCCCACAGAATAAGAAGAAGGATGAGAAAGTCATAAATCATATCTTGGAGGACCTGGACACAAATGTAGACAAGCAGCTGAGCTTCGAGGAGTTCATCGTCCTGGTGGCCCGGCTGACAGTAGCCTCCCATGAGAAGATGCACGAGAATGCCCCCCAAAAAGAAGGCCACTGGCATGGGCCGGGCCTCGGGGAAAGTGGTCCCCAGCATGACAACAGCCACAGCCACGGAGGCCACGGCCATGGCCACAGCCATGGAGGCCAAGGCCACAGCTACTAGCCAGGAGGCCCAGCTGCTTGCCCGTTCTCCGCTAGGGGACAGTGCTGTGTGCCACACTGCCTGAGCAGTGGGCCTGGGGGATGGGATGACATAAATTCTTCCTCCAAGCCAGTGCTCTGCGTACTTCTTCCACCACCACCTCCCAACCTGTCCTTCCAGGATGTCTGGGCATTAGACAGCCGTGCCCCTTAACTGGGGCTCAACCATTTCACTGGGTAATAACAAATGAGAAGCTGTGATAACGTGGGTCTGTTCTGAGCCCATTGAGTTCATCTCCCTGACCGTTTCTTCACCTCTGACTTCAGGCCCCTCTGCTCAGATCCCAGTCCCCTGCCCCAGCTCAGAACAACCTATCTAGCCTGTCAAATTGGCCCTTGTCAGCATTATAAGCAAAAGGGCGGTGTCCCTTTCCCTCGACATGCCAGCCACACCCCCGCTCAGCCCTGACCCCCTCTTCACCCAGGATGTCCACACAACCCTCTGTCTCTGTACAGAACTTATTACTCTGGAAGTCTTCCAGACATGCACCTAGACAGGGCCGTGTCTGAGGAACAATACTGGAGTCAGGGCAGTGGGAACCAGGACACATTGTGTGTGTTTACCCACAAGTCGAATTCTGGATCCACGGGAGCAGATGAGTGTCTGTTAACAGACCTAGCACACTCACCATGGATACCGGGGCAGGTGTGCATGTGGATGAACATCGGTGAGTCTGGCCCCAGCCCCCAGCCCCAGCAGGATGGGAGAGTGAGAAGAGCACCCGCCTGCCCCTTAGAAGAAGGAGCTCCAATCCTGCTCCACAGCTACAAGGCTCAGCCACCACATGAGGAGGTGGGACCCTGGGTCCAGAGAGCCTGTCTGGCCTAAAGATTCTAGCAAAAAGAAGAGTGACAGAGTAGGGTTTGGGGGAACTGTAAAAAGACTGACAGTCATCCAGTCCCTATGTTTCAAATGAAGAAAACCAGGCAGATAGTGGAGAAGGAAAAAGTCCAGAGTCAGAGGGGATAGAGCTGTCAAGGTAGCGCATAGAGAAAGGGGCCGTGAACCCCATCTTCACCATGGGCTGCATCTCCAGCTCCTTCCCCAGGGCTGAGCATGAAGAAAGGAGCAGCCAGGTCAGATTTCAGCTGTCCCACACTGCCTGACTAGCCGGGTCCCCAGGTTGCCTGCAGTGGACCATGTGGGCCCCTGCTCTCAGGGCCCAGGGCCCTTAAATCTGCTGTGGGTGCAGCGATTTAAGGCTCCCACTTGAGGGCATGAGGGTGTTTCCAGGAACCAGTCCAGGCTGGGAGCTTGGGGAGCAGAGTTTAGAGGCCCCCAGGCACTTCCTTTTTTTGACATGAGCATGCCAGAGCTGGGGAGACTCACCTTCTGACAGCTCTGTCCCTTACCCTCTTGTCCCGGGAGGCGTCACCCCTTCTGAATGTATCTTGGTAAAGGTGAAAGAGAACCCGTCTGGGAGTGGGGAGCCTGGGTGTTACCAGTGGCCTCGCCAGGACTAGATGCTCCAGTAGGGTGGGGTATGGTAGGCTCCCTCCAACCCTATGCCCACCATTCCTTATCAGAACGTGTCATAAATATGTTTTTGACTCTGCCTCCCTACTAGACCGTGAACTCCATGAGGGCAAAGTCTGTGGCATCTGTCTTTTCTCTACTTTGTCCCCAGCACCTAGGGGAGTGGCTGATACACAGTAGGTTCTGGACAACATTGCCCGTACGGATGTTCTAAAGTCTCCCCAATTGTCCATGCTCTCTTGTCAGGGGAATGTGTGGAGAAGGAGGGAGGAGGGGGGTGGGGTTAAAACCAGCAGATGGAAGGCTTCTGGATATCATCATGGAGTCTCAAACTAGAGGTGGGGGCAGTGAGGTGATAGGAATTCAGAGCCACCTCCCAGGCTTATTCAGTCATCCCAGCCTTCATCTGTTGCACATAGAAGCTTCCATTTGAAGAAAAGGATTTGTCTTGAAAAAGGTTAGAAAATGGTTGATTTAACTCAATCTGCCCCTCCACTACGATTGAGTGATTGTCTCCACTATTGCTGCCAAGTGGTTGGCCCAGCCCTGCCTGAACTCTTCCAGGAAAGGAGCTTCCTCCTTTGGCCCTGACACTTAGAAAGTCCTTTTTTACACCAAGCCAAACCTGTCTCCTTGTGCCCGCTGAGCATGAATCCTAGTTTCCTCCCACATCTTGGGCACGGGAAAAATCTAACCCTCTCCCTTCAGGCGGCCACCCGTCCACTTCTTCAGAACATTTTCCCTAAATCACATCTAGGCTTTCTCTGGCCTCTGCACCTTTGTACCAGGAGTGGTGTCCCCACCCTGGTGTTTCTGGTAACTCCCTTAGGACCCATGCAGGCCCAGAACCTTTGTCATTGCCTCCATGAAGACTTCCCTGAGCACGTACCTTCTTCAAGTACATAGGGACTTTGTCCTCCAGGCACATAGAGCTCTCTGACACTCATATCTTTGCATTTACAATATGGAACTGTGACCCCTTATCTGCAAGTCTGACGATGGCCCTGAAGGCAGCGACTCTGGCTGATGTGTCCCGTATCCCCATGTGCCAGCATGGAACTCGTTCTCAGGGAGCTTTACGATGAGTGAGTGAAGGTGGGTTGTCCTAGGACCCTATGGAGCTGGAGGGTGAGGTTGGAGCCTGTGGTCAGAGTGTGAGGTGGGGACAGCTTTGGGCATTAGGAGTGTGCCCACAGTCCTGCCACCTGGAGGCTGGGAGAGGGTGGAGCAGCTGAGCAGCAGGATGGCAGGGGACAGAGCTTCTGAGATGTCGAGTTCTCCTTTTGCCTTCTCTCTCTGCTGGCTCAACCCTGGAGTAGGAGGTTGTTCTAGGGCTCAGGGGAGAGTCTAACAGCAAGTCACTCTCACAGACCCCTGTGGGATCTCTTTAAACATAGTTCAAGAGAGCTGGTCAATGTGACTTAACCCCTGTCATCCCATTAACCCCTCCCGTCCACAAACCTGGTTCTGTTGAGTAGAGGGGAGCTGGCTCCACCCTTGGATAAGGAAGGAGAGTGTCAGTGTCGAGGTGAGGATTTCCTCTCCAAGTGAGGATTGGTGACTACCTCTATGATTCATGAGTCCTTTTAGAAAGAAGAACTTTGGGTGTTCCCCCGGCATCAGGGTCATTAAAGAACAGAGACGCTGTGGTCAGATACCTATCTCCCAGTTCCTAGAAGGGGAGTTGCTCTCCTTATCAGTGGAACCTGAACTTCTGGATGCTTTTCTGGGAGGGTCAGGAAGAACAGGGGCAGCCAGAGCTGCCAGACTCTGCCCAGACACTTCACAAATCTTGGACTGTGCCCTGGGGCCTGGGTGATGTGAGATGCTTCCAGAATAGGGGGAGAGATGGATTCTCCAGTCATCCACCTGTTCGTGCACGCATTCGCTCACTCACCAGACATTCATTGTGGGCTTACTGTATGTTGGGCACTATAGAATGCCCTGAGGGTCACCCAGAGGAAATCAGGCTCCAGCTTGTCATTAAGGAACTCCCAGGCTTGCAGGGCAGGCAAGACAGCTTCTCAAAAGATTCTGACATGGAAAGTGAAAGACCAGAGAGGGGTTAAGCATAGTGGGACTTTCAGGTGGGAAGGGTGTCCTTCAGCTGGACTGTCTCCCTGAAGGGGTGAATATTTGAGCCACACCAGGGCTGGTGGTGCTGGGACCCCAGCATCGGCATGCAGGTGCTTCAGAAAGAGGAGGGCATCTGTGCGAAGGCCTGGAGCTGGACAGATGTGGAGTTTGAGCAGGATGAGGAGCACTGAGGGTGTTTGAGGGGGAGGTGGGAGACACAAAGGGCAGGGCAGATACCAGGTCACCGAGCGTATGCTTTCCGCTGGAGAACGGGGGCAAAAGCAGTGGAGCTTTTAGGGAGGAAAATGATATAACCACACTCATGTTTTGGAAAAGTCTCTGTATCGGCGGATTGTGGGATGGATTTGTGGTGGGACTGTGACCAGGGGCATGTGGTAGGAGGCTACCACCATAGTCCGGGTGAGAGCTAGAGAGAGCCCAGGTGGCGCTTCCCGGAGATGAATGCAGCCGGGATCTCAAGGTGCCTCAGGCCCACCTAACTGGCAGTCATGTCCTGCAACCCGTACAGGGTAGAGAAGACAATTCTGTGCTGTTTCCCTGAGAAAGGCCTCAGCGTTCATCAGCCCAGTGAAGCAATCTGGACACAAGTCCTGCTCTGAAGTCAACTCCAGATTCCATCCTCAACACCCCGCCTCCTGTCTCAGCAGTGGTTGAAATCGTATTTTGGAAAGCCTGTGTCGTGGATTTGACTTTCCAATTATCAACGTGGCAGCAGACCTAAAACAACTGGTTGCTTAAGCGCTCTTGTCTCCTGAGTACTCAGGCCTGAAACAGTTCCTCTATTCCTAGACTCAGATCAGCTCCATGGCCCGGTGGACCCAACCCCTGTCTTCAGAGATCCCCACACACACAACAGACAGGGAGAGTCAGCACCCAGGCAGGCCAACTGACTTCCTCCTGTGAGCGCCCCCAGGTTTTGCCTTTTCACTGAGAGGTCTCTCTTTTTGCCCATGTACCCAGAGTTGCCACATGCTGACTGTCAGTGAGGAAGCGTGTTGTTCACCAACCTGAGGTGAGAGGAGGAGGAGGGTGGCCCGGCGGCAGGAGCAGCAGGGGAAGCAGAGTTCTGTCATGCAGCCTGTGGCAGCCCCCGCCCAGTTGCAACTAGTCCCTCCCTCTCTGCTCCTTGACTCTCTCCCCTTTCCTTAGGGATTTGCCACCCCCTCCCTGCCCTTCCTACATTCTCTCTGAGTCTTTCCCTCACTTGCTTCTCTCTGCCCTCCTGGTCTCGGTGGTGAGGTGCCTCCCCAATAGATGGGCTCCTTCCAGGGAGGGAAATGCCTTTGGGAATTAACTCGGGTCACATCTAACTAGGGATGACTCCTCCAAAATGGAAGATGCTCAGCTTCTGAGGCATCTGTTCATAATGGAAGGAGAAAATTCCAGGGGAAAATAGTAAAAGGGCTGAGGGTATTGAGTCTGGAAAAGAGAAGCCGGGGGTCATGACAACTGCCTTCAAATATTGCTGAGGTCTGGGGAAAGGAGTCCGTTCCACAGCAAGGTCTCCCAAAGTCTCTGTTGTAAGTGAGCACAAGTGAGGCCATCTTGTTACCCTAAATGGCCCCAGCCCCTCCTCTGTGTGGCGACTTGCTGCTCTTCACATACTCTAGAAAAATTCACATTCTCTCCTGATTTATGGCCTCCCTGATTTATGTACTCCCCAGCAGCATGATAAATGAAACCTGCTCTGTGAGTTTCTCTCCAGGAACAGGCTGACCACAGGCAGGAAACACACCGACAAGGTATCCATCACAGCTGTCAGAAGAATGGAACAGTGTGATGCCTGGAGCCCGTCACACCTGGAGACCAACATCCCTGGATCCCCTCCTTACTGCCCATATTTCCAAGATAACTGTCCCAAGATTCTATCATCCTGGAAGATGGTTTTTTGAGATATTAGTCTGCCATCTTCCTGGTTATGCTGGCTAATCTAATTAAAACTTCCTCTCTCGATCCCTAACTCATTGTGATTGATTGGCTCAGATTGCGGTGAGCAGAGCCAGCCTATTGCTCGGTGTCACTGTGAGCACTCATCTGCTGCCCACTGGTGCTTCCCGCACTCCCCACCGCCACAAGCATCTCACTTGCATTTTATATCAGCTGTTCATTCCCTCAGTTAGGAAAGAGTAACTCAATTCAAGTCAACCAACATGGGTCAGGTGCTCATTCATTTGGTAAATATTCTTTGAGGATCAAGTGCATGCAGGGCATCATCACAGGTGCAGGGCCAACAAGATGTGGCAAGTTCCTGCTCTCTGGGAGCTTACATCTAGGGCAGAGTCAGACAAGAAACAAGCCAAGGAATAAAAAAGAGATAATTCCAGATGGTGATGAATTCCTCATTGAAAATGAAAGAGAGGACAAGAAGCCATGGCTGCTAGATGAGGTGGCGAACCAGACAGGACCTCCTTGGGAGGTACCAATGGAAAGGAACCGGAAGGACAGAAGCCTTGGGAAAATTCCAGGGGGTTTAATCAGGGAAGCGACATGGTACAATTTCTGTTTGGAGGAGATCATTCTGCTGCTGTGTGGAGGAGGAGTTGGGGGGTCTGGGGGAGAAGCTTGGGGACCAGAGATGAGGCTGTTGCAGGATTTGTGGAGCCAGATCTTCATGTCAAACACTAGGTCTCCTTCCCTCAAGGGACCCTCAGACCAACGGGGCTAACAGACCCCTAAAAGGGCAAAGGGAAGCACAGGTGGGTGACAAACACAAGACACCTTGGGAGCACAGGGAGGGCACTTTTTGTTGTTCTTTTTGGCTAGGGTGGAGGGAAGGAAGGTTGAGGAAAGTCCTAAGATTAATGCTGTGTTGAGTTTTGAAGGGGTCAGGGTTGAACTTCTGCACACCCAGCGCTGTGTTAGGTAATGAGAGACATCTGAGAAAGAGATGAAGTCAGGGCCTTGGCCTGCAGATTTTCACAGTCTAGTTTGCTTTCCTGCAACTTTGAAAGCTTTTTATATGGGCCAAGATAAACTGACCAGTCTTAGCCATTGTTTCCCCAGGGGCTTCTGGTAGGCAACCCATTGAATCTAGATGCTTCCTCATACTTCCAAAGCCCCAACATGCAAGTTGGCTTGGTTTGCCAGCAGCCTGCCTGAAATGTCTAAATGAAGGGTAAGGTGTTGAACACACAGCACCCAAAAAAGTGACATTGGTGTCCCTTATTGCACAATAACGCCCTTGCCCAGAGGGCTCTGTCAGAGTAATGTCCCCTCAGGAGCCTGAGAGCATGACAGGCAGGTAAACCTCAGAGTCCCTGGATCCCTCTGGATGGGAGGTGGATATGTGGTGCGTGGGTGAGATCCCTGGAGGATGTGACATTTGGGTTGGGCCTTGGTGGAAAAGCAGGGGTCCTAGAGCTAAAGAAGGGCCCAGCAGACTACTCTGGTGCCTACAACAGAGTAGACACTTTTAAAATGTTTGTCAATGAGGGAAGAGAGGGATCTTCAGATGAAGAGAATAATAGACAGCTGGTGCAACATCTGAGAAGTCTGAAAGTTCATGGGGAAACTGGAGAACATTCTGGAATGGCTGGAGACTAGGGGTCATGGTGGGCAGGAGGCTGATGGAAACGCTGGAGAAGACTGGTCCAGGCTCTGAGGTCCTGTGGTTCTAACAGTCCTCTTGTCCATCTGCTTGTTCTGTGGTTACTGCCATGTTCAGGGGACAAGGCTTCGCCTTTTCACGGAGGGAGCAGAGGTGACCTAGCCCAAGATGCACTTTACAGGTGGAGAGATGGAGGTCAGAGCAGGGAGGTCACTTGCTCGAACTCTCAGAGCCATGGAGCAGGTGAGCTGGGAGTCTGACCAAGTGCATTAGATTCCAGGTTGAGGACGCTCTTCATGGCCCTCAGATGCCTCTGACTGATGGATTTCAAAGAAGATTGGGGTCCCTTATGATTTTTCTAAGTATAATTTAAGTTTAATTTGTGGTCCAGTTGGCTTTTTAGAAACAAAATTGTGGATGGTGAATGCTTTCACATCAGCAAATACTCTGACTTTTGTTCTTGTTGGTTGGTTGTTCGTTTTTACCAGCTCAAATACATGGTATGATTTCTGTTTGGAGGAGACCATTCCGTTGCTGTGTGGAGGAGCATTTGGGGTACCTGAGGCAGAAACTGATATATCTATCAGCAGGCGTCACAGATTTATGTGAGGCATGAAGTAAGAACCCCAGTTTGCAGAAAACAGGTTGGTCCAGTTTAAAGGCCTTTAGAGAAAGACAGAGCCCCACTGCCCTCGGTTACTTGTCTAACACTGGTCAGCTTCAATATCCAAGTTACCCCTAAGAATAACCTCAGTCTTTGCTTTGGTTTAAAATAACCTTTCCGTGTTGTGGTTGCAGTGGAGAGAGAGTGGCTGACCTGCTATCATTATTGCCTCCTACATAAATTAGTGTCTACGTCTTAATACTAATATCTGTTGAGTGCTTACTTGGCATCAGGTGCTGTGCTAAGTGCTTTACAAGTGCTGTTAGATGAACTCATCTTCTCATCAACTCTGGGAGAGAGGTGCTACTGTCATCCCCATTTTGTTGATGGGAAGCTTAAAGATTTTAAGTAACTTGTTCAATGTCTCATAATTAGGAAGTTGTAGAGCTAGCATCTGAATCCAGAAATATATCTTCTGTCCTCATATGCTTGGCCAAGACCCTTTTAGAGCCTAAGAATACCCACCTTCCTACCCTTCCAGATCCTTCTCAAAGTTCTCCTCCATCCCATCCAAGTATCTCAGAACATTAACACTAATGACTCTTGGGTGTTCCCCTAGAAAAAACACTTTTAAGTGAATTTCTTGAATTCCTTTGAATTCTTCAAAAAGAAAGAAAACAGAGGTCCAGAGGGGCAAAGTGATTTTCCCAAGGTCACTCAGCAAGTAAGGCCTTTCCCTGAATGCTCCCCCCTTTTCATTTGGTGACGGAAGCCTTCCAGGCTTGGACCATTCCAAGACCACTTTCTCTGGGTCCTGAATTCCCTCACCTTGTGCCAATTCAGGTCCGGCAGACCTGAATCCTCAGGCCTCTGTGGTCAGGATTTCCCTTCGTGTCCACCTACCCGACCCCTGGACCTGTATCCTTAGCAGAAGACTCTTTGAGGTTCCCTTGACCCTGTGCACCTTCTTCTATTAAGTTGGACTGCCTAGCACTCTTGTCTATGATTGTTGATGTCTCTGCTTCTCCTCCAGATTATGAAATCCTTCAGGCCAGCGTCTTATTCATGGCTCTACCCTCAGTGCTTAGCATGGTGCTGGGCAGTGCCTGACACACAGTTTATACTAAATGAATAAATATTGAAAAAATATTTAATGCTGAATAAATAAAGGCATGATTGAGTGAATGAATAAATGAATGAACATCTGGTCTGTTCATCATTGTCCTGTGATTTTGCTTGGAGCCACTGACTCTGATTATACATAATAACATTATATATATTATATAATTACATGTAATTACATTATACATATCATTACACGTTACATATGTTATACGTGATGTGTTTGGTTCAGATGGAAAATGAAAGGGGGAGGAGATGTAAGGGAAGAAGAATCAGGAGATGTCTGGTAAAGAGCAGGTGGACCAACAGCCAGGGATTCCACATTTACTGTGGGCCATCCACAGAGGGCAGTCCTCACTGAGGAATCCCACTTCATTGGTGGGTCCTTTGTCTCTGAGATTATAGAAGGCAGATGGTTATTGCAACCCCCCAAGGCTTTGGAGCTCAAAGCTCTCAACCTTAGCCTGATACACGGGAGCCGCTGCCCTCGACTTGGCTTCTCATTGTCACCAAAATCCCCAGTTAAGAGTGAGGGGCACAACAGGTAGGTTATTTTCTTCAAGGGTGCTGTTCATGAAAAAGGAAGGCAACTCTGCTGGTGCACAAATAGAGGCAACTGTCCTGACTGTGTTTTTAGTCACTGGGAGGGAGCCATGGTGGTTTCTTCAGATGGCTGTTCAAACACAAAACAAAACAAAGCAAAACAGAGGCTTATTCACACCCACTCAAACCAGCACTCCTTTCCCATCCCCAGGACAGGGAGAGTCTATGTCCTCACATCCCGCTGATGACTTTGGCGCTTTTCTCCTTCTAGAGAGCAGTCAAGGCCACTGTGACTTGACTTTGCCCTCTCCAATCACTGGGAGGTGGTGGGGGTTGTTCCATCTGATACATGGAGTGACTGTTCCAAGTTCTCTTCCTCTAGCTCTGAAGGATCAGAGTCGCCTGTGCCCACTACTTTGTGACAAGGAGGCTTCCTCTATGGTCTTGAGAAAGTCTTTTTCCTCTCTTTAGTATTCTTTCCTTTAAAGTGAGGAGTTTGGACAACTTCTAGAATTGAGTAGAGCTTTCAGTTTACTTAACTTCTCTGTGCCTCACTTTATTTATCAGTAAAATAGAATAATAACAGGACCTACCTTGAGAATTGAGACTGCATGTGTAAAGCTGGAAGAGCTCAGTAAATAAGAGATATCATTATTAGTTATTTTTTCTTTCATTTATCAAGTGTCATGTGAGCACCATTAATGCTAGATGTTGGGGGACCTTGGTGAATGAGCACAACACATGGGAGAGACATAATCTTATAACTTGAACTTGAAATCACATGTAGACTCTTGGGAGCTGAGGACAGGGCCTGCACAGTGCCAAGCACACAGCAGGTATTGAATAGATGCTTGCTGAATGCATGCTTGAGTGAATGAGTACATCATCTATGAATGAATGAACAGTGCAGGCACAGCCCAGAAAGACATGAAAGGAAATGCAGGTGCATTTCCTGAGGGGTCAGCCCTCCGTACTTTGAGCTAATTAATGGAGGACGTGCAGACAACAGTAAACAGCTGATTCTGCTTGCCCTCCCTCCTCAGGCTGTGAGGAAATCTCCTTGGTTTTAGTCAGTCCTGGCCAATGCCTGGGGCACCTCTCCCGTGTGCTCCCACAGCGCCCTCTGCTGCTTCTATCAAAGCATGTTTCACTCTGGACCAGGGATCTCAGACACAAGCTTGCAGGAACAAGGTACCTGGAGTAAACTGGTGAAGCTGGCAGGGCCTGAGGACAACAGCACCACCAGTAGGGTGACTTGTGCCACTGATGTGGGACCTGAGTGTTGGGGATACCAGGGAGTGGTGGCGACTGTGGGGAATGGGAGTGGTTCTAACTTGAAGGGACAGCTGGTACTCAGCCTCAGGTCAGGGCAGGCACGTGTGAAAGTGGATCAGGTGCTGCTAAACCTCCTGAAGGTCCAGGAAATCTCAATTTTTATGTGAAAACTCCCACTTATAATTTGTCAACTAATTTTAAACGAAAACAAAAACATTAACAATGGAGCCTGGTGTATGCTGAGCAAAGCATGAGGCAGGATGTGGGTGTGTAACCTCTGCTCCGCCCTAGAGTTCTTGACTTTCAGGTATGTCTGCTCTGCTCTGCTGTGGCTCCTCAAGGCAGGGATGCTGCTTGACTCGCCTCTGCAGTCCTAGGATGGAGCAAGGGCCTGGTGTGGTAGGCAACGGAAGAACATTTGTTGAATGGATAAACGCAGGTGTGCACTTTCTGCAGAGCTGTTGACTGTGATCGTATAGTGTTGATTCAGGATGAAAGTGAAAAGGTGGGGGCTGCATAGGATCAACGGTGGGTGGGAGTGAGCAGCTAGACAGCTGCATTCAACTTCAATTTCATTTCAAAGGTACGGGGTAGAGCAAGTTAAGAACTCTGCTTGACAGATTCTCCCTACCCCCTTCTCCATCTCTAACACCACTGCCCCATCACCTAAGTAGGGAGCACAGAAAATTTCCGAAACACAGCAGGGCATCAAAATAGACTCTATAGGAGCCATTTTAAAATGGTGTCAGAGCTGCCTTTCCAAAGAAACTGCTGTGCTGTCTTGAACCTTGGAGTGAGCCAATTTGGACTGGGCCAAAAAGGCAATTTTTTTTACAAACAATTGTTTGAGAAGTCAGCAGTGGAATGGACATCCTGATCACAAAGACTGAGAATTGTAGACTTGCTGAAGATTGAATCAATAGTCAATCAGTGTTTAGCCAAAACTAGCTCTCTGCCTCCAACTCCAATTAAACTTCTTTGTAATACAACCTCCCTTCTTTGCCTTTACTATTTTTAATTATTTTATTTTATTTTCATTTCTTAAAATTTATTTTATTGAGGTGACATTGGTGTGTAACATTATATAAATTTCAGGTGTACATATTATATTTTGACCTCTATGTAGACTGCATCGTGTTCACCACCAAAAGTCTACTTTTCATCTATCACCATACACATGTGCCCTTTTACTCCCACTCCCACTCACATCCCCTTTCGTAACCACCAATCTGTTCTCTGTATCTGTGTGTTTGTTTGTTTGTTCATTTTCCTCATATGATGAAGTCATACAGTAATTGTTTTTCCCCATCTGACTTATTTTGCTTAGCATAACATCCTCAAGGTCCCTCCATGTTGTTGCAAATGGCATGATTCAATCATTTTTTATGGCTGAGTAGTATTGCATTGTATATATATAGCACATACACACACACACACACACACATATATATATATATATATATATATATATATATATATATATATATATACACACCACATCTTCTTTATCCATTCATTCATTGATGGGCACTTAGGTTGCCTCCAAGAATAGCTTATTGTGAATAATGCTGCAATGAGCATAGGGGTGCATATATCTTTTCCAATTAGTGTTTTCATGTTCTTTGGATAAGTATCCAGAAGTGGAATAGGTGGAACATATGGTATTTCTATTTTTAATTTTTTCTAGAAATCTCTATACCATTTTCCATAATGGCTGCACCAGTTTACATTCCCACCAGCTGTGTATGAGGGTTCCTTTTTCTCCACATCCTCTCCAACACTTGTTATTTCTAGGGTCTTTAATAATAGCCATTCTGATGGGCATGAAGTGATATCTCACTGTTATTTTGATTTACATTTCTCTAATAATTATTGATGTTGAACATCTTTTCATGTGCCCGTTGGCCATCTGTATATCTTCTTTAGAAAAATGTCTGTTAATATCCTCTGCCCATTTTTCGATTGGGTTGTTTGTTTTTTGTTGTTGAGGTGTATGAGTTCTTTATATATTTTGGATATTAACCTCTTATCAGATATAAGATTTGCAAATATTTTCTCCCAGGTGGTGGGTTGTCTTTTCATTTTGTAATGATTTCTTTTGCCATGCAGAAGCTTTTTAGTTTGATGTAGTCACATTTTTTAATTTTTTCTTTTGTTTCTTTTGCCTGAGGAGATGTGATGTTAGAAAAGATACTGCTAAATCCAATGTGAGGAGTGTACTGCCTATGTTTTCTGCTAGGAGTTTTATAGTTTCAGGTTTTACATTCACGTCTTTATTCCATTTTGAGTTAATTTTTGTATGGTATAAGATAATGGTCTACTTTCATTCTTTTGCATGTGGCTGTCCAGTTTTCCCATCACCATTTATTGAAGAGACTTTCCTTTCTCCATTGTATGTTCTTGGCTCTTTTGTTGAAAATTAGCTGTCCATAGATGTGTGGTCTTCTTCCTGGGATCTCAATTCTGTTCCATTGATCTATGTGTCTTTTTTTCTTCCAGTACCATGCTGTTTTGATTACTATAGGTTTGTAGTGTATTTTGAAATCAGGGAGTATAATACCTCCAGCTTTCTTTTCTTTTTTTTTTTTTTTGAGGAGGACCAGCCCTGAGCTAACATCCAATGCCAATCCTCCTGTTTTTTTGCTGAGGAAGACTGGCCCTGGGCTAACATCCGTGCCCATCTTCCTCTACTTTATATGGGACGCTGCCACAGCACGGCTTAACACGTGGTGTGTTGGTGCACGCCTGGGATCTGAACTGGCGAACCCTGGGCCGCCACAGTAGAGCACGCGCACTTAACCGCTTGTGCCACCGGGCCAGCCCCCCAGCTTTCTTCTTTTTTTATCAGGATTTCTCTGGCTATTTTGGGTCTTTTGTTGTTCCACATAAATTTTAGTATTTTTTGTTCTATTTCTATGAAAAATGTCATTGGGATTCTGATTGGGATTGCACTGAATCTGTAGATTGCTTTAGGTAATATGGACACTTTAACTATGTTCATTTTTCCAATCCAAGATTATGGAATATCTTCCCATTTCTTTATGTCTTCTGCAATTTCGTTCAATTATGTCTTATAGTCTTCAGTGTCTATGTCTTTCCCCTCTTTGGTTAAGTTTATTCCTAGGTATTTTATTCTTTTTGTTGCCGTTGTAAATGGGATTGTATTCTTTATTTCTCTTTCTGCTGGTTTGTCTTTAGTGTATAGAAATGCAACTGATTTTTGTATGTTGATTTTGTACCTTGCAACTTTACTGTATTTATTAATTATTTCTAATAGTTTTCTTGTGGATTCTTAGGGTTTTCTATATATAGCATCATGTCATGTAAAATAGTGACAGTTTTGCTTCTTCTTTTCCAATTTGAATCCCTTTTATTTCTTTTTCTTGCCTGATTGCTGTGGCTAGGACTTCTAATATTATGTTGAATGAGAATGGTAAGAGTGGGCATCTTTGTATTGTTCCTGTTCCTAGAGGAATAGATTTCAGGTTTTCACCATTGAGTATGGTGTTGGCTGTGGGTTTGTCATTTGCAGGCTTTATCATAATGAGGTACTTTCCTTCTATACCCATTTTATTGAGACTTTTTATCATGAATGGATGTTGAATCTTGTCAAATACTTTCTCTGCGTCTATTGAGATGATCATGTGATTTTTATTCTTCATTTTGATAATGTGGTGTATCATCACGATTTGCAGAATTTGAATCTTCCCTCCGTCCTTTGAATAAATCCCACGTGATATGATGTGTGATCCTTTTAATGCATTGTAGTATTGGATTTGCTAATTTTTTTCTTTTGATGAGGAAGATTGTCCCTGAGCTAACATCTGTGCCAATCCTCCTCTAATTTTTTGTACATGGGGGGCTGCCACAGCATGGCTTGACAAGTGGTGCATAGGTCTGCTCCCAGGATCCGAACCTGCAAACCCCAGGCCACTGAAGTGGAGCACGTGAATCCAACCACTACACCACTGGGTTGGCCCCTGGATTTGATAATATTTTGTTGACGGTGTCTGCATCTATATTTAAGAGTGATGTTGGCCTGTAATTTTCCTTTGTTTGCATTGTCCTTGTCTTGTTTTGGTAAGAGGGTAATGTTGGCCTCATAAAATGTGTTAGTTTGACCCATCCTCTTAAATATTTTGGAAGGGTTAGAGAAAGATGGGTATTAAATCTTTGAATGTTTGCTATAATTCACCAGAGAAACCGTCTGGGCCTGGGCTTTTGTTTTATGAGAGGTTTTTGATTACTGTTTCAGTCTCTTTAATTGTGATTGGTCTATTGAGAGTCTCTGTTTTTTCTTGATTCAGTTTTGTGAGGTTGTATGAGTCTAAGAAGTTATCCATTCTAGATTATTCAATTCATTGTCTTCTAGCTTTTCATAGTATTCTCTTACAATCCTTTGTCTTTCTATGGTATCTGTTGTAATTTCTCCTCTTTGTTTTCATTCCATTTTATTTATTTGAGCCTTCTCTCTTTTTTCCTTAGTGAGTCTGGCTAAGGGTTTGTCAATTTTGCTTGTCTTTTCAAAGAACCAGCTCTTAGTTTTGTTGATCCTTTCTATTGTTTTTTTAGTCTCCATTTCATTTATTTCCCCTCTGACTTTTGTTATTTCCTTCCTTCTATTGACTTTGGGCTTTGTTTGTTCTTCTTTTTCCAGTTCTTTTACATCTAGTGTTAGATTGTTTATTTGAGATTTTTCTTGTTTTTTTGAGATAGGCCTATATCACTATAAACTTCCCTCTTAGTAGCACTCTTGCTGCATCCCAAAAGTTTTGGCGTGTTGTATCTTCATTTTCTTTGGTCTCCAGGTATATTTTTATTTCTCCTTTGATTTCTTCATTGATCCAATAGTTGTTCTGTAGCATGTTATTTAGTCACCACGTATTTGTGACTTTTCCAGTCTTATTCTTGTAGTTGATTTCTAGTTTCATACCATTATGGTCAGAAAAGGTACTTGATTTGATTTCAATCTTCTTAAATTTATTGAGGCTTGTTGTGTTTCCCAACATATGGTCTATCTTTGAAAGTGTTTTGTGTGCACTTGAATAATGTGTATTCCACTGCTTTTGGTCAGAATGTTTTAAATATATCTATTGAGTCCATCTGGTCTAGTGTTTCATTTAAGGCCAATGTTTCCTTCTTGACTTTCTGTCTGGATGAGTTATCCATCGATGTAAGTGGAGTGTTAAAGTCCTCTATCATTATTGTGTTGCTGTCAATTTCTTCCTTTACATCTGTTAATAGTTGCTTTACATACTTTGGTGTTCCTACATTAGTTGCATATATGTTAATAAGTTTTGTCTTCTTGATGGAGTGTCCCTTTCATCATTATATAATGTTCATCTTTGTCTGTTGTTATCCTTTTTGGTTTGAAGTCTATTTTGTCTGATATAAGTATGGCTACACCCACTTTCTTTTGGTTGCCATTTGCTTGGAGTATCATCTTCCATCCCTTCACTCTGAGCCTATGTTTGTCTTTAGAGCTGAGATGGGTCTCCTGGAGGCGGCATATTGTTGGGTCTTGTATTTTAATCCATCCAGCCATTCAGTGTCTTTTGATTGGTGAATTCAATCCACTTACATTTAGAGCAATTATTGATATAAGAGGGTTTAATTCTGCCACTTTAGCTTTCGTTTTCTGGTTGTGCTGTATTTCCACTGTTTTTTTCCCCTTGTATTTCTGTCTTCTATTTTAGATTGGTGGATTTCTGTGATGTTTTTCTCCGTTTCCTCTTCATTGGTGTTTTGTGATCCTGCTGTGATTTTTCGTTTTGTGGTTACCATGAGGTTTGTGTAAAAGATGTCGTAAACGAGATGGTCCTTTTTCTGCTGATAGCCTCTTATCTCAGTTAGCCTATGCAAGCTCTTTTTCCTCTTTCCCTTTAATGTTTTTTTTTCCACAAATATTCACTTTTGTGTTCTGAGTTTGTGAGAAATTGAAGTGGTTGCAGTTACTTTTGATATTTTCTTTCCATTTATAGTTTATGTTTGAATTGTTTACTAACTTATTCTGATATAGAGTTGCAATTTTCTGATTCTTTCTGTCTATTTATCACCTTTCTCAAAACTTTGTAAACTTTTCCCTTATTGTTCCAGGTAGGAGAGCTCCTTTCCACATTTCTCGTAAAGCAGGTCTAGTGGTGATGAATTCTCTCAGCATTTGTTTGTCTGGAAGACTTTATTTCTCCTTCATATCTAAAGGATAACTTTGCTGGATAGAGTATTCTTGGCTGATAGCTTTTGTCTTTCAATATTTTGAATATATCATTCCACTCTCTCCTCGCCTATAGAGTTTCTGCTGAGAAATCTGCTGATAGCCTGATGGGGGTTCATATGTAAGGCATCTTCTTCTCTTTGGCTGCCCTTAATACTCTTTCTATGTCATTGACATTTGACAGTTTTAATAGAATGTGCCTTGGAGAAGGTCTGTTTGAGTTGAGATAATTAGGATTTCTATTAGCTTCATGTACTTGCACGACCAGTTTCTTCACCAGGCTTGGGAAGTTTTCAGCTATTATTTCTTGGACAAAGCTCTCTGGTCCTTTCTCTCTCTCTTCTCCTTCTGAGATACCCATTAGCCTCATGTGGCTTTTCCTAATTGAGTCCAATATTTCTCATCGAATTTCTTCAGTTAAAAAAACTTAGCTATCTCTCCTCTTCCATCTGAACCATTTCTCTATTTCTATCTTCAAGCTCGCTAATTCTCTCTTCCATGTGGTCTGCTCTATTTATTTCCAATGCTTTGTGCTGTATTTTTCATCTCATTAATTGTGTTCTTCATCTCCAAAATTTCTTTCTTTTTTTTTTTAGAGTTTCAATCTCTTAGGTGAAGTAGTCCTTCTGTTCATTAATTTTATTCCTGAAGTCATTGAACTGTTTTTCTGAGTTTTCTTGTAACTCATTGAGCATCTTTATGCCAGCTATTTTGAATTCTCTGTCAATCTGGTCTCAATCTTCTGTGACTTCAACTTTGGTTGCTGGAGAGTTGTCATTTCCTTTTTGTACTTTTATTTTATTATAGAATCTTCATGGTGTTTGATGAGTTTTTCCTCTGCTGATACATTTGTGGTATTAAACATCTTGCTCATTTGGGTAAGGTTTTAGTTACTTTTATTTTGAGCTGCTTCTGGTTGTAATTTGAGAGCCTGCACTTTCTGCCCTCCACCACCTCTGCTAGAGGTATTGTCAGTGCCCACTGTGTGCCCCTTGTTCCTCTGAGGTTGCTGATGCCTTACTGCTTGCCACGTCACTGCAGTTGTGGGTGTTGCCACTGGGGTCACAAGTCTGCAAGTGCCTCTGCTGCTTCTGGGATCACCTGGATCTCGTGTTCTGTCATTGGCTTTCCATGGGCTCGGGTGCTGCAGTGACAGTTACCACCTGTGCTGCTACTTCTGGGTTATCCGGGGATGCTTCCAGCACTGTTGCCAGAGGTGCAGGGTTCATGGGTGTTGCTGCCACTGCCTGAGGCCTGGGGTCTTGTATGCTGCCCCTGCTGTTGGCAGGGCTGTTGTCTGGGCTGCCACCACTAGGGGCCAGATCATGGGTACTGCTTTGGCTCCTGAAGTTTCAGGTCCTAGATGTCTCCTGTCAATGATGAGGAAGGGATAGGGCCTCAGCTGTGATCGCTGCTGCTGTTCCTGCAGCGTCTGGTCTCTGTCTCCACAGCTCTTTTTGAAACCTTAGTTCAGGGCACCACCACCAGTGCTGGGTTATCTATGTTTTGCATCACAACTGCTAGGGGAGAGGGGCTGTGTTGCCAGCACCACTGTGTTCCCTGAAGCCTCAAGTCATGGGGACCACCCACTACCACTGCTGAGGGAAAGGGAGGGGCTATGCTGCAAGTGCTGCTGCTCCTGTAGCCTCTGGTCTCCAGTGCTAGTGTGCTTTTGAAACATCCGGTCAGGGCACCACCACCACTGTTGGGCGTATCTGCATTTTGGATTGCCAGTGCAAAAGGAGGGAGAGAAAACTGCTCACCTAGTTCCACTGTTTCTTTGAGGTACTGTCCACACCTTCAGATGTACAGATGTATGGATACTCAGGCATTCTAGTGTTCTGTGCAGGGAGTCCCTTGTGGTCAATGGCTGTCCTCCTGGTTGTAATGTAGAAGGAAGAAACAAAGGGACCAACTCACTCTGCCTTGATGCTGACGTCACTAACTTTCTTTGCCTTTAAAATCCCCTGACTTTTACTCCCTAGCAGGACACTATTTGCATTTCTATCTGAATCTGTGCTCCGCAAATTGCAATTCTTTGATCTCAAATAAACACTTTGCCTCTTAAACTGGTTTCTGTTTCTGCAGGTTGACATACGGTGTCAGAAAGTGGGACCCGAAGCGATCTCACCTTCATGGACTGGCATCCCCTGGAAAAGTGTTTGGTGCCAACAGGGGCCCCCTTGTGTGGTCAGCTGCTTCCATGGACAGCCGACTCCTCTGATCATGGGACCTCTCAGGCTCAGACCTCCCTCCTCTTTGGTTGAGGTTATTGCCTTTGTTTGGGATTCTGGGGGCAATAGCCCAATCAGAAGTGGATCAACCAGGAAACAGTTTTCACCAAGCTGCTCACGGCTATTGACATCTGGAAGAGTTTCCCTGTGTGGGCCACCTTATGGCGGCTCATGGCTGTTGCCGTTTGCAAGGGCTTCTCTGTTTGAGTTGGCCATGGCTGCTGCTGTCTGAGGGTTTATTCCCTATCTGGTGAGTGCTAAAGTTCTGTCTTTTGTGTTGTTTGTCAAAACAGCCATAGCCAGTGGGTCAGAAGCACAGATAACAATCTGGGGCTTGCAACTGGTGTCTCTGTGTCTCTTTGTCCGGGCATGCTTTAACATGGGAATTTCATCTTCTAAAAGTTCCCCATGAGTTCCTCCTTCGAGAATTCTATCTGGGTTTATATTTAAGAACTGCAGTACTTCCTCTTGTAAATTTTTGTCCCAGTAGACCGATAATACTAAAGATGATTTAAAATTACAGTGTCCAGTATGGGGCTCTTTTGAGCTTCTGGAACTTTTCTTTTCTGCACACTAGATTGGAGAACAGTGGATTTAAGACCAGAAATAAGATCTTTAATTTCTAAAGAATGAAGCGGGCCACGTTCCCGCACACCTACTCAAAAACTATGGTCTTGGATGCTGTAAATATTTACAAAGAACAGCAAAATCTTACTAGGCTTTTTTTCATGTCTTTAGACCTTGGCTTGGCAACCGTCATGTTGGTGGACCCAAAATGTGGTAGGACAGAAATGTAGGTTGCACCCCATTTGTGGCCAGATGTGGCTGGGCATAAATGGGGGTTAATCTCCATTTGTAGCTAGGATCCTAACAAACTGCTGCCAATTATACTGACCATTAGAAAGAATGTTCCAATTAAAAAAAACATTTAAGAAGTTCAGTGAAAATCAATGTCTGCAAAATTCCAAAATAGCCTTATTGAAAATTTCATTGCAAAATGCTAATAAAATTCAAGAGGTACTTAATGCTAATAAAATATAAGAGGTACCTAAAAGAAAAGACTATATAAAAGTACATTAAGTTAATGCCTTTACAGACAGCCCCATATCTAGCTTTAAAGGAGGGCCCCTTATGGGCTCCTCCCAGAATAAAGAGACTCTGAGAGATTTTCTGGTAAAGTACTATGGTATTATTGTAAACAAATAAGGAGAAAATTATATTAAAAATTAACGGAGTTGTTTAATACTGCCAGAAATATTTACTGTTTCTCCCAGCTGAAACCTGACAGGATATTTGAAAGGATTGAGTAATGTATGATCAGAAATTTGGCCAAATTGGAAGCTGAAATTCAGAGCCTCCTAGGAGTTATTTTTCTGGCTTTCCTCCCTCAGCTAAAATAAAACTATGTACCCAGAGGGAAAGAAACAAATTAAGGATAATGTAATTGTATAGGTATGTCAGGCCTTTGGTAAGCAACCAATCTCTCCTGTTTATCTCAAAAAGCTTGTAACCTCTGTGGGAACTCTTACCTAGACCATTCCCGATTCCTAAGTATGGTAGGAAAAAAAAGGAGGAAAGAAGCTTTTGGAGATGCAGACTGCTATAGAAGTGCTCTAGCCCCCAAAATCTAAGAAAACGTTAAAATACGGAGGCTATAAGATGTCTGTTTGCATCTGTCTCTGTGTTTATGTGCATCTATATACACAAGTGATAAATATGTGTCATTTTCTACCTCTGGATAGTATTATCAAGACTAGTTTATGAGAGTGTTCTATTTAATTGGCTTAAAAACAAAGTGCCGTATAAATTGAAAGTACTCTCAAAAAGAAATATGGCAGAACCTAACCCAAATGTTTTTCAAGTTAATGTGAAATAGAATAATCCTCAGTAAGTAAAAGCTTATTTAAATTTGTTGGTTTGATTGAAATAGGCATGTCTTCAGAGTTATCAGCACTGGATATGATGCAGACATGCAGCCTTTATTCTACCTGGGTTTATTAGTCATATAAACTCATGTTATCCCTGTTACAAAATTAGTAAGCTATAAAAATAATAACTTAGAATGATAGCGGATTTTGTCTAATGCTTTATAAAGTTGCTGTAGGCAATCTAAACATTATTATTAAGAACAAGTAAACTAAATAGATGACAGTAAGACAATAAGTTTTTGGCGAACTTTTAAACAATAATTGTGTGTTATGGTGTATGTGTTTAAAAATAACCTCAAAACCTTTTGGTAACTCGAAATCTTAGAGGTTTGTTAAATTAAGTAAAATGAGAACAATTTATTAGACTATCTAGATCATTTCCAAATAAGATAAAAATTTAAACATTAATTACTAAACATAGGTTTATCTACATTTGGCTTCTTCTAACAGAAAAACAAAGGATGCTTGGGTCTATTAGTAAACATGTCTTGTGCCACATTAAAAAAATTAATGCTATGAGAAAATGTATGTTTTCACTAAAGAAGGTATAAAGAATGGAGATTTTCTTTTTTTAAGAAAGTAAATTTGTCCTAAAGCAAAACTGTTTATGGGAAAGAGTAAAGGACAAATTCTGAATGTAAAAAGAAAGTTATAGAAGATTCGTGGAAGAAGAACCGTGAGAAAAGAGTTTTGTATGTGATCAAGTTGGCTAAGATTGAAATGAATTTAATTAAAAAATGAGTTTTAATCTCAAAAGTAAGCTGGTACATAATTGGAAATTGTTATTTTTCTCTTGAAGGACAGTTTTCTTGTTCTTTTAGTCTACTCTTGATAAAGAAATTACAAAAGCTTTTTCTTTATCTTTGCATAAGTCTGTCTAAAGTGCAAAAATTCTATGTTTTGTCAAAATAATTTACTATGTTCAGAAAGCTGAGGTCTCTCTGTTAAGAGATCTAAGGTTTTTAAAAACTGCTTAACTCTGTGTTTGCCTTTCACACCTTTTTTTGTCACTTTGGTTAAACTGGTAGCTAAGCATTCTTTCACAGAGACCTATGATCCTATTTGACCAACTGTTTTAAGATCTTTTGATATGTTTGACTAATTTCCCAAAATTCAAGTTCAAAAGAAAAATCTTTTTTTTTTTTACCTGAAAGTAAATTGAGCATTTCCAGTGGGTCCCTGAGACTTCCCAAAGAATTTGTTCTCTCTTCCTATAAAAAGGGAGATATTAAACTGATTAGGCTTATTTGGGATGTGAGATTGCATGGGAAGCATTGTCACATAAGTGATGCTAAGCCTCCTTTATGGATGTCCTTGTATGCATGTATGGTATTACTATGTGTTCTAAAAACTATGTGAAATTCCTAAAAATCTGTTATGTCCTATTATAATGTGATCAGTCACAATTCTAGTTATTATCTTAAATTTTGTATGTCACAGAAATAACCAAATTTCCTTGTCAATTGCATTGTCATCAAATTTTTAACCATGCCACTTTAAGTCTTCTGCCATTTACAGACAGTTATTGTTTTACTCTGATGCCTTTGCAAATATGTTTTATCTTCAGAGAGAATCATGGAAAGGACTCTGACACTTACGTTAGAATACAGGTTTCTGATAAACTTTTAGATCATAAATCTGAACTGGGTAAGAAATTATGGAACTCTAACAGAGAGACTGATGGCTTCATAAATCTGCTAACAAAATATCAAGAACAAATATTAATTACATGGGAATAAATGGACTGAAGAGGATGATTTTATGTTTTTTCTTGCAGATTTGAGGAAATCTTTTCTCTTAAGCTATCAACAATTTGGTAAGATATACCTTTGTGAACAAAGGTGAAACATTTACTTTTTCTTTCTACCTGATTCCTCTAGAATTCAGAAGACTTCAGGAATCACCTCCTAGGTTAGGTCTATTCTCCAATTTGGACTTAACATTTTGTTTATTTTTATAGGAATTTTTGTTATTGTAAAACTTTGTCTCTTTTGCATAGCTCAATGTTATAAAAACACCACTCAGATAATGGTCGCTCAGTGCTTTGAAATGATTCCTAAGGCTTTTGAACCTTCTTCACCTGAGAAACCCTTAGGAACCACAGACAATATTTGCCCTTAAAGGAGCTTGATGATAAGGCTTTTCTCTGCTCTAGAACTCTTGTTGTTCAAGTGTGGCTGAAGGCTCCTAGGGAAACTACTTTTCCTCCTATGTGAGACATGACATTCCAAGAATGAGCCTTCCTGGCAACAAGGGACCAACAGTGTCTGGATAGCTGATCAGCACTGCTTTCAACTGGTTGATCAGTGATGTTTTCAAAGAAAGATCTTGCTCAAAAGGGGAAAATGTCAAAATTGACGACAATGGAGCCATTTTAAAATGGAGTTGGAATTGCCTTTGCAGAGAAACTCCTTAGCTGTCTTGAACCTTGGACTAGGCCAAACTTTTGCACTGGCCAAAATGGAAATTGTTTTACAAGCAAGCAGGAGAACACACATTTTGATCACAAAGACTGAGGAATGTGGACTTGCTGAAGATAGCATCAACAGTCAATCAATATTTAACCAAAACTAGCTCTCTGCCTCCAACTTAAATTAAAATTCGTTGCAATAAAATCTCCTGTCTTTGTCTTAACAGCCTCTGAATTTTACTCCCAAGTGGGACATTATTTGGCTTTCTACCTGAGTCTGTGCTCCCCGAATTGTAATTCTTAGATCCCAAATAATGCTTTACTTCTTCAATTAGTTTCTGTTTTTGTAGGTTGTTAATGGAAACTCAGCTTGGGGGTTGGGTTCTGGTGAGAGGTGGCATCCACCTGCTGGCCTCATCATTTGCCCAGGCCCTTGGACAATCCAGAGTAATGATAGGAAGGTTATTTTAGATAATTCATTGATCACCAGAGCATTTACCCCACAGAGCAGCAATTGAGTACCCTACTCTTTGAGTTGAGTTCTACTAATGTATTGGCCTTTCTGCCCATTCCTTTATTATTTAATGAAGTTGTGAAGTGTGAGCGGAGAAAGAGTTTCCAAAATCTCTAAGGAAATTACAAGTGTGGGACCAGGAGGTTATTGCTGTACCTAATGTAGGACTCTCAACATCCACCTACAGTCACACCACACAAAGAATCAGTCTCTCTAGGTCTCTCTGTATCTCTGTTTCTCTCACTCTGTCTCTCTCTCTCTCTCACACACACATACACACACTTTTATGTAGTTATCTCCCTAATTTCCCAATAGTCACATCTACGACATTTAGCTGGAAATTAAAATTTAGTTTAGAGAACTCTATGTGTTTTCCTTACGTCACCCTATTCCCATATCACCCATTTGGGAACAAGTAGGAAAATCATCAGCTACAAGGTCTTGGACTTTTTAGAATCCTTAAGTCTTGGAACCAATGACTCAGGAAGAGACTCAGGGATAGTTTGGGGAAAACATGGGGAGAAAACAGACAGTGGGAAGCACTGAAGGTTCCCAGAGATGGGGAGCAGGAGACAAGAGAGGCCTGTTTTTCCTCCTTTGGGGTTTCCAATCCTCCCTCTGCACGCCAGGAACCTCAGTCCACAAGAGAAAAGCAAGAGACCAAGAGAGGCTTGAGGTATCGACTACTTTATTGTTCCATAGGGACAAGTCTAGGGTCCAGCCCCAGCAGCCACCACTCTGCTACACCTGGTGGCTCTTTCTATGGGCTTCCAGGCCCACCTTGATCACCAGGATGAGGAACTCCTCGAAGTTAATGGCACCATCTCTATTGACGTCCAACTCATTGAACCACGTATCTGCATCCTTTTCCTGTCAAGGTTGAGGAGAAAGAAGCCAGAATGTAAAGATCTGAGGGAGATCTGAGACCTGGGTGTCTCCAGAGGGCAGCATGGGGGAGAAGTGACCCAGCACCTCATCAGAGCCAGGCAGAGAACCCCGACCACAGCAGCCGCTCCTCACCTTTGTGTAGTGAGGACACTCTGTCTCTAACAATCTTTTCAAGTCGTCCTTATAGACGGAATGGTAATTCCCTTTCTTCAGGGAGTACTTGTGGTAGACGTCAATGAGGGAGTCCATGGCCTCCTCCAGGTCTGTCAGCATGGTGCCCAAAGATTTGTCCTAGCTGGAAGAGAAAGCAAAGGGGATTCCAGGGTGTGGTGGTGCCTCTGCCCACAGCAGAGTGAAGACTAAGGGGTTACTCAGAAGGTTCCTACTCCAAGTCATGGCTTTGTCCCTGGCTTGCATTATCCAAATAACTAAACCCAGCAATGGCTACAGCTATGATGGGAAAGGGTGGGATGATATGGATACTAGTGTGGGAAGGTGTAGGGTCACACACACACACACACACACACACACACGAGTACATGCTAACTCTCCCTCACCCTCTGCCCAAGAAAGGCTCAGCTTGGGAAACAAATATGCCCTCACTCAGAAATGCTAAAGGACTCGGTTCCTTCTTTGCCCCAGTCTCACTGTCCTCCTCAGAGCTCTGGATTTTGGTCCAGACTACCCTCAGCTTTGTCTCTCCCTGTCATACGAGGCTGTTCCACTCCTTGGCCCTCCCTAAAGGAAGGCCAAAGTGTGGGGCAGTCGGGGATGATCCCACTTACCAGGTCTCTCTGAAACAGAGTTGACAGAGGATGCGCAGGTTTAAATGTCAGCTCCCTTTTATAGCGTCTGGGCTTGGCCAGCTTCCTGGTGTCTCAGGCCAGTCAGAGGCAGCTGCTCCCTTCCAGAGTGGCTACGCCTCTGGTTTCCCAACCAGGCTAATGGGGCAATCACTGTCCAGAATGAAAATTTCTGATGGGGGGCGGAGGTTAGAGAGGTGAGTGGAAGACGGAAGGCGTTTGCTAGGCAGCAGTGCCCAGCAGGAAAAACCAGGAAGAGGTCATGGTGAGGACTCCTTTTGTGGGCCACTGGCAACCCCTGGCTTGGCCAACAAGCATGCCCACTCCTGAGTCCTCCCTCCTGGTGATGATTCTAATCCAGTGCATTGTGCCTTCTCTGTGGGTCTCTGAAATGGAATTGAAGTTGAACGCTTCATTTTGAGTATATGCGTATAAGCATACCCCTCCATGGTTTCATCAGATTCTCAAAAGGGTCCAAGACCTCGAAAAGTTTAGGAACATTTGTTTTAGCTGCTGGGTTGTAGTAAGGAAATGGGGAGTATTTCTATTATTGTTGTTGTTTTGTGTGTGATTGGACTCTGTGGGGACGTGTGTTGCTTAAGGACTAAATCAATTTCTCTCCTGCTGCCCACATCCCTTCACAGCTCTCCTGCTCTGTGAAGCTGGTGGTGCCCTTGCCCCGGGAGATGGAGGCTGGCTTCGGGTTCCTTTGCGTGTACGAGGCACTTGGTCGCTGCATCAATACAGCAGGGACCCTTCAACCCTGTCTGGGATGATTGTGTCCTCCACCCTAGGCTCCTGACTTGAGCCAATTTCCTCATGTTTGTGGCAATAGTCATAAAGGGCATGGTCAGGATCTGGAATTGGGCAGTTGGTGTCTAGCAGCTGAACAAAAGAGCTTATGCCAATGGAAATGCCTTCCCCTACATCCCTCCACTTGGGAGCCAGAACTATTCTGGTTGGGTCCAGATACCAGCCTGTCTTCTGGCCTCTTGACCTGGGGAATTCAGCCTAAATTTAAATGGGCTGATGAGGGGAGGTAAAGCTACAAACACTTGTTGGGCTCCTGTTGGGTGTCAGAGTGGAAGGAAAAAAACTGTCTCAAACCTGGAAGAAGACAAAATGGTGGTTTGTTCTCATGCCAGATTCTGTCTGAATAGAAGCAAGTCCTTGCTGCTTGCTAATCTTCCATCATCTGGCACTTTTGGGAAATGGAATATGGTCGGCACAGTATATTTGATTAACAAGTCACAGTGGATAAAGAAGTAGACAGTTTATATCTGCTTGATGGGTGATATGATACCACAGCCTGTAGAGATGTTAAACCTCTAACTGTTACGGTTTTTGCTGCCCTGTAGAAAGTTAAAAGAGTCTTCTATCTAACTTAAGAACCTTACTTAGGCATTCCTTTCCTGACTAAGTTTCTAAATTATCAAATATTCTTCAAACCAGCTTTTAAAAATATTCTTTGCTGATTCTCTCATAAATGAATTGAAACAAGACTTTTGACATGAGCCCACTTAATTTGCTGATAATTTTGCTTTTTGGCAGTAGACTTTGGGATAGCCAATCTTATTTACTTCTTGCAACAACCCACCAAGAAAGGTAATTACTATTTCCATTTTGCATATGAGGAGATTCAGAGAGGTTAAAGCCTTGACCAAATTTACTAATCTGGCAAGTGTCAGAGCAGGATTAGATCCTCAATGTCTCCACGCAACAAACCATAGTTAAGACACAAAGGTGCTCTCTTCTAGCTGGTTTCCATCCTGTTTGCAGAAGACCAACGCATCTTCGGCCAGTCTTTCTGGCCTCTGTATCCTCATCCCCTGCAGGGGCTCTGCCATTCATGAGTAAGGAGCAAGGCACAGCAGGTGCCAGAAGGAACTTCCTTCTTGGGCCCCCCTCCTCTACCAGGACTTCACCAGGCATGCCTCAGGGCCTGGACTACTGTGGGTTTTTTCCTGGTGTGAGCAATCCTCCAGTCAACGATCAGAGAACAAGAATGTTGGCATTCTGATTTCCCTAAGCTTTTAGGTGTTGTCCCAGTAACAACTCCCCCTCCCTTCCAGGGTGGGGAGACTTCCTTCCAGTCTGAGGAGGTGTGGAATATCTCAAGCTAACAATTCTCTTATTTGCAAAATCACGGTCTGAGCTGGCTGTCAAGGCCAGGGCACAGGCCTTTAGCAAAAGGCCTCTTTCAAAGGATCTGTACCCATCCCTCTTTCAGTGGCCAGGAGCCTCTTCCCTTTCCTCCAGAATAGGCCTTGTGAGCAGCAGAAAACATGGCGCTATCCTGCAGCCAAAGCACATGTAGAGGCTCGTCATCGACCCAGCCAAGCAAAGGCTCCATCCAGGTCAGCTTGCTCAGCAGCTTGTTTGGCTGTGGCACAGTTTTTGGCAGTGCTTTCTAGAGGGAAATATCTACCCAAAATACGATGCTCTGGATTTCTTTCTTTCTTTTTTTTTTTTTTTGTTTATTGCAGTAACATTGGTTTATGACGTAAAAATTTCAGGTGTACATCATTGTACTTCTATTTCTGCATAGATTACATCATGTTCACCACCAAAATACCAATTACAACCCATCACAACACACATGTACCGAATTATCCCTTTCACCATCCTCCCTTCCCCTCTGGTAACCACCAATCCAATGTCTGTCCCTATGTGTTTGTTTATTGTTGTTATTATCTACTACTTAATGAAGGAAATCATATGGTATTTGACCTTCTCCCTCTGACTTATTTCACTTTGCATTATACCCTCAATGTCCATCCATGTTGTCACAAATGGCTGGATTTCATCATTTCTTATGGCTGAGTAGTATTCCATTGTGTATATATACCACAGCTTCTTTATCCATTCGTCCCTTGATGGGCACTTAGGTTGCCTCCAAGTCTTGGCTATTGTGAATAACGCTGCAATGAACACAGGGGTGCTTGTACCTTTACAAATTGGTGTTTTCAAGTTCTTTGGATAAATACCCAGCAGTGGAATAGCTGGATCATATGGTAGTTCTATCGTTGATTTTTTGAGGAATCTCCATACTGTTTTCCATAGTGGCTGCACCAGTTTGCACTCCCACCAGCAGTGTATGAGAGTTCCCTTCTCTCCACATCCTCTCCAACACATGTTGTTTTCTGTCTTGTTAATTATAGCCATTCTGACAGGCGTGAGGTGATATCTCATTGTAGTTTTGATTTGCATTTCCCTGATAGTTAGTGATTTTGAACATCTTTTCATGTGTCTGTTGGCCATCTGTATATCTTCTTTGGAGAAATGTCTGTTCAGGTCTTTTGCCCATTTTTAAATTGGGTTGCTAGTTTTTTTGTTGTTGAGATGCATGAGTTCTTTATATATTTTGGAGATTAAGCCCTTATCAGATGTATGGTTTGCAAATATCTTCTCCCAATTGTTAGGTTGTCTTTTCGTTTTGTTGATGGTTTCCTTTGCTGTGCAGAAGCTTTTTAGTTTGATGTAGTCCCATTTGTTTATTTTTTCTATTGTTTCCCTTGCCCGGTCAGACGTGGTGTTTGAAAAGATGTTGCTAAGACCGATGTCGAAGAGTGTACTGCCTATGTTTTCTTCTAGAAGTTTCACAGTTTCAGGTCTTACATTCAAGTTTTTAATCCATTTGGAGTTAATTTTTGTGTATGGTGTAAGGTCAGGGTCTACTTTCATTTTTTTGCATATGGCTATCCAGTTTTCCCAACACCATTTGTTGAAGAGACTTTCTTTTCCCCATTGTATGTTCTTGGCTCCTTTGTCAAAGATTAGCTGTCCATAGATGTGTGGGTTTATTTCTGGGCTTTTGATTCTATTCCATTGATCTGTGTGTCTGTTTTTGTGCCAGTACCATGCTGTTTTGGTTACTATAGCTTTGTAGTATATTTTGAAATCAGGGAGTGTGATACCTCCAGCTTTGTTCTTTTTTCTCAGGATTCCTTTAGCTATTCGGGGTCTTTTGTTGTTCCATATAAATTTTAGGATTCTTTGTTCTATTTCTGTGAAAAGTGTTGTTGGAACTTTGATAGGGATTTCATTGAATCTATAGATGGCTTTAGGAAGTATGGACATCTTAACTATGTTAATTCTTCCAATCCAAGAGCACGGAATATCTTTCCATTTCTTTGTGTCTTCTTCAATTTCTTTCAGAAATGTTTTATAGTTTTTGATGTACAGCTCTTTCACCTCTTTGGTTAAGCTTATTCCTAGGTATTTTATTCTTTTTGTTGCAATTGTAAATGGGATTGTATTCTTAATTTCTCTTTCTGCTACTTCGTTGTTAGCGTACAGAAATGCAACTGAGTTTTGTATGTTGATTTTGTATCCTGCAACTTTACCATATTCGTTTATTACTTCTAAAGGTTTTCTGGTGGATTCTTTAGGGTTTTCTATATATAAAATCATGTCATCTGCAAATAGTGACAGTTTCACTTTTTCCTTTCCAATTTGGATCCATTTTATTTCTTTCTCTTGCCTGATTGCTCTGGCTAGGACTTCTAGTACTATGTTAAATAGGAGTGGTGGGAGTGAGCATCCTTGTCTGGTTCCTGTTCTGAGAGGGATGGCTTTCAGTTTTTCACCATTGAGGATGATATTAGCTGTGGGTTTCTCATATATGGTCTTTGTTTGTTGAGATACTTTCCTTCTATATGCATTTTATTCAGAGTTTTTATCATAAATGGATGCTGGATCTTGTCAAATGCTTTCTCTGCATCTATTGAGATGATCATGTGATTTTTATTCTTCATTTTATTAATGTGGTGTATTACGTTGATTGATTTGCGAATGTTAAACCATCCCTGCATACCTGGAATAAATCCCACTTGATCATGGTGTATAATCTTTTTAACGTATTGTTGTATGCGATTTGCTAGTATTTTGTTGAGGATTTTTGCATCGATGTTCATCAGTGATATTGGCCTGTAATTTTCTTTTTTTGTGTTGTCCTTGTCTGGTTTTGGTATCAGGGTAATGTCAGCTTCGTAGAATGAATTAGGGAGCTTCCCCCCACTCCCCAATTTTTTGGAAGAGTTTGAGAAGGATAGGTATTAAGTCTTCTTTGAATGTTTGGTAGAATTCCCCAGGGAAGCCGTCTGGTCCTGGACTTTTATTTTTGGGGAGGTTTTTGATTACTGTTTCGATCTCCTTACTGGTGATTGGTCTATTCAAATTCTCTACTTCTTCTTGATCCAGTTTTGGAAGGTTGTATGATTCTAAGAATTTATCCATTTCTTCCAGATTGTCGAATTGGTTGGCATATAGCTTTTCATAGTATTCTCCTATAATCTTTTGTATTTCCGAGGTGTCTGTTGTAACCTCTCCTCTTTCATTTCTGATTTTACTTATTTGTGCCTTCTCTCTTTTTTTCTTGGTGAGTCTAGCTAAATGTTTGTCAATTTTGTTGATCTTTTCAAAGAACCAGCTCTTGGTTTTTATTATTTTCTTCTATTGTTTTTTTGGTCTCTATTTCATTTATTTCTGCTCTGATTTTTATTATTTCCCTTCTTCTACTGATTTTGGGCTTGGTTTGTTCTTCTTTTTCCAGTTCCTTTAGGTGCATTGTTAGATTGTTTATTTGAGATTTTTCTTGTTTGTTGTTAGGCCTGTATTGCTATAAACTTCCCTCTTAGAACCGCTTTTGCTGTATCCCATAAATTCTGGCATGTCGTATTTTCATTTTCATTTGTCTCCAGGTATTTTTTGATTTCTTCTTTGATTTCTTTGTTAACCCAGTCGTTGTTCAGTAGCATTTTGTTTAATCTCCACGTATTTGTGGCTTTTCTGATTTTCTTCCTATAGTTGATTTCTAGTTTCATACCATTGTGGTCAGAAAAGATGCTTGGTATTATTTCAGTCTTCTTAAATTTATGGAGACTTGTTCTGTGGTCTAATATGTGATCAATCCTGGAGAATGTTCCATGTGCATTTGAAAAGAACGTGTATTCTTCGGTTTTTGGATGGAATGCTCTGTATATATCTACTACGTCCATCTGTTCTAGTGTGTCGTTTAAGGCCAATGTTTCCTTATTGATCTTCTGTTTGGATGATCTATCCGTTGGTGTAAGTGGAGTGTTAAAGTCCCCTACTATTATTGTGTTACTGTCTATTTCTGTTTTTATGTCTGTTAATAATCGCTTTATATATTTAGTTGCACCTACATTGGGTGCGTAGATATTTATAAGTGTTATATCCTCTTTTTGGATTGTTCCCTTGATCATTATGTAATGCCCTTCTTTGTCTCTTTTTACAGTTTTTGTTTTAAAGTCTATTTTGTCTGATATGAGTACTGCTACCCCAGCTTTCTTTTCATTGCCATTTGCGTGGAGTATCTTTTTCCATCCCTTCACTTTCAGTTTGTGAGTGTCTTTAGGTCTGAAGTGTGTCTCTTGTATGCAGCATATATATGGGTCTTGTTTTTTCATCCAGTCAGCCACCCTATTCCTGTTAATTGGAGCATTTAGTCCATTGACGTTTAAAATAGTTATTGATAAGTATGTACTTACTGCCATTTTTTAACTTTCTTTTTTTTTTCTCATTGTTTTAGTAGTCCTTCTCTGTTCCTTTCTTCTTCTATAGAGAATTGATGGTCACTTTAGTTTGACCTCTGTCTGAAAGCTGCACTCTTAACTCCCTTCCTCCCTCCTTTTATGTTTTTGATATCATATCTAACCTCTTTTTTGTGTATTTGTATCCATTACGTTCTGATCATGGAAATAGATAATTTTTCCTATTTGTGGTCTTCTCTTTTCCCCTTAAATCAGTCCCTTTAACATTTCTTGTAACACTGGTTTCTTGGTGACAAACTCCTTTAATTTTTGCTTATCTGGGAAAATTTTGATCTCTCCTTCCATTTTGAATGATAACCTTGCTGGGTAGAGTATTTTTGGCTGTAAGTTTTTTCCTTTTAGCACTTTCAATATATCATGCCATTCTCTTCTAGCCTGTAAGGTTTCTGCTGAGAAGTCAGCTGATAGCCTTATGGGGTTTCCTTTGTATGTAACTTGACATTCTCTTGCGGCTTTTAGGATTCTGTCTTTATCTTTAATTCTGGACATTTTGATTATGATGTGTCTTGGTGTGGGCCTCTTTGGGTTTATCTTGTTTGGGGCTCTCTGTGCTTCCTGTACCTGGATGTCTGTTTCCTTCCTTAGGTTAGGGAAGTTTTCATCTATTATTTCTTGAAATAGATTCTCTGCCCCCTTGTCTTGCTCTTCTTCTTCCGGGACACCTTTGAGCTGCTCCCAGCGGCCGTGAAGCTGGCGGCTTGTGAAGGCGGCGTTTTTCCTCTCCAGAAGGGAGTCTCTGCCTCTTCCACCTCAGTTAGGATTGTCCGTTGTTGCAGGAGTTCCTCTTATGCAGTTTTCAGTTCTGTCTCAGGGGTAATTTTTCCATGAGTAGTTGTAAATTGGCTGTGTCCATGGGAGGAGGTGAGTTCCGAGTCTGCTTACGCCGTCATCTTGACTCCCCAACCTGCTCTGGATTTCTTTCCTGCTTTTGTCTTAGAACCCTCCATGATCAGGTGTATCTATTAAGAACTAATCATAAATGTCGCACTTAATGGAGAAACGTTGGACATTTCTCTCTAATGATGGGAAGAAGAGAGGAAGCTCCTGACACACAGGGGACAATTTCCCCCCACCACCCTTGAGTTCTTTTGGCTGGTCTAATGATTAAATTCACACAAGACAGATTGACAGGAGACAAAAAACCAAATTTAATTTGTGTGTACAGAGGTCCCATAAAAATGGGATACAAGAAGTGACCAAGGCAAGCAGCTTTTATACTTTTTAGAGAAGAACAATGAGTTTGTAAGTATTGAGAAGACAAAGAAACTTAGGCTTTGGTTGCTTGATTCATGAGAATCCGAAGCAGAGTTTGTTGATACAGCCTTCTTGTTCCTGAATTCCCCATCTCTGGCTATCAGAATGTCTCTCTACCTCCTGTGCACAGAAGGCATGTTTTCACAAGGAAGATATATTTCCTGCTTTCAAGGGGAGACAGAGGATCGTCAGAGTGCCCTTTTTGCACTAGCTGTTTCTCAAGTAACTTTAATTCCAAATAATCAATATGCCACTGTGGCACATCTTGGGGGAGTCTGCCCTGAGCCCCCACACACCCATTACCATTTCTATTTAACATTTGTATTGGAGGCCCTAGCCAGTGTTATAAGACAAGAAAAATAAATGAGAAGTAATGGGAGCTCTGGAGGCATTGGATGCATGCAATAAATGAACACCCTGCAGGGCACTCTCGTTTCTGCGTTTCATTGCCTCCTTCTTTTCTCTTTCTGAATAACTGCTACTTTTGCAGATTTTTTAGGAATGTGGCCCAGCCAAGTTGGACTAGTTCTTCCCCTGAGTCTATGAATGTCTTCACTGGAAAGCACATTTACTTGCTGGTAACTCTTAGTTTTCTCTGTAGGCTGAATGGGCTTTCCCACAGCCTGCATCTGGAACATCAGGCTTGGAGCAGGACAGGTGGTCCCACACTTTAGGACTCTGGAGACATGAGCTACTCTGAGTCCCCTCCTCTAGGACAGTGTTCAGAGATTTAAAAATTCATAGCGTGAGGCGTGGTCCTCAACAATCATTTCTGATGCGCTTCCCTCTTCTGTTATCTGTTCTGGGTCTCACAGAGAATTCACTTTTCAACAAATTCAAAAACCGCTTTACTTGCCTTCTTTTTCCTCTTGAATATTCTGCTCAAGAGTTTGCGGGTGTCCTGTAGGAATCCTTCAAGCCCAGCTCATCCCAGCACTGACAATTGATAGTCAACATCACATCAGCCCCATCCACCAACCTTGTGACACCATTACAGCTAGTATCTTAGAAAGTAGCTGGATCCAAATCTGGGGAGTCGATTGTGTTCCAGAGGAGAGTCTTCCATGGAACCCCCAAATGTAATAGTATGGTTTTATTAATCACTTATAGTAAGTTTTTTATTTGTTTTTTGAAGGGAATGATTCACCCTGAGCTAACATCTGTTGCCAATCTTCCTCTTTTATTCTTCCCTCCTCAAAGCCCTAGTACATGGTTGTATATGCTAGCTGTACATCATTCTAGTTCTTCTATGTGAGCCACCACCAGGGCATGGCAACTGACAGACAGGTGATGTGGTTCTGCGACTGGGGAGTGAAGCCGGGCCGCCGAAGTGGTGAGCGCTGAACTTGAACCACTAGTTCATCAGGGCTGGCCCAGTCCTGCGTCTTTTATTTTCCCAGTTAGTTGCTCATGCTCCCACATCTCCTATTAGGAAGATGCTTAGGAACTCCTTCTTGAACCAAGGGCTCCCTCAGTCCACTGGGGCTGTGGGGATCAATTATGCTCTCAGAACTAGGGGCAGACAGCAGTGGTTGCCTCTGTTTTCTATAGGACTGATGTTGAAGGTCATCCACACAATTCTGTAGAGGATGCTTGTCTATCCAGCTGCTGGGGCGGCTCTATAAAGCCTAGGCTCAGCGGTGCCCTGTGGTGAGTACAAGTTCTGCTCTTTTGAGTTCCTATTCTGATGCTCAGGCATTGTTACCCAAAGCACAGGGAAGGCTGGGTCTGGAAGAATTTCCATCAGCAGCTCTTATTGTCCCTGTGTCTCCTTTGTCACTGGTGTGCTGTCCCTTTTCTCTCACGGTAAATTGACTTCAGGAAACTTCTTGCCAGTGGTTCTGGGGGGCACAATATGTGTCTCTTACGTCATCTCTCCAGGAGATTTCTTTCCCCCCAATTGGCTAACAGCACTGCTGATTGCACACTGGGGATCTGAGAGCAGGCATCTCAACCCTACTGTCCAACAGAGCAAAACAGAACTGCTTCAAGATAGCTCTCTGCCTTGTCTACTCTGAAAAACTTGCTGCAATTCTCTAACCAACAAAACCATTCCCATCTGGTCAAGCATCTGTTTATATCTGCCAGTAGATAGTCTCTGTCATAAACCTTCCTTGCCCCAAAATGCCTATGGAGTCCTTTAAAAAAAAAGAAAAAAATTGCTTTATTGAGATATAGTTCACATACCACACAATTCACCCATTGAGAGTGATGTACAATCCTTTTAAGAGGATAGTCAACTCTTTCCAAATCATTCTGCAAGAGCAAGGAATGTGTACATTCCCAGATGCCAGTTCACTGTGAGGGTGGATTCTCCTGGGGCACCCCAGGCACCCTGCTGGGAATACGAATGAGGAGGCTATTTCCTGCTACCTCCTTCAGGGCAGTAATTGCTTACTTTGATACACCATCTCCGACACCTGCGACATCAGAGCTGGGGCCTGTGCTCTGGCTGGGCTCCCACTCAGTCTAGTGGCATGTCTGATGGTCCTGGCCGCCCTGGGGGTGAACAGCTCCTGTTTTAAGCTTTAAGCCAGTGGTGTGGTGATTTGGAGTTGGACATAGTGTGGGCTGATCCCCAGACTAAGTCTTCACCCACCTCATCTGCAGAGTCATAGCCTTCCCCAGTTCTGGGGCTCCTGCAGGCTGGGAAGGGGAAACCCTTGTTCTCTGCTGAGGAGACTCTCTCCCTCTCCTCATTCTTTGTGGTGGGATTTGGGCTGGGGGAGCAAAGCCCTTCACTGACTTCCTTTTGGATGAAGATTTGAAAGGTGTCTGTCCACCTTTCTTGTCCCTGAGTTTTTACCACCTTCTCCTACTGTTTCTGCAGCTGGGGGCGGTCGGCGGCCTTTGTTTTAACTAAGCTGAATCCTTGTGTGTGGGGGAGCTCCATGGTCTCCTCTCCTGTGGGCATTAACCTTAATCTCTGGAATTCTAAAGGCAGATTCACAGAATGAGGTCAGGTCACCCGAAAATGGTCATCTTTCCCATAAGTATAGTGAAAGCATGGCCATTTTTCTTTTTTCAAGGCTCTTAGAGGTTGTCTCAGAAACAGCCCCTTCCCAGACCTGAGCTTTCAAAGATCCCACTGGATTCACGTTCTGAGTGGAACTCAAAGTCCCAGTTGGTGCCTTGGCCTGTACATGGCTCTTAGCCGCTTTCTCAGACAAGCTGTGTCCCTCTCTCTTTTCCCTCTTGCTATGGACCAGAGCCTTCTCCTCTCTTCTGGAATCAGCCTCGGTGACTCCAGGAGACCCCTTTGTGAAGGGGGCCCTGCCATGACTCGGCCTGCCTGGTGTACCGTTGTGTCTGACACCTTCTCCAGGAGCTTTCTGGAGCACAAGATCTGTCAGCATCAATGTCTTCCCAGGTTTCTAGGGAATCCAACTGGGGCCACATAACTCTTCATAGCTCCAAGCACACATTGTGTGGCCTCTGCTTCTCCACCACGGTTATGGAGGCTGTCTCTACATGAAGCCCATGAAGGTCCTGCGGGCCATCTCACGACCTCCTTCATCTCTGCGTTTCTCTGACGCCTGCCAGTCTTACAATTTTCACCCATATTCCCAGTCCTGCCTGGAATGCCTGCTCCCCAAGCCTATACCTGTCAAGTCCTGTCAACCACACCCCTCCTGGCACCTCATTGGCCCCAAAGTCTCCCCTGGGGTTTGTTTCTGAGCCACGGGGCATCCTTATTCCCAGAATATTGCGGCCCCCTGTGGGGCAGCCCCTTCTTGTCCAGGAAGAGACTCAGCGTCTGAAGAAATTCAGAGTCTGAGGTAGAGACGCTAACAAATCATTTTGGAAGCACACCTGACTCCTCTGCCTGCCTGCCTAGCTATTTCAGAGAATTCAACTTTATAGCAAACAAAAAATTTTTTATTTCCCTTCTCTGCTTTCTGGAATATTTTGCCAATCACTCGATATCTATTCAGGGGACTAAAAGCATCCAGTAGATTCGCAGGAGTTTGTTGTTTGATTTTCTCTTATAATGAACTTACATGCTCCACAGAGTCTTTTGTGTGTCTCAAACTGATACGGAATGTAGTAGTAAAGGGAGGGAGAGAAAACCAAGCAGAAGTGAGCATCCTGCAGGGTTCCTCCAGCACAGTCTCACCCCCTTTGAGGAGATCCTCAGAAGAGGCGGTGCCATCACTGTTCAGTGGGTAGAAAGTTACAGGTATAGTACAAGAGGCAGAAGGCCTAGGAATGTGCTGGTCGACATGGCACCTCTAGTGAACAGTACTGTAATGTGCACTTAAACATGTGTCAAGAAGGTGGCTCTAATGCCACATGTTCTTGCCCCAAAATACAGAAAGAGAAAGAAAGAGACTCAGGAGACTTAAGGAGGTGATGGATGTGTTCATTACCTCGATTGTGGTGACGGGATCACGTGTGTTCACATACGTCCAAACTCATCAAATTGTAGACAATAAGTATACGCTGTTTTTTGTATGTCAATCACACCTCAATAAAGCTGTAAACAAAATAGAGTTAATTTCACCTGAAAAATAGAAAGGATGCAGTGACCATGAACAGACACCACACACTGAGTTTCCTGACAGGATCACAGCCTTGTGTCAACATCAGTTATTTAAATCTGGAGAAACAAAGCAGCCTGTGATACTGAGTAAGCGGGATGGGATTCCAAAATATAATTGTGAGATAATTCATCATCTCAGAATAAAAAGACAATTACATGCATCTTAGTTTCCCCATCAATTGCTCATGCTCCTACCTGTCCAGTTTCTCCTCTTGCAGTCTCCCCAACCCCTGAATCATGCAACACCCCAGGAGATTTCTTCCCCCATTGCTGGGATGTGTTCTGCTTCCAATACCAAGTGGGGCAGGGAACTGAGTCTGACTCAGCTGTCCCCTAGAGCAATTCCTTCTCATGCTGTAACGTGTGACTGCTGAAGCCTGGCCGTGCAGTTTCAGGGATGAATCTAGCCCACTGTTGCAGGGCCACAGTGCAGAGGTGGTCCAGGGCCATGTCCAGGCCTCAGTGGTGCCCACGTGGGGCCCGGAGCCTCTGCTCGGTTCTGTTCATGTTGCTGTGGTAACAGGACTAACACAAAGTGTGCAGGGAGTTTGTGGTGTTGAATGGAGGTCACCAGGTTAGACTATAAAGATTTTATTTCAGAGGCCTTGATAACCTCTTCCTACCCAGCACTTGGATAGGTCACGCTGTCCAACTTGATAGCTCTTTCTAGCCACCAAGTTTGGGAGTTGTGATGTGAAAGTGAAGGAAGGCTTAGGGGAATTGCTGTCTCCGTTCATGAAAACCCTGGGATCCTCTGTGAAAATCAATCCAGTGATAGCTTTGTGGGCCAGAAGAACATAGGGAGGGGTCTTCTTCCCCTTAGTCTCCCTCCCGCCACAGACAGAATAGATCATCTTTAAGTTGACATTCCACTTTCCCAAACCAAGGAGAATGCTCGTAAGCTATCTGTTCAAACCACAAGAAGCAACGCCTCAGCTTCCCTGGCCCTCCTTCCTCTATCCCCAGCCTACCAGGGAGCCTGTTCAGACTCTGTCTCCCCCAGACTGTAAGCTCAGTGAGGGTGGGGCTGTGTCTATCTCATTCATGGAAGCTTCCACCAATGCCTGGCCAGCCAGTGACTAGCTGATCTGAGGATCCAAGAAGTGTTTGCCAGGTGAAAGACTACACACTCCCTCTCTCCTCACCATTGTTCAGAGGTTAGAGCCAATCTGGGGCTCTCTCCACATCACCAGGATGGAATCCCTTTAGACTCAGAAGCTCCCATTCTTTAAAGCAACGAGACCCTTTTTGTCTCTCTCCTTGCTTTCTTGGGCCCAATTCTTGCTATGTCACAACCTTGCTCAGGTCCCTCTCTGGACGTCAGTTTCTTCCTCTGCAACATAAGGGGGTTGACCACCTCTGAGGGCCCTTCTAACCCTGATCACCCCAATGAATCTAGGAACCCCACGCCAGCCACTCGCCCTCCTCAGAGCACTTATCACAGAGCCAAGCAGGCTCAGAAAGGCTCCCTCAACCTCATTGGCCTTCTCGCAGGGGGAGGCAGAGGGGTTGGGCACCCTGGGCGTCCTCACCGACCACCAGCCACGGCCTAGCACAGGTGGGAAGGCACGATCTCAAAGTGGGCAGGGAGAGCAGGCTGCCAGAGGACAGACAGCTTGCTGGCTTGCTCAGCGAGGGCAGGGAGGGGTTGGGGTGGAGTAGAAAGGAACTCATCAACCAGTTTCCTCCCAAACCAGCTGCAGGCCAGGGCCAGGAATTTCACAAAAAAGCAAAAGGAGCTTTGTGAACATTACCTGCCCCGCCCCAGTCCCCTTCTGGGCATTGACAGCCCAGCTCAGGGTTACTACACTGCTCACCTGTGAAGCAATCTTCCTGTGAGAGGGCTGAGTGTCTCAGCCAGGGACGGCCTATAAATGCAGGGCCTGCACGGCGCTGTCAAACCCCTCTGTGTGGCTCCTTGGTGTGGGTAAGTGAGCTGCCAGCTACCCAGGGCATGAGCTGGCCTGCCCACTTTCTGTACTCCCTCACCCATCTTCCTTTCAAACCCTCCTTCTGAACTCCCCTTCCTGATTGACCTGCCCACTCTAAAGCTTCCTTCACATTTTCTTAGATCATGTTCTCCTGGAGCCTTCTGTCCTCAGGTGCTCTGCTATTTGGCATTCTCCAGAGATTCTAAACACGATTCTCCATGTGTGCGACAGGCCATCTCCTAGATCAGTTGCAGCCCATGCTTTCTTTTTATTCTGTGTTGCCCCCTTCATTCCTGCCAGAAGCCAAAAGCCTTTTCTTCTAGGCACCTGAACCCTTGCTTCTCCATCCTCAGACAGACTGCAGGAAGATGGCGGAATTGTCGGAGATGGAGAGGAGCATAGAGACCATCATCAACGTCTTCCACCAGTACTCTGTGCGGCTGGGGCACCCGGACACCCTGAACCAGAAAGAATTCAAACAGCTGGTGCAAAAAGAGCTGGAAAACTTCCTCAAGGTAGGGCTGCATTCCTGGCAGGCCTGGCCCTGGCTGGCAACAGTCTGGGCTCAGGATGGAGGATGGGGTACAATCTGCAACTGTCGAGGAGAAAATTCTGGTTCCTTCAACCCACCCTCCCGAGGTAGCCGGGCCCCTGTCACTGGATGTGCTCCAAGTTAGATGGCCTGGAAGAGTCAGTAGAGACTGACTGGCTAAACATATGCTGTGTGCCAGGTCCTGTCCTGGGCAGGGGCAAGTAGTGGCGAAGAGAGACCCACAGTCCAAATGGAAGAGACTCACAGCAAAGATGTTGACGAACCAAGAGCACAGATAAATCCAATGCCAACAAGTATCCAAAAGACAACAAGTGAGGGTGCTGTGGGTGACGTTGGCTGGATGGGGAGAGGTGACTCTCTAGGTGAACAGGAAGGGCCCTGCTGAGGAGATGACATTTGAGTCGAGATGGGGATGTTGAGGAGGGAAGCAATTGAGGAAGACCCTTGGCAGAATCCGAGGAGACTCCAAGCCTCAGATGGGATTCGGAGGAGAAAGCTGAGAGGGTTTTCTAATCTGAAGGGTCTGTGGTAGGAGTCATGTGCATGGGGAAGCACCCAGCCCAGCACTGCATGTACAAAACCTCTCAGTACCAGGTAAGTTTATTTCCCTGGTCTGAAAACGATTAGGCAGTTCTAGGACAAAGGAAGATTAGTTCCACAGGATCTTTTAGTTTTCTTCATAAATGTGGGGACTTTGGGGAAACAGAGGCCTGGAGTAAGAAGGGTGGGACACTGTGTCCCAGTCTCAGTCCTGATTGTGGAGCAGGTGGCCAGCCCTCCCTGGAGCTCCTCCTCACCTTGGAAAGGTGGAGAAGCACTGCAGTAGGAGGTATTGGGGATGCTGACAGCTCCCCATAGGGGTGGATCTCAGCAAGCAGGACGCTGGCTCAGGGCAGACAAGGGAGGGTACAGCAAGATGTTGTGTGGGCAAAGCTTTTTTT